>NC_092333.1:577990000-578615000 GCF_046630445.1 Rutidosis leptorrhynchoides | reverse complement strand
CAAACATGGACTCCAAATCTTGTCCTTATTTTAGTATGCAACAGCGGAAGCTCTTAGTATTCACCTGAGAATAAACATACTTTAAATGTCAACAAAAATGTTGGTGAGTTATAGGATTAACCTATATATATATCAAATCGTAACAATAGACCACAAGATTTCATATTTCAATACGCATCCCATACATAGAGATAAAAATCATTCATATGGTGAACACCTGGTAACCGACGTTAACAAGATGCATATATAAGAATATCCCCATCATTCCGGGACACCATTCGGATATGATATAAATTTCGAAGTACTAAAGTATCCGGTACTTTGGATGGGGTTTGTTAGGCCCAATAGATCTATCTTTAGGATTCGCGTCAATTAGGGTGTCTGTTCCCTAATTCTTAGATTACCAGACTTAATAAAAAGGGGCATATTCGATTTCGATAATTCAACCATAGAATGTAGTTTCACGTACTTGTGTCTATTTTGTAAATCATTTATAAAACCTGCATGTATTCTCATCCCAAAAATATTAGATTTTTAAAAGTGGGACTATAACTCACTTTCACAGATTTTTACTTCGTCGGGAAGTAAGACTTGGCCACTGGTCGATTCACGAACCTATAACAAATATGTACATATATATCAAAGTATATTCAAAATATATTTACAACACTTTTAATACATTTTGATGTTTTAAGTTTATTAAGTCAGCTGTCCTCGTTAGTAACCTACAACTAGTTGTCCAACGTTAGATGTACAGAAAAAAAATTGATATATATTATCTTGAATCAATCCACGACCAAGTGTATACACGTCTCAGGCTAGATCACAACTCAAAGTATATATATTTTTGGAATCAACCTCAACCCTGTATAGCTAACTCCCTCATTACTGCATATAGAGTGTCTATGGTTGTTCCAAATAATATATACACATGGGTCGATATGATATGTCAAAACTTTTGTATACGTGTCTATGGTATCCCAAGATTACATAATATATTAGAATACATGTAAAATACCATATAAGTTAGCTAGGATATGATTAATATAGATTTGTTACCAATTTTCACGTTGCTACAACAAGAAAAATTATCCAATCTTGTTTTACCCATAACTTCTTCATTTTAAATCCGTTTTGAGTGAATCAAATTGATATGGTTTCATATTGAACTCTATTTTATGAATCTAAACAGAAAAAATATAGGTTTATAGTCAGAAATATAAGTTACAAGTCGTTTTTGTAAAGGTAGTCATTTCAGTCGAAAGAACGACGTCTAGATGACCATTTTAGAAAACATACTTCCACTTTGAGTTTAACCATGATTTTTGGATATAGTTTCATGTTCATAAGAAAAATCATTTTCGCATAAGAACAACTTTTAAATCAAAGTTTATCATAGTTTTTAATTAACTAACCCAAAACAGCCCGCGGTGTTACTACGACGGCGTATGTCCGGTTTTACAGTGTTCTTCGTGTTTCCAGGTTTTAAATCATTAAGTTAGCATATCATATAGATATAGAACATGTGTTTAGTTGATTTTAAAAGTCAAATTAGAAGGATTAACTTTTGTTTGCGAACAAGTTTAGAATTAACTAAACTATGTTCTAGTGATTACAAGTTTAAACCTTCGAATAAGATAGCTTTATATGTATGAATTGAATGATGTTATGAACATCATTACTACCTCAAGTTTTCTGGATAAAGCTACTGGAAAGTTCTTGATGGCTTGAAAGTTCTTGAAGCAGAATCATGACACGAAAAACAAGTTCAAGTAAGATTTCCATTCGAAATAAGATTGTTATAGTTATAGAAATTGAATCAAAGTTTGAATATGAGTATTACCTTGTATTAGAAAGATATCTTACTGTAAATAAGAAAGATTTCTTGAGGTTGGATGATCACTCTACAAGATTGGAAGTAAGCTAGCAAACTTGGAAGTATTCTTGATTTTATGAAACTAGAACTTGTAGAATTTATGAAGAACACTTAGAACTTGAAGATAGAACTTGAAGATAGAACTTGAGAGAGATCAATTAGATGAAGAAAACTAAAGGATGAAAGTGTTTGTAGGTGTTTTTGGTCATTGGCATATGGATTAGATATAAAGGATATGTAATTTTATTTTCATGTAAATAAGTCATGAATGATTACTCATATTTTTGTAATTTTATGAGATATTTCATGCTAGTTGCCAAATAATGGTTCCCACATGTGTTAGGTGACTCACATGGGCTGCTAAGAGCTGATCATTGGAGTGTATATACTAATAGTACATACATCTAAAAGCTGTGTATTGTACGAGTACGAATATGGGTGCATACGAGTAGAATTGTTGATGAAACTGAATGAGGATGTAATTGTAAGCATTTTTGTTAAGTAGAAGTATTTTGATTAGTGTCTTTAAGTCTTTCAAAAGTGTATGAATACATATTAAAACACTACATGTATATACATTTTAACTGAGTCGTTAAGTCATCGTTAGTCGTTACATGTAAGTGTTGTTTTGAAACCTTTAGGTTAACGATCTTGTTAAATGTTGTTAACCCAATATTTATAATATCAAATGAGATTTTAAATTATTATATTATCATGATAATATGATGTATGAATATCTCTTAATATGATATATATACACTAAATGTCGTTACAACGATAATCGTTACATATATGTCTCGTTTCAAAATCATTAAGTTAGTAGTCTTGCTTTTACATATGTAGTTCATCGTTAATATACTTAATGATATGTTTATTTATCATAATATCATGTTAACTATATATATGTATCCATATATATGTCATCATATAGTTTTTACAAGTTTTAACGTTCGTGAATCACCGGTCAACTTGGATGGTCAATTGTCTATATGAAACCTATTTCAATTAATCAAGTCTTAACAAGTTTGATTGCTTAACATGTTGGAAACACTTAATCATGTAAATAATTATTTCATTTAATATATATATAAACATGGAAAAGTTTGGGTCACTACAACAGGAGTCTGATCAGACCCCAAAAACTAGAAAACAAGTGCTCCGATGGGTTTCTTGGTGCTTGATGCTCATCACGGTTCTCATCCTTGATGCGTATAAGCTTCAAGTGTACAACTCTTGATGTTTTAGCATCAATTTTACCAAGTTTCAACCATCAACACATAATGTCAAGACTAATAAGAAATACAACTCACTTAAGAGTTTTAGATGGATGATGAATCAAGGTTACATCATGTTCTTAGTCTTAACACAAATACAAGTTCTATTCAAGATTAAAGCTACAAACTTTAATTCAAATAAAGCAAGCAAGACATAAATTTGATCAAACAAAGTAATGAAACCCTAAGCAAGAAAGCTTGGATCCCTTGACAAATAATTATGAGATTTCAAAGCTAGAAAGCTTGAATCTTTTATGTCCTTGAAGATCTTTAAAGCAAGAAGCTAGATCTTCAAGTTTCATGAAGTTCATAAACACAAGTTTTGATCTTTTAACAAAAACAAAGTGATCTTAAGCTATAAAACTTAGATCCATCATAGTAATGAAGATTCAAAGCTAGAAAGCTTGAATCTTTTATGTTCTTGAAGATCTTTAAAGCAAAAGGTTAGATCTTCAAGTTTCATGAAGATCATAAACATAAGTTTTGATCTTTTAACAAAAATAAAGAGATCTTAAGCTAGAAAACTTAGATCCAACAAAGTAATGAAGATTCAAAGCTAGAAAGCTTGAATCTTCCATGTTCTTGAAGGATTCAAATCAAAGTTTGAATCTACAAGATATAACAAGATCAAAAAGCTAAAAAGCTTGATTTTTAGATGACGATGATGATGATGTTGTGTATAAGAAGAAAAGAAGAAGAAAAAGAAGAAAATTTAAAACTTACAATTTTAGTGTGAGAAAGACTAGAGAGAAAATTAGAGAGTAAGTGTGTGTAAAATGAGTGAATGTGGCTTGATATTTATAATGGTGGTGGGTGGTGTAGGCCGTGGGTGTTGGGGGGGGGACAACTTATTGCTTTTTGCTTAGTGGTGGTCTAAAGGTGGTGCTTATTGTTGGGATCCCATGCAATATATGTGGTAATGGTTAACAAAAATACTAGTATGTTGGCTCATCTTAATGGGTTTTTGTCCTACTTCTTAATGGGTCATAATTCCATTAAAATTGGGCTAACTTAAAAGTTCATTAGTTAGAGTGGGGTGGGCTTAAGTCCAATAAGGTAGAAAGTCCAATAAGACTAACTAGTGTGCATTAGTAAATTACTAAGCGTAATTAAGCAACCAATAAACCAAGTAATTGTTATTAGAAAATAAAAATTAGTATTACGTAGTCATAATATTCCAATTATGACAAAAGTTAAACGTGTACCAAGTACGTAGATCGCTTTAAACGTCAAGTGACACTAACGGCCATAAAATCATTCGAGGATCAAGTTAAGTGATTAAGCTCTTAATAGCACGTTGTAAGGTATTAACGAAGGTAATTATCATGAAATAAGATCCCAGAGCATAAACTAGTTCAGTACGCACAAATACGCTATTTCGTGAAAGTATAGAGCACAAAAATATAAGTCGAAAAAGTCGGGTCGTTACATTACCCACCCGTTAAAGAAAATTTCGTCCCGAAATTTTGAGGAGTGGCCAAAAACGGTACCGAATTTGAAAAAAAAAGAAGGAGCGTATCAAAGTTCCGAAAGACTCATGGGCTCAGAAGTGAGCTATTTACCTTGAAAGGTACTTGGGTGTATAAAAGTAAGAATAGGTATATGCCATAAATTAAGTCTCTTGACCTTAAGATCAACAAATTAATTTCGTTTCTTGTTAACATGAGTATGTCATCTGAATATATATCCACAAAAGGAAAGATGATGTTTTTAGCCTTACAGGCATCTTCAGTAAGCTGGATGCATGAAATGCATCATGAATGTTACCAAACTCATCTAAAACATTGAGCGCTTATGTCGCAATACAAAGCTGACAGGTAGAATGGAAAACATGGTGATCACAACCATGCGATTTGATGTCTGGATAGTGTTAGCCACAGATTTTACTAACCCCTTAATTTCAGAAGGAGACCATAGGCATAAAGAACCCAATATTTAAGAACGTTTCATTTGAATAAATGAATTGAAATTTTAGCTGAGAGTGACTAATCAGACTTACATGCAATGCAAGCCATAATTATTTATAGTGTCTTCAGGGCGGTCTGAACGAACAATGAAGGATATCACCAAGTTTACCATACTGCATGTGAACTTATCCTTGGATGAAATGAAAGCACAGTTCCATAATGTAACTATATGCTGAAGTTAGGGTTAACATCGACTAGAACAACATATAGTTGCAACTAACGAAGGAAGAAATATATAGAGTAACCACATCAGTGTTATAGATGTTTTAAGCAGCCCCTTCCAAGAGGATAACATGATTCATAGATTTTTAAAGTAATTTACATTACATTTCTGAAAGAAAATCGCACGAAAGGTGTGATCTTTGAACGAGAGGGAACTCTTCGTACAACGAGTGAGTTGATCTGAATTTATCCTTATACTTAAGAGGATGCGCGGATGAGAAGATACGTGAACCCTTGGTCATAAGGAATGGTTTACTCCAAGTGAAAGAATCCCAAAAATAATTTCTTGTACCTTGACATACTGATTCATAGAGATGATGTTTACGAGGGGGTTTTGATTAGCCGTGAAATATTGAGAGTAGAAACCCACCTAGTGCATTTCCTACAATGGGGTGACCACTGAGTGTACCTCAGAAAACTGATTCATCGGCCCACATTTTTGCCATGTCTAACTTTAAGAGGAACATTTTATGAGCGCAAAGACTTCCTAACAAATTTTATAAAACTGCCATCCAAAGTGGCTCAAGAGGTTTTAACAAAGATCTTAATGGTAAGCTTTATCCCAAAACGGAGGACGAGAAGAAGTGTGATCCATACATGGTGTAGACTAATACGTAAACCTTTAATAAAATCAACCAAGAAAGTTTTGAAAAATCTTTAAACGTTTGATGTGACAACATAAACGGAACGAAGTTCTTAGTAAATTTAGAAGTATGTACAACGTGTACCATTTTGCACAAAACTATTTGACTTAAGTTAAACAACTCATTAAAGAAGCGATTTTTAAATAATTTGAAGGTATAACTTAGTATGTACTAACCAAAATAAGTAAGGGTAAATTTATTAACTTAATTTTATACATACATATATGATTTTATAAATCGCATAAGTGACAAAAAATTTTATTACTTTCATTTGTCCATAAGTCTCATGAGGACCGCACAAATAAACACCGTGTAAAAATTTTGATAACATAGTTTTTCGTATTTCAAAAGTTACGAGTTGAAAAAGATCAAGTGAAAAATCTTTGAATCATCGGGTGACATGTCACTAGGTAATGAAAACTAATGAATTAAATGTAGTTTTGATAATTATCAGGACATAAGTCTTTGGGCCAAAAATGTTTACGTGCGGAGCCGTTGCTAAAAAGTGAGGTATGAAGGATAGAGCATGAGGACGAGAAGTTAATCGCTTCTTGATTTTGTAAAATGCCAAACAGGTTATGACTAATATTAAAGTCAGAATACTGATGGTGTTAATATCACTAAATGGGAATCCCCTGGAATAATTCAGGACTTAGAGTTATGTAAGAAAGAGCATCGTTCCAATAGGTATGCAATTCAGATCCTTGGGGTAACGCAAAAATTTTGAATGGTTTAAGTGTTAGTGGATGCCCGAAGGCCCTGCATGACGTGGCAGTAAGTGCCTTAATCACACACACACACACACACATGAATCTTTCGGTTTCGATGGTTGTAAAGTCTTCATGATGACTTGGATACGAATAAGCAATGAAAATTTTTTTATAATAAGCAACGAATATTTTATAGAAATTGTTTTAGGTGACAATGTAAGAAAAGAAACGAAGTTCTTAATAAACTAGAGTTATGTACAACATGTACTATTCTAAGTAAAATATCCTTTAAATAAGAGAATTGATTTGTAAAAGTGAAAGTAAAATTTCATATGTACTAGTCAAAAATAAGTAATTATTTACTTTATTATATATAACATTTACGGTTTCTAAAATTTGTACGAATGGCAATAAAATAAATTTATTTTTATAAAACTTCGAGAGGATCGTACCGTAAAATAGTGTGTGTAAAATTTTGGCAAAATTTTTTTTCATATTTCGGAGGTTACAAGTTGGAAAAAGATTGATAAGGACCGAGTAAAAGATTTTTGAAAATTTCGGGTGATATTTGAGCAAAAATGTCACGAGGTAATGAAAACTATTGAATTTAAATGTGGTTGATGACTATTAGTAGGGCATAAGTCCTTCAACCAAAAATACTTAAGTGTGAAGTTGTTGCTTATAAGTGAGATACGAATGGGAGAGTATGAGGATGAGAATTAACCACCCATTGATTTTGGAAAATTTTGAACTAGTATGACTAATATCGAAGTAAGAAGGATGATGGTGTGATTATCATCAAATAAGAAATCTCTCGGAATGAGTTAGGATTTAGAGTCGCGTAAGAATGAGTATCAAATAAGATTCTTGGGTAGTCTTTAATATAGAATTTGAATCGCTGAAGTGAATGGATACAATTTCCTTTATGTATCATTGTGCAAGTTTGTCCATTGCATCGGTTTCTTTCATGGCTAGAAAGTGAGCAGATTTGGTGAGGCGGTCAACGATAACCCAGATAGTGTCATAACCGCCCACCGTTTTTGGTAGCTTCATGATGAAATCCATTGTTATTCCTTCCCATTTCTATTGTGGGATTTCGGGCTTTTGAAGTAACCCAGATAATTTTTGGTGTTCGGCTTCGGGCTACTCCTCTCCCCGTAAACTATTAATGGCTCACCATTCTCGTGAGGTATACGAATAATCTCCTCACTATAAATAACTTTCACTTTCATCCTTGAAAGCCAGTCCATTCCAACTATTTTCATCAAAGCTTCCTAACTTGATGAGTATTAGGTTAATCCTAAAGTCCATTTCAATTATTGCATCAAGCTTCCCAAATTGATGGGTGTTAGGTTAATCTTAAGGTTCCTTCCAACCAAATCTTATTATACTACTGTGAAAAATTCTATCAATCTTCTCAAATAACATCTGCTTGTGCGTAGGTAACTAATCCTTTCCACTACTACTTTAAAACTTCCAAGTTTTGTAGACATGAGGTCATCTCCAAATGACCCACCTGTAAATTTTAAGGTACTACCTTAAATTATTCCTCTATCTCTGCCAGCTTACCATTAGCTTGTCCTATAGAATACTTAACTCTCATGGTTGTTAATAGCTTATTAGTCATAACACTAAGGTCCTTAGATATAAGTTTTCTATCACCTAGTATTAAACAACTTCGAGTCAATAAAACATTATGACGAATCGTACCCTAACTATAATCAGGATCCATGCGAGTCTCCATAGCCGAGATAACGATTGCTCTACCGCAAGTAAGTACAAAGTTTTTCCTATTTAAGAACTTTTTTCTTAAGTGTCCAGGGTGTCTATATCTATAACAAATTTTCAGGTTATCAATTCTGCAATCATGGCCCTTCTTGTACGGTATCTGGGCTATGTGGTGTAGTGACCCGAACTTTTCCATGTTTATATATATTAATTGAGATTGATATTTACATGATTAAATGTTTCCAACATGTTAAGCAATCAAACTTGTTAAGACTTGATTAATTGAAATATGTTTCATATAGACAATTGACCACCCAAGGTGACTGGTGATTCACGAACGTTAAAACTTGTAAAACCTATATGATGACATATATATGGATATATATATATAGTTAACATGATACTATGATAAGTAAACATATCATTAAGTATATTAACAATGAACTACATATGTAAAAACAAGACTACTAACTTAATGATTTTTAAACGAGACATATATGTAACGATTATCGTTGTAAAGATATTTAATGTATATATATCATATTAAGAGATATTCATACATGATAATATCATGATAATATAATAATTTAAAATCTCATTTGATATTATAAACATTGGGTTAACAACATTTAACAAGATCGTTAACCTAAAGGTTTAAAAACAACACTTACATATAACGACTAACGATGACTTAACGACTCAGTTAAAATGTATATACATGTAGTGTTTTAATATGTATTTATACACTTTTGAAAGACTTCAATACACTTATCAAAATACTTCTACATAACAAAAATGCTTACAATTACATCCTCGTTCAGTTTCATCAACAATTCTACTCGTATGCACCCGTATTTGTACTCGTACAATACACAGCTTTTAGATGTATGTACTATTGGTACATACACTCCAATGATCAGCTCTTAGCAGCCCATGTGAGTCACCTAACACATGTGGGAACCATCATTTGGCAACTAGCATGAAATATCTCATAAAATTACAAAAATATGAGTAATCATTCATGACTTATTTACATGAAAACAAAATTACATATCCTTTATATCTAATCCATACACCAACGACCAAAAACACCTACAAACACTTTCATTCTTCAATTTTCTTCATCTAATTGATCTCTCTCAAGTTCTATCTTCAAGTTCTAAGTGTTCTTCATATATTCTACAAGTTCTAGTTACATAAAATCAAGAATACTTTCAAGTTTGCTAGCTCACTTCCAATCTTGTAAGGTGATCATCCAACCTCAAGAAATCTTTGTTTCTTATAGTAGGTTATCATTCTAATACAAGGTAATAATCATATTCAAACTTTGGTTCAATTTCTATAACTATAACAATCTTATTTCAAGTGATGATCTTACTTGAACTTGTTTTCGTGTCATGATTCTGCTTCAAGAACTTCGAGCCATCCAAGGATCCGTTGAAGCTAGATCCATTTTTCTCTTTTCCAGTAGGTTTATCCAAGGAACTTAAGGTAGTAATGATGTTCATAACATCATTCGATTCATACATATAAATCTATCTTATTCGAAGGTTTAAACTTGTAATCACTAGAACATAGTTTAGTTAAATCTAAACTTGTTCGCAAACAAAAGTTAATCCTTCTAACTTGACTTTTAAAATCAACTAAACACATGTTCTATATCTATATGATATGCTAACTTAATGATTTAAAACCTGGAAACACGAAAAACACCGTAAAACCGGATTTACGCCGTCGTAGTAACACCGCGGGCTGTTTTGGGTTAGTTAATTAAAAACTATGATAAACTTTGATTTAAAAGTTGTTATTCTGAGAAAATGATTTTTATTATGAACATGAAACTATATCCAAAAATTATGGTTAAACTCAAAGTGGAAGTATGTTTTTCTAAAATGGTCATCTAGACGTCGTTCTTTCGACTGAAATGACAACCTTTACAAAAACGACTCGTAACTTATTTTTCCGACTATAAACCTATACTTTTTCTGTTTAGATTCATAAAATAGAGTTCAATATGAAACCATAGCAATTTGATTCACTCAAAACGGATTTAAAATGAAGCAGTTATGGGTAAAACAAGATTGGATAATTTTTCTCATTTTAGCTACGTGAAAATTGGTAACAAATGAAATGTCCCGTTCTTATTGATTAAAAACGTTCCATATTAATTGATTTCGTTGCGAGGTTTTGACCTCTATATGAGACGTTTTTCAAAGACTGCATTCATTTTAAAACAAACCATAACCTTTATTTCATCAATAAAGGTTTAAAAAGCTTTACGTAGATTATCAAATAATGATAATCTAAAATATCCTGTTTACACACAACCATTACATAATGGTTTACAATACAAATATGTTACAACAAAATAAGTTTCTTGAATGCAGTTTTTACACAATATCATACAAGCATGGACTCCAAATCTCGTCCTTATTTAAGTATGCGACAACGGAAGCTCTTAATAATCACCTGAGAATAAACATGCTTAAAACGTCAACAAAAATGTTGGTGAGTTATAGGTTTAACCTATATATATCAAATCATAATAATAGACCACAAGATTTCATATTTCAATACACATCCCATACATAGAGATAAAAATCATTCATATGGTGAACACCTGGTAACCGACATTAACAAGATGCATATATAAGAATATCCCCATCATTCCGGGACACCCTTCAGATATGGTATAAATTTTGAAGTACTAAAGCATCCGGTACTTTGGATGGGGCTTGTTGGGCCCGATAGATCTATCTTTAGGATTCGCGTCAATTAGGGTGTCTGTTCCCTAATTCTTAGATTACCAGACTTAATAAAAAGGGGCATATTCGATTTCGATAATTCAACCATAGAATGTAGTTTCACGTACTTGTGTCTATTTTGTAAATCATTTATAAAACCTGCATGTATTCTCATCCCAAAAATATTAGATTTTAAAAGTGGGACTATAACTCACTTTCACAGATTTTTACTTCGTCGGGAAGTAAGACTTGGCCACTGGTTGATTCACGAACCTATAACAATATATACATATATATCAAAGTATGTTCAAAATATATTTACAACACTTTTAATATATTTTGATGTTTTAAATTTATTAAGTCAGCTGTCCTCGTTAGTAACCTACAACTAGTTGTCCACAGTTAGATGTACAAAAATAAATCGATAAATATTATCTTGAATCAATCCACGACCCAGTGTATACGTATCTCAGTATTGATCACAACTCAAACTATATATATTTTGGAATCAACCTCAACCCTGTATAGCTAACTCCAACATTCACATATAGAGTGTCTATGGTTGTTCCGAAATATATATAGATGTGTCGACATGATAGGTCGAAACATTGTATACGTGTCTATGGTATCTCAAGATTACATAATATACAATACAAGTTGATTAAGTTATGGTTGGAATAGATTTGTTACCAATTTTCACGTAGCTAAAATGAGAAAAATTATCCAATCTTGTTTTACCCATAACTTCTTCATTTTAAATCCGTTTTGAGTGAATCAAATTGCTATGGTTTCATATTGAACTCTATTTTATGAATCTAAACAGAAAAAGTATAGGTTTATAGTCAGAAAAATAAGTTACAAGTCGTTTTTGTAAAGGTAGTCATTTCAGTCGAAAGAACGACGTCTAGATGACCATTTTAGAAAACATACTTCCACTTTGAGTTTAACCATAATTTTTGGATATAGTTTCATGTTCATAATAAAAATCATTTTCTCAGAATAACAACTATTAAATCAAAGTTTATCATAGTTTTTAATTAACTAACCCAAAACAGCCCGCGGTGTTACTACGACGGCGTAAATCCGGTTTTACGGTGTTTTTCGTGTTTCCAGGTTTTAAATCATTAAGTTAGCATATCATACAGATATAGAACATGTGTTTAGTTTATTTTAAAAGTCAAGTTAGAAGGATTAACTTTTGTTTGTGAACAAGTTTAGAATTAACTAAACTATGTTCTAGTGATTACAAGTTTAAACCTTCGAATAAGATAGCTTTATATGTATGAATCAAATGATGTTATGAACATCATTACTACCTTAAGTTCCTTGGATAAACCTACTGGAAAAGGGAAAAATGGATCTAGCTTCAATGGATCCTTGGATGGCTCGAAGTTCTTGAAGCAGAATCATGACACGAAAACAAGTTCAAGTAAGATCATCACTTGAAATAAGATTGTTATAGTTATAGAAATTGAACCAAAGTTTGAATATGATTATTACCTTGTATTATTATGATAACCTACTGTAAGAAACAAAGATTTCTTGAGGTTGGATGATCACCTTACAAGATTGGAAGTGAGCTAGCAAACTTGAAAGTATTCTTGATTTTATGAAACTAGAACTTTTGGAATTTATGAAGAACACTTAGAACTTGAAGATAGAACTTGAGAGAGATCAATTAGATGAAGAAAATTGAAGAATGAAAGTGTTTGTAGGTGTTTTTGGTCGTTGGTGTATGGATTAGATATAAAGGATATGTAATTTTGTTTTCATGTAAATAAGTCATGAATGATTACTCATATTTTTGTAATTTTATGAGATATTTCATGCTAGTTGCCAAATGATGGTTCCCACATGTGTTAGGTGACTCACATGGGCTGCTAAGAGCTGATAATTGGAGTGTATATACCAATAGTACATACATCTGAAAGCTGTGTATTGTACGAGTACGAATACGGGTGCATACGAGTAGAATTGTTGATGAAACTGAACGAGGATGCAATTGTAAGCATTTTTGTTAAGTAGAAGTATTTTGATAAGTGTATTGAAGTCTTTCAAAAGTGTATAAATACATATTAAAACACTACATGTATATACATTTTAACTGAGTCGTTAAGTTATCGTTAGTCATTACATGTAAATGTTGGTTTGAAACCTTTAGGTTAACGATCTTGTTAAATGTTGTTAACCCAATGTTTATAATATCAAAAGAGATTTTAAATTATTATATTATCATGATATTATGATGTACGAATATCTCTTAATATGATATATATACATTAAATGTCGTTACAACGATAATCGTTACATATATGTCTCGTTTCAAAATCATTAAGTTAGTAGTCTTGTTTTTACATATGTAGTTCATTGTTAATATACTTAATGATATGTTTAATTATCATAATATCATGTTAACTATATATATAACCATATATATGTCATCATATAATTTTTACAAGTTTTAACGTTCGTGAATCACCGGTCAACTTGGGTGGTCAATTGTCTATATGAAACCTATTTCAATTAATCAAGTCTTAACAAGTTTGATTTCTTAACATGTTGGAAACATTTAATCATGTAAATATCAATCTCAATTAATATATATAAACATGGAAAAGTTCGGGTCACTACAGTACCTACCCATTAAATAAATTTCGTCCCGAAATTTTAAGCTGTTGAAGGTGTTGACGAATCTTCTGGAAATAGATGAGGGTATTTCTTCTTCATCTGGTCTTCACGCTCCCAGGTGAACTCGGGTCCTCTACTAGCATTCCATCGAACCTTAACAATTGGTATCTTGTTTTGCTTAAGTCTTTTAATCTCACGATCCATTATTTCGACGGGTTCTTCGATGAATTGAAGTTTTTCGTTGATTTGGATTTCATCTAACGGAATAGTGAGATCTTCTTTAGCAAAACATTTCTTTAAATTCGAGACGTGGAAAGTGTTATGTACAGTCGCGAGTTGTTGAGGTAACTCAAGTCGGTAAGCTACTAGTCCGACACGATCAATAATCTTGAATGGTCCAATATACCTTGGATTTAATTTCCCTCGTTTACCAAATCGAACAACGCCTTTCCAAGGTGCAACTTTAAGCATGACCATCTCTTCAATTTCAAATTCTATATCTTTTCTTTTAATATCAGCGTAGTTCTTTTGTCGACTTTGGGCGGTTTTCAACCGTTGTTGAATTTGAATGATCTTCTCGGTAGTTTCTTGTATAATCTCCGGACCCGTAATCTGTCTATCCCCCACTTCACTCCAACAAATCGGAGACCTGCACTTTCTACCATAAAGAGCTTCAAACGGCGCCATCTCAATGCTTGAATGGTAGCTGTTGTTGTAGGAAAATTCTGCTAACGGTAGATGTCGATCCCAACTGTTTCCGAAATCAATAACACATGCTCGTAGCATGTCTTCAAGCGTTTGTATCGTCCTTTCGCTCTGCCCATCAGTTTGTGGATGATAGGCAGTACTCATGTCTAGACGAGTTCCTAATGCTTGCTGTAATGTCTGCCAGAATCTTGAAATAAATCTTCCATCCCTATCAGAGATAATAGAGATTGGTATTCCATGTCTGGAGACGACTTCCTTCAAATACAGTCGTGCTAACTTCTCCATCTTGTCATCTTCTCTTATTGGCAGGAAGTGTGCTGATTTGGTGAGACGATCAACTATTACCCAAATAGTATCAAAACCACTTGCAGTCCTTGGCAATTTAGTGATGAAATCCATGGTAATGTTTTCCCATTTCCATTCCGGGATTTTGGGTTGTTGAAGTAGACCTGATGGTTTCTGATGCTCAGCTTTGACCTTAGAATACGTCAAACATTCTCCTACGTATTTAGCAACATCGGCTTTCATACCCGGCCACCAAAAATGTTTCTTAAGATCCTTGTACATCTTCCCCGTTCCAGGATGTATTGAGTATCTGGTTTTATGAGCTTCTCTAAGTACCATTTCTCTCATATCTCTAAATTTTGGTACCCAAATTCTTTCAGCCCTATACCGGGTTCCGTCTTCCCGAATATTAAGATGCTTCTCCGATCCTTTGGGTATTTCATCCTTTAAATTTCCCTCTTTTAAAACTCCTTGTTGCGCCTCCTTTATTTGAGTAGTAAGGTTATTATGAATCATTATATTCATAGATTTTACTCGAATGGGTTCTCTTTCCTTCCTGCTCAAGGCATCGGCTACCACATTTGACTTCCCCGGGTGGTAACGAATCTCAAAGTCATAATCATTCAATAATTCAATCCACCTACGCTGCCTCATATTCAGTTGTTTCTGATTAAATATGTGTTGAAGACTTTTGTGGTCGGTATATATAATAATTTTGACCCCATATAAGTAGTGCCTCCAAGTCTTTAATGCAAAAACAACCGCGCCTAATTCCAAATCATGCGTCGTATAATTTTGTTCGTGAATCTTCAATTGTCTAGACGCATAAGCAATCACCTTCGTTCGTTGCATTAATACACAACCGAGACCTTGCTTTGATGCGTCACAATAAATCACAAAATCATCATTCCCTTCAGGCAATGACAATATAGGTGCCGTAGTTAGCTTTTTCTTCAATAACTGAAACGCTTTCTCTTGTTCATCATTCCATTCAAATTTCTTCTCTTTATGCGTTAATGCAGTCAAGGGTTTTGCTATTCTGGAAAAGTCTTGGATGAACCTTCTGTAGTAACCAGCTAGTCCTAAAAATTGGCGTATGTGTTTCGGAGTTTTCGGGGTTTCCCACTTTTCAACAGTTTCTATCTTTGCCGGATCCACCTTAATACCTTCTTTGTTCACTATGTGACCGAGGAATTGAACTTCTTCCAACCAAAATGCACACTTTGAAAACTTAGCGTACAATTCTTCCTTCCTCAATACTTCTAACACCTTTCTCAAATGTTCACCGTGTTCTTGGTCATTCTTTGAGTAAATAAGTATGTCATCAATGAAAACAATGACAAACTTGTCAAGGTATGGTCCACACACTCGGTTCCTAAGATCCATGAACACAGCTGGTGCATTAGTTAAACCAAACGACATGACCATAAACTCCTAATGACCGTAACGTGTTCTGAAAGCAGTCTTTGGAATATCGTCTTCTTTCACCCGCATTTGATGATACCCGGAACGTAAGTCAATCTTTGAATAAACAGACAAGCCTTGTAGTTGATCAAATAAGTCGTCGATTCTCGGTAGTGGGTAGCGGTTCTTGATGTAAGTTTGTTCAACTCTCGGTAGTCGATACACAACCTGAATGTACCATCTTTCTTCTTGACAAACAAAACAGGAGCTCCCCACGGTGATGTGCTTGGTCGAATGAAACCACGCTCTAAAAGTTCTTGTAATTGGCTTTGCAGTTCTTTCATCTCACTGGGTGCGAGTCTGTAAGGAGCACGAGCTATTGGTGCAGCTCCTGGTACAAGATCTATTTGAAATTCAACGGATCGATGTGGGGTAATCCCGGTAATTCTTTCGGAAATACATCGGGAAATTCTTTTGCAATGGGAACATCATTGATGCTCTTTTCTTTAGTTTGTACTTTCTCGACGTGTGCTAGAACAGCATAGCAACCTTTTCTTATTAGTTTTTGTGCCTTCAAATTACTAATAAGATGTAGCTTCGTGTTGCCCTTTTCTCCGTACACCATTAAGGGTTTTCCTTTTTCTCGTATAATGCGAATTGCATTTTTGTAACAAACGATCTCTGCTTTTACTTCTTTCAACCAGTCCATACCAATTATCACATCAAAACTCCCTAACTCTACTGGTATCAAATCAATCTTAAATGTTTCGCTAACCAGTTTAATTTCTCGATTCCGACATATATTATCTGCTGAAATTAATTTACCATTTGCTAATTCGAGTAAAAATTTACTATCCAAAGGCGTCAATGGACAACTTAATTTAGCACAAAAATCTCTACTCATATAGCTTCTATCCGCACCCGAATCAAATAAAACGTAAGAAGATTTATTGTCAATAAGAAACGTACCCGTAACAAGCTCCGGGTCTTCCTGTGCCTCTGCCGCATTAATATTGAAAACTCTTCCGCGGCCTTGTCCATTCGTGTTCTCCTGGTTCGGGCAATTTCTAATGATGTGGCCCGGTTTTCCACATTTATAACAAACTACATTGGCATAACTTGCTCCGACACTACTTGCTCCGCCATTACTCGTTCCGACACCATTTGTTCCTTTCGTTCTATTAACCCCTGGTCCGTAGACCTCACACTTCGCCGCACTATGACCATTTCTTTTACACTTGTTGCAAAATTTGGTGCAGAACCCCGAGTGATACTTTTCACACCTTTGGCATAGCTGCTTCTGATTGTTGTTGTTGTTGCGGTTATTATTATTGTTGGGATGATTGTTGTAGTTGCTGTTGTTGTTGTTGTTGGGCCGTTTGTTGTAGTTGCGATTGATGTTGCGATTGTTGGGATAATTGTTGCGATTATTGTTGTAATTGCTGTTGTTGTTGTATTGGTGATTCTTATCACCGTTTTCCTCCCACTTTCTTTTGACTTGCTTCACATTGGCCTCTTTAGCAGTCTGTTCTTTAATTCTTTCTTCAATCTGGTTCACTAGTTTGTGAGCCATTCTACATGCCTGTTGTATAGAGGCGGGCTCGTGTGAACTTATATCTTCTTGGATTCTTTCCGGTAATCCTTTCACAAACGCGTCGATCTTCTCTTCCTCATCTTCGAATGCTCCCGGACACAATAGGCACAATTCTGTGAATCGTCTTTCGTACGTGGTAATATCAAATCCTTGGGTTCGTAACCCTCTAAGTTCTGTCTTGAGCTTATTGACCTCGGTTCTGGGACGGTACTTCTCGTTCATCAAGTGCTTGAATGCTGACCACGGTAGTGCGTACGCATCGTCTTGTCCCACTTGCTCTAGATAGGTATTCCACCATGTTATCGCAGAACCTGTGAAGGTATGCGTAGCATACTTCACTTTGTCCTCTTCAGTACACTTACTTATGGCAAACACCGATTCGACCTTCTCGGTCCACCGTTTCAATCCGATCGGTCCTTCGGTTCCATCAAATTCCAAAGGTTTGCAGGCAGTGAATTCTTTGTAGGTGCATCCTACACGATTTCCTGTACTGCTAAATCCAAGGTTATTGTTGGTATGTAGCGCAGCCTGTACTGCGGCTATGTTTGAAGCTAGAAAAGTACGGAATTCTTCTTCATTCATATTCACGGTGTGTCGAGTAGTCGGTGCCATTTCCTTCAAAATAATCAAATGGAACAATTTAATCATACAGAATATTAAGAGTAGTTAATAGTATTTCGTAGCATAATATGAACTCATTTATAAAAGCTTTTTCTTCATATTAGCGTTTTATAAGTTTAAATTCGGGTAGTACCTACCCGTTAAGTTCATACTTAGTAGCTAATATACAATTCAACTACTACAATTCTATATGAAAAACTGATTATAATAATATTTCGCGTTCAAACTTTTACACAATATTTTACAAACTTACAATACCGCTTATTTTACATATAGCATGAAATATAGCACACAATAAATTTGATACAAGATGGTTGTGAAGATAATTCTAGCTAGTACACAAGTCGTTCAGCAAAGGCAATAAAGACACGTAATTCATACGTCCAGAAACAAGTCATGCATTCTGGTTTTACTAGGATTACTTCCCATCCTTGGTCTTGTGGAACATAACCGTTATGGCCGTTGATAAGACAGCGTGTTGTAACGTCGTCAAAGGGACGAGGGTTACGTAATGTCCAACAGTCCCGTAACAATCTAAAAACCTCATTTCTTACCCCAATTACCGACTCCGTCACTTGTGGGAATGTTTTGTTTAATAGTTGTAGCCCGATGTTCTTGTTCTTACTTTGGTGAGAAGCGAACATTACTAATCCGTAAGCATAACATGCTTCTTTATGTTGCATGTTAGCCGCTTTTTCTAAATCACGAAGTCCAATATTCGGATATATTGAGTCAAAATAATTTCTTAACCCATTGCGTAAAATAGCATTTGGGTTCCCCGTAATATATGCGTCAAAGTAAACACATCGTAACTTATGGATTTCCCAATGTGATATCCCCCATCTTTTGAACGAAAGCCTTTTATAAACCAAGGCATTCTTGGAATGTTCTTCGAATGTCTTACAAACTGATCTCGCCTTAAATAGTTGTGCCGAAGAATTCTGACCGACTCTAGACAAGATTTCATCAATCATGCCTCCGGGTAGGTCTCTTAAAATATTGGATTGTCTATCCATTTTGTGTTTTTATACTGTAAAATAGACAAGAGTCAGATTCATAAAAAAAAAAAATACTTATTAATACAAGCAATTTTTACATATATCATAAAGCATAAGCACACTATATTACATATATTACACCACACGAATACAACTATCTTATTCCGACTCGCTTGTTTCTTCTTCTTCGGTTTTGGTTCGTTTTGCCAAGTTTCTAGGGATATATGATGTTCCCCTAATACGAGCCATAATTTTCCACATTGGTTTAGAAAAACCTGGTGGTTTAGAGGTTCCCGGGTCATTGTTACAACTTAAGGACTTCGGGGGTTGACGATACATATAAAGTTCATCGGGGTTGGAATTAGATTTCTCTATTTTTATGCCCTTTCCCTTATTATTTTCTTTTGCCTTTTTAAATTCAGTTGGGGTAATTTCTATAACATCATTGGAATTCTCGTCAGAATCCGATTCATCGGAGAATTGGTAATCCTCCCAATATTTTGCTTCCTTAGCGGAAACACCATTGACCATAATTAACCTTGGTCGGTTGGTTGAGGATTTTCTTTTACTTAACCATTTTATTATTTCCCCCACCGGTTCTATTTCTTCATCCGGTTCCGATTCTTCTTCTGGTTCCGATTTTTTTCTGGTTCCGACTCTTCTTCCGGTTCCTCTTCGGGAACTTGTGAATCAGTCCACAAATCATTCCAATTTACATTTGACTCTTCATTATTATTAGGTGAGTCAATGGGACTTGTTCTAGAGGTAGACATCTATCACATAATATCAAACGCGTTAAGAGATTAATATATCACATAATATTCACATGTTAAAAATATATAGTTTCCAACAAAATTTGTTAAGCAATCATTTTTCAAGTAAACACGGTCGAAGTCCAGACTCACTAATGTATCCTAACAAACTCGATAAGACACACTAATGCAAAATTCTGGTTCTCTAAGACCAACGCTCGGATACCAACTGAAATGTCCCGTTCTTATTGATTAAAAACGTTCCATATTAATTGATTTCGTTGCGAGGTTTTGACCTCTATATGAGACGTTTTTCAAAGACTACATTCATTTTAAAACAAACCATAACCTTTATTTCATCAATAAAGGTTTAAAAAACTTTGCGTAGATTATCAAATAATGATAATCTAAAATATCCTGTTTACACACAACCATTACATAATGGTTTACAATACAAATATGTTACAACAAAATAAGTTTCTTGAATGCAGTTTTTACACAATATCATACAAGCATGGACTCCAAATCTCGTCCTTATTTAAGTATGCGATAGCGGAAGCTCTTAATAATTACCTGAGAATAAACATGCTTAAAACGTCAACAAAAATGTTGGTGAGTTATAGGTTTAACCTATATATATCAAATCATAATAATAGACCACAAGATTTCATATTTCAATACACATCCCATACATAGAGATAAAAATCATTCATATGGTGAACACCTGGTAACCGACATTAACAAGATGCATATATAAGAATATCCCCATCATTCCGGGACACCCTTCGGATATGATATAAATTTCGAAGTACTAAAGCATCTAGTACTTTGGATGGGGCTTGTTGGGCCCGATAGATCTATCTTTAGGATTCGCGTCAATTAGGGTGTCTGTTCCCTAATTCTTAGATTACCAGACTTAATAAAAAGGGGCATATTCAATTTCGATAATTCAATCATAGAATGTAGTTTCACGTACTTGTGTCTATTTTGTAAATCATTTATAAAACCAGCAAGTATTCTCATCCCAAAAATATTAGATTTTAAAAGTGGGACTATAACTCACTTTCACAGATTTTTACTTCGTCGGGAAGTAAGACTTGGCCACTGGTTGATTCACGAACCTATAACAATATATACATATATATCAAAGTATGTTCAAAATATATTTACAACACTTTTAATATATTTTGATGTTTTAAGTTTATTAAGTCAGCTGTCCTCATTAGTAACCTACAACTAGTTGTCCACAGTTAGATGTACAGAAATAAATCGATAAATATTATCTTGAATCAATCCACGACCCAGTGTATACGTATCTCAGTATTGATCACAACTCAAACTATATATATTTTGGAATCAACCTCAACCCTGTATAGCTAACTCCAACATTCACATATAGAGTGTCTATGGTTGTTCCGAAATATATATAGATGTGTCGACATGATAGGTCGAAACATTGTATACGTGTCTATGGTATCTCAAGATTACATAATATACAATACAAGTTGATTAAGTTATGGTTGGAATAGATTTGTTACCAATTTTCACGTAGCTAAAATGAGAAAAATTATCCAATCTTGTTTTACCCATAACTTCTTCATTTTAAATCCGTTTTGAGTGAATCAAATTGCTATGGTTTCATATTGAACTCTATTTTATGAATCTAAACAGAAAAAGTATAGGTTTATAGTCGTAAAAATAAGTTACAAGTCGTTTTTGTAAAGGTAGTCATTTCAGTCGAAAGAACGACGTCTAGATGACCATTTTAGAAAACATACTTCCACTTTGAGTTTAATAATAATTTTTGGATATAGTTTCATGTTCATAATAAAAATCATTTTCTCAGAATAACAACTATTAAATCAAAGTTTATCATAGTTTTTAATTAACTAACCCAAAACAGCCCGCGGTGTTACTACGACGGCGTAAATCCGGTTTTACGGTGTTTTTCGTGTTTCCAGGTTTTAAATCATTAAGTTAGCATATCATAAAGATATAGAACATGTGTTTAGTTTATTTTAAAAGTCAAGTTAGAAGGATTAACTTTTGTTTGCGAACAAGTTTAGAATTAACTAAACTATGTTCTAGTGATTACAAGTTTAAACCTTCGAATAAGATAGCTTTATATGTATGAATCGAATGATGTTATGAACATCATTACTACCTTAAGTTCCTTGGATAAACCTACTGGAAAAGAGAAAAATGGATCTAGCTTCAATGGATCCTTGGATGGCTCGAAGTTCTTGAAGCAGAATCATGACACGAAAACAAGTTCAAGTAAGATCATCACTTGAAATAAGATTGTTATAGTTATAGAAATTGAACCAAAGTTTGAATATGATTATTACCTTGTATTAGAATGATAACCTACTGTAAGAAACAAAGATTTCTTGAGGTTGGATGATCACCTTACAAGATTGGAAGTGAGCTAGCAAACTTGAAAGTATTCTTGATTTTATGAAACTAGAACTTTTGGAATTTATGAAGAACACTTAGAACTTGAAGATAGAACTTGAGAGAGATCAATTAGATGAAGAAAATTGAAGAATGAAAGTGTTTGTAGGTGTTTTTGGTCGTTGGTGTATGGATTAGATATAAAGGATATGTAATTTTGTTTTCATGTAAATAAGTCATGAATGATTACTCATATTTTTGTAATTTTATGAGATATTTCATGCTAGTTGCCAAATGATGGTTCCCACATGTGTTAGGTGACTCACATGGGCTGCTAAGAGCTGATAATTGGAGTGTATATACCAATAGTACATACATCTAAAAGCTGTGTATTGTACGAGTACGAATACGGGTGCATACGAGTAGAATTGTTGATGAAACTGAACGAGGATGCAATTGTAAGCATTTTTGTTAAGTAGAAGTATTTTGATAAGTGTATTGAAGTCTTTCAAAAGTGTATAAATACATATTAAAACACTACATGTATATACATTTTAACTGAGTCGTTAAGTCATCGTTAGTCATTACATGTAAATGTTGTTTTGAAACCTTTAGGTTAACGATCTTGTTAAATGTTGTTAACCCAATGTTTATAATATCAAAAGAGATTTTAAATTATTATATTATCATGATATTATGATGTACGAATATCTCTTAATATGATATATATACATTAAATGTCGTTACAACGATAATCGTTACATATATGTCTCGTTTCAAAATCATTAAGTTAGTAGTCTTGTTTTTACATATGTAGTTCATTGTTAATATACTTAATGATATGTTTACTTATCATAATATCATGTTAACTATATATATAACCATATATATGTCATCATATAGTTTTTACAAGTTTTAACGTTCGTGAATCACCGGTCAACTTGGGTGGTCAATTGTCTATATGAAACCTATTTCAATTAATCAAGTCTTAACAAGTTTGATTTCTTAACATGTTGGAAACATTTAATCATGTAAATATCAATCACAATTAATATATATAAACATGGAAAAGTTCGGGTCACTACAACAAATCTATTCCAACCATAACTTAATCAACTTGTATTGTATATTATGTAATCTTGAGATACCATAGACACTTATACAATGTTTCGACCTATCATGTCGACACATCTATATATATTTCGGAACAACCATAGACACTCTATATGTGAATGTTGGAGTTAGCTATACACGGTTGAGGTTGATTCCAAAATATATATAGTTTGAGTTGTGATCAATACTGAGATACATATACACTGGGTCGTGGATTGATTCAAGATAATATTTATCGATTTATTTCTGTACATCTAACTGTGGACAACTAGTTGTAGGTTACTAACGAGGACAGCTGACTTAATAAACTTAAAACATCAAAATATATTAAAAGTGTTGTAAATATATTTTGATTCAATCGCGCCATAACATTCTGTCGTTCACTCGCTGGTTGATGAATTCCTCGACTTCTTGTTCCGTCATTCGATTCAATCGCGCCATTTCCTAATGAAAGAAAATAATTATTCACATGGAATATTATAGATGTAGTGTATTTATAGTACATTATAGCTTGTTAACAATATGAACCAGGTATTATTATAAAAGCCTTTTCTTCTTATTAGCATTTTATAATTATATCTAGGGTAGTACCTACCCGTTAATGTTCATACTTAATAGCTTAGTACATAACCAATTACCAAAATCTAAATAATACTTAACCATGGAAAATTATTGCATTTCATACTTCACTATTTTACATATGCTTATCTTACATCGAACATTAAGCAAACCACACTAATAATATTGTACAAAACATTATATGATCCCATGGTTTAATACGGCAGCGCATCGTTTGGTCTATTTTCTAGGACGTTTAGGTTCAAGGAATGGCCTAACGCTTATCCTAGCTGTCTGCCTATATTTTGGCTGTGGGGCTGAAGAACTAGATGCCGGGATAGAACGAATAGGAATAGCGGGAATAGGGGTGGTAGTGTCTAGTGGAGTTGGTGCCACATCATCCTTACTAAACTCAGGATTTGAATTTTCTAATTCATTAGCCTTTCGTTTCTTTCCTAGTTCGAACTTGTCTTTCGTAATTTCTTGTATTTCTTCCTCGGGTTCACTTTCCTCCTCGAGTTCACTTTCCTCCTCGGGTTCACTTTCCGGGTTCTTTATTGTTGGTTCATCCGGAATTTGTGAGTCTTCCCCAAAGATATTATTTTCGTCATCGGATAGGTTAATGACTGAAACACCATCTGAAGATTCTGATTCAGAGTCGCTGAATGTGATAATAAGTTTTGAGCCCGACATCTATCACACAACAACTAACCCATTAGTACTACATAATATTTACATATAAATTTTAACCAACAATGATAAGCAATGGTTGTTAAATCAGATCCGGTCAAAGTCCAGACTTACTAATGTATCCTAACGACTTATCAGTTAGACACTCTAATGCAAACCTGGTTCGCTAAGACCACCGCTCTGATACCACATGTCATAACCCGTCCTTAACCATAAGAACGAGTTAGATAACGTATGATTTCATTGCGAGGTATTGACCTCTATATGCGACATTTTTAAAAGAACAACTGCATTTATTTTACATTACAAACCATAACTCTTATGTTAATACAAGCTTTAGACAATATAAAGATGATTATCGTTTAGCGATAATCTTAGACTTACAAACTTTACATGTGATGATAACAATACGATTTCTAGCATATTTTACATTACAATTCCTCGGATATGCAGTTTTATTTTTGACACAAATATGCATACTCAAGATCTTGCTTAAATTCAACATGTTGCAGCGGAAGCTTTTAGTTATCACCTGAGAATAGACATGTTTAAAACGTCAACATAAAGTTGGTGAGATATAGGTTTAATGCCGGCAGCGATATAAATATAGACCACAAGATTTCATATGTAAACATTTTAATAAAAATATTCTAAGTGGTTGAGCACTTGGTAACCATACTTAACATTTAATCACGTCGTATATTCCCTTTATTATGAAATCTTACTACACCGTACCAAGTGTAGTCACGAAACGAAGTACTGTGCAACCGTTGAATGCTGGTCGTCCAGTCCGGTTGGGGTTGTCAGGCCCGATAGATCTATCAACAGGATTCGCGTTTACAATACCGCTATAAATAGTAGTTACCAAGCTACAGGGAAGTATGCCAGTGGTACAACTCAACGTAGAATATATTTTTCAGTTACTTGTGTCCATAACGTAAAACATAAAATACATGTATTCTCATCCCGAAATACTTAGAGTTTAAAAGTGGGACTATATACTCACTTTTGCCTTGAAGATATATATATATTTTGACTTGGTCTCCGGTTGATATCACGAACCTATCCATATATAGTTTATCAATATATTTCCATTTTAAACAATCATCACATATATATACTTATTATACTTTTAATAGTTTTAATAATTTCTTAGTCCGTAGTTAGCAGTCCGATGTTAGTAATTCAATTTTAATGGTTCATATTTAGGTGTTTAATAAATAAAACCCCCATCGAAATAAATAAAACCCCATCGTATTTGTATTGGTCGGGATTAATCTTGACCCACGGTACCGGTGTTGTCAAATGACGTGTTGCGTACATAAAGTACCGGTGTTGTCAAATGACGTGTTGCGTACAATCATGGGATCTTATGATTAATCTTCTCGTATTGTTTACGGGTGGTCCTGAAATATATAAAATTAAATTATGAGTACATATATATAAAATATCATGTTATTTTAGAAAGATGTGATTCATTTAATTTTTCTCCAATTATTTTCGTGGCTAAACTAGTTTTGGATATCCGATCTTGTTTTGGTCATAGTTTCTTCGTTACAACTCCGTTTTCGTTGGTTCAACTTGCCACTTCCTTGGATCGAGTTCTTCTTTAAGACTATGAACTATAAATACCTTAGTTTATATTCGAAATCACAGGTCATAGGTCAAACTTTGGTGAAACTTATGAAGTTAATCATTTTCCCTTATGTAAACAACATTAAATGATTATTTTTCTAAAAATACTTATACTTTGAGTTAAATCATGAAATTTTTATGTGTTATCATATTCATAGTAAATATCATTTTTCCAGAAAATAAACCTCCAATTCAAGGTTCAAAATAGTTTTTAATTATCCAACCCAAAACCGCCCCCGGTTGCACTCCGACGTAGTAAAAACAGTTTTTAAGGTGTTCTTTGAAAAACCAAGTTATACCTTGTTAAATTAGCATATATTTATGATATATTACATGTCTTGAAGTATTTTAAAAGTTAAGTTAGAAGGATCTATTTAGTTTGCAAACAAGTTTGAAAACATTCAAACTATGTTCTTGTTGTTAAAATTTTATACCATAAAATAAGATAGCTATATATATATGAATCGAATAAGGTTATTGATGTTGTAGGGGGTGTATACAAAATAGTATTATTTTTAGTACGAAATACTATTAAATATGCTACAATTTTACACAAGTTATTTATTTATTTATCGAGTGAATATACTTAAACCTTGCTACAACACTTATAGGCAGTGTACCTAATCGTATTATAGTATAGTTTTTAGTAAGTCCGGTTCGTTCCACAGGGAAAGCTCGAGAAGTTTAACGCACACAAAATAGAAAAATAGAAAAATATATATCTATAAAGTAGTAGTATTATTATTATATAAAAGGGGGGTTTTTACCGTTTAATGACCGGTTTGTCGATTTTAAAACTTTAGTCGCAGTTAAAACCAAATGTAAAATAATAACTAAATACAAGACTTAATTTTAAGCGTAAAGTAAATAACGATAATGAAATTGCGAATAATAAAAGTGCGATAAAATAAACTTGCGATAATTAAAAAGTACGATAATTAGAAGTGCAATTAAATATAAAATAAAGGAAATTAAATATGAAATAAAAGAATTATGCTTATTTAAACTTCCGTAATCATGATGTTTGACGTGTTGATTTTAGTTTTATGCCCATGGATTAATTGTCCTTTGTCCTGGATTATTTAATATGCCCGTCTGGTTTTTGTCCATAACAGTCCATCAGTCATAAATATAAAGTGCGAGTGTCCTCGTCAAATTATCCTTATACCCGAAGTTAAATATTCCAACTAATTGGGGACTTAAACTGTAACAAGATTTTAATATTTTGTTTAATAATTACACCAGGATGTCGACTGAGTGTAAACCAAGGTTTTAATATTTTGTTATAAATTATACCAAGTGTCCTTGTACATAATTTCACCCCTGTTTTAATTATTCTAGTGGCTATTAATCCATTCCCGTGTCCGGTTAAATGAACGATTATTCGTACATATAAATACCCCGCCCATCGTGTCCGATTGAGTGTATATGGTAATTTATAGAGACGCTCAATTGTAAATCTTTATATTAACATTAACAAACTATCATTTAGTTAAACAAATATAAAGCCCATTAATAGCCCATAGTCTAATTTCCACAAGTGTCGTTCTTTTGTCCAAACCCCAATTATGGTACAAAGCCCAATTACCCAATTTTAGTAATTAGCCCAACATCATGATTACTTCGGATTAAATAAGCATAATAATAACTTAGCTACGAGACATTAATGTAAAAAGGTTGAACATAACTTACAATGATTAAAAATAGCGTAGCGTTACACGGACAGAATTTCGACTTACACACTCAAACGATCTCTATCATAAATCTTATTATTATCATAATTTAAAATTAAAATTAAGATTATTGTTATATCTTATTAAGTTAACATTATGATAGAGATATAGAATATAGATATTGATAATTGATATTGATAATAGATAAATGGATCGATATATATATATATATAGAAATATGATAAAAAAAAAAGGTGTGTTTTTACATTACGATTACAAAGCCTTTTATAGGCGAATTTAGAAATTGAATTTTCACTTATGACCCCTGAACTATGCTCAATTAACAACTTTTTATTATTTAATATTATTCTTATTATGAATTATTTAAATATTATATTTTATTCTTGTGCATAGTTGACTCGTAATTTTTACACCGTTGCGTCGAGCGTTGAGAGTTGACTCTGGTCCCGGTTCCGGATTTTCGAACGTCCTTGCGTACAATTTTATATTTTGTACTTTGCGTTTTGAATCTTGTACTCTTGTAATTTCGAGACGTTTCTTATCAATAATTGGAACCTCTTTGATTGTCTTTTGTACTTTTGAGCTTTTTGGTCGTTTGCGTCTTCAATTCGTCGAATCTGTCTTTTGTCTTCACCTTTTATTATTTAAACGAATATCACTTGTAAATAGAACAATTGCAACTAAAAGCTTGTCTTTCTTGAGGAATAATGCTATGAAATATATGTTCGTTTTTAGCATTATCAGTTATGAACAAAGTTACTACCTCAAGTTACTTGGACAAGATTGCTGTAAAAGAGGAGTAAAAACCTAGAACCAAAAGAGTGATGGAATTGGATGAAACATTGGAAGTAAACTTGTGTTCTTGGAAGGATTCTTGAAGTGTTTTTGTAAGGGTTTTCTTATGATAATTAAGTGATGTTTTTGAAACTAGATCTTCATGGTTGTGAGCTGAGATGGTTAAGGGGTTTAAGGCTCATAAGTGTGTGTGTTTTTAGCTAGAGAATTGAAGTAAAAATGAATCAAAATGATGATCCCCCATAGCTCTTAAAAAACGTGAATGGGGGGGGAACCAAGACAAGATTTTAGTTTGTAATTTTATGTATTTAGTCAAGCAATCATACAAAAGTAATTACCTTATACATAAGGCATGAACAAGGGCTGTTTGGTGGTGATTTGGTGTGTATTTACCAATAGTAAATACGTATAGAAGCTAGGTATGATACGAGTACATATACTCTAGATATACGTATAGAATCTTGTGAAAACGGAATGAGAATTCAAATATAGCTATCTTTTGTGAATATACTTATATGGTTTTATGTATTTAAGTCCTTAAAAAGTGATTAAATACATTATATATACGATATATGTATAAACATTATAGGTCATAAGTATTTATGTCAAATAACTTTACGTATGGTTATCGTTTTGAAAACTTAAGTTAGTAGTTTCAAAATATACTTATAACTTATTGTTATTAATACAAAATGAGATATTAAAACATCCATAAATCATGTTAAATATGTATATATACATATATATACACAATCTTATAATTATCATATATTATATAGTTCGTGATATCATCGGTCAAACTAGACGGTCAAACGTTGTGTAAAACTCTTTTCGAAAACATAAGTTTCAATAATTTGGATTGCTTATCATGTTGGTAAGGTTTAATTTATGTAAATATTAATCTTATAAGTATAGATTGATCGAAAAAGTCCGGGTCATTACAGTACCTACCCGTTAAATAAATTTCGTCCCGAAATTTTAAAATTGTACCTATTTTGCGTCATCGAGAAACAAGTGTGGATACTTTTGTTTCATCTGATCCTCTCGTTCCCAAGTAAACTCAGGACCTCCTCGAGCATTCCAACGAACCTTAACGATCGGTATGTTGCTCTGCTTGAGCCGTTTAACTTCACGTTCCATGATTTCGATTGGTTCTTCGATGAATTGTAGTTTCTCGTCGACATGGATTTATTCAAGAGGAATGGTGAGATCTTCCTTTGCAAGACACTTCTTAAGGTTTGAGACGTGAAATGTATTATGTACTCCAGCGAGTTGTTGTGGTAACTCGAGTTGATAAGCTACCGGTCCAATGCGTTCGATAATCTTGAACGGGCCTACGTACCTTGGGTTCAGTTTACCCCTTTTTCCGAAACGTATTACACCTTTCCATGGTGACACCTTTAACATAACCATGTCACCGATCTGAAACTCTAATGGTTTCCTTCAAACATCGGCGTAGCTCTTTTGGCGACTACGAGCTGTTTTCAATCTTTCCTTAATTTGTACTATCTTTTCTGTAGTTTCATGTATGATCTCGGGACCAGTTAATTGTCGATCTCCTACTTCATTCCAACAGATAGGAGATCTACACTTCCTTTCATACAGTGCTTCGAACGGCGCAGCTTTAATGCTCGCATGATAACTATTATTATACGAGAATTCTGCTAATGGTAGATATTTATCCCATCCGTTTCCAAAATCGATCACACATGCCCTGAGCATGTCTTCAAGAGTTTGAATCGTTCTTTCACTCTGCCTGTCAGTTTGCGGATGATATGCGGTGCTCATATCCAAACGAGTTCCTAGGGCCTCTTGTAGCGATTACCAGAACTTTGATGTAAATCTACTATCACGATCGGATATAATGGAAATAGGTATTCCATGCCTTGAAACAATTTCCTTTATATACAATCGTAATAGTTTCTCCATTCTATCCGTTTCCTTTATAGGCAAGAAATGTGCAGATTTGGTGAGACGATCAACAATCACCCAAATGGTGTCGTATCCCCAGGCATTCTTTGGTAACTTCGTGATGAAATCCATGGTAATACCATCCCATTTCCATTCTGGGATTTCTGGTTGTTGAAGTAACCCTAACGGCTTCTGGTGTTCTGCTTTGACTTTGGAACAAGTTAAACACTCCCCAACATATGTTGCAACGTCTGTCTTTAAATTAGGCCACCAATAATGTGTCTTAAGATCTTGGTACATCTTTCCAACTCCAGGATGTATCGAGTATCTTGTCTTATGTGCCTCATTCAATATCAACTTCCTTAATCCACCCAACTTCGGTACCCAAATACGGTTTGCAAAATATCAAATTCCGTCTTCCCGTATAACGAGTTGCTTCTCATACTTCTTCATTATTTCATTTCTTATGTTTTCTTTAGTAAGTGCTTCTCGTTGAACTTCTTTGATTTGTGAGTTGAGATTCATGCGAATTTTTATGTTCATTGCTCGTACTCGAATTGGTTCTCGTTCCTTTCTGCTTAGAGCATCGGTCACCACGTTCGCCTTCCCGGGATGATAACGAATTTCACAATCATAGTCGTTTATCAGCTCGACCCACCTACGTTGCCTCATGTTCAGCTGTTTCTGATCAAAAATATGTTGAAGACTTTTATGATCAGTGAACACAGTGCATTTAACCCCATACAAGTAGTGTCTCCATATCTTCAATGCAAACACGACTGCTCCCAGTTCTAAATCATGCGTCGTATAATTCCGCTCGTGAATCTTCAATTGTCGGGATGCGTGTGCAATAACTTTCTTCCGTTGCATAAGAACGCAACCAAAACCTTGTCGCGAAGCGTCACAATATATTTCAAAATCATCGTTCCCTTCTGGTAACGATAAAATAGGCGCTGTAGTTAACTTCTTCTTTAGTAATTGAAATGCACTCTCCTGCTCAGATGTCCATTCATATTTCTTCCCTTTTTGCGTTAACGCTGTCAACGGCTTAGCTATTCGGGAAAAATCTTGAATAAACCTTCTATAATAACTGGCTAAACCCAAAAATTGGCGTATCTGCGTTGGTGTCTTAGGAGTCTCCCATTTTTCAATGGATTCAATTTTTGCTGGATCAACCTGAATTCCTTTGCTACTAACAACGTGGCCAAGAAATTGCACTTCTTTCAACCAGAAAGCACATTTAGAAAATTTAGCATATAGCTGTTCTTTTCTCAACAACTCTAATATCAACCTTAAATGCTGCTCATGCTCTTGCTCACTCTTGGAATAGATAAGAATATCATCAATGAAAATGATAACAAACTTATCTAAATATGGACTACAAACTCGATTCATGAGGTCCATGAATACAGCTGGCGCATTTGTCAACCCAAACGGCATGACCAAAAATTCGTAATGACCATAACGTGTCTGAAAAGCAGTTTTCGGTATATCTTCTTCTTTGACGCGTAATTGATGATAGCCCGATCTTAGGTCAATTTTTGAGTACACACATGATCCTTGGAGTTGATCAAATAAGTCGTCAATTCTCGGTAGTGGATACCGATTCTTGATAGTTAACTTATTTAATTCACGATAATCTATACACATCCTAAAAGATCCATCTTTCTTTTTAACAAATAGAATCGGAGCTCCCCACGGTGAAGTACTTGGTCGTATGAATCCACGATCCAGTAATTCTTTTAACTGACTCTGAAGTTCTTTTAACTCGGACGGTGCAAGTCTATATGGAGCACGGGCAACTGGTGCAGCTCCTGGTACTAAATCTATTTGAAATTCTACAGATCTAAATGGAGGTAATCCCGGCAACTCTTCCGGAAAAACTTCAGGAAAATCTCTTGCCACAGGCACGTCGTTGATGCACTTCTCTTTTTCTTTCTTTTTGACTTTATTAACATGTGCTAGAATAGCATAACATCCCTTTTCTAAACACTTCTTGGCTTTCAAACAGCTAATGAGTTTTAGCTTTGAGTTACCCTTCTCTCCATAAATCATCACCGGCATTTTATCCTTACAAGGAATGCGAATTGCCTTCTTGGCACACACAACTTCAGCTCCTACTTTGGACATCCAGTCCATGCCGACTATTACATCAAAACTTCCTAATTCTACGGGTATTAAGTCAATTTTAAATGTTTCTCCGGCTAAATTTATTTTACAATCACGGCAAATTTTATCGGCTTTAATTAGTTTACCATTAGCTAACTCAATCATGTACTTAGCATCTAGAGGTAATGATGAACAATTCAATTTAGCGTAAAAGCCTCTACTCACGTAACTTCTATCGGCACCAGTATCAAATATAATAGATGCGGATAAGTTATTAATGGTAAACGTACCCGTAACAAGCTCCGGGTCTTCACACGCCTCTCTAGCATTAATAACAAATGCTCTTCCACGTGCAGATCCATTATTCTTCTCTAGATTCGGACACTGGCTCTTATAGTGACCTTGTTTTCCACACCCATAACAAGTAATGGTAGCCAAAGCAGTTCTATTTGCATTGGTGGCAGGAGTCTTGGTACCATTTGTATTTGTAACGAGAGCCCTACAATCTTCAGCAATATGACCCTTTCGATTACATTTGTTGCATACCACATTACAGTAGCCAGAGTGATGTTTGTGGCATCGGTTACATAAAGGATTTTGTCCTTTGTAACCAAAGCTTAAACCACTACCCGCACCTTGCGTGATTTCTTGTTTCTTAAAAGATTGTTGTTGGTTACCTCGATCATAATTTCCATTCCACTTTCTTTTGTTACCTGATACCTTCACATCAGTATTGGATACTTTCTTATCCATGATGACCTGATCCATTAGCTCGTTTGCCATGGTTATAGCTTCATGAATTGTCTTAGGTTTCGATGCTGTAACATTTGCCTTGACCTTTTTGGGCAAACCATCTTTGTACATTTCAATCTTCCGTTCTTCGGTTGGAACCAATTCAGGACATAGCAAAACTAATTCCATGAATCGCTGATTGTAGTTGGTGATTTCAGTACCAACAACCTTCAGGCTTCGTAATTCATCTTCCAACTTCCTAACCTCGTTCCTTGGACAATACTCGTTGATTAACATTATTTTGAATTCTTCCCATGGGGTATCATAAGCTACATCTCCTCCTACAGCCTTCACATAATTTTTCCACCACGTGAGTGCACTATCTTGTAAAGTGCACGATGCATACTTGGTCATGTCCTTTTCAACACAACCACTGATTTTAAACACAGTCTCCATCTTTTCTATCCACCGGGTTAAACCAATCGGTCCTTCCGTTCCACTGAATGATGAGGGCTTGCAAGCTTGAAAAGTCTTGTAGGTACATCCTACACGAGGATTTGGGTTAACTGCAGCAGCTCTTGCAGCTTCGACCCATAACATTCTGTCGTTCACTCGCTGGTTGATGAATTCCTCGACTTCTTGTTCCGTCATTCGATTCAATCGCGCCATTTCCTAATGAAAGAAAATAATTATTCACATGGAATATTATAGATGTAGTGTGTATTTATAGTACATTATAGCTTGTTAACAATATGAACCAGGTATTATTATAAAAGCCTTTTCTTCTTATTAGCATTTTATAATTATATCTAGGGTAGTACCTACCCGTTAATGTTCATACTTAATAGCTTAGTACAGAACCAATTACTACAATCTAAATAATACTTAACCATGAAAAATTATTGCATTTCATACTTCACTATTTTACATATGCTTATCTTACATCGAACATTAAGCAAACCACACTAATAATATTATACAAAACATTATATGATCCCATGGTTTAATACGGCAGCGCATCATTTGGTCTATTTTCTAGGACGTTTAGGTTCAAGGAATGGCCTAACGCTTATCCTAGCTGTCTGCCTATATTTTGGCTGTGGGGCTGAAGAACTAGATGCCGGGATAGAACGAATAGGAATAGCGGGAATAGGGGTGGTAGTGTCTAGTGGAGTTGGTGCCACATCATCCTTACTAAACTCAGGATTTGAATTTTCTAATTCATTAGCCTTTCGTTTCTTTCCTAGTTCGAACTTGTCTTTCGTAATTTCTTGTATTTATTCCTCGGGTTCACTTTCCTCCTCGAGTTCACTTTCCTCCTCGGGTTCACTTTCCGGGTTCTTTATTGTTGGTTCATCCGGAATTTGTGAGTCTTCCCCAAAGATATTATTTTCCTCATCGGATAGGTTAATGACTGAAACACCATCTGAAGATTCTGATTCGGAGTCGCTGAATGTGATAATAAGTTTTGAGCCCGACATCTATCACACAACAACAAACCCATTAGTACTACATAATATTTACATATAAATTTTAACCAACAATGATAAGCAATGGTTGTTAAATCAGATCCGGTCAAAGTCCAGACTTACTAATGTATCCTAACGACTTATCAGTTAGACACACTAATGCAAACCTGGTTCGCTAAGACCACCGCTCTGATACCACATGTCATAACCCGTCCTTAACCATAAGAACGAGTTAGATAACGTATGATTTCATTGCGAGGTATTGACCTCTATATGCGACATTTTTAAAAGAACAACTGCATTTATTTTACATTACAAACCATAACTCTTATGTTAATACAAGCTTTAGACAATATAAAGATGATTATCGTTTAGCGATAATCTTAGACTTACAAACTTTACATGTGATGATAACAATACGATTTCTAGCATATTTTACATTACAATTCCTCGGATATGCAGTTTTATTTTTGACACAAATATGCATACTCAAGATCTTGCTTAAATTCAACATGTTGCAGCGGAAGCTTTTAGTTATCACCTGAGAATAGACATGTTTAAAACGTCAACATAAAGTTGGTGAGATATAGGTTTAATGCCGGCAGCGATATAAATATAGACCACAAGATTTCATATGTAAATATTTTAATAAAAATATTCTAAGTGGTTGAGCACTTGGTAACCATACTTAACATTTAATCACGTCGCATATTCCCTTTATTATGAAATCTTACTACACCGTACCAAGTGTAGTCACGAAACGAAGTACTGTGCAACCGTTGAATACTGGTCGTCCAGTCCGGTTGGGGTTGTCAGGCCCGATAGATCTATCAACAGGATTCGCGTTTACAACACCGCTGTAAATAGTAGTTACCAAGCTACAGGGAAGTATGCCAGTGGTACAACTCAACGTAGAATATATTTTTCAGTTACTTGTGTCCATAACGTAAAACATAAAATACATGTATTCTCATACCCGAAATACTTAGAGTTTAAAAGTGGGACTATATACTCACTTTTGCCTTGAAGATATATATATTTTGACTTGGTCTCCGGTTGATATCACGAACCTATCCATATATAGTTTATCAATATATTTCCATTTTAAACAATCGTCACATATATATACTTATTATACTTTTAATAGTTTTAATAATTTCTTAGTCCGTAGTTAGCAGTCCGATGTTAGTAATTCAATTTTAATGGTTCATATTTAGGTGTTTAATAAATAAAACCCCCATCGAAATAAATAAAACCCCATCGTATTTGTATTGGTCAGGATTAATCTTGACCCACGGTACCGGTGTTGTCAAATGACGTGTTGCGTACATAAAGTACCGGTGTTGTCAAATGACGTGTTGCGTACAATCATGGGATCTTATGATTAATCTTCTCGTATTGTTTACGGGTGGTCCTGAAATATATAAAATTAAATTATGAGTACATATATATAAAATATCATGTTATTTTAGAAAGATGTGATTCATTTAATTTTTCTCCAATTATTTTCGTGGCTAAACTAGTTTTGGATATCCGATCTTGTTTTGGTCATAGTTTCTTCGTTACAACTCCGTTTTCGTTGGTTCAACTTGCCACTTCCTTGGATCGAGTTCTTCTTTAAGACTATGAACTGTAAATACCTTAGTTTGTATTCAAAATCACAGGTCATAGGTCAAACTTTGGTGAAACTTATGAAGTTAATCATTTTCCCTTATGTAAACAACATTAAATGATTATTTTTCTAAAAATACTTATACTTTGAGTTAAATCATGAAATTTTTATGTGTTATCATATTCATAGTAAATATCATTTTTCCAGAAAATAAACCTCCAATTCAAGGTTCAAAATAGTTTTTAATTATCCAACCCAAAACCGCCCCCGGTTGCACTCCGACGTCGTAAAAACAGTTTTTAAGGTGTTCTTTGAAAAACCAAGTTATACCTTGTTAAATTAGCATATATTTATGATATATTACATGTATTGAAGTATTTTAAAAGTTAAGTTAGAAGGATCTATTTAGTTTGCAAACAAGTTTGAAAACATTCAAACTATGTTCTTGTTGTTAAAATTTTATACCATAAAATAAGATAGCTATATATATATGAATCGAATAAGGTTATGAACAAAGTTACTACCTCAAGTTACTTGGACAAGATTGCTGTAAAAGAGGAGTAAAAACCTAGAACCAAAAGAGTGATGGAATTGGATGAAAGATTGGAAGTAAACTTGTGTTCTTGGAAGGATTCTTGAAGTATTTTTGTAAGGGTTTTCTTATGATAATTAAGTGATGTTTTTGAAACTAGATCTTCATGGTTGTGAGCTGAGATGGTTAAGGGGTTTAAGGCTCATAAGTGCATGTGTTTTTAGCTAGAGAATTGAAGTAAAAATGAATCAAAATGATGATCCCCCATGGCTCTTAAAAAACGTGAATGGGGAGGGAACCAAGACAAGATTTTAGTTTGTAATTTTATGTATTTAGTCAAGCAATCATACAAAAGTAATTACCTTATACATAAGGCATGAACAAGGGCTGGTTGGTGGTGATTTGATGTGTATTTACCAATAGTAAATACGTATAGAAGCTAGGTATGATACGAGTACATATACTCTAGATATACGTATAGAAATCTTGTGAAAACGGAATGAGAATTCAAATATAGCTATCTTTTGTGAATATACTTATATGGTTTTATGTATTTAAGTCCTTAAAAAGTGATTAAATACATTATATATACGATATATGTATAAACATTATTGGTCATAAGTATTTATGTCAAATAACGTTACGTATGGTTATCGTTTTGAAAACTTAAGTTAGTAGTTTCAAAATATACTTATAACTTATTGTTATTAATACAAAATGAGATATTAAAACATCCATAAATCATGTTAAATATGTATATATACATATATATACACAAACGTATAATTATCATATATTATATAGTTCGTGATATCATCGGTCAAACTAGACTGTCAAACGTTGTGTAAAACTCTTTTCGAAAACATAAGTTTCAATAATTTGGATTGCTTATCATGTTGGTAAGGTTTAATTTATGTAAATATTAATCTTATAAGTATAGATTGATCGAAAAAGTCCGGGTCATTACACATATAGAGGTCAAAACCTCGCAACGAAATCAATTAATATGGAACGTTTTTAATCAATAAGAACGGGACATTTCATGTGGTTATTCTTTCCCTACCTCTACAGACCATAATGCGTATACTCAAGTGGTCCCTACCAAAATTTTCCTTGAATCATTTCATATTCCTTACATAGTAACATTGGAACTTCTGCATGATTTACTTCAATATTATCACACTGGCCTGGGGTCATTATATTGTACTAAATTGTACGTTCATTCCAATATCACTCCATATGGTCAATGTAACGTGATCACTTCAAGTTCTACTCAATTTCATCTAACGGTGCTTTATCCATGCTATCCCAAAACAAAATCTACATAATTAATCTCAAAGTTTCTCGGTGTGGGTGCGTAGGTTCCACAGGTCATGCATCAATGCCTAAATGTCCCGAAATTTCTTCAAAATGTTCGGGTTCAGGTAATATCGTTAGGTTCCTTTCTAGAAATTCAATCTGGGTCTCGTGTCGAGTTGTACGTGTAGCAAGTAGTAATACGATATGTCTTGAGGCGACTCCCAAGTCTTTGGGTATGGCTGAGCATCAGTAGAAGACACTCTGACCTTGTGAAAGGAGATGTCTTCCCTACTTCTCCAATTCCTAAGAGTGTTAGGGACCTAAGTCCAGAAGTGTCGTTAGATCGTCGAGTAGTGGTGAAGAATGAAAGAGATAAGTGACGGTCATGAAAGCGTACGGGATACGGGTCAACTTGCGGAAACTGAACAACCTTCTAATGTTCATTTGTTGTACGTGGCTAATTAGGGTGAGCTCGGGGGGGGGGGGGGGGGGGCTGAGGTGCGGTTACTCCGATAAGTCCTCAAATATCTCCTCCTCCGAGGATCAACTTTAGTGGGCGTGTAATCCGAGGGGTACTCCTCCTAGATTGCTTGAAGTAATATTTCGATCTCCGAAACGGTGGAACGTTAGTAACAGGTGGGTTACATTACTAGTTCTTAGGGTTAGACGAGAGGGGAAAAGAGTTCAGAAAAACATTTGAACTAGGAAAGATAAATTTTCCAAGTCGGTACAGCGAATAGCAAACACGTTGCAAGAACGTAATCAAGTATAATAACTACAGCAGCCTAGATTGTCTACAGCAGTACATAGCATGGAAATAAGAATAGTATCAAATAGAAGTATCATGCAAAAAGCAGATAGTAGCATGCAGTAGCGAGAATAAGCAGTAGCATACAGCAAGATCACATAGCAGTAAAAGTAAGCAGTAGCATGCAGCAAGTTTATACAGTAGTAAAAGTTAGCAGTAGCATGCAGCAGTTATTAGCAGTAACATGCAGTAATATACAACAGTAGCATGCAGTAGTTCCGCAGAAACAAGTAAACGAGCAAGTTGTAGATTAGTCCTACTAGTGAATCCTACTCGACTCGGTCAAGACACACTAATGCAACTTAATTCCCTACAACCAATGCTCTGATACCAAATGTGACGCCCCATACAAAATCAACGTGTACGGATCATCAACAGGATCATTACAAGGTCAAACACTATATGCTATTTAAAAACAAGTTTTGCATTCATGAAAAGATAACGTCTTTGCCAACGTCAAAAGTTTTACAAAAGATAACGTGCTTTTACGAATAGAAAACATAAACATAAGTATGTGACACAAAGGTCATTACAAAGCCATAGTTCAAAAATAACATAAGTGGTGAATGCAAGATAAAAGTTCTATGCTTGAGACATCTCTAAACAATGCAGCGGAAGTCTAACATAGCAGGTCTAATAGCAAGTCTAACAGCGGAAGCAACAACATCTAAGCACCTGAGAAATACATGCTTAAAAATGTCAACACGAATGTTGGTGAGCTATAGTTTGTTTGTAATTAGTAATATAATGTAGACCACGAGATTTCAGTGCTTCAACCATCATTTCAAATCAGTATTTCAAATCAGTAATTCAAATTAGTATGATAAAGTATATACTTATCCGTGGGCACCCGGTAACTAACTTAACGTAAAAATAATATATTACCCCATAAAAGTACACTTGGCGAGTGCGTATGTTCTCGAAGTATTAAACACCCGTTAAATGCTAGCGCGACTAGCCCGAGTGGGGATGTCAAACCCTATGGATCCATATCTAAGATTAGCGTCTACCGGTTCAAAAACCAATAGTTAAACGTTACCGTGCTATGGGGTAAGTTTATACCGTTATATAACCCACACATATATAAAGTTTAAGTACTCATGTCAAGTAAGTAAAACATAAAAAACGCATGTATTCTCAGTCCCAAAAATAGTTAAAGTAAAAAGGGAAGCTATAACTCAAAGTGAATGTGCGGTAAAAGTCGCTATGAAAAGTATGCAAGTAGTAAGTCGGTCCGAAAGGTCCTCAACCTAAGTCAAAGGTTACTAGATCAGTAAATTGTCCCCAAAAGTTTAAAAGTGAATAAATTAAGTCTTAAGTATCATCATCATCATCATCATCATTCGTAAAAGATAAAGTAAGTTTTCGTCAAGAATAGAGATCGAAACAAAAGGCTGACTTCGGACAGCTGCTACGACCTCTATACAAACTGAAAAGACGCGTGGTCAGTGGTCAAGGCTCTGTATGTGAGTCCTCTTACCGATATCCAATTTTGAGATCCTAACTCGATGTCATTTGACAGTGGCGATGGTTCAAGCGCGAGTAGGTCAAAAATTTTCAGCACGTCGTTACAAAGGCGTAGTGATTTTCGGAAGGCTATAAATCCTAAACCGTGTATCGGATTTAGGCGAGTCTTAAACGAAAAGTCATCTAATCGAACCGAACTATTTGAAAATAAATTTTTTAGAAGTCCCAAGAGTCTGATCAGACCCCGAAAAATAGAAAACAAGTGCTCCGGTGGCTTTCTTACTGCTTAATGCTCATCACGGTTCTCATCCTTGATGCGTATAAGCCTCAAGTGTACAACTCTGGATGTTTTAGCATCACTTTGAGCAAGTTTCAACCATCAACACACAATGTCAAGACTAAGAAGAAATACAACTCACTTAAGAGTTTTAGATGGATGATGAACCAAGGTTACAACATGTTCTTAGTCTTAACACAAATATAAGTTCTATTCAAGATTAAAGCTACAAACTTTAATTCAAATCAAGCAAGCAAGACATAAATTTAATCAAATAAAGTAATGAAACCCTAAGCTAGAAAGCTTGGATCCCTTAACAAATAATTATGAGATTTCAAAGCTAGAAAGCTTGAATCTTTTATGTCCTTGAAGATCTTTAAAGCAAGAAGCTAGATCTTCAAGTTTCAAGAAGATCATAAACACAAGTTTTGATCTTTTAACTAAAACAAAGTGATCTTAAGTTATAAAACTTAGTTCCATCATAGTAATGAAGATCTAAAGCTAGAAAGCTTGAATCTTTTATGTTCTTGAAGATCTTTAAAGCAAAAGGTTAGATCTTCAAGTTTCATGAAGATCATAAACACAAATTTTGATCTTTTAACAAAAATAAAGAGATCATAAGCTAGAAAACTTAGATCCAACAAAGTAATGAAGATTCAAAGCTAGAAAGCTTGAATCTTCCATGTTCTTGAAGGATTCAAATCAAAGTTTGAATCTACAAGATATAACAAGATCAAAAAGCTAAAAAGCTTGATCTTTAGATGATGATGATGATGATGATGTCGTGTATAAGAAGAAAAGAAGAAGAAGAAAATTTAAAACTTACAATTTTAGTGTGAGAAAGACTAGAGAGAAAATTAGAGAGTAAGTGTGTGTAAAATGAGAATGAAATCAAGTGTGAAATGGGTGAATGAGGCTTAATATTTATAATGGTGGTGGGTGGTGTATGCTGTGGGTTTTTGGGGGGGGGGGGGGACAAGGTGTGACGACCCGAACATTTCTGACCAAATTTAAACTTAATCTTTATATGGTTTCGACACGATAAGCAAAGTTTATTATGTTGAGTCTCGAAAACTTTGAACTGTATTCATGTAAGCATTTGATCTTTGACTATTCCTGTAGTGACCCGAATTTTTCCATGTTTATATATATTAATTGAGATTGATGTTTACATGATTAAATGTTTCCAACATGTTAAGCAATCAAACTTGTTAAGACTTGATTAATTGAAATAGGTTTCATATAGACAATTGACCACCCAAGTTGACCGGTGATTCACGAACGTTAAAACTTGTAAAAAAAAACTATATGATGACATATATATGGTTATATATATAGTTAAAATGATATTATGATAAGTAAACATATCATTAATTATATTAACAATGAACTACATATGTAAAAACAAGACTACTAACTTAATGATTTTGAAACGAGACATATATGTAACGTTTATCGTTGTAACGACATTTAATGTATATATATCCTATTAAGAGATATTCGTACATCATAATATCATGATAATATAATAATTTAAAATCTCTTTTGATATTATAAACATTGGGTTAACAACATTTAACAAGATCGTTAACCTAAAGGTTTCAAAACAACACTTACATGTAACGACTAACGATGACTTAACGACTCAGTTAAAATGTATATACATGTAGTGTTTTAATATGTATTTATACACTTTTGAAAGACTTCAATACACTTATCAAAATACTTCTACTTAACAAAAATGCTTACAATTACATTCGCGTTCAGTTTCATCAACAATTCTACTCGTATGCACCCGTATTCGTACTCGTACAATACACAGCTTTTAGATGTATGTACTATTGGTATATACACTCCAATGATCAGCTCTTAGCAGCCAATGTGAGTCACCTAACACATGTGGGAACCATCATTTGGCAACTAGCATGAAATATCTCATAAGATTACAAAAATATGAGTAATCATTCATGACTTATTTACATGAAAACAAAATTACATATCCTTTATATCTAATCCATACACCAACGACCAAAAACACCTACAAACACTTTCATTCTTCAATTTTCTTCATCTAATTGAACTCTCTCAAGTTCTATCTTCAAGTTCTAAGTGTTCTTCATAAATTCCAAAAGTTCTAGTTTCATAAAATCAAGAATACTTTCAAGTTTGCTAGCTCACTTCCAATCTTGTAAGGTGATCATCCAACCTCAAGAAATATTTGTTTCTTACAGTAGGTTATCATTCTAATACAAGGTAATAATCATATTCAAACTTTGGTTCAATTTCTATAACTATAACAATCTTATTTCAAGTGATGATCTTACTTGAACTTGTTTTCGTGTCATGATTTTACTTCAAGAACTTTGAGCCATCCAAGGATCCATTGAAGCTAGATCCATTTTTTTCTTTTCCAGTAGGTTCATCCAAGGAACTTAAGGTAGTAATGATGTTCATAACATCATTCGATTCATACATATAAAGCTATCTTATTCGAAGGTTTAAACTTGTAATCACTAGAACATAGTTTAGTTAATTCTAAACTTGTTCGCAAACAAAAGTTAATCCTTCTAACTTGACTTTTAAAATCAACTAAACACATGTTCTATATCTATATGATATGCTAACTTAATGATTTAAAACCTGGAAACACGAAAAACACCGTAAAACCGGATTTACGCCGTCGTAGTAACACCGCGGGCTGTTTTGGGTTAGTTAATTAAAAACTATGATAAACTTTGATTTAAAAGTTGTTATTCTGAGAAAATGATTTTTATTATGAACATGAAACTATATCCAAAAATTATGGTTAAACTCAAAGTGGAAGTATGTTTTCTAAAATGGTCATCTAGACGTCGTTCTTTCGACTGAAATGACTACCTTTACAAAAACGACTTGTAACTTATTTTTCCGACTAGAAACCTATACTTTTTTGGTTTAGATTCATAAAATAGAGTTCAATATGAAACCATAGCAATTTGATTCACTCAAAACGGATTTAAAATGAAGAAGTTATGGGTAAAACAAGATTGGATAATTTTTCTCATTTTAGCTACGTGAAAATTGGTAACAAATCTATTCCAACCATAACTTAATCAACTTGTATTATATATTATGTAATCTTGAGATACCATAGACACGTATACAATGTTTCGACCTATCATGTCGACACATCTATATATATTTCGGAACAACCATAGACACTCTATATGTGAATGTTGGAGTTAGCTATACAGGGTTGAGGTTGATTCCAAAATATATATAGTTTGAGTTGTGATCAATACTGAGATACGTATACACTGGGTCGTGGATTGATTCAAGATAATATTTATCGATTTATTTCTGTACATCTAACTGTGGACAACTAGTTGTAGGTTACTAACGAGGACAGCTGACTTAATAAACTTAAAACATCAAAATATATTAAAAGTGTTGTAAATATATTTTGAACATACTTTGATATATATGTATATATTGTTATAGGTTCGTGAATCAACCAGTGGCCAAGTCTTACTTCCCGACGAAGTAAAAATCTGTGAAAGTGAGTTATAGTCCCACTTTTAAAATCTAATATTTTTGGGATGAGAATACATGCAGGTTTTATAAATGATTTACAGAATAGACACAAGTACGTGAAACTACATTCTATGGTTGAATTATCGAAATCGAATATGCCCCTTTTTATTAAGTCTGGTAATCTAAGAATTAGGGAACAGACACCCTAATTGACGCGAATCCTAAAGATAGATCTATTGGGCCTAACAAACCCCATCCAAAGTACCGGATGCTTTAGTACTTCGAAATTTATATCATATCCGAAGGGTGTCCCGGAATGATGGGGATATTCTTATATATGCATCTTGTTATTGTCGGTTACCAGGTGTTCACCATATGAATGATTTTTATCTCTATGTATGGGATGTGTATTGAAATATGAAATCTTGTGGTCTATTGTTACGATTTGATATATATAGGTTAAACCTATAACTCACCAACATTTTTGTTGACGTTTTAAGCATGTTTATTCTCAGGTGATTATTAAGAGCTTCCGCTGTCGCATACTTAAATAAGGACAAGATTTGGAGTCCATGCTTGTATGATATTGTGTAAAAACTGCATTCAAGAAACTTATTTTGTTGTAACATATTTGTATTGTAAACCATTATGTAATGGTCGTGTGTAAACAGGATATTTTAGATTATCATTATTTGATAATCTACGCAAAGCTTTTTTTTTTAAACCTTTATTGATGAAATAAAGGTTATGGTTTGTTTAAAAATGAATGCAGTCTTTGAAAAACGTCTCATATAGAGGTCAAAACCTCGCAACGAAATCAATTAATATGGAACGTTTTTAATCAATAAGAACGGGACATTTCAGTTGGTATCCGAGCGTTGGTCTTAGAGAACCAGAAAATTTGCATTAGTGTGTCTTATCGAGTTTGTTAGGATGCATTAGTGAGTCTGGACTTCGACCGTGTTTTCTTTAAAAATGATTGCTTAACATTTTTGTTGGAAACTATATATTTTTAACATATGAATATTATGTGATATATTAATCTCTTAACGCGTTTGATATTATGTGATAGATGTCTACCTCTAGAAAAAGTCCCATTGACTCACCTAATAATAATGAAGAGTCAAATGTAAATTGGAATGATTCGTGGACTGATTCACAAGTTCCCGAAGAGGAACCGGAAGAAGAGTCGGAACCGGAAGAAGAATCGGAACCGGAAGAAGAATCGGAACCGGATGAAGAAATAGAACCGGTGGGGGAAATAATAAAACGGTTAAGTAAAAGAAAATCCTCAACCAACCGACCAAGGTTAATTATGGTCAATGGTGTTTCTGCCAAGGAAGCAAAATATTGGGAGGATTACCAATTCTCCGATGAATCGGATTCCGACGAGAATTCCGATGATGTTATAGAAATTACCCCAACTGAATTTAAAAAGGCAAAAGAAAATAATAAGGGAAAGGGCATAAAAATAGAGAAATCTAATTCCAACCCCGATGAACTTTATATGTATCGTACACCCCCGAAGTCCTTAAGTTATAACAATGACCCGGGAACCTCTAAACCACCAGGTTTTTCTAAACCGTTGTGGAAAACGACAGTTAGTGTTAGGGGAACATCATATATCCCTAGAAACTTGGCAAAACGAACCAAAACCAAAGAAGAAGAAACGAGCGAGTTGGAATAAGATAGTTGTATTCGTGTGGTGTAATATATGTAATATAGTGTTCTTATGCTTTATGATATATGTAAAAATTGCTTGTATTAATAAGTATTTTTTTTTATGAATCTAACTCTTGTCTATTTTACAGTTTAAAAACACAAAATGGATAGACAACCCAATATTTTAAGAGACCTACCCGGAGACATGATTGATGAAATCTTGTCTAGAGTCGGCCAGAATTCCTCGGCACAACTATTTAAGGCGAGATCAGTTTGTAAGACATTCGAAGAACGTTCCAAGAATGTCTTGGTTTATAAGAGACTTTCGTTTGAAAGATGGGGGATATCACATTGGGAAACCCATAAGTTACGATGTGTTTACTTTGACGCATATATTGCGGGGAACCCAAATGTTATTTTACGCAACGGTTAAGAAATTATTTTGACTCAATATATCCGAATATTAGACTTCGTGATTTAGAAAAAGCGGCTAACATGCAACATAAAGAAGCATGTTATGCTTACGGATTAGTAATGTTCGCTTCTCACCAAAGTGAGAACAAGAACATCGGGCTACAACTATTAAACAAAACGTTTCCACAAGTGACGGAGTCGGTAATTAGGGTAAGAAATGAGGTTTTTAGATTATTACGGGACTGTTGGACATTACGTAACCCTCGTCCCTTTGACGACGTTACAACACGCTGTCTTATCAACGGCCAAAACGGTTATGTTCCACAAGACCAAGGATGGGAAGTAGTCCTAGTAAAACCAGAATGCATGACTTGTTTCTGGACGTATGAATTACGTGTTTTTATTGCCTTTGCTGAACGACTTGTGTACTAGCTAGAATTATCTTCACAACTATCTTGTATCAAAGTTATTGTGTGCTATATTTCATGCTTTATGTAAAATAAGCGGTATTGTAAGTTTGTAAAATATTGTATAAAAGTTTGAACGCGAAATATTATTATAATCAGTTTTTCATATAGAATTGTAGTAGTTGAATTGTATATTAGCTACTAAGTATGAACTTAACGGGTAGGTACTACCCGAATTTAAACTTATAAAACGCTAATATGAAGAAAAAGCTTTTATAAATGAGTTCATATTATGCTACGAAATACTATTAACTACTCTTAATATTCTGTATGATTAACTTGTTCCATTTGACTATTTTGAAGGAAATGGCACCGACTACTCAACACACCGTGAATATGAATGATGAGGAATTCCGTACTTTTCTAGCTTCAAACATAGCCGCAGTACAGGCTGCGCTACATACCAACAATAACCTTGGATCTAGCAGTACAGGAAATCGTGTAGGATGCACCTACAAAGAATTCACTGCCTGCAAACCTTTGGAATTCGATGGAACCGAAGGACCGATCGGATTGAAACGGTGGACCGAGAAGGTCGAATCGGTGTTTGCCATAAGTAAGTGTACTGAAGAGGACAAAGTGAAGTACGCTACGCATACCTTCACAGGTTCTGTGTTAACATGGTGGAATACCTATCTAGAGCAAGTGGGACAAGACGATGCGTACGCACTACCGTGGTCAGCATTCAAGCACTTGATGAACGATAAGTACCGTCCCAGAACCGAGGTCAATAAGCTCAAGACAGAACTTAGAGGGTTACGAACCCAAGGATTTGATATTACCACGTACGAAAGACGATTCACAGAATTGTGCCTATTGTGTTCGGGAGCATTCGAAGATGAGGAAGAGAAGATCGACGCATTTGTGAAAGGATTACCGGAAAGAATCCAAGAAGATATAAGTTCACACGAGCCCGCCTCTATACAACAGGCATGTAGAATGGCTCACAAACTAGTGAACCATATTGAAGAAAGAATTAAAGAACAGACTGCTAAAGAGGCCAATGTGAAGCAAGTCAAAAGAAAGTGGGAGGAAAACGGTGATAAGAATCACCAATACAACAACAACAGCAATTACAACAATAATCGCAACAATTATCCCAACAATCGCAACATCAATCGCAACTACAACAAACGGCCCAACAACAACAACAACAACAACAACAACAACAGCAACAGCAACTACAACAATCATCCCAACAACAATAATAACTACAACAACAACAACAATCAGAAGCAGCTATGCCAAAGGTGTGAAAAGTATCACTCGGGGTTCTGCACCAAATTTTGCAACAAGTGTAAAAGAAATGGTCATAGCGCGGCGAAGTGTGAGGTCTACGGACCAGGGGTTAATAGAACGAAAGGAACAAATGGTGTCGGAACGAGTAATGGCGGAGCAAGTAGTGTCGGAGCAAGTTATGCCAATGTAGTTTGTTATAAATATGGAAAACCGGGCCACATTATTAGAAATTGCCCGAACCAGGAGAACACGAATGGACAAGGCCGCGGAAGAGTTTTCAATATTAATGCGGCAGAGGCACAGGAAGACCCGGAGCTTGTTACGGGTACGTTTCTTATTGACAATAAATCTTCTTACGTTTTATTTGATTCGGGTGCGGATAGAAGCTATATGAGTAGAGACTTTTGTGCTAAATTAAGTTGTCCATTGACGCCTTTGGATAGTAAATTTTTACTCGAATTAGCAAATGGAAAATTAATTTCAGCAAATAATATATGTCGGAATCGAGAAATTAAACTGGTTAGCGAAACATTTAAGATTGATTTGATACCAGTAGAGTTAGGGAGTTTTGATGTGATAATCGGTATGGACTGGTTGAAAGAAGTAAAAGCAGAGATCGTTTGTTACAAAAATGCAATTCGCATTATACGAGAAAAAGGAAAACCCTTAATGGTGTACGGAGAAAAGGGCAACACGAAGCTACATCTTATTAGTAATTTGAAGGCACAAAAACTAATAAGAAAAGGTTACTATGCTGTTCTAGCACACGTCGAGAAAGTACAAACTGAAGAAAAGAGCATCAATGATGTTCTCATTGCAAAAGAATTTCCCGATGTATTTCCGAAAGAATTACCGGGATTACCCCCACATCGATCCGTTGAATTTCAAATAGATCTTGTACCAGGAGCTGCACCAATAGCTCGTGCTCCTTACAGACTCGCACCCAGCGAGATGAAAGAACTGCAAAGCCAATTACAAGAACTTTTAGAGCGTGGTTTCATTCGACCAAGCACATCACCGTGGGGAGCTCCTGTTTTGTTTGTCAAGAAGAAAGATGGTACATTCAGGTTGTGTATCGACTACCGAGAGTTGAACAAACTTACCATCAAGAACCGCTACCCACTACCGAGAATCGACGACTTATTTGATCAACTACAAGGCTCGTCTATTTATTCAAAGATTGACTTACATTCCGGGTATCATCAAATGCGGGTGAAAGAAGATGATATTCCAAAGACTACTTTCAGAACACGTTATGGTCATTATGAGTTTATGGTCATGCCGTTTGGTTTAATTAATGCACCAGCTGTGTTCATGGACCTTATGAACCGAGTGTGTGGACCATACCTTGACAAGTTTGTCATTGTTTTCATTGATGACATACTTATTTACTCAAAGAATGACCAAGAACACGGTGAACATTTGAGAAAGGTGTTAGAGGTATTGAGGAAGGAAGAATTGTACGCTAAGTTTTCAAAGTGTGCATTTTGGTTGGAAGAAGTTCAATTCCTCGGTCACATAGTAAACAAAGAAGGTATTAAGGTGGATCCGGCAAAGATAGAAACTGTTGAAAAGTGGGAAACCCCGAAAACTCCGAAACACATACGCCAGTTTTTAGGACTAGCTGGTTACTACAGAAGGTTCATCCAAGACTTTTCCAGAATAGCAAAACCCTTGACTGCATTAACGCATAAAGGGAAGAAATTTGAATGGAATGATGAACAAGAGAAAGCGTTTCAGTTATTGAAGAAAAAGCTAACTACGGCACCTATATTGTCATTGTCTGAAGGGAATGATGATTTTGTGATTTATTGTGACGCATCAAAGCAAGGTCTAGGTTGTGTATTAATGCAACGAACGAAGGTGATTGCTTATGCGTCTAGACAATTGAAGATTCACGAACAAAATTATACGACGCATGATTTGGAATTAGGCGCGGTTGTTTTTGCATTAAAGACTTGGAGGCACTACTTATATGGGGTCAAAAGTATTATATATACCGACCACAAAAGTCTTCAACACATATTTAATCAGAAACAACTGAATATGAGGCAGCGTAGGTGGATTGAATTGTTGAATGATTACGACTTTGAGATTCGTTACCACCCGGGGAAGGCAAATGTGGTAGCCGATGCCTTGAGCAGGAAGGACAGAGAACCCATTCGAGTAAAATCTATGAATATAATGATTCATAATAACCTTACTACTCAAATAAAGGAGGCGCAACAAGGAGTTTTAAAAGAGGGAAATTTAAAGGATGAAATACCCAAAGGATCGGAGAAGCATCTTAATATTCGGGAAGACGGAACCCGGTATAGGGCTGAAAGGATTTGGGTACCAAAATTTGGAGATATGAGAGAAATGGTACTTAGAGAAGCACATAAAACCAGATACTCAATACATCCTGGAACGGGGAAGATGTACAAGGATCTCAAGAAACATTTTTGGTGGCCGGGTATGAAAGCCGATGTTGCTAAATACGTAGGAGAATGTTTGACGTGTTCTAAGGTCAAAGCTGAGCATCAGAAACCATCAGGTCTACTTCAACAACCCGAAATCCCGGAATGGAAATGGGAAAACATTACCATGGATTTCATCACTAAATTGCCAAGGACTGCAAGTGGTTTTGATACTATTTGGGTAATAGTTGATCGTCTCACCAAATCAGCACACTTCCTACCAATAAGAGAAGATGACAAGATGGAGAAGTTAGCACGACTGTATTTGAAGGAAGTCGTCTCCAGACATGGAATACCAATCTCTATTATCTCTGATAGGGATGGCAGATTTATTTCAAGATTCTGGCAGACATTACAGCAAGCATTAGGAACTCATCTAGACATGAGTACTGCCTATCATCCACAAACTGATGGGCAGAGCGAAAGGACGATACAAACGCTTGAAGACATGCTACGAGCATGTGTTATTGATTTCGGAAACAGTTGGGATCGACATCTACCGTTAGCAGAATTTTCCTACAACAACAGCTACCATTCAAGCATTGAGATGGCGCCGTTTGAAGCACTTTATGGTAGAAAGTGCAGGTATCCGATTTGTTGGAGTGAGGTGGGGGATAGACAGATTACGGGTCCGGAGATTATACAAGAAACTACCGAGAAGATCATCCAAATTCAACAACGGTTGAAAACCGCCCAAAGTCGACAAAAGAGCTACGCTGACATTAAAAGAAAAGATATAGAATTTGAAATTGGAGAGATGGTCATGCTTAAAGTTTCACCTTGGAAAGGCGTTGTTCGATTTGGTAAACGAGGGAAATTAAATCCAAGGTATATTGGACCATTCAAGATTATTGATCGTGTCGGACCAGTAGCTTACCGACTTGAGTTACCTCAACAACTCGCGGCTGTACATAACACTTTCCACGTCTCGAATTTGAAGAAATGTTTTGCTAAAGAAGATCTCACTATTCCGTTAGATGAAATCCAAATCAACGAAAAACTCCAATTCATCGAAGAACCCGTCGAAATAATGGATCGTGAGGTTAAAAGACTTAAGCAAAACAAGATACCAATTGTTAAGGTTCGATGGAATGCTCGTAGAGGACCCGAGTTCACCTGGGAGCGTGAAGATCAGATGAAGAAGAAATACCCGCATCTATTTCCAGAAGATTCGTCAACACCTTCAACAGCTTAAAATTTCGGGACGAAATTTATTTAACGGGTAGGTACTGTAGTGACCCGAATTTTTCCATGTTTATATATATTAATTGAGATTGATGTTTACATGATTAAATGTTTCCAACATGTTAAGCAATCAAACTTGTTAAGACTTGATTAATTGAAATAGGTTTCATATAGACAATTGACCACCCAAGTTGACCGGTGATTCACGAACGTTAAAACTTGTAAAAAAAAACTATATGATGACATATATATGGTTATATATATAGTTAAAATGATATTATGATAAGTAAACATATCATTAATTATATTAACAATGAACTACATATGTAAAAACAAGACTACTAACTTAATGATTTTGAAACGAGACATATATGTAACGTTTATCGTTGTAACGACATTTAATGTATATATATCCTATTAAGAGATATTCGTACATCATAATATCATGATAATATAATAATTTAAAATCTCTTTTGATATTATAAACATTGGGTTAACAACATTTAACAAGATCGTTAACCTAAAGGTTTCAAAACAACACTTACATGTAACGACTAACGATGACTTAACGACTCAGTTAAAATGTATATACATGTAGTGTTTTAATATGTATTTATACACTTTTGAAAGACTTCAATACACTTATCAAAATACTTCTACTTAACAAAAATGCTTACAATTACATTCGCGTTCAGTTTCATCAACAATTCTACTCGTATGCACCCGTATTCGTACTCGTACAATACACAGCTTTTAGATGTATGTACTATTGGTATATACACTCCAATGATCAGCTCTTAGCAGCCAATGTGAGTCACCTAACACATGTGGGAACCATCATTTGGCAACTAGCATGAAATATCTCATAAGATTACAAAAATATGAGTAATCATTCATGACTTATTTACATGAAAACAAAATTACATATCCTTTATATCTAATCCATACACCAACGACCAAAAACACCTACAAACACTTTCATTCTTCAATTTTCTTCATCTAATTGAACTCTCTCAAGTTCTATCTTCAAGTTCTAAGTGTTCTTCATAAATTCCAAAAGTTCTAGTTTCATAAAATCAAGAATACTTTCAAGTTTGCTAGCTCACTTCCAATCTTGTAAGGTGATCATCCAACCTCAAGAAATATTTGTTTCTTACAGTAGGTTATCATTCTAATACAAGGTAATAATCATATTCAAACTTTGGTTCAATTTCTATAACTATAACAATCTTATTTCAAGTGATGATCTTACTTGAACTTGTTTTCGTGTCATGATTTTACTTCAAGAACTTTGAGCCATCCAAGGATCCATTGAAGCTAGATCCATTTTTTTCTTTTCCAGTAGGTTCATCCAAGGAACTTAAGGTAGTAATGATGTTCATAACATCATTCGATTCATACATATAAAGCTATCTTATTCGAAGGTTTAAACTTGTAATCACTAGAACATAGTTTAGTTAATTCTAAACTTGTTCGCAAACAAAAGTTAATCCTTCTAACTTGACTTTTAAAATCAACTAAACACATGTTCTATATCTATATGATATGCTAACTTAATGATTTAAAACCTGGAAACACGAAAAACACCGTAAAACCGGATTTACGCCGTCGTAGTAACACCGCGGGCTGTTTTGGGTTAGTTAATTAAAAACTATGATAAACTTTGATTTAAAAGTTGTTATTCTGAGAAAATGATTTTTATTATGAACATGAAACTATATCCAAAAATTATGGTTAAACTCAAAGTGGAAGTATGTTTTCTAAAATGGTCATCTAGACGTCGTTCTTTCGACTGAAATGACTACCTTTACAAAAACGACTTGTAACTTATTTTTCCGACTAGAAACCTATACTTTTTTGGTTTAGATTCATAAAATAGAGTTCAATATGAAACCATAGCAATTTGATTCACTCAAAACGGATTTAAAATGAAGAAGTTATGGGTAAAACAAGATTGGATAATTTTTCTCATTTTAGCTACGTGAAAATTGGTAACAAATCTATTCCAACCATAACTTAATCAACTTGTATTATATATTATGTAATCTTGAGATACCATAGACACGTATACAATGTTTCGACCTATCATGTCGACACATCTATATATATTTCGGAACAACCATAGACACTCTATATGTGAATGTTGGAGTTAGCTATACAGGGTTGAGGTTGATTCCAAAATATATATAGTTTGAGTTGTGATCAATACTGAGATACGTATACACTGGGTCGTGGATTGATTCAAGATAATATTTATCGATTTATTTCTGTACATCTAACTGTGGACAACTAGTTGTAGGTTACTAACGAGGACAGCTGACTTAATAAACTTAAAACATCAAAATATATTAAAAGTGTTGTAAATATATTTTGAACATACTTTGATATATATGTATATATTGTTATAGGTTCGTGAATCAACCAGTGGCCAAGTCTTACTTCCCGACGAAGTAAAAATCTGTGAAAGTGAGTTATAGTCCCACTTTTAAAATCTAATATTTTTGGGATGAGAATACATGCAGGTTTTATAAATGATTTACAGAATAGACACAAGTACGTGAAACTACATTCTATGGTTGAATTATCGAAATCGAATATGCCCCTTTTTATTAAGTCTGGTAATCTAAGAATTAGGGAACAGACACCCTAATTGACGCGAATCCTAAAGATAGATCTATTGGGCCTAACAAACCCCATCCAAAGTACCGGATGCTTTAGTACTTCGAAATTTATATCATATCCGAAGGGTGTCCCGGAATGATGGGGATATTCTTATATATGCATCTTGTTATTGTCGGTTACCAGGTGTTCACCATATGAATGATTTTTATCTCTATGTATGGGATGTGTATTGAAATATGAAATCTTGTGGTCTATTGTTACGATTTGATATATATAGGTTAAACCTATAACTCACCAACATTTTTGTTGACGTTTTAAGCATGTTTATTCTCAGGTGATTATTAAGAGCTTCCGCTGTCGCATACTTAAATAAGGACAAGATTTGGAGTCCATGCTTGTATGATATTGTGTAAAAACTGCATTCAAGAAACTTATTTTGTTGTAACATATTTGTATTGTAAACCATTATGTAATGGTCGTGTGTAAACAGGATATTTTAGATTATCATTATTTGATAATCTACGCAAAGCTTTTTTTTTTAAACCTTTATTGATGAAATAAAGGTTATGGTTTGTTTAAAAATGAATGCAGTCTTTGAAAAACGTCTCATATAGAGGTCAAAACCTCGCAACGAAATCAATTAATATGGAACGTTTTTAATCAATAAGAACGGGACATTTCAATTCCCGACAATTCACGAACCTCGGTGTGTAAATAAATATGTAAATGTATATGAATTCTACACATAAGTAATATTGTAATATATATATATATATATATATATAACTAACAAATATTAAAGATTTAATAAATTATAGATATTACATAATAAATGGTAATATAATAAAATTAATTACTAGTTTGAATATAATTGTTATATTAAAAATGAAAGTATTACTTTCATCAAAATAAATACTAATATTAAATATCAGAATCTATTATGAATGTTATATGTAGAAATAAAACTTAATACATGTGATTAGTATTATAAATTCTAAATATCTTATTATCTATATGTATTGCATCTTTACAAACATAAGATTCCAAATTACACAAAGCTATACAGTTGTTAAAACGATTGATCTTTAAATTACAATATTGATTGATTGTAAATTGGGACACCAAAAACACCACTTGATTATATTCAGTACACTTGTTTCATAATTAACCAAACACACTTTAATTATATAAATACATATACTTATGCATCACTTATACTAACTAATCCATTTCAAAGAACAAACACATCATCACTTCTCCTTTATTTTCAATCAACCCGACACCTTCTTCATTTTGACATCACCCTAAACAACTCCTTATTCATCTCTCATCTCTCTTACATAATTGTGTTCCCAATTAGAATCACCTTTCAACACCACCATTTATGCTATATGTTATTCTAACTAATCTTCAAGTGAGAGTCATCAACCTCTTTCTCTGTTTCTCTATCAAATTAAAAACCCAAAATACAAAAACACTTGGTCACTTGGTCACTTATGAAGTCGAAACAAACACTCTTTAATTATCCACCCTATTCGACTCACTGCAATTACAGCCGGTTAGTTCTTCTGTCTGCAACACACATCAACCCACCAATTTATCACCATCCATCCACTATCCCTTCTAAAATTGTGTTCCTGTTGGACCCAAGTCACCTCACCTCCACCACCGTGACCATTTCCATCGGCTTCCATCATGTTTTACTACTGTTATGGCAGCCTCCATCTCCATCACTACCGTTGTTATTGTTGTTTTATTGCTGCTGTGATCACTTCCTCTGTTAACGAACCAAACACATCATGTGGTCTGTTTTCTGTTGAACATAAAACCCAACCGCCATCAAGTTTTGGTTGCTACACCACCCTAGAACAACCATACATCCCCACTGGAACACTCTAACATTCTATTTAATCAAACGAAAGTAACTATTGATGTATACCTGCTACTGCAACAGTCTTTCTATTTCATTCTACCACAACAACCATCACATCTGCAAACTATCTGCTGCTACACCTGCAAACTAAAACACTTTCATTTTTTAATGTTAAGTCATGAATCAACCCATAACACCACCAAATATTGTTACTTGAATCGAACCCGTTTACAAGTTAATACCCAAATCCTTCATATACAAACTAAACAGAGAAATAATGGATTGATTAATAATTCATGATGATCGATGATGGAAAAATATATACTTATATAATTAGGTAAATAAATAAATAATCACCATCTACTACTCTGCTTTCTGGATCAACGCAAGTCCACCTTCAATACGCTCACCGAACCTTAACCCCTTCGTCTGTTGCTAACTCAAATTCAATAGTTGCTAATATGTAGCTTTCTATTTCGATCACTATTCAAACACCTGTAATCTTCATCATAATTAGCAATCACCATCATCAAACTCACCAATAACTCCCTTAATTGTTGTTCTAGTTCGATCCACTAGAAAGTACAGAATATATATATAGATATAGAAGGATAAAGAAATTAAAAGCATCGATGAATCCATTTACCTATTTCCTCAATTGATGAACCGATTGCTTGATTGATTGATGAATCGAAGACCTCATGAACCAATGGGATATCTGCTGCGATTTGCTTCTGATAATTCGGGATCTGTTTGGAGTCGCCAACAAAAGAAAAAGAAGAAGCAGGTCCCTTTTATTTTAATTAGGTATTATAATAATAACATTACTCTGTGTATATCATGGTGGTTAATAACTTTATGTTATTTCTCTGTTTATTTATTATTATTATTATTATTATTATTATTATTATTATTATTATTATTATTATTATTATTATTATTATTATTATTATTATTATTATTATTATTATTATTATTATTAATATTACCGTGATCATTGTTATTATGATTAAATACATTCAAAGTATTAAAATTATGATTAATATGCTTAATAATACATTTTAGGAGTATAATACAATGTGGATTAAGGATATGAATTTAAAATGATATAGTATGATTATAGTTATTATGATAAATATGGTGATATAATGATATTATTAAAATGTTAAGATAATTATAATTATGGTCATGATCATTAAAATATTAAGTATAAATATATGTAACTCTTTTATTAATATCATTATTTTTATTATCATTATTATTAAATGTACCAATCTTTATAAAAATTATTATTTTTATTATTATTAGTAATACTATTATTATTATTATTATCATTATTAGTAAAATTATTAATATTATAATTATTATATTATTATAACTACAAATGAATGACTAGTATTATTGTCAAAATTATTATATTATCATTATTAAATCTTATTATTATTATTATTAACACCATTTTAGTATTATTAAAAATCATCATTTTAACAAATCAAAAGTTATTTATATAAAAATATATAATACATATATAGTAACTATATATAAATATTACATACTATTTTGTTTTTAAAATAAAATTTTATTATTTATTATTATGTAATATTAAATAAGTTACATATAAGAAATAAATATATTATAATCATATATATGGATATTATTATTAATATCATATAAAAATAAATACTTATATGTATAATATTAACATAACATATATATATTAATATATATATAATATTTGAAATGACAAATACATTACTATAAGTAATATGATATATAATATAGAAAATAGTTTGATTACTATTACATGCTCATTACATGCCTTAACATATATATATATATATATATATATATATATATATATATATATATATATATATATATATATATATATATATATATATATATATATATATATATATATATATATATATATTCGATATAGGTTCGTGAATCTGAGGTCAACCCTGCATTGTTCAGTATCATCGTATGAATATTTGTACTACAAAATATCGTAGGTGAGTTCATTTGATTCCCTTTTACTCTTTACATTTTTGGGACTGAGAATACATGCGCTACTTTTACAACTGCTTTATTAAATGCTTTTGAAATACATTTTGAACTGCGAATACATGAAATGCTTTAATAAATGTTTGACGAGATAGACACAAGCAAAACATTCCTAGAATGAATTATGTGGACGTGATAATTGCCACCATTGAATTATGTGGACGTGATAATTGTCACAATTGATATGAATATTTTTTCCCTGATTATTATTGCTTGGTAACCTAAGAATTAGGGAACATCACTAATTTTGAGAATTAGTGCACGCCTAATTGACGCCAATCCTAAAGGTAGCTATTGGGTTTAACACCCTCACCCAGAATGTTCACTAGATGGAAGGGCTAGTGGGCGTGGTGTTTAGTACTTCGAAGTTTATATGATTATTATACAGACGAGATGTTCTATTTTGGGGATATTATTATGCGCATTATATGTTAAGGTCAGTTACCGAGCCAAGTTATGAAAGCAATGAAAAGTGAATGTTATGTATCGAGAGAATGATTTTATACACAGGTTATGTGTATGTTATTTTTGTGCACGAGATATGTGTACTGTTACTAAGATTTATGAAAAATGGTTTCGTACACGAGAAAGGTGTACTGTATTTAAAAGATATCTCATGTACATTACAGGTGGGTATAGGATTCGGGCCCATTTGTACTATGCAGCATTTAAATCTTGTGGTCTATCAAAATTACAGAATTTTTATTGTTTTATGATAAACTTATGAACTCACCAACCTTTTGGTTGACACTTTAAAACATGTTTATTCTCAGGTATGAAAGAAATCTTTCGATGTGCATTTGCTCATATTACATGGAGTCGTTTATGGCATATAGAGGTCAGAACCTCGCAATGGGACCAACTGTTGAAGTCTTCGTCCAGATGGATTAGGACGGGGCATTTCACAAGGGGACAACTTTTTGCTTTTTGCTTAGTGGTGGTCTAAAGGTGGTGCTTATTGTTGGGATCCCATGCAACATATGTGGTAATGGTTAACAAAAATGCTAGTATGTTAGCTCATCTTAATGGGTTTTTTTCATACTTCTTAATGGGTCATAATTCAATTAAAATTGGTCTAACCTAAAAGTCCATTAGCTAGAGTGGGGTGGGCTTAAGTCCAATAAGGTAGAAAGTCCAATAAGACTAGCTAGTGTGCATTAGTAAATTACTAAGCGTAATTAAGCAACCAATAAGCCAAGTAATTGTCATTAGAAAATAACAATTAGTATTACGTAGTCATAATATTCCAATTATCACAAAAGTTAAACGTGTACCAAGTACGTAGCTCGCTTTAAACGTCAAGTGTCACTAACGGTCATAAAAGCATTCGAGGATCAAGTTAAGTGATTAAGCACTTAATAGCACGTTGTAAGGTATTAACGAAGGTAATTATAATGAAATAACATCCCAGAGCATAAACTAGCTCAGTACGCACAAATACGCAGTTTCGTGAAAGTATAGAGCACAAAAATATAAGTCGAAAAATTCGGGTCGTTACAGTTGAGGCATATTATGATGAGTTTGAGCAGTTATTGAATAAGGTGGAGATTAGTGCAACATAAGCTATTAGCATGTTCTTGGCAGGTTTACAAAAGGAAATTGAACTGAATGTAAGGATGTTTAGGCCTAACAGTTTGGAAGATGCTTATTCATAGGCTAAATTACAAGAAGACACCATGGCAGTAGCCAAGAAGAGGTATACTCCATTGTTGCCAACTCCTAAAACTGTTTTCCATGCTAAAAGTAATGTGTATACACCTGCTACTAAGAGTGTTAGCCTGCCATCCACTACACAATTAGCTTTACCTATAGTGCCTCATAGTGCTAATTCTAGGACAAGTAAGAGGTTGACTTAAAAAGAAATTGAAGAAAAAAGGGCAAAACATATGTGTTTCTATTGTGATGAGAAGTATTCACCAAGCCATAAGTGTAGTGGACAGTTATATTCTCTAGAGGTTGTGGTTGATAATAGTGTGGATGAACTTGAAGTTGAAGAAGAAAGTGGGCAGGTCAATGAAATAGTGCAGTTGACTAAGTTTGACCAATACACACAACCACAGTTATCACTCAATGCCTTAACACTCAATGCCTTAACAGGTACTGATAACTATCAAACTATGAGGGTAACATGACATGTTAACAAGTATAAGGTTCACATTCTCATTGATTCTGGTAGTACTCATAATTTCCTTGATTATGAGACTGCAAAAAAACTAGGTTGCAGATTGAATGACACAGTACCAATGCAAGTTCTAGTTCCAGGAGATTATTACCTCAAATGTTTGTGATAAGGTGGTGTGCATAAATAGTGCTATTTTCTCCAGTGAAATGGTGATAATTCCATTAGTGGGTACTGAAATGGTTTTGGGCATACAATAGCTTAAAACCCTAAGGGATATTAAATGGAATTTTGAAGAATTAAAAATGCAGTTTAAATACAAGGGTAGCAAGGTTCAATTGAGGGGTACAAAGAAAGCTGAATTGCAGTGGTTGGAAGCTAAAAGGGTACCCCAAGCACAATTATCATCAATGATACTTTGTGTTTACGCTGGCCAAGTGTGTCAAATGCATGTTATGTCTGCAGACTCTGCTGCCAAATTGGATCCTAAGATTGAGGCCTTATTGACTATATTTGATGATGTTTTTTACTTTGCCAACTAAACTACCACCTCAAAGGCAGAAATATCATATAATTCCATTGAAAGAAGGAACTCAACCTATCAATATTTGGCCTTACAGGCATCCACCCACACAGAAGGATGCAATAGAGTCAATGGTGAATGAATTAGTGGAATCTGGAGTTATAAGGACAAGTCAGAGTCCATATGCATCCCCTATTGTAATGGTGAAAAAGAAGGATGGAAGTTGGCGTATGTGTGTAGATTATAGAGAGCTCAATAAGCACACAGTTAAATATAAGTTTCATATTCCCATTATTGAAGAGTTAATAGATGAATTAGTAGGTTCTAAGGTCTATTCTAAATTAGACTTGAGGTCAGGATACCATCAAATAAGAATGTTTGAAGATGATGTTGCGACTGCATTTAAAACATATGAAGGTCATTTGAATTCCTAGTTATGCCATTTGGCCTCACTAATGCACCTTCAACCTTTCAAGCATTGATGAATGAAGTGTTTGATGTGCGTAGAGGTGTATACAAAATAGTATTAAGTTTTACAAGGAAATACTATTAAATACGATATAATTTTACATAAGATATTTATTTATTTATAGAATGGATATACCTAAACCTTGCTACAACACTTATAGGCAGTGTACCTAATCGTAAAGTAGTTTAGTTTTTAGTAAGTCCGGTTCGTTCCACGGGGATCTTTTAAACAAGCTTAACGCTATATTTTTAAAACTGTAATTGTAAAAATACAAAAATATATATAAGTAGTATTATTATTATAAAAAGGGATTTTTACCGTTTAATGACCGGTTTGTCGATTTTTAAAACTTTAGTAGCAGTTAAAACCTAATGTAAAATTTTAAAAATAAATATAACTTAATTTAAAGCGTAAAGTAAATAACGATAATGAAATTGCGATAAATGAAATTGCGATGAAATAAAATTATGATAATTAAAAAGTGCGTTAATTAAAAGTGCAATTAAATACAATGACAATAAATAAAAGTGCGATAATTAAAAGTGCAATTAAATATGAAAATAAAAGAATTATGCTTATTTAAACTTCCATAATCATGATGTTTGACGTGTTGATTTTTAGTTTATTCCCATGGGTTTATTGTTCTTTGCCCTGGATTATTCAATATGTCCATAAGGATTTGTCCATAATAGTCCATCAGTCATAATCATAAAATGCGGAAGTCTTCGTCAAATTATTCTTATTCTCGAAGTCAAATATTCCAACTAATTGGGGATTCGAATTGTAACAAGGTCTTAATACTTTGTTTAATGAATACACCAGGTTATCGACTGTGTGTAAACCAAGGTTTTACTACTTTGTTAACAATTACACCAATTACCCTTGAATGTAATCCACCCCTATTTCAACAAGTCTATTAACTATTAATCCAGTTCCGTGTCCGGTAAAATGAACAATTATTGGTATTTATAGATATCCCGCCCACCGTGCCCAGTTAAGCGTATGTGGTTATATATAAATACGTCAAATTATAAGTCTATATATTAAATTAACGAGGTATCATTTAGTTAATATAAAACCCATTAATAGCCCATAGTCTAATTTCCACAAGTGTCGTTCTTTTATCCAAACCCCAATTATGGTACAAAGCCCAATTACCCAATTTTTATATTTAGTCCAACATCACAATTACTTCGGCATTAAATAAGCATAATAATAACTTAGCTACGAGACATTAATTTAAAAATAACATTAACCATAACTTACAGTGATTAAAAATAGCGTAGCGTTACACGGACAGAATTTCGACTTACAGGGTAAAAATTCGTCCAAAACTCGCGAACTTTATAGCACCTGACCTGTTACTGCTCACCATGCGATCGCATGGTTTTATAACGGCCAGGCCATGCGATCGCATGGCCTCTTTTTCCAGCTCACATGAGTTTGGCTCCTAGCTTGCCGACGGTTTTAAATATAATATATAATATATAAATAATTTATATAATTATTTAAATATTATATTATATTTATGTGCATAGTTGACTCGTAATTTTTAGTCCGTTGCGTCGAGCGTTGAGAGTTTACTTTGGTCCCGATTCCGGATATTCGAACGTCCTTGCGTACAATTTAATATCTTGTATTTTGCGTTTTGCGTCTTGTACTCTTGTAATTTTGAGACGTTTCTCATCAATAATTGGAACCATTTTGATTGTACTTTGTACATTTGAGCTTTTTGGTCGTTTGCATCTTCAATTTGTCGAATCTGTCTTTTGTCTTCATCTTTTATTATTTAAACGAATATCACTTGTAAATAGAACAATTGCAACTAAAAGCTTGTCTTTCTTGAGGGATAATGCTATGAAATATATGTTCATTTTTAGCATTATCAAATATTCCCACACTTGAGTGTTGCTTGTCTTCAAGCAATATAGTCTTGAAATAAAAATACTAGAATCACTTCTTTATTCTTCACACTTTGTACATCAGTGATTTCTATACGGCGGTATAAACAATGGTAGTAACGATGTGGTTTACAGTCCCACATGACTATAAAAATTTAGATCCTTAAGGAAATTGAATCTTTATGAAAACATTTGATCTTTTGAAAATTCAATCTAGTTTTTACCCTAGATAAGTTTTCCGGAATAACCCTTCACCGGTGTTTTGCAAAATATTTTTGTGGGTTTGGTGGGTTTCAGATTTGAAAATTTTAGCTCAAAACTTGCGGTTTTGTGTCACCCACTTGCTAACCTTGTATTAGGGAAGCAACACGTCCAGTATACTTGTCCGTATATTACCTTTCGGTAAACTACAATCCGGTTGTAAAGGAAAGCGTTGAACAAGCAACTGTTAAGGCAATGTCCCCTGACATGCTTTTAGTTATGGTCTATAACATGTTGGATGCAATTACTATCCTTGGTAGGAGCAATAGTAAAGCTCACCCTATAGTTTTTCGGTCTTGCACAAGGTCCTATCTTTGACCATACTATGCAACCACCGTTCTTACGGTTGACACCCGATTTGGTTCAGGTGACCTAATGAATTCCAGATGAATTCCTAGGATTTTACGTTCAATGGTAATGAACGCATTGAAAATGAGTTTTCAGAAAACAAATCGATTTTAATTTGATCAAAATATTTTCTCGTTCAAGCTCGAGTTTAGATATCATCGAATTCCATGAGTTTGTAATTCTCAATCTTTAAAGTCAATTTCAAGGATTGAGTAATATCAGTCTTAAAAGCTGATTTTTAATCTTTAAGGAGATTATCGTTTCTGGGGATCTGATTCATTAGTCTTATCAAGCTAATTTTCACGACGTCCTCCCCATTTTACGAGACAGATCCTCTCATGGTTAGGATAAGTCTGACCACTTGGCGACCCTGTTTGATGCTGAGGTCCATGGATTTTCTGCTGATTTTAGAGATGACTTTTCTAGATTTTTCGTCAACCTACAGCTGGTCTGGACGACAACTTCATGACCTAAATCAAGAAGCGCGTTTCTTTTTCGGAAGACTTTACTTCTTTTTAATGATGAAATTGATTCATCGTGTAGATCCATCTTTCTTTCAAATATATTACAGTAAATTGGGTAAAACTGTTTAGATTAGTCCAAAGCAAAAATATCTTCAGTTATTTGTACAAAAATATGTGATATATGTTTTAAATAACTTGGTAAATTTTCCCACACTTGGCTTTTATTTTATTTTCCTTTTTATTGTCCTCTATTCCATTTTAAATGAATTCTAACATTTTAGGTTGTTTCTCAATTTATGTCCTTTCCGAGGTAACAATAATTTCGGTGTTAACACCTAGTTTTATCGTTCATAAATATGTATAAACATGATTTTGAGTTCATTTAATTGAAAATTTTGAAAATTTTTACTAGAATTAGGTAGTCAGTATATAAGACTAGGGCTGTTCTTTATTATCAGAGAGCACTAGATTCTAATACAACTACTGCGTTACTAGTATTTTTAATGGTAACCAAGTGTATAAGGTAAAAATTTTAAAAATCCGAAAGAATTTAACCCCTTCCCACACTTAAGATCTTGCAATGCCCTCATTTGCAAGAAATCAGTAACAATTTAAATTATTGAGGGTAATTAGCGTAGAAAAATGATTAAATTTTACCAAAGTTTCCAAACATATTGGCGTTTGTTTGTTGAATGATAAATGGTGCACATCATTTGTTCATTCTGTCTTGTTGTTACATCATATTTGTTTTTTGTTTTGTCGTCAAAAGTACTAGCTTTTGCTGAACTTAATGCCAGTCTTTGAAAATGCGCTGTTTTACCCTGTTGTGTACATGAAATAAAATACATACAATACAAATATAAACATGCATGGTAATTTGAAATGGGACTTAAAATCCCACTTTCAAATCAAATATGAAATATTAGTACAACATAATAAAAATATTAAACATTACAATAAAAGTATCAAAATATAATGTGTTTAAACATAAATAAATAGAAATAATAAAAAGATAAAAAAATCATAAAAATTACCAATAGGAACTATGTCAATCTGGATAGGGGTTCCAGTTCATATCATCGTCCGGGTTCCATGGTTGGTGATAGGTGTACTGGTATGCCTGGTTAGGGTCGTAGAGAGTATATGGTGGTCTCATCTCGGGCTGGTGTGGAGGATAGTAAGCGGTTCGGGTCGGAACATAGTGATCCTGAGGTGATAGCCAGCTCATAATCTGACGCTGATGATAGTCCCATCTATCATGCTGTCGTTGCCTGGTATGCTCGTAATAATTCCGGGCTTGCCACTGCTCCATCCGACGAAATCTCTCTTCGTTTGTCATGTCTACCTCATCTACACGCTGGTAGACATCAGTCATTGCCTCCCGAATGACATCTCTAATGGCATCCGCTTCCTCCATTTCCTCGCTTGATCCTCTCTCTACCTGTGGATGACTACCTTCATAGGGTATTGCCTGATTGCGTCTACTCTTTAATACCTTAGCACCAGCATAAACCCTCAATCCTAAAGGCTCAACCTGTTCCCTACATTTCGAAAGTGGACCCCCTTGGTCCCTATCTACACCTAAATACTCTCCAATGAGAGTAACAAAAATACCTCCTTCTATAATCCCCCCTTCCTGTATTCCTTCCACCATCTTAGACAAATAAAAACCAACACAGTAGGGGATATTAACAAAGCTTCTTGGGTCTCGAATACACTTTAGGTAAAATAAATCATGTAAGGTCATTTTCTCCTTATTGTGACCTCTCTGTGTAATCGAGTTAGCCAAAAATCTATGAATTATACGAAGTTCGGCTTTGTTAATATGTAAGTAGGAGTGTTTTCCTCCCAGTGTAAAAACATTATAGTTTGACATACGCCTCCAGACGGCGTTCGCGTCAAAATTCCTATCTACCCTTTCACCACGATAAATCAAATTCATACAATCGGGTAGTAGTAATTCACTAGGAGTATATATCTGTAATGCCCTGGCCATGTCCAGCATGGACATCCTGTACATCCTACGGCCAAGTATAAATCTAAGAAAACTTCTATCATCTAATCTATCTACATCTACATTTAATGCTATAGTACTCATCAGCTCAACACACCATTCCTTATATACAGGTCTACGAATGGTGAATAGACATTCCCAATCATGAAAAGAAGTGCTGCCATACCTTTGGATCAAATGCTGTCTAACTGAGTTAGCAAGTTGAACCCTTTCCAAAGGATCCCAATCGATTACCCTTGGCACTTCTACATCTTTCGTTACTAATTTGAATTTATTACTTTGATATGCCGGGTAATCTCTCCAGCTTCTATCGAATCTCAGATTAGGATGCAATGTATGTTCAGGAATCATTATGTATTCTATTGGCGGATGCATCAGAAATACTATAAAGTCATTAACAAACTGTAGCGGATCATAATAAGGTACATGTTGATCAGGTTGATGTTGTTATTCCTGTTGTGGTTCTTGTTCGAATTCTGGCTCGTATTGCGGCTCATATTCTGGTTCAGGTTCTTGTTGTGGTTGTCTAGATGATGATGAAGCACCAGCAGTATCGGTTTTCTGCAAAACACAATAAACAAAAAATTTGTGCATCCAAATATGCATTAGTGTTAGCAAAATAACAACTTGAAACAATTACAATAACATGTTAAATCAAAATTAAACTTATACACATTTTCACATTTTTTACAATTCTACACTTTTTCAAATAAGCCTATATGAAAATGTATACAAAGTTCATAAGCATTTAACTCAAATAACATGTCAAAATAGTCATTACTAACAATTAAACAAGTCTCAAATGGCAATTATATCAAATTAATCAAGTTCATGAATTTTAGACTTAAAAAGGCCACTTTAATCCTCAAAAATCATGTTAGGATCAATGTTTGGATCATTTAGCTACCTAAACATGTTACACTACTTAATTTAGCAATAATTTATGACAAAAATCGGCCATAACCTGTTTATATCAAAAAGCCCCAAATTGCTCAAGAACACAAACCCTAGATTCCTAAAAATTTTGAAGTTTTTGGGTTCAAATTATGTTAAATAGCATCAATCTAGGTTATACATGCATAATATACTAACAATTTAACACTAATTACACTAGAAATTAACAAAATCAAATTAGGTAAAATATTGGTAAATATCACAAAAACTAGAAATTTTTAGAGTTTAGGGGTGTAATTTTTACCTTTTTGTTGAAGAATCCGAACCTAGGCATGATTAGAGCAAGAATTTTGACGATTTATGGTGAAAAATGGTGAAATTTGGTGAGGATTTGAGAGAATTTCGTATGTGTATGTGTGTGTTGTGGTGAAGAACACAGCTCGACTGCCTTTTGTTTTTGGCCTGTTTTCCAGCTCCATGCGATCGCATGGAGTTGCAGTGCAAACCCCATGCGATCGCATGGGGTCCGGGTACAGTGCTTTTCACTTTTTTTTTTTATATAAAAACCTTATAACTTTTAAGACATATAATCAAATTAAATTTTAAAAATTTGTTTCTTTTTAGGATGAGGGCGTTTCGGATCGTTGTCCTAGTCCGTCCCTCGACAAAACTTTAAAATTTGTCACTTTTAAGCTCAGTTTTAAAAGCAAAGATTTTTATTTTTATTTTTTTTAAATGTTTTTGGCATACTTTAATTCAAATAGGCTAAAAATAATGATAATAAAAGTTCTCGTCCCTCCCTTGGGTAAAGCAATTTCGGTTCAACGACCTAGTCTTCAACTCACGACGAATTTTTAGACATCAATTTTTAACTTAGCGAAATAAAGTAAATTTTTGTTTTTAAATTCACAACAAACTTAAATTTAAAATGCATAAAATTAAAAATTCATATTAATAATATTAAAAATTCATACCAAACTTATATTATATTTTTGTTTTTATACATACAAACTTATATTAAAAATATTAATTTTTCAAATATTTACAAACTTAAATATATTGATTTTAAAAAGTTTACAATATTAATTTAATATTTATATATTAAAAACTAAGTAAAAATAAAAATTAAAAATCTTTTTGGTCTTTTATCCCACTTTAATCAATCAAATATTATCAAAAATATACGCCCCTCTTTTCGGTAAAGTAATTTCGGTTCCATAACCTAGTTTAACTCATGACGAATTTTTGAAATATTTTGGGTTGATTAATTAAAGATATTTATACCTTAAGAATAAACGGTAAATTTCGCAGTGATGTAATAAATTTTTGTATGATATCAATAATTTCGGTCGCAAAACCTAATTTTATTGAATACCAATTTAATACTTTATAGCGAACAAATTAGCGTTTATTATCAAAAGGTTAACAATAATAAAAATAAAAAATAAAAAAAACTGTACATACTTACCTGTGAAATAGAATTCTTAGTGACCTGCTTTAGCCCACTCATAAGATAGTCGGACTAATTGGTTTTCCATAGCTACATAGGCATTATCTCGAGCATTCAATGATTTTTCTTCGAAACATATGAACGGTCCATCTCTGCATAAAGTAACGAATTCGGTATTTGAATATGTTTGATTATTTGAACATTTATGTAATGACCCGCACTTTTTCGATCAATTTATACTTATAAGATTAATATTTACATAAATTAAACCTTACCAACATGATAAGAAATCCAAATTGTTGAGACTTATGTTTTCAAAGAGAGTTTTACACAACGATTGACCGTCTAGTTTGACCGATGATATCACGAACTATACAATATATGATAATTATACGTTTGTGTATATATATGCATATATACATATTTAACATGATCTAAGGATGTTTTAATACCTCATTTTGTATTAATAACAATAAGTTATAAGTATATTTTGAAACTACTAACTTAAGTTTTCAAAACAATAACCATACGTAACGTTATTTGATATAAATACTTATAACCTATAATGTTTATACATATATCGTATATATAATGTATTTAATCACTTTTTAAAGACTTAAATACATAAAATAATATAAGTATATTCACAAAAGATAGCTATATTTGAATTCTCATTCCATTTTTCACAAAATTTCTATACGTATATCTAGAGTACATGTACTCGTATCATACCTAGCTTCTATACGTATTTACTATTGGTATATACACATCAAATCACCACCAACCAGCCCTTGTTCATGCCTTATGTATAAGGTAACTCTCTTGTTCAATGCCTTATGTATAAGGTAACTACTTTTGTTATCTAGTATGACAATTTCACATGATTAAAAGATTTTTACACAAAATTACAAACTTATACACCCTTTTACACCACCATTTATACTCCATTCCATTTTCATTTTACTACACATTTTCTTTAACCAAAAACACACTCTTAAGAAACTCCATAACCATTCAGCTAGTATCCATGAAGATCTAGCCATAAAAACATCACTTAAACACCATAAGAAAAACCTTACAAAAACACTTCAAGAATCCTTTCAAGAACACAAGTTTACTTCCAATCTTTCATCCAACTCCATCACTCTTTTGGTTCTAGATTTTTACTTCTCTTTTACAGCAATCTTGTCCAAGTAACTTGAGGTAGTAACTTTGTTCATAACCTTATTCGATTCATATATATATAGCTATCTTATTTTATGGTATAAAATTTTAACAACAAGAACATAGTTTGAATGTTTTCAAACTTGTTTGCAAACTAAATAGATCCTTCTAACTTAACTTTTAAAATACTTCAAGACCTGTAATATATCATAAATATATGCTAATTTAACAAGGTATAACTTGGTTTTTCAAAGAACACCTTAAAAACTGTTTTTACGACGTCGGAGTGCAACCGGGGGCTGTTTGGGGTTGGATAATTAAAAACCATCTTGAACTTTGAATTGGAGGTTTATATTCTGGAAAAATGATATTTCTTATGAATATGTTAACACATAAAAATTTCATGATTTAATTCAAAGTATAAGTGTTTTTAGAAAAATGGTCATTAAATGATATTTTTGTAACAAAAATGATTAACTTCATAAGTTTCACCAAAGTTTGACCTTTGACCTGTGATTTTGAATACAAACTAAGGTATTTACAGTTCATATTCTTAATGAGGGACTCGATCCAAGGAAATGGCAAGTTGAACCAACGAAAACGGAGTTGTAACGAAGAAACTATGACCAAAACAAAATCGGATATCCAAGACTTGTTTAGTCACGAAAATAATTGGAGAAAAATTAAATAAATCACATCTTTTTAAAATAACATGATATTTTATATATATGTACTCATAATTTAATTTTATATGGTTCAGGATCACCCGTAAACAATACGAGAAGATTAATCATAAGATCCCATGATTGTACGCAACACGTCATTTGACAACACCGGTACTTTATGTACGCAACACGTCATTTGACAACACCGGTACCGTGGGTCAAGATTAATCTCGACCAATACATATACGATGGGGGTTTTATTTATTTCGTTGGGGGTTTATTAAACACCTAAAAATGAACCATTTAAAATTGAATTACTAACATCGAACTGCTAACTACGGACTAAGGAATTATTAAAAGTATTATAAGTATATATATGTGACGATTGTTTAAAAAGAAAAGGTATTGATATATTATATATGGTTAGGTTTGTGATATCAATCGGAGACCAAGTCAAAATTACATATCTTCAAGACGAAAGTGAGTATATAGTCCCACTTTTAAACTCTAAGTATTTCGGGATGAAAATACATGTATTTTATGTTTTACGTTATGGACACACGTAACTGAAAAATATATTCTACGTTGAGTTGTACCACTGGCATACTTCCCTGTAGCTTGGTAACTATTATTTACAGCGGTATTGTAAACGCGAATCCTGTTGATAGATCTATCGGGCCTGACAACCCCAACCGGACTGGACGACCAGTATTCAACGGTTGCACAGTACTTCGTTTCGTAACTACACTTGGTACGGTGTAGTAAGATTTCATAATAAAGGGAATATGCGACGTGATTAAATGTTAAGTATGGTTACCAAGTGCTCAACCACTTAGAATATTTTTATTAAAATGTTTATATATGAAATCTTGTGGTCTATATTTATATCGCTGCCGGCATTAAACCTATATCTCACCAACTTTATGTTGACGTTTTAAACATGTCTATTCTCAGGTGATAACTAAAAGCTTCCGCTGCAACATGTTGAATTTAAGCAAGATCTTGAGTATGCATATTTGTGTCAAAAATAAAACTGCATATCCGAGGAATTGTAATGTAAAATATGCTAGAAATCGTATTGTTATTATCACATGTAAAGTTTGTAAGTCTAAGATTATCGCTAAACGATAATCATCTTTATATTGTCTAAAGCTTGTATTAACATAAGAGTTATGGTTTGTAATGTAAAATAAATGCAGTTGTTCTTTTAAAAATGTCGCATATAGAGGTCAATACCTCGCAATGAAATCATACGTTATCTAACTCGTTCTTATGGTTAAGGACGGGTTATGACAATTTACCTTCGTGTGACCATTTTCCGCATTTGTGACATCTTTCAAGTTGTCGTGCTCTTCTTTTCGCTGCGGATTTTGATTTTCCTTTACCAAAATGTAACTTATTATTTTCGTTCCTGGATTCTTTTCTTACTCCGTCCAATTTGCTTCTGATTAATGATACCAATTCATTTGGAAGGGTGTCATTATTTCGTTTAGTGATTAAAGCGTGTAGCATTAGACCATGGTTTAGTTCACAGGAAGTCTTCATCTCGTAAAACCTAAAAAAAAAATTCAGAATGGGGGGAGAAGACTAGTTCTTTAGGGTCTGCTAGGGAAAGACCATTCGGATTCCATTCTCGGGAACTACACGAAAACAGAATATCTAACTCTAACAGAAATACATATTACCCTAAAAAGATTCGGACCTCCCCACACTTAGTTAGATGTGGTGTTGAAATTGTGATTGACTTCATTGTCAACTTTCATCGGACCATGTATGTAATGTTTAACTCTGTGACCATTAAGTTTAAATTCAATCCCATTTGAATTTATTAATTCTATTGTTCCGTACGGGAAAACTCTTTTGACTATGAATGGTCCAGACCATCTTGATTTCAATTTTCCAGGAAATAGCTTGAATTGTGAATTGAAAAGAAGAACTCTGTCTCCTTCTTTAAATTCTTTTGAACTTCTGATTCTTTTATCATGCCATTTCTTCGTTCTTTCTTTATAGATTAACGAATTTTTGTATGCTTCTTGTCTTAATTCTTCTAATTCGTTTAGTTGACTTAACCGTAAACGTCCAGCTTCATGTAAATCAAGATTACATGTCTTCAAAGCCTAAAATGCTTTGTGTTCAATTTCTACTGGAAGATGACATGCTTTCCGTAAACGAGTCTAAAAGGTGTGGTTCCAATTGGAGTTTTGTAGGCTGTTCTAAAAGCCCAGAGTGCATCCTCCAATTTCATAGACCATTCCTTTGGATTTGATCCTACGGTTTTCTCTAGAATACGTTTTAATGCTCGTTTGGTATTTTCAACTTGTCCACTTGTTTGTGGATGATATGCGGTGGAGATTTTATGAGTTACTCCATATCTTTTAAGAACTTTCTCAAGTTGATTATTACAAAAATGAGTACCCCGATCACTTATTAAAGCTTTCGGTGTTCCAAACCTTGCAAAAAGACGTTTTAAAAAGTTGACTACAACTCGTGCATCGTTAGTCGGGAGAGCTTGTGCATCCGCCCATTTAGATACATAATCAATGGCAACGAGAATGTAAAGATTATTATGAGATTTTGGAAATGGACCCATAAAGTCAATACCCCAAATGTCAAATACTTCACATACTTGAATGACATTTTGTGGCATTTCATCACGTTGACTTATTTTTCTGGCCCTTTGATAAGCATCACAGGATTTGCAAAGAAGGTGTGCGTCTTTGAAAATTGTAGGCCAATAGAATCCAGCGTCGTAAACTTTTTTTGCTGTGAGTTGAGGCCCATAATTCCCTCCTGTTGGTCCTGTGTGACAATGGTTTAAGATTTGACTAGCTTCATTCCCGAATACACATCGGCGTATTATTCCATCGGGACAACTTTTAAACAAATGTGGATCTTCCAAAAAAAAGTGTTTTATATCACTAAAGAATTTCTTTCGTTTTTGGTACGATAATCCTTTTTCAAGGAATACACATACTAAGTAGTTTGCATAGTCTGCAAACCATGGAATTTCATTATAATCTATCTTCAATAGATATTCATCAGGAAAGTTGTCTTGTATGGCAAATTTATTTAGAACTTCTAATTCGGGATTTTCAAGACGAGAAAGATGATCAGCGGCGAGATTTTCTGCTCCCTTTTTGTCTCGGATTTCAATATCAAATTCTTGTAAGAGTATGATCCAACGGATTAATCTTGGTTTAGCATCTTGTTTTGAAAATAGGTATCTAAGAGCAGAATGGTCGGTATAGATCACCGTTTTTGCTAGAACGAGATATGAACGAAATTTGTCAAAAGCAAAGACAATAGCAAGGAGTTCTTTTTCAGTAGTTGTGTAATTCGTTTGTGCTCCTTGTAATGTCTTACTAGCATAATATATAGGTTGAAATCGTTTTTCAATCCTTTGTCCTAAAACGGCTCCCATTGCAAAATCACTTGCATCGCACATAAGTTCAAACGGTAGATTCCAATTTGGAGTTATCATAATCGGCGCATTAGTGAGTTTTTCTTTAAGAATATTAAAAGATTTGATACATTCATCTGAAAAGATGAATGGAGCATCCTTTTTTAGGAGTTTATTCATAGGAGTGGCAATTTTAGAAAAATCTTTTATGAAACGTCAGTAAAAAATGGCATGCCCTAGAAAACTCCTAACTCCTCTAACATTAGTGGGATGTGGAAGTTTAGCAATTACATCTACTTTAGCTCTATCCACTTCAATTCCTTCCTTTGAAATTTTATGTCCAAGAACGATGCCTTCTTTAACCATGAAATGGCATTTCTCCCAATTAAGTACTAGATTTGATTGTTCGCATCTACTAAGCATTCGTTCAAGATTAACTAGACATGATTCAAATGTATCACCGAAGACTGAAAAGTCGTCCATGAAAACTTCCATGCATTCTTCTATCATGTCGTGAAAAATCGCCATCATGCACCTTTGAAAGGTTGCAGGGGCGTTGCAAAGTCAAATGGCATGCGCTTATAAGCAAAAGTACCATAAGGGCACGTGAATGTGGTTTTCTCTTGGTCCTCGGGTGCTATTGGAATTTGAAAATATCCGGAAAAACCATCAAGAAAACAATAGTAACTATTTCCGGCTAATCTTTCCAACATTTGATCAATGAAAGGTAAGGGAAAGTGATCTTTTCTGGTGGCGTCATTTAATTTTCTATAATCAATACAAACACGCCATCTTGTTACAGTCCTATTAGGAATAAGCTCATTTTTCTCATTTGTAATGACAGTCATGCCACCCTTCTTAGGTACGCATTGAACTGGGCTTACCCATGGACTATCAGAGATTGGATAAATTAAACTTGCATCTAGCAGTTTAATAATTTCTTTCTTAACAACATCTTGCATATTAGGATTTAGTCTTCGTTGGCGTTGCACATACGTTTTATGACCTTCTTCCATAAGGATTTTATGTGTGCAATACGAAGGACTTATTCCTTTAATATCATGAATCTTCCATGCAATGGCTGGTTTATGAGCTTTTAGCACAGAAATGAGTTGTGATTTTTCATTTTTAGTAAGAGAAGACGATATTATTACAGGTAATTCAGATTCACCATGTAAATAAGCATATTCCAAATGGTTTGGAAGTGGCTTTAACTCTAATGTCGGTGGTTCTTCTATTGATGATTTATATCGATATCTGTCTTCTTCTTTTAGCATTTGAATTTCTTCTGTTGTTGGTTCATATCCATTAGCCATAAGTGTAGTTAACATTTCAATTTCATTAATTGGTTCAGTTCCTTCTCCTAAAGAACATTCTCCTGTTCCTTGTAATTCTGGAAATTCTTCTAACAATTCTGCATGTGAATCTATAGTTTGAATATAATAACATGTATCATCTGCAGATTGCGGTTGTTGCATAGCTCTATCAACTGAAAAGGTAACACTCTCGTCCACTATACTTAGGATCAGTTTCTTACCAAACACGCCTATTATTGCTTTAGCCGTGTTTAAGAATGGTCTTCCTAATATGAGAGGAACTCGAGAATCTTCTTCCATATCCAGAATAACAAAATCTACTGGAAATACTAAAGTACCAACTTTAACTAGCATGTTCTCCATTATCCCTCTAGGATATTTTACTGATCTATCTGCTAGTTGTATACTTATTCGTGTTGGTTTCAATTCTCCAAGGTCTAGTTTAGCGTATAGTGAATACGGCATTAAATTTATACTAGCACCTAAGTCTGCCAATGCTTCTATTGAACTAAGACTACCCAGAAAACATGGAATTGTGAAACTTCCTGGATCAGATAATTTTTCTGGTATCTTATTCAACAGCACTGCAGAATAATTTGCATTTATAGTAACAGCCGAGAGTTCTTCCATTTTCTTTCTATTTGTGATTAGATCTTTCAAGAATTTAGCATATCTAGGCATTCCTGAAATCACATCAATGAAAGGAAGATTGACATTTATTTGTTTAAACATATCCAAAAATTTGGATTGCTCGGCTTCAAGTCTCTCTTTTCTCATTTTACTCGGGTAAGGAAGTGGTGGTTGGTATGGTTTAACATAAGGTTTAGTCTTAACTGTGTTATCTTCATTAACCTTTTCAACTACCGGTTCTTTTTCCTTATCTTGTTCAAATTGTGGTTCTTGTGGAGTAGGAATAGCTTCATCAGAAATTACAGGCATTTCAGGTGGTTTAAGTGTAATACCACTTCTTGTGGTAATGGCTTTAGCTGTTTCATTCCGAGGGTTAGCATTTGTATCACTAGGTAGACTTCCCGGTTTTCTTTCACCTATTAACCTTGCTAGGTTACTTACTTCTTGTTCCAAATTTTGAATAGAAGCTTGTTGATTTCTAAATGCTTGAGCATTTTGTTCATTGGTTTGTTTCTGAGATGTGAAAAATTGTGTTTGAGATTCAACTAGCTTCAACATCATATCTTCTAAATTTGGCTTTTTATCATCGGTTTGTGGTGGTTTATTTTGAAAAATAGGTCTTTGCTGATTGTAAGTATTATTGGATACTTGTTGATTGCTAGGACCTTGTTGGTTGTTGTATGGAATATTACGGTTATAGTTCTGATTTTGATTGTAATTTGGTCTTGGCGATTGATAATTATTCTGATAATTATTTCCAGGTCTTTGGTTTAGATATGAAACATTCTCTCTTTTTTCCATTGTTAGTTCAATACTGAGACAATCTTTTGTTAAATGTGGTCCTCCACACTGCTCACAACTAATTCTTATTGAGTGAATATCCTTAGTCATCTTTTCCATTCGTCTCTCGACAGCATCTATCTTTGCGGAAATGGAATCTAAGTCATGGCTAGAATCGGCTCTAGCTGCTTTAGATAATCTAACGATATCTTTTTCTTGGTGCCACTCATGTGAGTGGGAAGCAGTGTTATCAATAATTTTGTAAGCGTCAGTTGCTGTTTTCTTCATAATGGAACCACCAGCTGCTATATCGATGTCTTTTCTTGTAGTGATGTCGTATCCTTGGTAGAATATTTGTACTATTTGACAAGTGTCTAAACCATGTTGCGGACATCCTCTCAATAATTTTCCAAATCTTGTCCAAGCCTCATATAGAGTTTCGTTTGGTTTCTGCGTGAACGTAACAATTTCTCCTTGAAGTCTTACGGCTTTAGATGCCGGAAAGAATTGTTTAAGAAATTTTTCAACTAAAAAGTCCCATGTATCAATCGCCCCTTCAGGTAACGATTCTAACCAATCTTTGGCTTCTCCCTTTAAAGTCCAGGGAAATAACATGAGATATATTTGTTCATCCTCAACTTCTCTTATTTTAAATAGAGTACAGATCCTATTAAAGGTACGAAGATGTTCGTTTGGATCTTCCTTCGGCGCACCACTAAATTGGAATTGATTAGTCACCATGTGTAGGATTTGTCCTTTGATTTCATAATCTGGCGCATTAATGTCTGGTTGAGTAATTGCGTGACCTTGGCCAGTGCGTTTAGCTCTCATTCGGTCTTCCATACTTAGACGTTCCAAATTTTTCATGATTGAATTTGTTGAATCTGAATCACTAGAGGATTCTGATTTAATGGTTGGTTCCTCGACAATCTCTGTTTGAATAATTGGTGGTTTCGGAGGAAAGATTAGTGGTTCAGGATCTCTGAATTGTCCCTGAATATCCTCCGGATTCTCAATTGTGAGGTCAGGTTCAAAAAATGAATTATCGGAAATTTGAATTGGAGTACTTGGTCGACTGGATGACGATTCTAAAGAAAAATCAACGGCGACAATATTTGCTAGATGTCTTGATCGAGTTACAGGTGGTGAACGTACAAAAGGTGGTGAACGTTTTGCTCGGTGCATTCACTGAATATCCTATTAGTTATAAAAGATAAAAATTATTAAAGTTATCAAATTAATAGACTTTTCTGCTTTTGCCCACGTTTCGAATAGCCAATAGATGCAGCAGTGTAACGACCCGGATTTTTCCAATCGTTTTATACTTATGAGATTAATATTTACAAAAATTAAACCTTACCAACATGATAAGCAATCCAAATTGTTGAGACTTGTGTTTTTGAAAAGAGTTTTACACAACGTTTGACCGTCCAACTTGACCGATGATATCACGAACTATATAACATACGATAATTATACGTTTGTGTATATATATGTATTTATATATATTTAACATGATCTAAGGATGGTTTAACATCTCATTGTGTACTAATGATAATGAGTTATAAGTATATTTTGAAACTACTAACTTAAGTTTTCAAAACGATAACTATACGTAACATTCTTTGATATATATACTTATAAGCTATAATGCTTGTACATGTATCGTATATATAATGTATTTAATCACTTTTTAAGGACTTAAATAAATAAAACAATATAAGTATATTCACAAAAGATAGCTATATTTGAATTCTCGTTCCGTTTCCTCAAGATTTCTATACGTATATCTAGGGTATATGTACCCGTATCATACCCAGCTTCTATATGTATTTACTATTGGTATATACACATCAAATCAACATCCTAATCAAAATTATTACTACCCTAGATATGAGGTAACTAGGATTTGTCAAGTAGCATGAATTATTAGTAAGAAAACAAAATTAGGAATCCTTTTCTTTCTTTATAAACTAAAAACGTTTTTATGAATGAACACCATTTCTTCACTCCATTTTCTCATACCTACACCCTCATTTCTCTCTCAAAATACTCCTAACTTCATATTTGATCATCTTCAAGCATTTTACCCATCATTTAGCTTCAATTATAAGCCTTAAACACCATAAGAAAACTCTTTCAAGAACATATCAAAATAACCACCCATTTGAAGAAGTATACTTCCAACCTTTTGATCTAACTCCACCACTCTTTGATTCCAAGATTTTTTCTTATCTCTTACAGTAACTTTGTACAAGTAACTTGAGGTAGTAACCTTGTTCATAATCTTGTTTGATTCATAATTATATAGCTATCTTATTTTATGTTGTAAAATTTTAACAACAAGAACATAGTTTGAATGATTTCAAACTTGTTTTCAAACTAAATAGATCCTTCTAACTTAACTTTTAAAACACTTCAAGACCTGTAATATATCATAATGATATGCTAACTTAACAAGATATAACTTGATTTTACAAAGAACACCTTAAAAACTGAATCTACGTCGTCGGAGTGCAACCGGGGGCTGTTTTGGGTTGGATAATTAAAAACCATCTTGAACTTTGAATTGGAAGTTCATGTTCTGGAAAAATGATATTTCTTATGAATATGTTAACACATAAAAATTTCATGGTTTAACTCAAAGTGTAAGTATTTTTAGAAAAATGATCATTAAATGTTGTTTTTATGATGGAAAATGATCACTTTCATAAGTTTTATCAAAGTTTGACCTATAACCTGTGATTTCGAATACAAACTAAGGTATTTTTAGTTCATATTCTTAAAATTTGACTCGATCCAAGGAAGTGGCAAGTTGAACCAACAAAAAAGGAGTTGTAATGAAGAAACTACGACTAAAACAAGATTGGGTATCCGAAGCTAGTTTAGCTACGAAAATATTTGGAGATAAAGTAAATTAATCATATCTTTTCTAATTAATATGATATTTTATATATAATTACTTATGATTTGATTTTATATATTTCAGGACCACCCGTAAACAACACGAGAAGATTAATCATAAGACCTCATGATTGTACGCAACACGTCATTTGACAACACGGTACTTTATGTACGCAACACGTCATTTGACAACATGGTACCATGGGTCGAGATTAATTCTGATCAATACGAATACGATGGGGTCTTTATTTATTTTATTGAGCAACTAATTGTGGACCACTAACATCGGACTGCTAACTACGGACTAAGAAAATATTAAAAGTATTATAAGTATATATATATATATATATATATATATATATATATATATATATATATATATATATATATATATATATATATATATATATATATATATATATATATATATATATATATATATATATATATAACGATTACTTGAAAAAAAAAATATGTTGATATATTATATATATATGGTTAGGTTCGTGATATCTATCAGAGACCAAGTCGAGTTAAATACCTTCAAGGCAAAAGTGAGTATATAGTCCCACTTTTAAACTCTAAATATTTCGGGATGAGAATACATGCATTTTATGATTTACGTTATGGACACAAGTGATTAAAAATATATATTCTACGTTGAGTTGTACCACTAGCATACTTCCCTGTAACTTGGTAACTACTATTTACATGGGGTATTGTAAACGCGAATCCTGTTGATAGATCTATCGGGCCTGACAACCCCAACCGGACTGGACGACCAGTATTCAACGGTTGCACAGTACTTCGTTTCGGTGACTACACTTGGTACGGTGTAGTAAGATTTCATAATAAAGGGAATATGCGACGTTGATTAAATGTTAAGTATGGTTATCAAGTGCTCAACAACTTAGAATATTTTTTATTAAAACGTTTATACATATGAAATCTTGTGGTCTATATTTATAACGCTGCTAGCATTACACCTATATCTCACCAACTTTATGTTGACGTTTAAAGCATGTTTATTTTCAGGTTCCTAGAAGTCTTCTGATGTTTGAATATATGTTAGAGAAACCATGTGCATGGAGTCATACATGTTTTATTTGAGGAAGCATTGCATTCACAAAATCATCACCGTGTATATATTTTGACTGCATTGTCAACGGAAGTATTCTTGTAAACTGTTATTTACGGTGATTGTCTATATGTAGAAATCATCAGATGTCGAAAACATTGAATTTTAAATATTCATTTATGGTATATCTTTTCAAAAGAATGCAATGTTTATAAAACGTATCATATAGAGGTCAAATGCCTCGCGATGTAATCATATGTTATTGTATTCGTCCCTATGGATTGGGTCGGGTCATTTCATGTGGTTTCAGAGCAGTGGTCTTAGCGAACCAGGTCTACATTAGTGTGTCTAACTGCTAAGTCGTTAGGTTGCATTAGTGAGTCTGGACTTCGACCGTGTCTGCATGTCAAAATTTTGCTTATCATTTTGTGTCGAAAATCATCTACTTATCATCTGTAGGAAATTACCTGCTTATCATCTTAAGTCTAAACGCGTCTTACTGCATTCATTTCATGAATGGTGTATAGACAAAATTCATATCTTAGCGTATTTGCTAATTCATATCTACGCGTATCTGTTACTGTAAACTTTGTCTGACATATTCCGTAAATCCCTCCGTAATCTATGAGATCTTTTGTTCTATATATGTGGATATTCTATATAATTAGAATACCACCCGATAGCCGAAAAATCATTTCATATCGAAAAATCCTTTATTCAATCATACGAAATGGAACTCGTCACTAGTTGAAGTCCCTCGGATTCCGATATGGAATACCACTCAAGCTCCGAAAGCAGTGTGACCGGAATGGATCAACCAATCAGTCATCATCTATTTTGGATGGATTGGGGATGGGTTCGTAGCCTCCTCAATCATTGGAGACAAGAAGAAGGTGATCCCTTCCATCCACCAAATTGCCCTCTTGACGATGAACCTGAAGCACTTACCGGCAAACCTGTTCGAGAAACCATTTTCTCTCTCATTTCCAGAGTATCTCGTCACGATTATATACTACATCAAATTCTAGATTTTATTTATCCGCTCGTCCGAACCGACAATCACCCCGGTGTAATAGAAGAAGTCAACGAGCTTCGCACTCGGGTAGTGGCTTTGGAGAATACGGTACGAAGGTTACAAACACCATCAGCAGCATAACCAGTACCGTCAATAATATCAACATCGCAAGCCTCAATACCCTAAGCACCAGCAGCATCACCATAATCAACATCAACAGGATCATTACCACCACCAACAATCACATCCGCATCACACGCCTCAATATCAACATCCGTACCTCGGATATCAACGTCATACGCACCATAGATACCAAGAAGTATCAACAACAACAAACGATGAAGTATTGATTCATAACTTCATCGGAGAAACATTCTATGGTGATTATGTAATCTCTAAAGACATAGAGATTACCTATTTCTGCCTTAACCATAAATCAGATGAGTGGACAGAAATGATAAAAGGAAGAGTAGAAACCCCGACAAGAATGATGCGTAAGGTACAAGCTAGACTTGTTTTACCAACAGCATCAGCAGTACCCTTAGCCTTACCAACACAGTCAGTGCTGTCAACATCGTTAGAATCGTCAGCAACTTTAACATCACAAGCTCCACTAGTTCAAGAATCACCGTGGACATCATCAATAACGCGTATATTGCATCAACGAGTTATGAAGTATTAACTCATTCTTCTGAAGAATTTATATAAATATTTTATGTATATGAATTCAGAAACCAAAATAAATCTTTTCGTACTAAGCTATTAAGTATGAATTGAAAAAGGGTAGATACTACTCGCTTAAATTCATACTACAAATATGCAATGATGTACGTCCTTCGTCAGTAACTTAATCATCGTTAACTACAATCCCTGTTTCAATTCAATGAATTTCGTTTTATAATAAACCAAGTGTATTATTCAATAATATGTTTGATTTTACACTTTCATCTTCAATGTACTCGAAGCTTACTGGGAAACAACATTCATATCTTGCGAAGTTAGCAAGAGTTCAATGAGTATCAGCATGATTCACTAAGGAAATATATATAAGAATAAATAATGAAGTATTGATCCATAACTTCATTAATATTCTGTGAAGAATATGTGGTTCCTAATCGTTTTAGAGATTACTTATTCTAGCTCAAACCGAAAATCAAATGAGTCTAATATTATATTGACTTATTAAATTCATGATTACATCTGAAGAAGATATATATGTACATATATTTTCATAAAGATTGTAATAAAATTCTCTGGTACAAAACATTACTTGTGAAATTTTTTTTTTAACGAGTAGGTAATACCCGAGAGATATATAAATTCACAATTAATATGATTATATTCTTCGACTCTGATTCAACAATCATCAACTATACTCACTACCTTCACAATAATATACATTCTTTCATAGAAATCAAAACAACCATTCTCATCCAAATTTGATTACGACAAAACGAAATCCAAGTCAAGACTTAACAGAAGACATCACTCTTAGGACTCTTACATCTTTCAAAACTATACTTTGACTTCAAAACTATGCTAGAACATCATTCAATTCTTGGAACCCAGAAAAATATTTGTATCATTCAAAGTCCTAAAACATCATATGTATATTAACAATTACAATCTATGATCAAACCCTTTGAAATTCCTGAAGACACTTCAAATAATGGACAATCGAGATGATGATCCAACCACACATTACCCGCAGTCTTGCACCTGAAAAGCTCTCGAAACCAAGGACATAATTTAACACGTATCCGCGTTAAATCTTTTAGCATTTATTAGCAAAAATAACTTTGCGATTCCTTTTCAAAATAGCAAATTTTGTCACAGTTTCAGCAAGTCAACCTCGACTTTCCATTCGAAGTAGCCTTATTATAACCTGTAATACATACGATTACCCTTTTGTTACCAGGGAACCTTTTATATTCCACGACATTATCAGCAGATGTACCAGCAACTCGTTACCCCTTTGGAGGAATCAACAATTGGTATTTTGAAATCTCGTATCATTTCTATTTCGGCAGTTATATATATATATATATATATATATATATATATATATACAACGTCTATCCCCAAGAATTACATATTTCAAATGTGAAGTTTCTGAAAAATGCTCCCGTCTACGAATTAGTGCTATTAAGTTTTGGAAAAGACTGATAAAGTGGTAAAGACAGTTAACAACAATTACGGTCAGAAGTTTGACAATAAAGAATAATAGATTGGAAAAGCTCGAACGAAAAATTTGGTACTGGAAAACGGATTGACCAAAGTATAAAGGAGGTCATGGACAAATCACAATGACGAAATCTACCTTCAAAGTATTCAAATGATTCAGTGTCTGCTGAAACCGTTAGTAAGAACCTTACTCCTTATTCTAAACCTTCACAGACAGATTTTCCGCGTCATTCCCTGATCTTAGATATTCTAAGATATCATCGTATTTTTCATTATAAATATCTCCGATATTCCTGAAGATATATTCCCAATTTTCCTCATCAAAAATCATTTATCTCTTCACAATATTTGTGTTACAACATAAAAGAAACTGTGTTAGTTTCTAAATTCTAAAAAATTCGAGTTTAAAATATGAATGTTTTGAAGTAGTGTTGGAAACTGAAGCATGAATTAGTATAATATAATGACACTTGATCAACGTGATTATATTACAATAATTCATGCTGAGTTTCTAAATGGAACGTAATGATTCACAGATCATAACGTCATCATGTACCATGTTACACAACTCTTACATTCTACCCAATCTCCAAACATATTAAGAACATATCTCCTTGATAATTCTATCTTTTCGGACATTCTGGTAACTTACCAAATCAAGATTGTGCAATTACTATTTCCTTCATAGAACATTAACTATGTTTATTTCAAAATTCATACCTACGAATTCCGGACCATTATTCGCTTGACTCGAAGTCGGGAAGAGGAAACAGAAGTATGGAACTGTTGAATATAAAAGAAAATATAAAGCTCGACAACAAAAAATAAATTACAAACCGTGTATATCAATACGTATTGCAACGTAAAGGCACGAGAGAATTAACAATACTATAACCCCAAGGTAATAGTAGAAATAAATAAAATCCTCCGGAGGTAGATGAAAAAGAAGAATGACAGAGATGAAAGTTAAGAGTATATCCAGGATCAGTACTGGATGAAGCATACTGATAAATGTTTTAAAGTATGAATTGAGGGAGGAAGAATAGAAGGTATGAGTTGTAAGGAAATGAAAGGAGGTGGATTTATAGTAAAAGATCTGACAAAGCAATTAAAATAGATGATCGCATTTAAAGCAGATTCTAATTTCCTTGATTATCGAAGAATCAAATCTCATTATGAAGATTTTACTCCAAATCTCTTGAACTTGGAAATCAATCCTATCTACGTCAAAAGATATGACGAATCTATACCTACTCATTTAACCCTTTGGTGATAGCCTCACTCGTACTCTTCACAAAAATCAAATTGCTTTATCAATATTACTTGATGATAATAAAACTCTAATTTCCAACTCGTATACGTCATGAAAACATACTTATTGTCAGCCATGACCATCCCATTCAAATTTCGGGACGAAATTTATTTAACAGGTAGGTACTGTAACGACCTGGATTTTTCCAATCGTTTTATACTTATGAGATTAATATTTACAAAAATTAAACCTTACCAACATGATAAGCAATCCAAATTGTTGATACTTGTGTTTTTGAAAAGAGTTTTACACAACGTTTGACCGTCCAATTTGACCGATGATATCACGAACTATATAACATACGATAATTATACGTTTGTGTATATATATGTATTTATATATATTTAACATGATCTAATGATGGTTTAACATCTCATTGTGTACTAATGATAATGAGTTATAAGTATATTTTGAAACTACTAACTTAAGTTTTCAAAACGATAACTATACGTAACATTCTTTGATATATATACTTATAACCTATAATGCTTATACATGTATCGTATATATAATGTATTTAATCACTTTTTAAGGACTTAAATACATAAAACAATATAAGTATATTCACAAAAGATAGCTATATTTGAATTCTCGTTCCGTTTCCTCAAGATTTCTATACGTATATCTAGGGTATATGTACCCGTATCATACCCAGCTTCTATATGTATTTACTATTGGTATATACACATCAAATCAACATCCTAATCAAAATTATTACTGCCCTAGATATGAGGTAACTAGGATTTGTCAAGTAGCATGAATTATTATTAAGAAAACAAAATTAGGAATCCTTTTCTTTCTTTATAAACTAAAAACATTTTTATGAATGAACACCATTTCTTCACTCCATTTTCTCATACCTACACCCTCATTTCTCTCTTAAAATACTCCTAACTTCATACTTGATCATCTTCAAGCATTTTACCCATCATTTAGCTTCAATTATAAGCCTTAAACACCATAAGAAAACTCTTTCAAGAACATATCAAAATAACCACCCATTTGAAGAAGTATACTTCCAACCTTTTGATCTAACTCCGCCACTCTTTGATTCCAAGATTTTTTATTATCTCTTACAGTAACTTTGTCCAAGTAACTTGAGGTAGTAACCTTGTTCATAATCTTGTTCAATTCATAATTATATAGCTATCTTATTTTATGTTGTAAAATTTTAACAACAAGAACATAGTTTGAATGATTTCAAACTTGTTTGCAAACTAAATAGATCCTTCTAACTTAACTTTTAAAACACTTCAAGACCTGTAATATATCATAATGGTATTCTAACTTAACAAGATATAACTTGGTTTTACAAAGAACACCTTAAAAACTGAATCTACATCGTCGGAGTGCAACCGGGGGCTGTTTTGGGTTGGATAATTAAAAACCATCTTGAACTTTGAATTGGAAGTTCATGTTCTGGAAAAATGATATTTCTTATGAATATGTTAACACATAAAAATTTCATGGTTTAACTCAAAGTGTAAGTATTTTTAGAAAAATGATCATTAAATGTTGTTTTTATGATGGAAAATGATCACTTTCATAAGTTTTACCAAAGTTTGACCTATAACCTGTGATTTCGAATACAAACTAAGGTATTTTTAGTTCATATTCTTAAAATTTGACTCGATCCAAGGAAGTGGCAAGTTGAACCAACAAAAAAGGAGTTGTAATGAAGAAACTACGACTAAAACAAGATTGGGTATCCGAAGCTAGTTTAGCTACGAAAATATTTGGAGATAAAGTAAATTAATCATATCTTTTCTAATTAATATGATATTTTATATATAATTACTTATGATTTAATTTTATATATTTCAGGACCACCCGTAAACAACACGAGAAGATTAATCATAAGACCTCATGATTGTACGCAACACGTCATTTGACAACACGATACTTTATGTACGCAACACGTCATTTGACAACATGGTACCATGGGTCGAGATTAATTCTGATCAATACGAATACGATGGGGTCTTTATTTATTTTATTGAGCAACTAATTTGGACCACTAACATCGGACTGCTAACTACGGACTAAGAAAATATTAAAAGTATTATAAGTATATATATATATATATATATATATATATATATATATATATATATATATATATATATATATATATATATATATATATATATATATATATATATATATATATATATATATATATATATATATATATATATATATAACGATTACTTGAAAAAAAAATATGTTGATATATTATATATATATGGTTAGGTTCGTGATATCTATCAGAGACCAAGTCGAGTTAAATACCTTCAAGGCAAAAGTGAGTATATAGTCCCACTTTTAAACTCTAAATATTTCGGGATGAGAATACATGCATTTTATGATTTACGTTATGGACACAAGTGATTAAAAATATATATTCTACGTTGAGTTGTACCACTAGCATACTTCCCTGTAACTTGGTAACTACTATTTACATGGGGTATTGTAAACGCGAATCCTGTTGATAGATCTATCGGGCCTGACAACCCCAACCGAACTAGACGACCAGTATTCAACGGTTGCACAGTACTTCGTTTCGGTGACTACACTTGGTACGGTGTAGTAAGATTTCATAATAAAGGGAATATGCGACGTTGATTAAATGTTAAGTATGGTTATCAAGTGCTCAACAACTTAGAATATTTTTTATTAAAACGTTTATGCATATGAAATCTTGTGGTCTATATTTATAACGCTGCTAGCATTAAACCTATATCTCACCAACTTTATGTTGACGTTTAAAGCATGTTTATTCTCAGGTTCCTAGAAGTCTTCCGCTGTTTGAATATATGTTAGAGAAACCATGTGCATGGAGTCATACATGTTTTATTTGAGGAAGCATTGCATTCACAAAATCATCACCGTGTATATATTTTGACTGCATTGTCAACGGAAGTATTCTTGTAAACTGTTATTTACGGTGATTGTCTATATGTAGAAATCATCAGATGTCGAAAACATTGAATTTTAAATATTCATTTATGGTATATCTTTTCAAAAGAATGCAATGTTTATAAAACGTATCATATAGAGGTCAAATGCCTCGCGATGTAATCATATGTTATTGTATTCGTCCCTATGGATTGGGTCGGGTCGTTTCAAGCAGGGAGCCAGAACCCTTTAAATCGGAAGCTCACAACTCAGCCACTAACAAATCAAACTATTACTACGAAGCAGAAAATTTGTATGTCTATCAATTTAACCACTTAAAATAATTTTTCGTTGAAATTTAAAGAAATTTTAGAGAAGAAATAGAAAAAATATAAGTCCTAAAAACTAGAGTGGCGAAAAATAAGAAAGAAAAAGAGCGCGTCGAAAAACGTCAAAAAATAAAAGGTCGAAAAATAATAGGCGTCGAAAAATAAAAATAAGAAAGTAGCGCGTCGAAACTTAAAAAGGAACTAAAAACTAAGAATTAAAAGTTGCGTCTAAAAATATTAAAGCTTAAAAGAAAAACTATATCCCAAATGGCAATAACTTAAAAAGGTACTAAAATATAAAAACGGCGTCGCAAAATTCTAAAGCACCTAAATTTTAGTCTAAAGAAAAAGCACTTAAGGGATTTTACGGCAAATCCTAAAAATCTAAAAATAAAAATAACTATGGAAAAAACTATGATTTAGAACTAAATACGAACGAAAAATACAAATATTACGCTAAAACGAATAAAAAGATACAAAATATAAAAATAAACTTAAAGTTGTAAAAAGTACAATTTTTATAAAAATATTATTTTTATATTATTTATTTTATAAAAGTATTAATTTTATATATTTATAAAACTAATTACACTTAATAATACAAATTAATTAAAAACTAAAACAATAATTATTAAATATAACCCTAATTAGGGTTTTAATTATAATAATTATAATTAAACTAAACCCTAAACAGTCGACTGAGGTTACCAGGCCTGTCAAGTCAAGCCATGTGATCGCATGGTTTGATAGTTAAAACCTCATGCGATCGCATGAGGTAGAATTTCGGGCCATGATCTGGACTGCTACAGTAACGGGCCAAGAGTGTTTTTATATTTTTTTATCTTTTTTCTGTTTTTTCTGTTTTTAATATAAATAAATATTTATATAAATTAAATAAAAACTTAATTCTTAAAAACTAAAAATAAAGATAAAGAAACTTTATAATTATATATATATATATATGTAACAAACTCTTAAATATATATATATTTTGTTATATATATATTTTTTTATATTTTTGTATATTTAAAACGTATTTTTACAAAAGCGTATTTTTATAAAAGTAAACTAAAAATTAATAAAAATCTTTTTTTTATATATATATATAGCGTTGCGCTTCCGGCGTTTAAGCAAGAGTTTCCCCGGCAGCGGCGCCAAAAATACTTGATGTGCGTAGAGGTGTATACAAAATAATATTAATTTTTACAAGGAAATATTATTAAATACGATATAATTTTACACAAGATATTTATTTATTTATAGAATGGATATACCTAAACCTTGCTACAACACTTATAGACAGTGTACCTAATCGTACAGTAGTGTAGTTTTTAGTAAGCCCGGTTCGTTCCACATGGATCTTTTAAACAAGCTTAACGCTATATTTTTAAAACTATATGTGTAAAAATACAAAAATATATATAAGTATCATTATTATTATAAAAGGGGGTTTTACCGTTTAATGATCGGTTTGTCGATTTTTAAAACTTTAGTCGCAGTTAAAACCTAATGTAAAATTTTAAAAATAAATATAACTTAATTTAAAGCGTAAAGTAAATAACGATAATGAAATTGCGATAAATGAAATTGCGATGAAATAAAATTACGATAATTAAAAAGTGCGTTAATTAAAAGTGCAATTAAATACAATGACAATAAATAAAAGTGCGATAATTAAAAGTGCAATTAAATATGAAAATAAAAGAATTATACTTATTTAAACTTCCATAATCATGATGTTTGACGTGTTGATTTTTAGTTTATTCCCATGGGTTAATTGTTCTTTGTCCTGGATTATTCAATATGTCCATACGGATTTGTCCATAATAGTCCATCAGTCATAATCATAAAATGCGAAAGTCTTCGTCAAATTATTCTTATTTCCGAAGTCAAATATTCCAACTAATTGGGGATTCAAATTGTAACAAGGTCTTAATACTTTGTTTAATGAATACACCGGGTTATCGACTGTGTGTAAACCAAGGTTTTACTACTTTGTTAACAATTACACCAATTACCCTTGAATGTAATCCACCCCTGTTTCAACAAGTCTATTAACTATTAATCCAGTTCCGTGTCCGGTAAAATGAACAATTATTGGTATTTATAGATATCCCGCCCACCGTGCCCAGTCAAGCGTATGTGGTTATATATAAATACGTCAAATTATAAGTCTATATATTAAATTAACGAGGTATCATTTAGTTAATATAAAACCCATTAATAGCCCATAGTCTAATTTCCACAAGTGTCGTTCTTTTGTCCAAACCCCAATTATGGTACAAAACCCAATTACCCAATTTTAATATTTAGTCCAACATCACGATTACTTCGGCATTAAATAAGCAAAATAATCACTTAGCTACGAGACATTAATTTAAAAATAACATTAACCATAACTTACAGTGATTAAAAATAGCGTAGCGTTACACGGACAGAATTTCAACTTACAACATACCCTTATTATTAGAATTTAAAATTAAAATTAAAATTATAATATATATATATATATATATATATATATATATATATATATATATATATATATATATATATATATACGTGAGATAGATAGAGAGATGATTGATTATTGGGTAAAAATTTGTCCAAAACTCGCGAACTTTATAGCACCTGACCTGTTACTGCTCACCATGCGATCGCATGGTTTTATAACAGCCAGGCCATGCGATCGCATGGCCTCTTTTTCCAGCTCACATGAGTTTGGCTCCTAGCTTGCCGACGGTTTTAAATATAATATATAATATATAAATAATTTATATAATTATTTAAATATTATATTATATTTATGTGCATAGTTGACTCGTAATTTTTAGTCCGTTGCGTCGAGCGTTGAGAGTTGACTTTGGTCCCGGTTCTGGATTTTCGAACGTCCTTGCGTACAATTTAATATCTTGTATTTTGCGTTTTGCGTCTTTTACTCTTGTAATTTTGAGACGTTTCTCATCAATAATTGGAACCATTTTGATTGTACTTTGTACATTTGAGCTTTTTGGTCGTTTGCGTCTTCAATTTGTCGAATCTGTCTTTTGTCTTCATCTTTTATTATTTAAACGAATATCACTTGTAAATAGAACAATTGCAACTAAAAGCTTGTCTTTCTTGAGGGATAATGCTATGAAATATATGTTTGTTTTTAGCATTATCAGTGTTTAAACCTTATTTAAGAAGGTTTGTGTTGGTGTTTTTTGATGACATCCTGATGTACGGTGCTAGTACAGAGGAACACATACAACACTTGAGCTCAGTTCTCCAAGTTATGAGGCAACATGAGTTGTATGCAAAAAGAAGCAAGTGTGTTTTTGCCGCTTCTAGGTAAAGTATTTAGGCCATATTATTACTGAATTTGGGGTTAGCACTGAACCTACTAAGATAGAAGCTGTGGTTAAATGGCCAATACCTAAAACATTGAAGCAGTTAAGAGGGTTCCTAGGTCTTACTGGATATTATAGGAGATTTGTGAAAAATTATGCTTCAATTGCTCAGCCTCTAACAAGATTATTGAAAAAGAATGCTTTTAAATGGGATGATGAAGCTACTGTTGCATTTGAGAAGCTTAAGTTGGAAATGCAAACATCTCCAGTGTTGCAATTACCAGACTTTGATAAAACATTTACTGTGGAAACAGATGCATCAGAGGTGGGAATTGGTGCAGTCTTACAGCAAGAAGGTCACCCAATAGCTTTCTTAAGCAAAACCCTAGCTCCTAGATAACAAGCTTTATCTACATATGAGAAGGAGTTTCTAGCTGTTATTGTTGGCTTAGAAAAGTGGAGAGGTTATCTCTTGGACAGGCACTTCATCATTAAAACAGATCATGTTGGACAGGCACTTCATCATTAAAACAGATCATGTTAGCCTCAAGTACATGTTGGATCAAAGGATAACTACACCTACTCAAATGAAATGGTTACCCAAGCTCATGGGTTTTGATTATGAAATATGATATAAAAAGGGAAATGAGAACTTAGAAGCTGATGCCTTATCCAGAATGGCTGGTGAAGGTCAACTTTTTCAAATATATGTTTCTACCATTTCTAGTGATGTGGAGACACGTGTCATTGATAGTATAGCTCAAGATGCAGACATACAACAGTTTATACAAAAGTTGCAGACTAAAGAAATAAATTTAAAACATTATGAATGGAGAAATGACAAATTATGTGGTGGGTGCAGATCAAGGGTTGAGAACTGAATTGATCAAGCATTTCCATGATGATCCAATAGGGGGCATTCAGGTGTTCAGGGTACTACACACAGATTGACTACAAGTTTTTACTGGAAGGGGTTAAGAGAGGATGTGAAGCAGTATATTAGAGCCTGCAGTGTTTGCCAAAGGTCAAAACTTGATTTGACCATGTATCCAGGCATGTTGCAACCACTTCTCATTCCACAGAGAGTGTGGTCTGAAATCTCTATCGACTTTTTGGAGGGTTTACCACCATCTAAAGGCAAGTCAGCTATCTTAGCGGTGGTGGATAGGCTAAGCAAGTATGCTCACTTTATTGCTTTAAGTCATCCTTACACTGCTAGTCAAGTGGATATAGTTTTCATTGATAACATATACAGGCTACATGGACTACCAGAAGTGATCATAAGTGATAGAGATAAAATCTTTTTAAGTCATTTTTGGCAGGAGATGTTCAAACAATTGAAAGTGCAGCTTCACATGTCCACAACTTACCATCCTCAAACTGATGGACAAACAGAAATAGTTAATAAGATTGTGGAATGTTACGTTAGGTGTATGTCAGGGGACAAACCTAAAGATTGGGTGAATTGGTTAACTCATGCTGAGTATTGGTACAATACACTTTTTCATACAACTATTGGCACTACTCCCTATGAAGTTGTGTATGGTCAAAGTCCAAAGGATACAGTTAATTACTCAAAGGGTGCTAGTAAGGTGGATATGGTGGATAGCTCATTGACTGCTAGAGAAGAGGCATTATCTATGCTTAAGTTTCACCTGTGAAGGGCTCAAGATAGGATGAAACACTATGCTGATCGACATAGAACTGAAAGACAATTTGCAGTGGGTGATTAGGTTTATGTTAAGCTACAGCCTTATAGGCAGGTCACATTGAGGGAAAATTCTTTTAACAAATTATCCCAAAAGTATTATGGACCATTTGTAGTGCTTAAAAGAATTGGAGAAGTTGCTTATGAGCTGCAGTTACCCACTACTCGAATTCACCCTGTGTTTCATGTTTCACAGCTTAAGCTTCACAAGGGTCATACACCTACTATGGCTGGAGCTATTCCGGTGACTAATCAGGATGGGTTGTTGATGGATGAACCTTATAAGGTATTGGATAGACGCTTGTTGAAGAAAGGAAATGCAGCTTCTGTGGCTGTTTTGGTACAGCGGAAGGGGGAAGTGAAGAAGACGCTACCTGAGAACCCATTGATGACCTTCAAATACGTTTTCCGGAGTTGAATTTGCTTTGAATATGATTCTTGAGGTCAAGAATCGTTTGAAGGGGGAGGCATTGTTATGAATAAACCGAATAGATGGATCCAGGTTATAACGATGATGGCGGGTTAATGGTTTAAATGGATCACGTGCACCTCACGTGATAAATGAGCTGGATCAGGCATGTGCCTGGCTCGTGGGACGTAACAGATTCAGTTTGGATTTCTTCCCCAATTTAAATAGTTGTTACCGCCATTTTCTAGCCCTAGTTTTTGATTTACGATATGTAAAACATTTCTCTCTCAATTCTATTGCAACAGTTACAATTCATATCAATACGATTGTAATTTCAACTTCAATTGCTTCAATTGAGTAAGCGTTCAGGTTGATTTGATTAAATTCAGTTAACTACTTAGTTTAATCATAACAATCTGTAGCTTCATTCGTAGCTTCTTATATTTGATAGGAGTATTTGTTTTGATGTAGCTGCAGATTTAAATAGGAGTAATTGTTTTGATGATGTTTGAAGATGATAAATATCTTTGATGTTTGGTGGATATAAATTAGGATTTATTTATTTTAGGTGGGAGGAGAGGTGAAAGAAAAAAAATGTAACTAAGTTTCAGTCCAAAATTTTAAAGGACCAAAATACCCTCACATGCTAGGCATGTGACTGACACTTAACGGATCAAATTAACTTCAGTGAGTAAAATTGCAATTTTTTGAAACCACGGTGACTAAAATTGTAATTTTTTGAAACCACAATGACTAAACTTGCAAAGAAAAAACCATAGTGACTAAAGTTGTAAAATTTGACAAACCACAGTGACCATTCGTATAATTAAGTATTTTCTAATTGTAAGGCTATTTTATAGATTGTGTGCATTTAAAATGAATTTATTAGCTAATAATTTATTTAGATGATGATTAATGGCCATTGGATTAAAGGGTATTGTCAAGTAATTTTTTGATCTAATGGTGATTAAAGAGAGTTTGCAAATGAGTTATTACCTAATAATTATTCCCTTTTAAGTTATAGAGGGGATATAGTATTTTTTTGTGTGGCAAAAATAACGAAAAATATATTAAAGGTACCTTAAACGAAAAATGAATATCCGAAACGAAAAACAATGAAAATAAACCTATGGGGCTCGAAACAAATAAACAACACATATCGCCGCTAACTTCAACCGAGCCAAACCAAGTCAAACAACCCAATTACATCCACATTTAACATAAATGCCACAATAACACAAAACAAGAAACAACCTAAGACTCCAAGACTAAGAGATAACAAATGTAGAATATAAACAAATTAAAAACGCTTTTTACCATTCCTCTCATCCGGTCGATTTGTGAACCCATCGAAAGTATCAATGTGCACCCCTTTACCACCTCGAAACTTAAAGTTATACGAAACAACGTTGGTCGATGAGTTGCCAATTAGCTTCTCGGGAACCGTAGGCATACCTTCATCCGCAAATTGTTGGAAAAAACCAACATGTTCACGATCTGAAGAGCACCCATCATTAGAATCCAAGAACGTCCTTTGAATTGCCTCGCCCCACATTAAATCATCCGCATTATCTTTAAGTGAAAATGATGTTTCGCCCGAAACATCTTTTTCTTTCAACCTTGTACACTTTCTATTCAATCGCCACTTTGCTTTGGATGCAAAATCATCACACCGGCTCTTTGGGAGGTCATTCAACTTTCTCTTCTTCTCCTTAATTGAAATTCCTATTCTCTCAACAAACGGAAGTTTAGACCCCTGAGATTCTTCCTCTGTAGAAATAGCATTCTACACTTGGGCCACTTCATGCCCACTAGAAGCAACACATGTAGGCACAACATTCTGCACTTGGGCCACTTTAGGCCCACCAGATGCAACACCATTAAACTATCATAATATAATTTTTCAAGTAATTACATGATATACAATTGGTAATTAGAACCGTCAATGAAACTGTTAATTACAACTAACTACTAAAAACCACTACCATTAAACTACTTAGCATTCTTCATCTTGTTCTTTACGGGCGGGGACGAGTCAGCCTTCTTTACATCATATCGGGCTCTGTATAACATATTTGTCATCCTATATCTGTACGTTATAGCAACTCGGTTGAGGGGCTTTTATATGTTGTAGTCGCGGTTACACGTAATTCTCTTCATGTGTAGGCAAACCCACACGCCACAGTTGCCCAATCTACCCTCCTGTTATGGAACGTCAACCATCTTGGTCATCAAGGGAAGATTATCCATATCTTCCGGTGTTTCCAGGTCTATATCCTCTATTTCCCAAAATTTGATCCCCTACAAATAATGGGACATGTACTCAAGTTCTGGACCAACTTTTTTCGCTCTACCTTCATACATGTTTGCAAACTGTCATATATCCTGACAGTATGCATGTTGATCTCCCACTCCAGCAACATATAGTGTTTGCCAATTTGAAAATGTACATGGACAAATAACTGTTTCAACAACTTCATATTTGGACCATTTTCAGGTAAAAACTATGGTAACTTAAAAATAAGCGTAACAATAAGATTATAGTTACCTGATCACAGTTCCACCAAGATGCATTCAATCTATGAACAAATATATAAGGCTAAAAAACATGAACAACAGATAACAATACTTACAATACATATATATATTACATACAACCACACAAAATCACCATTACAATTTAAACCTAAGCGCACACCAAGTGTTCGACAAAATGTCTATAACAAATAATAATGAATTAAAAACTTAGAAAAGTGATTTTTACCTCATTGTTAGTCATTATAGAGGATGTTTCAATTGTCCAACTTCTTGATCAACACCTTTTATACCTCGGATTGTAAGAATTTTTGCTCAAACAAACGCGAAAGTGAGTTTCATGGTATGTGTTTGCGTGTTAACATGGGTATTCATGGTTGTATCTGTATGTTGACCACAAATTTTCGCCCAAAGCCCATTTAGTAATTATTTAATTGGACTTTAGAATTTCCTATTAGCCCATATATCAATAGACCACGAATTCATTTACCTCAGACATCTTATGAAGAATTTCGAACGTCAATAAAGTAAAAAACCCTCCTACCTAACATTACATTTCAGGTGTTGATAAAATGGAGGGAAGAAGTGATAGTTTGGCGATCGGAATCGATTTAGGGACAACCTACTCGTGTTTTTTTTTTTTTTTTGAACAGCGATTAGGATCATCCGAGGGGGACTAAACCACCTGTTGCGATCATCTCCCGTTTCGACTATGCCGATGCAGCGATAATAACCCCGCCCTCATTGCTGCCCGGGAGGAAACCTTGAAACCGATCCAAGGGCACGGCCAAGTAAAACCCCCTCCCCTTTACCCCGCAAACGATATGGGAAAGGTGCCATGAGTGTATACTTCATGGCAGAGATGAAATTGTGTTTTTAATATGTAGCCAACGGGGGTCGAACTCCTGACCTCCCCTAAAGGAGGCAGGCCACCAACCGCTGGACCACATTACAACTTCTCCCCTACTCGTGTGTACTTGTGTGTTGCTGTTTGGCAAAACAATTGTAGTGACCCGAACTTTTCAATGTTTATATATATTAAATGAAATTGTTATTTACATGATTAAATGTTTTCGACATGTTAAGCAATCAAACTTATTAAGACTTGATTATTTGAAATGAGTTTCATATAGACAATTGACCACCCAAGTTGACTGGCGATTCATGAACGTTAAAAATTTGTAAAAACTACATGATGATATATATATATATGGATATACATATAGTTAACATGAGATTATGATAAGTAAGTATCTCCATATGTATATTAACAATGAGTTATATACATAAAAAAGAGACTACTAAGTTAAGAAACTCGAAACGATATATATATAACGATTATCATTATTACAACGTCTTACTAAATACATATGTATCATATTAAGATATTGTTACACTATATTTAACATGATAAAATGATAATTATATATATCATTAAGTATGTTAACAATGAACTACATATGTAAAACAAGACTACTAACTTAAGAATTTTGAATCGAGGCATATATGTAACGATTATCGTTGTAACGACATTTTAATGTATATATATCATATTAAGATATATTAATACATCATTATATCATGATAATGTAATAATTTAACATCTCATTTGATTTAATAAAAAATGGATTAACAACATTTAACAAGATCATTAACCTAAAGGTTTCAAAACAACACTTACATGTAACGACTAACGATGACTTAACGACTCAGTTAAAATGTATATACATGTAGTGTTTTAATATGTATTCATACACTTTTGAAAGACTTCAAGACACTTATCAAAATACTTCTACTTAACAAAAATGCTTACAATTACATCCTCGTTCAGTTTCATCAACAATTCTACTCGTATGCACCCGTATTCGTACTCGTACAATACACAGCTTTTAGATGTATGTACTATTGATATATACACTCCAATGATCAGCTCTTAGCAGCCCATGTGAGTCACCTAACACATGTGGGAACCATCATTTGGCAACTAGCATGAAATATCTCATAAAATTACAAAAATATGAGTAATCATTCATGACTTATTTACATGAAAACAAAATTACATATTCTTTATATCTAATCCATATACCAACGACCAAAAACACCTAAAAACACTTTCATTCTTCAATTTTATTCATCTAATTGATCTCTCTCAAGTTCCATCTTCAAGTTCTAAGTGTTCTTCATAAATTCTACAAGTTCTAGTTTCATAAAATCAAGAATACTTCCAAGTTTACTAGCTCACTTCCAATCTTGTAAAGTGATCATCCAACCTCAAGAAATCCTTGTTGTTTATAGTAATATATCATTCTAAATCAAGGTAATACTCATATACAAACTTTGATTCAATTCCTATAATTATAACTATCTTAATTCGAGTGATAATCTTACTTGAACTTGTTTTCGTGTCATGACTCTACTTCAAGAACTTTCAAGCCATCCAAGATCCTTTGAAGCTAGATCATTTCTTGTCACTTCCAGTAGGTTTACCTACTAAACTTGAGGTAGTAATGATGTTCATAACATCATTCGATTCATACATATAAAACTATCTTATTCGAAGATTTGAACATGTAATCACTAGAACATAGTTTAGTTAATTCTAAACTTGTTCGCAAACAAAAGTTAATCCTTCTAACTTGACTTTTAAAATCAACTAAACACATGTTCTATATCTATATGATATGCTCACTTAATGATTTAAACCTGGAAACACGAAAAACACCGTAAAACCGGATTTACGCCGTCGTAGTAACACCGCGGGCTGTTTTGGGTTAGTTAATTAAAAACTATGATAAACTTTGATTTAAAAGTTTTTCTTCTGGGAAAATGATTTTTCTTATGAACATGAAACTATATCCAAAAATCATGGTTAAACTCAAAGTGGAAGTATGTTTTTCAAAATGGTCATCAAGACGTCGTTCTTTCGACTGAAATGACTACCTCTTACAAAAACGACTTGTAACTTATATTTCTGACTATAAACCTATACTTTTTATATTTAGATTCATAAAATAGAGTTCAATATGAAACCATAGCAATTTGATTCACTCAAAACGGATTTAAAACGAAGAAGTTATGGGTAAAACAAGATTGGATAATTTTTCTTGTTGTAGCTACGTGAAAATTGGTAACAAATCTATATTAATCATATCCTAGCTAACTTATATTTTATTATACATGTATTCTAATATATTATGTAATCTTGGAATACCATAGAAACGTATGCAATTGTTTTGACATATCATATCGACCCACGTATATATATTATTTGGAACAACCATAGACACTCTATATGCAGTAATGTTGGAGTTAGCTATACAGGGTTGAGGTTGATTCCAAATATATATATACTTTGAGTTGTGATCTAGCCTGAGACGTGTATACACTGGGTCGTGGATTGATTCAAGATAATATATATAAATTTATTTCTGTACATCTAACTTTGGACAACTAGTTGTAGGTTACTAACGAGGACAGCTGACTTAATAAACTTAAAACATCATAATGTATTAAAAATGTTGTAATTATATTTTGAACATACTTTGATATATATGTACATATTTGTTATAGGTTCGTGAATCGACCAGTGGCCAAGTCTTACTTCCCGACGAAGTAAAAATCTGTGAAAGTGAGTTATAGTCCCATTTTTAAAATCTAATATTTTTGGGATGAGAATACATGCAGTTTTATAAATGTTTTACAAAATAGACACAAGTATGCGAAACTACATTCTATGGTTGGATTATTAAACCAAATATCGGCCTTCAAGTCTGGTAGCCTAAGAATTAGGGAAATGGCCCCTAATTGACGCGAATCCTAAAGATAGATCTATTGGGCTTAACAACCCCCATTCAGGTTATGGATGGTTTAGTACTTCGAGATTATTATACAGACGAGAGGTTCTGTTTTGGGAATATTCTATGCATTAAGTTAATGTCGGTTACCAGGTGTTCAACATATGAATGATTTTTATGCACTTGCGAGTGTAATGATATTTATGAAAAATGAGAAATCTTGTGGTCTATTATTATGATTTGATAATATGTAGGTTAAACCTATAACTCACCAACAATTTTGTTGACGTTTTAAGCATGTTTATTCTCAGGTGATTATTAAGAGCTTCCGCTGTTGCATACTAAATTAAGAACAAGATTTGGAGTCCATGCTTGTATAATATTGTTTAAAAACTGCATTCGAAGACTTATGTTGATGTGTAATATTATTGTAAACTATTATGTAATGCTCGTGTGAAAAACGATATATTTTAGATTATCATTATTTGATAATCGTCGTAATATTTTAAAGGTTATGGTTTGTTCTAAACTCGAATGCAGTCTTTGAAAAACGTCTCATATAGAGGTCAAAACCTCGCAACGAAATCAATTAATATGGAACGTTTATAATCAATATGAACGGGTCATTTCAGTTGGTATCCGAGCGTTGGTCTTAGAGAACCAGAAAATTGCATTAGTGTGTCTTACCGAGTTTGTTAGGATGCATTAGTGAGTCTGGACTTCGACCGTGTTTTTCTTCAAAAACGATTGCTTAACATTTTTTTGTTGGAAACTATATATTATTAACATGTAAATATTATGTGATATATTAATCTCTTAACGTGTTTGATATTGTGTGATAGATGTGTACCTCTAGTACAAATCCCATTGATTCACCTAATAATAATGAAGAATTAAATATATTTTGGGAAGATTCACAAATTCCCGAAGAGGAACCGGAAGAGGAGGAACCGGAAGAGGAGGAATCGGAAGAGGAGGAACCAGAAGAAGAAGAGGTTCCGGAGGAAGAAATATTGATACCTATAGTAAATCGATTAAATAAAAGAAAATCGTCATCCAACGGACCAAAGTTAATAATGGTCAATGGTGTTTCCGCCAAGGAAGCAAAATATTGGGAGGATTACCAATTTTTCGATGAATCGGATCCCGATGAGGATTCCGATGATGTTATAGAAATTACCTCGACCCAATTTAATAAAGCGAAAGAAAATAATAAGGGAAAAGGTATAAAAATAGAGAAACCCGATTCCAACCCCGATGAACTTTATATGTATCGACAACATCCGTATTTCCTAAAATGTAACAATGACCCGGGAACCTCTAAACCACTAGGTTTTTCTAAACCATTATGGAAAATGACGGCTCGTATTAGAGGAACATCATATATTCCTAGAAAATTAGGAAAATGAACCAAGTCCGAAGAAGAAGAAACCAGTGATTCAGATTAGAGGGTTGTAATCATGTTGTGTATTATATGTATTGCATTGTGCTTGTACTTTTATGTTCTATGTAAAAATTGCTTGTATTGTTTGTTAATTATCTTTTACAAATCTAATCCTTGTCTATTTTATAGTATAAAAACAAAATGGACGTTAAGGGTAGACAACCGAATATTTTAGAAGACCTACCAGAGGATATGATTGAGGAAATCTTGTCTAGAGTCGGTCAGAATTCATCAGCACATTTAGTTATGGCAAAATTAACTTGTCAAACATTTGAAAGACTTTTCGAAAATGCCTTAGTTTATAAAAGGCTTTCCTTTGATAGGTGGGGTATATCACATTGGGGAGACCGTAAGTTACGCCGTGTTTTCTTTAAAGCGTTAAATGCGGGGAACCCAAATGCAATTTTACGCTACGGGTTAAGAACCTATTTTGACTCAACATATCCCAACATAGGATTTCGTGAGTTAGAAAGAGCTTCTAACATGCAACATAAAGAAGCATGTTATGCTTACGTGTTAGTGATGTTCGCTTCTTACTAAAGTGAGAAAAAGAACATCGGATTGCAACTTTTAAATAAAACCTTCCCACAAGTGACGGATTCAGTAGTTGAGGTGAGAAACAGGGTTTTTAGATTATTACGGGGCTGTTGGACATTACGAAACCCTCGTCCTTTTGACGACATTACAATATGCTGTCTTGTTAACGGTCACAACGGTTATGTTCCACAAGACCAAGGATGGGAAGTAGTCTTAATAAAACCAGAATGCATGACTTGTTTCTGGACGTATGAATTACGTGTCTTTATTGCCTTTGTTGAACGACTTGCGTATTAACTAGAATTGTCTTCGCAACTGTTTTGTATCAGAGTTTTTATGTTCTATATTTCATGCTATATTTAAAATAGCGGTATTGTAAGTTTGCAAAATATTGTATAAAAGTTTGAATGTGAAATATTATTATAATCAGTTTTCATATAGAATTGTAGTAGTTGAATTGTATGTTAGCTACTAAGTATGAACTTAACGGGTAGGTATTACCCGAATTAAAACTTATAAAACGCTAATATGAAGAAAAAGCTTTTATAAATGAGTTCATGTTATGCTACAGAAAACTATTGACTACTCTTAATATTCTATATGATTAACTTAATTTTTTTGGCTATTTTTGAAGGAAATGGCACCGACTACTCATCGGAATTTGAACATGAGTGAGGAAGATTTCCGTGTTTTCCTTGCAGCAAATATAGCCTCAGTACAGGCTGCAATGCAAAACAAAAATAACTCAGGGTCTAGCAGTGGAGTTAACTCCACAGAAAACCGTGTAGGATGCTCCTATAAGGCTTTCACTGCATGTAAACCTCTGGAATTCGATGGAACTGAAGGACCAGTCGGACTGAAATGATGGACCGAAAAGGTCGAATCTATGTTTGCTATAAGCAAATGTGCTGAGGAAGATAAGGTAAAGTACGCCACGCATACCTTCACAGGTACTGCGTTAACATGGTGGAATACCTACCTCGAACAAGTGGGACAAGATGCTGCTTATGCACTACCGTGGTCAGCATTCAAACACTTGATGAATGAGCAGTACCGTCCCAGAAACGAAGTCAATAAGCTCAAGACAGAGCTTAGAGAATTACGAACGAAGGGATTCGATATCACCACATACGAACGATGATTCACCGAGTTGTGTTTATTGTGTCCGGGAGTGTTCGAAGATGAAGAAGAGAAAATTGACGCATTTGTAAAAGGGTTACCGGAAAGGATCCAAGAGGATATAAGTTCATACAAGCCCGCCTCTATACAAAAGGCAAGTCGAATGGCTCATAAACTTATAAATCAAATTGAGAAAAGGATTAAAGAACAGGCGGCCGAAGAAGCCCATACGAAACAAGTCAAGAGAAAATGGGAAGAAACTAGTGACAAGGGTCACAATTTCAATAATCAACCTAACAATCACAACTACAATCGCACTAATTTTCGCAACAACAAATGCAACAACAACAACAACCACCCCAGCAACAACTACAATAACCGTTTCAAAAATAATAACAACCTCAACAACAACAATCCCAACAATAACAACAAGAGGCAGAAATTCTACCAGAGATGTGAAGGATACCATCTAACTGGGCTCTGTACAACAGTGTGTACTAAGTGTAATAGAAAGGGCCATGGTGTAACAAAGTGCGAAATCTACGGATCAATGGCTAAGGGAACAAATAATGCCGGAACAAGTTATGCCGACATTACCTGTTTCGGATGCGGGAAGAAGGGCCATTACAAAAATATGTGTCCAAATCAGGGGGATAATAATGGGCAAGGCCGAGGAAGAGTCTTCAACATTAATGCAGTTGAAGCGCAGGAAGACCCGGAGCTTGTTACGGGTACGTTTCTTATTGACAATACATCTGCTTATGTTTTATTTGATTCGGGTGCGGATAGAAGCTATATGAGTAAGGATTTCTGTGCTAAATTAAGTTGTCTATTGACGCCTTTAGATAATAAGTTTATACTAGAATTAGCAAATGGTAAATTAATTGCAGCAGATAATATATGTCAGAATCGAGAAATTAAACTGGGTAGCGAAACGTTTAAGATTGATTTGATACCAGTAGAGTTAGGGAGTTTTGATGTGATAATCGGCATAGACTGGTTGAAAGAGGTGAAAGCAGAGATCGTATGTTACAACAATGCAATTCGCATTGTACGAGATGAAGGAAAACCCTTAATGGTGTACGGAGAAAAGAGCAACGCGAAGCTAAATCTTATTAGTAATTTGAAGGTGCAAAAGCTAATAAGAAAGGGTTGCTATGCTATTCTAGCACACGTCAAGAAAGTACAAACTGAAGAAAAGAGCATCAATGATGTTCCCGTCGCAAAAGAATTTCCCGATGTATTTCCGAAAGAATTACCGGGATTACCTCCACACCGATCCGTTGAATTTCAAATAGATCTTGTACCGGGAGCTGCACCAATAGCTCGTGCTCCATACAGACTCGCACCCAGTGAAATGAAGGAACTTCAAAGCCAATTACAAGAACTTCTAGAGCGTGGTTTCATACGACCAAGTACATCACCATGGGGAGCTCCTGTTTTGTTTGTCAAAAATAAGGATGGTACATTCAGGTTGTGTATCGACTACTGAGAGTTGAACAAACTTACCATCAAGAACCGTTACCCACTACCGAGAATCGACGACTTATTTGATCAACTGCAAGGCTTGTCGGTTTATTCGAAGATCGATTTACATTCCGGATATCATCAAATGCGGGTAAAGGAGGATGATATTCCGAAGACTGCTTTCAGGACGCGATATGGTCATTACGAGTTTATGGTTATGACGTTTGGTTTGACTAATGCACCAGCTGTGTTCATGGACCTCATGAACAGAGTGTGTGGACCATATCTTGACAAGTTTGTCACTGTCTTCATCGATGACATACTTATTTACTCAAAGAATGATCAAGAGCATGAAGAACATTTAAGGAAAGTATTGGAATTGTTGAGGAAAGAAAAACTGTACGCTAAGTTTTCAAAGTGTGCATTTTGGTTGAAAGAAGTTCAATTCCCCGGACATGTTGTGAGCAAAGAAGGTATTCAGGTTGATCCGGCAAAGATTGAAACCGTTGTAAACTGGGAAACCCCGAAAACTCCGAAGCATATACGTCAATTTTTAGGATTAGCTGGTTACTATAGAAGATTCATCCAAGATTATTCCAAAATAGCAAAACCCTTGACTGCATTAACGCATAAAGGAAAGAAATTTGAATGGAAGGATGAACAGGAGGAAGCGTTCCAACTGTTGAAGAAAAAGCTAACTGCGGCACCTATATTGTCATTGCCTGAAGGGAATGATGATTTTGTGATATATTGTGACACCTCAAAGCAAGGTCTCGGTTGTGTATTAATGCAACGAATGAAAGTAATTGCTTATGCGTCTAGACAATTGCAGATTCACGAGCAAAATTATACGACTCACGATTTAGAATTGGGCGCTGTTGTTTTTGCATTAAAGACTTGGAGGCATTACTTATATGGGGTCAAAAGTATTATATATACCGACCACAAAAGTCTCCAACATATATTTGATCAGAAACAACTAAACATGAGGCAACGTAGGTGGATTGAATTGTTAAATGGCTACGACTTTGAGATTCGTTACCACCCGGGGAAGGCGAATGTGGTAGCCGACGCTTTAAGTAGAAAGGACAGAGAACCTATACGGGTAAAAGCTATGAACATAATTATTCGTACTAACCTTACTACTCAAATAAAGGAGGCGCAACTGGGGGTTGTAAAAGAAGGAAAGTTGAAGAATGAGATACCCAAAGGATCGGAGAAACATCTTAAAATTCGGGAAGACGGAACCCGATATAGGGCTGATAGAATTTGGGTACCAAAGTTTGGAGATGTGAGAGAAATGGTACTTAAGGAAGCACATAAAACCAGATACTCAATACATCCCGGAGCAGGAAAAATGTACAAAGATCTCAATAAGCACTTTTGGTGGCCGGGTATGAAAGCCGATATTGCTAAATATGTAGGAGAATGTTTGACGTGTTCGAAGGTCAAAGCTGAACATCAGAAACCATCAGGTTTACTCCAACAACCTGAAGTTCCTGAATGGAAATGGGAAAACATTACCATGGATTTCATTACTAAATTGCCAAGGACTGCAAGTGGTTATGATACTATTTGGGTAATAGTCGATCGTCTCACCAAGTCAGCACACTTCCTGCCAATGAGAGAAGATGACAAAATGGAGAAGTTAGCACGTCTATACTTGAAGGAAGTTGTCTCTAGACATGGAATACCAGTCTCTATAATCTCTGATAGGGATGGCAGATTTGTTTCAAGGTTTTGGCAGACACTGCAACAAGCATTGGGGACTCGTCTAGATATGAGTACTGCTTATCATCCACAAACTGATGGGCAGAGTGAAAGGACGATACAGACCGTTGAAGACATGCTACGAGCATGTGTTATCGATTTCGGAAACAGTTGGGATCGACACCTACCGTTAGCAGAATTTTCCTACAACAACAGTTATCATTCGAGTATTGAGATGGTGCCGTTTGAGGCACTTTATGATAAAAAGTGCAGGTCTCCAATTTTTTGGAGTGAAGTGGGGGATAGACAGATTACGGGTCCGGAGATAATACAAGAAACTACCGAGAAAATCATCCAAATTCAACAACGATTGAAAATCGCCCAGAGTCGACAAAAGAGCTATGCGGACAGTAAAAGAAAAGATATAGAATTTGAGATTGGAGAGATGGTCATGCTTAAGGTTTCACCTTGGAAAGACGTTGTTCGATTTGGCAAACGGGGGAAACTAAATCCAAGGTACATTGGACCATTCAAGATTATAGATCGTGTCGGATCAGTAGCTTACCAACTGGAGTTACCTCAACAACTTGCGGCTGTACATAACACTTTTCATGTCTCTAATCTGAAGAAGTGTTTTGCTAAAGAATATCTCACTATTCTGTTAGACGAAATCCAAATCAACGAAAAACTTAAATTTATTGAAGAACCCATAGAAATAATGGATCGTGAGGTTAAAAGACTTAAGCAAAACAAGATACCAATTGTTAAGGTTTGATAGAATGCCCGTAGAGGACCCGAGTTTACCTGGGAGTGTGAAGATCAGATGAACAAGAAATACCCGCACTTATTTCCAGAAGATACGTCAACACTTCCAACTGCTTAAAATTTCGGGACGAAATTTATTTAACGGGTAGGTACTGTAGTGACCCGAACTTTTCCGTGTTTATATATATTAAATGAAATTATTATTTACATGATTAAATGTTTTCAACATGTTAAGCAATCAAACTTATTAAGACTTGATTATTTGAAATGAGTTTCATATAGACAATTGACCACCCAAGTTGACTGGCGATTCATGAACGTTAAAAATTTATAAAAACTACATGATGATATATATATGGATACACATATAGTTAACATGAGATTATGATAAGTAAGTATCTCCATATGTATATTAACAGTGAGTTATATACATAAAAATGAGACTACTAAGTTAAGAAACTCGAAACGATATATATAACGATTATCATTATTACAACGTCTTACTAAATACATATGTATCATATTAAGATATTGTTACACTATATTTAACATGATAAAATGATAATTATATATATCATTAAGTATGTTAACAATGAACTACATATGTAAAACAAGACTACTAACTTAAGAATTTTGAGTCGAGGCATATATGTAACGATTATCGTTGTAACGATATTTTAATGTATATACATATCATATTAAGATATATTAATACATCATTATATCATAATAATGTAATAATTTAACATCTCATTTGATTTAATAAACAATGGATTAACAACATTTAACAAGATCATTAACCTAAAGGTTTCAAAACAACACTTACATGTAACGACTAACGATGACTTAACGACTCAGTTAAAATGTATATACATGTAGTGTTTTAATATGTATTCATAAACTTTTGAAAGACTTCAAGACACTTATCAAAATACTTCTACTTAACAAAAATGCTTACAATTATATCCTCGTTCAGTTTCATCAACAATTCTACTCGTATGCACCCGTATTCGTACTCGTACAATACACAGCTTTTAGATGTATGTACTATTGGTATATACACTCCAATGATCAGCTCTTAGCAGACCATGTGAGTCACCTAACACATGTGGGAACCATCATTTGGCAACTAGCATGAAATATCTCATAAAATTACAAAAATATGAGTAATCATTCATGACTTATTTACATGAAAACAAAATTACATATCCTTTATATCTAATCCATATACCAACGACCAAAAACACCTACAAACACTTTCATTCTTCAATTTTCTTCATCTAATTGATCTCTCTCAAGTTCCATCTTCAAGTTCTAAGTGTTCTTCATAAATTCTACAAGTTCTAGTTTCATAAAATCAAGAATACTTCCAAGTTTACTAGCTCACTTCCAATCTTGTAAAGTGATCATCCAACCTCAAGAAATCCTTGTTTTTTATAGTAAGATATCATTCTAAATCAAGTTAATACTCATATACAAACTTTGATTCAATTCCTATAATTATAACTATCTTAATTCGAGTGATAATCTTACTTGAACTTGTTTTCGTGTCATGATTCTACTTCAAGAACTTTCAAGCCATCCAAGATCCTTTGAAGCTAGATCATTTCTTATCATTTCCAGTAGGTTTACCTACTAAACTTGAGATAGTAATGATGTTCATAACATCATTAGATTCATACATATAAAACTATCTTATTCGAAGATTTGAACATGTAATCACTAGAACATAGTTTAGTTAATTTTAAACTTGTTCGCAAACAAAAGTTAATACTTCTAACTTGACTTTTAAAATCAACTAAACACATGTTCTATATCTATATGATATACTAACTTAATGATTTAAAACCTGAAAACACGAAAAACACCGTAAAACCGGATTTACGCCGTCGTAGTAACACCGCGGGCTGTTTTGGGTTAGTTAATTAAAAACTATGATAAACTTTGATTTAAAAGTTGTTCTTCTGGGAAAATGATTTTTCTTATGAACATGAAACTATATTAAAAAATCATGGTTAAACTCAAAGTGAAAGTATGTTTTTCAAAATGGTCATCAAGACGTCGTTCTTTTGACTGAAATGACTACCTCTTACAAAAATGACTTGTAACTTATATTTCCGACTATAAACCTATACTTTTTCTGTTTAGATTCATAAAATAGAGTTCAATATAAAACCATAGCAATTTGATTCACTCAAAACGGATTTAAAACGAAGAAGTTATGGGTAAAACAAGATTGGATAATTTTTCTTGTTGTAGCTACGTGAAAATTGGTAACAAATCTATATTAATCATATTCTAGCTAACTTATATTGTATTATATATGTATTCTAATATATTATGTAATCTTAGGATACCATAGACACGTATGCAATTGTTTTGACATATCATATCGACCCATGTATATATATTATTTGAAACAACCATAGACACTCTATATGCAGTAATGTTGGAGTTAGCTATACAGGGTTGAAGTTGATTCCAAAAATATATATACTTTGAGTTGTGATCTAGCCTGAGACGTGTATACACTGGGTCGTGGATTGATTCAAGATAATATATATAAATTTATTTCTGTACATCTAACTTTGGACAACTAGTTGTAGGTTACTAACGAGGACAGCTGACTTAATAAACTTAAAACATCATAATGTATTAAAAATGTTGCAATTATATTTTGAACATATACTTTGATATATATGTACATATTTGTTATAGGTTCGTGAATCGATCAGTGACCAAGTCTTACTTCCCGACGAAGTAAAAATCTGTGAAAGTGAGTTATAGTCCCATTTTTAAAATCTAATATTTTTGGGATGAGAATACATGCAGTTTTATAAATGTTTTACAAAATAGACACAAGTATGCGAAACTACATTCTATGGTTGGATTATTAAACCGAATATCGCCCTTCAAGTCTGGTAGCCTAAGAATTAGGGAAATGGCCCTTAATTGACGCGAATCCTAAAGGTAGATCTATTGAGCTTAACAACCCCCATTCAGGTTATGGATGGTTTAGTACTTTGAGATTATTATACAGACGAGAGGTTCTGTTTTGGGGATATTCTATGCATTAAGTTAACGTCGGTTACAGGTGTTCAACATATGAATGATTTTTATGCACTTGCGAGTGTAATGATATTTATGAAAAATGAGAAATCTTGTGGTCTATTATTATGATTTGATAATATGTAGGTTAAACCTATAACTCACCAACAATTTTGTTGACGTTTTAAGCATGTTTATTCTCAGGTGATTATTAAGAGCTTCCGCTATTGCATACTAAATTAAGGACAAGATTTGGAGTCCATGCTTGTATAATATTGTTTAAAAACTGCATTCGAAGACTTATGTTGATGTGTAATATTATTGTAAACCATTATGTAATGCTCGTGTGAAAAACGCTATATTTTAGATTATCATTATTTGATAATCGTCGTAATATTTTAAAGGTTATGGTTTGTTCTAAACTCGAATGCAGTCTTTGAAAAACGTCTCATATAGAGGTCAAAACCTCGCAACGAAATCAATTAATATGGAACGTTTATAATCAATATGAACGGGACATTTCAACAATCACACTGAAGTCATCCCTAATGAACAAGGCAACCGAACCACTCTCTCTTGGTTGCTTAACCGACACCCAACGTTTGATCGGTGACGCTGCAAAAAATCAAGTCACCAGGAACGCTACAAACACGATTTTCGGTATAACATTTTTAAATATTTAGTCATCTCAGTTACTTAAAAACTTCTTTAGTTTTTAAGTAATCTGGTTAGTATAGTTCATCGATGGTTTAATACTAAGACAAATTACTTATTTAAAATAATTTCAAGAAAAAGGTAGGTAATGAAAAAAGAAGTTCGAAGCTAGGGAATATTTTTTTGTTTGCACCTTATAACTGTTGTTACTTCAATTTTGCTCTTTAAAGGGTAAAAAGTCCATTTTCTTAATAAAGTATAAAATTTGGTGCCCTACATTGAATTATATATTTTATGTTACCTTATTAATTATCATCTAAATTGTGCATTTACTTCATGGTTACATTTTTGCAACTTATAGTCCGCGAATAGTTTCTGGCTTGGACAATTAATTCAGTCAGAAGTGCAATTTATTCAGATTTATTAGGTCAAAGTCAGATCTGTTCAATCAGAATGGGTCACATTAAGGGGCGAAGACAAGACGGGACTGAGGAGTGCTCAGCCTCCCCAAGGCCTAATAGAGACCCAAGTTTAAATTTTTAATTATGCATAAATAATTGTAAGCCTTCTCAACGCCCAAGTATCAAATCAAATAGGAGTATAATATTATGTCCTAAATTAAATGGGCAAACTTTTCAAGTCTCATATATCCGTATTTAAATTACAATCGGCCCATTTATCACTTTAAACGTACGTTAATTGTAAATAGTGTTAATATAGCTTTATTTGGTAATCATCTGATTGTCGAGTAAGTCACCCTCAACTGTAAATTCTGGATTCGCCTCTAGTCACATTAGGTCAAATAAAGTCAAAGTATTTTCAGTCTCTGTTTTTTTTTTTTTTGAACGGCAAGATTGCATCAGTCCGGACCGAAGCCTAGTCATCATTTGCACACACACACACGTTTGGGCAGGAAACCCGAACCACGATCACAGGGATCCGAACCCTTAAACCATCCCGAGGGGCAGGCGGGCCGGACCTTAGTCCCGGGTCGGGTCGGTAAAACCTTCCCTTTGGGCTGACCTCAATGGAGCCTATTTCAGTCCATGTTTAATTTGGTCATTCAGAAGCCAGGTTCGAACCCTGGACCTCTTACCCGGCGAGGGTGTTAAACACCACCGCATACCACTCAGGCAAATGCCTCGGTGGTAAAGTATTTTCAGTCTCTACAATGTCCATATATACTGACTAGTCCCATGTAACAACTTTAATTACATTGTAAGTTTGTATATCTGATATCTTCTTTAAAGTTTCATTTACGACCTTGTAACGACTTTTACAACCTTGTACTCCATATCTGTTATCTTTTTTAGTCCCTGTGTAACGAATTTTACAACCGTTAATTATGCTCTTAGTTGACCGTTGAACTTTGCAGATGCTAAAAGACTAATTGGAAGGATCTATGCTGATGCTAGCGTACAGAGTGACATGAAAGTCTGGCCATTCAAGATTGTACAAGGAGAAAATGGTAAGCCAAAGATTGAAGTATCATACCAGGGTGTTAAGAAGCTGTTTTCTGCCGAAGAAATTTCTTCCATGGTGCTAACCAAGATGAAAGGGATAGCTGATACATACCTTAATGACAATGTGACATCAGCAGTGATCACTGTACCCGCTTATTTTAATGATTTACAACGACAAGCTACTAAAGATGCAGCTACTGTTGCTGGCCTTAATGTTTTGCGCTTGATCAGTGAACCGACTGCAGCAGCTATAGCTTAGGGTCTGGAACAGAAATCAAAAATCGGTGGTACAATTAGAAATGTGGTTATATTTGACTTGGGTGGTGGTACATTTGAGGTGTCTCTTGTTACCATTAATAAAGGGAAGTATGAGGTTAAGGCTGTTAGTGGTGACACTCATTTAGGGGGTGAGGATTTTGATAATCAAATGGTGGATTACTTTGTTGCTGAATTTAACAGGAAAGAGAAAAAAAGATATTAGAAAGAATTCAAGAGCGTTAGCGAGGTTGCGGGTGGCTTGCTAGAAGGCGAAGAGGATTCTCTCTTCAACAACTTTTACTCCTGTAGAAATTGACTACTTGTATGATGGTGTTGATTTTTCAGGTAAAATCACCAGGGCTAAGTTTGAGGAGTTGAATTTGGCTTTGTTTAATAAGTGTATGGGAATTGTACAAAATTGTCTTGAAGATGCAAAATGGAAGAAGGAAATGGTGGATGAGGTGGTTCTTGTAGGTGGGTCCACAAGGATTCTGAAAGTTCAACAAATGTTACAGGAGTTTTTTGAAGGTAAGGACTTATGCAAGACAATTAATCCTGACGAGGCTGTTGCGTATGGTGCAGCTGTTTTGGCTGCAAAGTTTAGTGGTCAGGGCAACCAAATGGTTCAAGATTTAATGTTGTCTGATGTCGCCCCTCTTTCACTTGGTTATTCTGCACTAGGGGATTTCATGTCTGTTATGATCCCAAAAAACACTCCCATACCTGTTATGAGAGAGCGTATGGTGAGTACAATTTTTGACTATCAACCTAATATTTGGATATCGGTTTATCAGGGAGAGAGAAGTAAAGCGTCATACAACATTTATCTCGGTCAATTTGCTCTTCAAATTCCTGCAGCCCCTAGGGGTGTTATACAAGCAAAGCTTCGTTTTAAAATTGACGTCAATGGTATTTTGCAAGTTTCTGCTGAGGAATTGACTACTGGTCATAAGGGAACCATCAAAATAGCCAATGATAAGAGAAGTCTTTCAAAGAAAGAAATTGACAAGATGTTGAATAATGCAAAGAAATTCAAAGTTGAGGATCAAAACTACAGAAAGAAAGTGGAAGCCCATAATGATTTGGAGTATTACATTTATGTCATGAAAAGAAGAGTGAATAATGACAGCATTAGGAAGAGGCTAAATCCGAAAGATTTGAGTAAGATGGATGATTTGGTTGGTGGTGCAATGTTGTGGCTTGAAATGTATAAGCTAGCAGAAGCCGACGTGATAACAGACAAGAAGAAGAAACTGGAATGCACGTTCAACGCGATAATTGGTCAGTTTATGTAAGGGTAAGAGGGAACATTCTAATGGAACCTGTAGATTTTAGTGAATGTGTATCATCTTTTGTAACCAGCTTTTCATCTATGAATATGTAGACATGCTAAGTTATAAGCATGTGTGTCACCAACTATTACCTTACCTGTTGGATTGCTACTCACTTTTTAACCACCTTGTAATGTTCTAATGCACCTATTTTGATTAGGATGTTAATTAACAGTATATGTATTCTCATTCAGTTCAATTATAATGCATTGCATATTTTGTTTTTACCTATGTGGCAGTAAAGTGTCAATGGCATTGGAAGAACGTACCAAACTTAACTATTATATCTTACTGCAGTAAACTGTTAACCGAAATGCCCTTTGGGTGTTTTATGTAGCAGTAAAGATGCACTTGCGACAATGATAATTCTTGGTGGCAAGTGTGTCATCAGTGTGTTTAGACTTCAAAGATGTTTTGTGGTTTCTTGTTCAGATAATTTTCACTTTATCAGTTGATTGTTCTGATTGTTGTTCCAAAATGGTTTGAAGTATGTAATTACATCAACAAGCTAGGTTACCATTAGGCTAAAAGCCATAATGGTAGGGACAATATAATATCAATTGAAGACTTAAAAACTTAGAATATCACTAACACTACCATTTGTTTTCTTAGATTCTGTCTTCATTTGTTTTCTGGTTCTCCTTTCAAATGGATCCAAAATATTCAAGCGACTTAGATTCAGGTAGGCCAGAATCTAACAATTAAGTTGTTTGTTTGTACTCAGTATCTAGTGTAACGCTGACTTAACTTACTTTTCTTGAGTGATGTCAGAATCTGTACTAACTTATAAGCTGAATACTAGTTGGTTCATAGAGGTGGTATTATGGGCGGGTTGAGCGTGTTGGGTAACAAGCCAATCCCGGGGTATAAGTCAACAGTTTGGATCAGGCATTTTCTAATTGTTATGTAGTAAACATGATTACAGAGAGTATTATACTCTTATTACACTAATAGTTCCTTTCTTGACTAAAAAATCAATTGATAGATGATCTTATATTTATTCAAGTACATTTGGTTGACTTTAACTCAACCTCCACAACCATTTTCTCATCTTTTTTTAGTAAAAGTTCTAAGCTGAAGCCATTTGACCCGTCAGAGGTGTAACATAACCCAATTCAACCCATATATATGTAACTGGGTAGACATTGCTACCTTTGTGTAGGCTTGTAACATGTAAGCCACACTAGTTGATCATATATTACTAGCCGCAAGAAAATTCTGTTTGTTTATGCAAGTTTTTAGGTGTTACACTGAAAGAGTTGATGGAAGATAGATAGTTTCTTGGTGCAAATTATACTCTTTTGTGACTTCACCTTATGAATTATTCCTCATATATGGTTCTGGTGTTACAAATTAAAGAATACAAACTTACAAGGAGGGATCCGAAAGAAATTAGTCATCATTTCCCATTGATTATTTGACTACAACTAGCTACTGTAAAAGGATTCAACGGTCACCTTCCCAAAATGCAAGATATTAGTCATCATTTCCCATTGATTATATAGAAGTTCTTTCAATTTAGTAAACAATCAACACAAAATACAACATTTCAATTTAGTAATTACCACATGATATCAAAGCTCACGGTGTGCCGATCTTGGATCAAAGCAGACACTTTTAAATGATTCGTTGGTTCATGGCCAAGTTTATAAAGGCATGGATATATCAAATGATATGAGTCATCAATTCCAGATGAGTCTCTCGTACAATCGGGCATGGAGGGAAAAATGTTACGTTATCGAGTTGTTGCAGGGTAATTTTAAATAATCATTCATAAAGCTTCCTTTTTATCTTCAGAACCTCGAGCTGTGTAATCCGGCTAGCCGAACGAACATTCGAACTGACCACGAAGACAAATTTTTTATGTGCTGTCAATTGGTGTAGCAGTAAGTATCCACTTTATCAATTTGATATGATTTCAGTGATTTTTTTCTATAATTTTCTAATATTTGTTATAAATGCACTTACATACATTTGTAAAATACAGACGACCAATAATCATTGTTGATGGTGCTAATTTGAAAGGCTCTTACTTGGGAACCAATCTAATTGTTGTTGCGATGGATGGCAATAACGACATTCTACCACTTGCCACGAAATTGGAGCATGTGAGACCACAGACCATTGACATGGTTCTTTGTTAACCTCCGATATGAACTGAAAATTGAGGCAGTAATTTGCGAGAAGCTGGAAATTTCCGATAAGGAAAATTCAATAGCAGCTGATATTGAAGCCGGTATTGAATCTGTTTCTCACTATCATGCCCTCTGTCGTCGTCACTTGCTAATGAATTTGAAGACCAAAACTCATGAGATAAACTATTTACAATGGAATAATTGGAGGTTGTGCAAGTCGTAACGCAAAGCATATTACGATCGCCATTATGGAGTATTCATTCGACGTGTTCTAGTAGTTTCCAATCATCTCATAGAGGTTGGTTTTGAAAGATGGTCAACACATCATTTCGAACAAAGTTCGATTCGCTTATATATATCACTAGTAACAAGGTGAAGTCTATCTAGGCATTGTCGGTACATGCACGCAAGTTACCAGTAACAATGTTTTTGAAATTCTTTCGAACTTATGTTCCACAATGGGTTTTTAATCACTACAATACCGCAACCGCGATTATAACACCCGTTATACCTTATGCTTGTGTTGAACATAAAATTGGCAAAAGAATGGCTAAATCATGTGTGTGGCCAGTACGCTCATCCACAAATACAATCATTGAGGTGCTTGATGGTAAACTGAACGAGATAGTTTACTTGGAGAGAAAAATGTGCACTTGCAAGCAGTGGCAACTGTCGAGGTTACCTTGCGGTCATGTTTTATTGGTTGTTGCAATGGTGATACAAGTGATCATATGACATTCTTTTTAAAGAGATAAATTATGTTCTTGAAAATCTGAAAAATGTTATCCTGAAAATCTGATCTTATCTGGTGCAATACGTACCACACACGGACCAACACGCACGATGTGTGGTACGTGTTGGTGGCTAAAACAAGCCAATGACAAGGGAAACACGCACCACACATTGACCAAACACGCAAATAAATCTAATATAAATTTCATTAAAGACATCAAATAAATTTCATTAAAATGTTGAAACGCACATCCCAAAAACAAATAACACACAAACTAACAACGTATCTAAATGCTTAAAATGTGGGTACGAGACACACAATGTAAAATGGACCATTGTTGGTGATGTTAATATATATATATATATATATATATATATATATATATATATATATATATATATATATATATATATATATATATATATATATATATATATATATATATTTTTTTTTTTTTTTTTTTTTTTTTTTTTGAAAAGCAAAGATATCATTAAACGAAACCACGAAAATACAAAGATTGATAGCCTAACAATCCTAGACTATCAAAGAGACATGAAAAGGTTGCAAAGAGGGCAACGAACTTGGTTTTGAGATCCAAGTCAACCAATCTAAGTCTCTCCGTCTCGATCTAGTAGAAAGCCATTCGAAAGATTTGGTTTGTATCTCACTTGCCATCGGTGCGGTCCATTTTTTGTTTTGGAACACAATATTATTCCGATTTTTTTCAAATAAGATATACGCCAATCCATCTAGTTGCTTGCCACAATTATTCCCCGAACTTAAGCTTTGGTGGAGGATTTCTCACCCCTAACATATCTGCCATATTAGTGTACGTATAGGAGTTAACATTCCACCATTTAAACACTCAAACCCAAATATCTTCCACAAGTTTGCACGAGAATAACGCATGTTCCACCGATTCAAGACTATCATCACACAAAGCACATCTTACCGAGTGAAGATCTAAGCCCATCTGTAAGGTAATAGATCTGTCCCATTGTCCAATGTTTCTAGCATCTTATTAGCAATGACGTATCCGACATCAAATTAGATAAATATTCAAAAGATCATTATCGCCTCTATTAAAAGTACATAATTAGTAAAATTATTAGTTGAAAGTTCACGACACATTATGTTGCTGTAAATAATGTTATATATATTTTTTTACATCTTTATCAAGGTGACTAACACAACACCACGAGATGCAAGGAAAACTATTTCAAAACCAGACCTAATAATTGTGGGAACAACTTCCTCAGTGAGATAATTTGTCACACTATTGTGGAAAACACTAACAATATTAGATTAAAGTTGCTTGTCTAGGTCTTATGAGCCTAAGGTTTCGTTGAAGTTTTTCAATGTCCATACATACCAGAAATCAATAATCCTACTCATACAATCGGAGTAAGCACACCATGAATGGACCAACACGCACCGTGTGTGGTGTGAGTTGTTGGTAATTATGAATGTGACCAAAAAAAGAGCAAACGACCTAGGGTACACGCACCACATACAGACCAACACAAACAATTTAGAAATTATATATACATATATCTAATAGACAAAAATGCTGAATAGTATAGGGGCAAAATCGTCCTTTCACTTTTTTTAAAAGGCCACCCATAGTTCGTTCTCAATTACTTTTTCACCGCAAACACCACCGCACCTACCAAACCACCACCGATAACCAGCCTCACCCGCTTCTTATGTACAAACCACCATCATAATCCAACACAGCTTGAAAACCTTAGATCCAAACCGTCGGCCGCCATCACCACCACGGCGCCGCTGTTACCAAAAGTAAAAGTAAAAGATAAATGCAAAACTAAATCAGATCTGAAAAAGAAAAACTAAGATTTGGAAGAAAAAAAATACTCAGATTTGAAGGAAAAAAATTAGATTCCTAAGGGAGTTCAACTTATGTGAAATCAAGGCGATTTGAGAAATGGCAGGCCGAAAAAAGAGGTTGGTTTGGGCGGTTGTGGGGTTTATTGATGGACCGCCTTCGATGACCGTCGTAGAGGGCGATGGAGTGAGGTTTTTAGAGACCATCTACGGCGGAGTATAGTGTCCAAAGGCGTAGGGTGGCCGGTGGTGGCACCGCTGGTAGATTATAGAAAATGCACTGTATAATGTTTTTTATTTTTTCAGTTATATTAAGAATAAGAATGAAAGAGGAGAAAAAGATAGTGAAACAAAACAGACACATGAGAGAGAGGTAGTCAAAAGTTGGCTTTTTAAAGTAAAGTTGGTGACCCAATGAAATGAACGGACGTGAAAGTCTTTATAAATTGGTTTGGACTAAGAAAAGGAGGCATGGATGACTTGCAATTTGCAAAATACATTATGGAAATGAATTATATTAAATCAAAATCATAAAATCAAACTTCCAAGAAAAATAATACGTAGACTTTTAAAAACAATAACAGTAAATGTACTTTGTATAATTTATTTAATTTAACGATTACTTAAACATTATATTATAAGTATTATAATAATTATAATTATAACTATATATATATATATATATATATATATATATATATATCATCCTCTATGTCATAAATTTTTTTTTTTTAATTTTTATTAAAATTAAAATACAATTGTTAATTGTTGATTATGCTCTTCGTTTAATGAACTATCTTAATCTTAATTAAAACAATTATTATAGAAAATAAATTATCTACCATATTGAATGCATTATGTCAACAAAAATTGGAGCTTAACTCTTCGATAAATTAAGTTTATTTGGTTATAGACTTTGGATAAATTACGGTGATTGATGAAGATACAAACAACTAATAGTATACATCTCTCTTATCCTTAATAAGAAAAAAATTATGATGTCATATTTTTTGAAAAAACCCACCTGTCAAAAGTCCCACCATTAGATGACATCCCTTAATGTAAATCTGAGCCGTTCAAATTCAGTATCGCGTCATTTAGCTTTTGTAGAGGCAGTTGAGGTGAACTATTACCCTCTTGCCCATGATTACAGGCAGTTACGAGACCTTCAGACGTATTCTTATCTTGATTTCTTTTTTTTTCTCACACACACAGTTCTTTGTTTTCTCACACACACAAGTTCATTATCTCTCACTTCAACAATTGTTCAACATCGATGATTAATTCACTCGGGAAACAATAATTATGGTTCGTCGATTCATCAGGGTTCGCACTTTAACAATTGTGGCTTTAATCAGGAATCATGGATTCACTTTCACTGTAAGTACCTATATACCGGCGTATGGATTCGGATAACTTTAATACCCAGATTAAAGTTTGTATCTTTTTTTTTTTTTTTTTTTTTTTTCTATTGGGTTATTTTGATTCTAATTAGTAAAGTTTTGATTTTTTGAAATTACAGGGGAGGTCATTTACAATTAGGGTTTTTTGGTTGTCATGTGAATTAACGTTATTAATCATGGTTAGTAGTTGCTCTTCATATTTGGTTCTTATTGTATTATGCATTGTGCATTTCTATTCTTATTGTACACTATTATTCGGTAATTTTATTCTTATTGTAAGCTGATATATGATTTACTTACTTTATGGATCCAATTTTAGTTGATTTTGAGTTTAAAGTATATGTGTTATTACCTTTTTCTTTCACGTGGCTAATAGTTGTTAACAGTTATTCACCGTCTAAGAAGTCGAATCATATTGTTGAAAGGCACAAATGAATTTTGGTTCTTGGGACGAAATCTCAGTAGTAGTCGTTTTACATCCCACTTAAAGAGATGGGCGCTCACTAAAATGGCTCAAAGGGTGGGGAGGTGGTTACGTTGGCGGCTTTCTTAATTTATTTGATTGGAATGCAAAATCTCGAAAGAAGTTGATTACTTCACCCGCTATAATTGAACTTCCCGGTCTACATTTTAACTAGAAGTGGCAAACTGTGCGAATTGGGTGGGTCGACCTGAATCATATTTCAAATTATTAATTTTGTTACAAGTAATTTGCGTTTGAAATATGATTGCAAGTTATATCAGAATAGTTTGTTTTTAACACACTTTTGCCAACTTCTGAACAATTTGACCCATTAGAGATAAAGCATAACCATTACGACCCATTTATCCTTGAATCTCACCTTTTGTGCTATTTATTATTAACCGCCCCTTGTAAACTCAGAACAACCGAAGCCGTCAAAGAGAATTGAAAGCAACATGCCTATGACTCGATTTCATGTACGTAGATAACAATTCTATAATGTAGTTTTACGTATATGTCACACTATCTAATCTTAATTATCAACATAACAGATGGATGAAGATGACATGATAGGTGGCTTGAGTTTCAAAGGAAGTAGTGATTAGAGCTGCGCAACTTCTGTACAAAAGCTCCCGGGGTCGTTGCAAGGCTTATGGGGTTGGATTCATTACCGACTCCAAATTTCTCAGATACGTACTCAAACACATCTTTTGACTCTCAATCGTTAAGAGATCCTACAAATTATGTTATAAAATACTCTGCATTTGAACCAATTGATTGTGAAATGGAGCCTGTTTATAGACCCGAAATAGTCAAACCTAAAAATATGGTCATTATTAGGGCAATTGAGAGGTTTCAAACTGAAACGTTACCACCAAAATCGGATAAATCGATCCCGATCACTCATCACAAGCTCTTATCTCATATTAAGAACTCGAGATACGTGTCTTATAATAATCCCGGCTGCATAATAGAAGCTGCATATAAGATACCTTTAGTTGGGTCATCATCACCATCACGTTTGCTGACATCATCATCATCATCATCGTCATGACTCATGGATACTTAAGTTGTCACCTTTTTGTGACAAAAAGAGAATAAGAAGTTGTTGACTAATGATTATAGTTTATATTTTATACCCATTTTTTCACCGTAACATAAAATGGAATCTGAATGTGTATAATGATCTTTTACTATTTGTCAAGGGTCAAAGAAAATTTTTAATTTTTACAGTAACCTTGGTAAGCATTGTATCTTTTATGGTTTCTTTTCATACAAATTGATCTTTAACACTTTTTTAGTTGATTTGGCTAGAAAAACATGTGTCAGCCTCAAAAATGTATTCTGGGTGTGAAACTTAGCCTTGGTGGTCTAATGGGGAATAAAGAACATGACTCCTCCTCATGCTCCAAGGCTTAATGGGTAACATTATAAACTCATTCTAACTGATGGTAAGTGCTTCTTCCTATTAATTAATACAAACAATAATTTATTCATACTGTTGTTGGATGCCTTTGAAGGCGCATATGAATAAATAACATCAACCAACACTAATCATATTCTTTTCATAATTATTGAAGATGGATGATTTTGCTATTTCAGGTATGTATGCAACAATGGAATGATATAGATTGCTATATACATTTTAGTTATAGTGATAAAGGAAGTTGGAGTCTTGTCTCATTGTGAGTTGTAATAGTAAAATAAACGTTTATGAGTTTTTGCTTGTAAACCACTCCCATACATTGTTTAAATAAGTAACGCATTTACATGTTTGTATTTAATTTATATTCTTAGGTTATGTTAGATCCTTCCAGGCCATTGAGCAAGCAGACAAACAGGGTTGTTATACCAATAACATGAAGAAAACGCAAACAGGTTCACGCTATCTGCTACAACTCCTGGTGATTAAGGCAGCAAGACAGCTATAGCTGGTTGATCTTCAGCTTAAGGTTTGTATAAGGAAATATATATATATGCTCATCTTTTGGGGAAATGCCATCTAGATGCAGTTTAATTACCTATCATATTATAAGCCACATCAGAGATTTATTGTATATTTTGAAGCCACAGTTTGGTTTAAGCAAACAGGTGATACGAACTTAAACAAGTTTGTTAGACACGGGGCGCTAGAAGCAAAATGCTCAAACCTTTCTATGGTTATATAACACGTGGCCTCACTTGCAATTGTAAAAGGCAAAACCTCTTTACTCCGTATTACGGAGTATGTTGGTATTATTTTCACGTGGGGGTGACATATTGATATTGACTTATTTACAAATGGGTTATTTGAGGTTGTTCTATATCTTTAATCGGTCAAATGGTCAAATATTTATTTCACGTGCAACTGGAAGCAAGTATGAACTTTGAAGTCGCCAAATTGTAGTATACTAAAAATGAAACATAATATAGCATTTTATTACAAACGTAGATGTTTTCAATTGTCATTCATTTTGCATTAATATAAAACTAAGAAGTGCAACAAAAAAGTGTTTAATGTAATAAAATATTGTAAATTTTAAGCAAAGTTAAAATCGATGGGTAGATTGATTCAGTTGTCATTCATTTTGAAACATTTTGCAATAATATAAAACTGAGAAGTTCAACAAAATATGTTTAGTGTAATAAAGTATTTTATGGAGAAAAAAGGGAACTGAGCATAGAACAAAGGAGCTTTGATTAAGATGAAAACTCAAACAACGAAATAGCACAAACCGATTTATATAACACAAAATACATTATATTCAATTATGAAAATTATCCGACTCTCAACTGTACGGTACCTCATATTCATAAAGGGATACAAATTAATGAGTAGGGTTGACATATTCCGATAATCAATTAAACCGACTACAAAAGTTTGTATGAATAATCCTGCGAAGTCGCGGGTTATAAACTAGTTGGTTTAAAATGGGAGGGATATTAGATTTTAATATTACGAGTAGTATTCGGACGTTAAAAAGGGAAAGGAGCGTTGATCCAAACATATATATAGAACGGTTTTAGATGGGTTTAGGTACCCAAAACTGAGTTTCTTTTGGTCCCGCAATTATTTCAACCAACTTTAATTTAATTTAGGAGAGATATTGGCTACAAAAGTGTGCAGTTAACTTGCTACATGTATACATTCAAAACGTTATCGTTTCATAATTTTGAAATTATATTTTGCAAACTATCAAAAACTTAAAAATCCGGCACAACGCAAGGTTCAACCACTAGTTATTTACAAATTTCGGCTGATATAATAGTCTGGGAACTAATGATGGAATTGATACAGACCCAAAAACAAGCCGGCCCAAAGCCCATTTAATGATTATTTATAGGGATTATCATCAAAATGCCCTTTTTTAAGCTTGTTGACTGACAGCCCTAAAAAAAAAGTTTGACAATTTGCCCTCGCAAGGCGCAAGACAGCTTGCGTCCTTGCGACCTTGCGTCTTTGCGTCTTTGCGACGTTGCGACCTTGCGTGTAGCAGTAAAAGAACTAGTTAAATGATCAGTTTGCGTTCACTGTTCCCACACACATACGCAAACTCCTCTCTGGTGCCCTTTCGCTCGTCATTCGCAAGATCCAAACACTCGCAAATCACTCGCAAAATCTTCATCATCATCCTCACGTCATCCTCCTCACATCTTCATCGTTACTAGATCTTCTTCATCCTTCCATCTTCGATCTTCCCGAGTACAAGCGAGCTTCTACGCCACCAACATCATCGAATCACCATCATCGTTCACTATGTCTCAAGAACAGGTTAGATTTCTTAGATCTATGTTATATTATTCGATCTACTTCATAGTGCTTAGATTTATGTGCTAAAACAAAGTTTTTGCACTCTTTGCACGCCAACTGTTCGAAAAAATGTGTCAACGAAATTTGTTTGTATTTTGTGTTTTTGATTGTATATTATTGAGATTGCGTACGATACCCAGGAATTTTTGCTAGATTCAAGTTGTGTAACTCTGTTGCTATGTAGACGCAAGACAATCCTTGCGTCCTTGCGTATGCCTCACAATGTACGCAAGGTGATATTTGCGACCTTACGTTTGCTATAATTTTACCTTTGCATGTGCACGCAAGGTAACCCTTGCGTCCTTGCGTCTTGTTCATAAGTTACGCAAGGTTAACCTTGCGTCCTTGCGTCTTGCACATCTGTTACGCAAGGTTAACCTTGCGTCCTTGCGGCCTTGTACGCAATCTCTGTCTTGCTTGCTTGCGTCTATGTGATTTTCTTCTGTTGTTCTTCTGACTTTTACAGGGCTATGTGGAAGGTAAATTGACCATGAAGAATATGTTGACCGTGATTCCTCAGGTCAAGAAAATGTTGACTGAGAGACAAGAAAAATTATTTAGAAGTACATGCTTTGGTCCCTGGTTAGATCTTTCATACACGGGTAATGATCCTGGCCTAGTACATGCCATGCTCCAACGGAAATGTGAGCGTTCAGCAAAATTAGATGCTAGTAAGTACCCTGAAGAGCAACAAGATATATGGTTTCATTTTTCTCCTAATTTTATGATTAGATTTGGTCGGCGTGAATTTTGTTTAGTCACCGGCTTTATGTTTGGTAGCCGGACGGACATGGCACATTACATCCCTCGAAATTATGAATCTAAGACCGCACCCATTAGACGACGTTGTTTTCCAGAACGTCCCGATGCCAGCAACATTTTGGTTAGTGATATACAAAACATCCTTATCAAAAAACAAGGTGATGTAAAGGTTCCCAAGGTTAGTGACGATGATATTGTTCGACTAGCTATAATTTTGATCGTAGAGAGAGCGTTTATGGGGAAGCAGGGGCAACATGTGGTTAGTAAACAGTTTCTATGGTTGGTTGAAGATTTCAATAAGGTGAACGCGTACCCATGGGGGTCTCGTATTTGGGATGCTACTTACTCAGCGGTGAGCGAAGGTTTTGAGGTTCGAGAAAGCCAATTAGAGAGTGGGGGTGGAAAGGCTTACACTTTGGCTGGTTTTATGTGGGCATTTAAGATTTGGATCCTCGAGGCATACCGTCGTACCATTAAGAGTTTTGCAACCAAAACTGATAAGGATGGAGTACCAAGAGCATTATTTTGGAAGCGTTCATCTGCTGAAACCTTTACAGTGTCTGACTACCTAAAACTTCTACATATAATGGTTAGTTAACATCTCCAAGAGCTTTTTATATAGTGTATATACAGCAGTTTCTGTTTTAACAGAGCAGTTTTGTGTGTCGCATGAGGACGCAAGATACACCTTGCGTCCTTGCGTGTGTCGCAAGGATATCCTTGCGTCCTTGCGTGTGAACCCTGGGTTATACTTGTTACAGGCGCAAGAATCATGCTTGCGTCCTTGCGTGTGTCGCAAGTTTACTCTTGCGTCCTTGCGTCTACTCGCAAGATGATCTTTGCGTTCTTGCGTCTAGACGCAAAATGACTTTTGCGTCCTTGCGTCCTTTTGTTTTTACTAATATAACTTCATTTCAGGATGATTGTCCGAAGAGAAAAAGACCTTTTCGTTCCCTGCACCCATCTGAGACAGAGAGAGGTTGTCAATGGTGGATCCAGAGTTCCTCTTACTTTCAAGGAGATGTTGTTGAAGACGAGAAAAATACACAAGATGATAATCAAGTTGAAGAGGAGTTGGGTGGCAGTTTGAAGGAATTATTGCAGGAGGAGTCAGAGCAGACCTCGGACCCTCATCCAACACAAAAAGGCAATAATTTGCAGGAATTGTTGCGTATGGTTAATATGTTGACTAAGAGGGTGGATGATCAAGAAAAGGAGTTGGCTGATTGTAAAAAGAAGCTTGATGATCATGAAAAACGTTTGAAAGAACAGGAACACCAGGAACACATCAGGTAAACTAGGCGCAAGTTTTTTTTGCGACCTTGCGTCTTGCCTGTTATGTTGGCGCAAGGTTTTACTTGCGTCCTTGCGCCTGATGTTATATCAGACGCAAGTACCATCTTGCGTCCTTGCGTCTTTATTGTAATTTAGGCGCAGGTTGTACTAGCGTCCCTAACTCAGACGCAAGGACTTACTTGCGACCTTGCGTATGGCTACTTTTCTTATTTTTTGCGTTTTGTTCATTATAGTATGTTGATAACGAGGATGCATATGTGGATCCTCGATCTTTCTCTGACAATGATACATCTTCGGGGGTTGTTAGACGTGGGAAAAGAGAAAGAAGGCCCACTCATTTTTTAAATTCCCCTTTCACAACACCGGGCTACAGAAAACCATTGGAGAAGGTATGTCTGTAACATTCACCAGACGCAAGGTTTTCCTTGCGTCCTTGCGCCTGATGTTTATAAGACCTTGCGTTTTGCGTCTTGGTATACGCAAGATATATCTTGCGTCCTTGCGTATGTTTGCTGACTCATAGATTATATACAGTTGTCTGACGAAGTAGCTTCTAGAGTAAAAAGGCTGAAAGTTTCTCATCAAGGGACTAAAGAAGCTGAGAATGTGTTGCCAATGGAAACTGAAAAGCCTACTGAAAAGGGGCTGAAAAAGCTGTTGATAAACAAGATGAGAACGTGGCTCTGGTGTCTGAGGAGATTGAGCAAGGAGTTGATTTGCCATTGGTTAATGAAGCAGAAAAACAAGCAGACCAGCATGAGGTTAGTGAATGACGCAAGGATCACCTTGTGTCTTTGCGTCTTCTTCATTGTTGGACGCAAGGATTACCTTGCGTCTTTGCGTATACTTCACTGATGGACGCAAGACCTATATTGCGTATTTGCGTTTGCATTACACCGACGCAAGACAATTCTTGCGTCTTTGCGTCTTTATTACTAATTTTTTTTTTTTTCAGAAAAAGGAAAGGAAGAGAAAAAGGAAGGAAAAGGATTGGGTTGGTGAGGAGGAAATTTGGTCAATGGTTGATAAATTTATAAACGATCAAGGAACTTTGCAACCACCACCACCAAATGCATGGAGAGATCAAAGGAAGCATGTGGGGCCAGCAAAAGATTTGAAATCACTAATCCTCAATAAGCAAGATACGCGTTGCATGTTCATTTTTCAAAATGAAACCTTCCTCTTCCTTGATACTGAGTTTTGGAAACGTTTATTGGGAATTGCATTTTCTGGTTATTTGGAAAACATAGTAAGTTTGTTAATAATTATAAACTTATGCATGTTTTGTTTTGTTTTGTTTTTAGCTTTATAACATTCATAATCAACTTGATCTGATTATAGCATATTGATGGATGGGCTACCTTCCTGTTGAGATTTCGGCAGAGGTTTCTGCCCCGAGCTAGCCAGATGTCCTCGAGTCCTCAGTTTCCGATTGCAGATTATACATGTAGTTCTCGATGGACGATTATGCCATTGGGTTTCCTCAATCAACTGGAGAAATTCAAGTCCTTTTATGATGATGACACTCAAAATGAGGAGGAGAAGGGGGATACATCTAATCCTGAAGCAGAGGGGATCATTAAATTCAATCCCCCAGATTATATGTATTTGATTGGTCTTGGGGATGGTAATGATGACCTTTATCCATCCTGGACTGAATGTGATAAGGTTAGTCCTTTTTTTCATATAAACTATACATTTTGAGTAAACTGTAATAGGCGCAAGACAAATCTTGCGCCCTTGCGTCCTTGCGACCCTCGCAAGATTAACCTTGCGTCTTCATTATGGACGCAAAGTAAAATTTGCGTCCATGCGTCCACCCGCAAGGTAGACCTTGCATCCTTGCGCCTGACGCAAGGTCTACCTTGCGTCCTTGCGTGTCTCGCAAGGTCAACCTTGCGTCCTTCCTTATTGACTTTTTATGTTTCTTTTGTTGCAGATTTTGATTCCAGTACATTTTTCAGATCCTGAACATTTTATACTACTCACTTTGAACTTAGATGAACAGAGAGTATTAGTCTATGATAGTTTAAAGGGTTGTTTGAAAAAAGGTCAACTCGAGGCTGTCTTCAAAAACTTATCAGACAACTTGCCGTTATATTTGAAGGCTATTGATTACTTTAACAAGAAGCATGACTCACAAATTGTTGACTATTATGAGAACAGAGAAGATGTAGAGTTGATGATCGAGGATGCACCGTATGTGCCAATGCAGAGTGGTGGCCATGGTGATTGTGGTGTTTGGGTCTGCCTTCATATGGAGAGGATAGTTTTTGGTTGGGATCAGATTGACAACATTGGAGACCCTAAAAAGACTGCTAAGGACTATAGAATTCGAATGGCAAGAACATTCTTCCGTGCACGCTTTGATACACAGGAACCACCACCACCAGAGGACCCAGCGGACCCAAAGGTTGTTAATTAGTTAACTTGTAGATGTAATTATTATACAGTTTTTAGGTAAAACATGTAATTTTTGTATGTAAATAATCTGGGACAGACGCAAGGCCTTTTTTGCGTCCTTGCTTCTGGTTTTTTGACAGACGCAAGGTGTTGTTTGCGTCCTTGCGTCTCTTTAAATGGCTTACGCAAGGTTTTGTTTGCGTTCTTGCGTATGTTTGAAGACTTACGCAAGGTTATGTTTGCGTCCTTGCGTCTCTTTAAAAGATATACGCAAGTTGATGTTTGCGTGCTTGCGTATGTTTCATGACATACGCAAGGTATTGTTTGAAAAGTTGCGTCTTTTTTAAAGACAGACGCAAGTTATTGTTTGCGTATTTGCGTGTGTTTGATGACATACGCAAGATTTTTCTTGCGTTCTTGCGTCTGTATGTAGGTCAATCTATGACACATATTTAAACAACTAACTGAGACTGATAAACATAAAAACAAACTGAGACTGATAAACAACAAACTGAGACTGATAAACAAGCAACTAATTCTGGTCCCCTAATTCTGGTCTAAATCGTACGTTTGATAAAATTGAGACTGATAAGCTTGCGAAGGTTCGACTTTCTCTTTCGACTTTGACTTTGATTTTGAGGCTGTTTTTTTAACCCTCTGAGAAGTAGATTCACCGGTTAGGTCATAAAAAGCGCTACATGTTGTTCGGTTATGACCTGCTTGCTTGCAACGAGTACATGTTCTTACTTTCTTTTCAGTTTCTTCACCTTGAGATGGAATCCGATCGGTACTTTTTGGGCGTCCAGGTGCTCTTTTCTTTTGAATTGGGGGCTTTACGATTTTCAAGATCTTGGGCCCTGGATCGGACCATTCGGATCGATGGGGCAAAGGAAGGATGTGTTCGGAATATGTATTTATATAAGTTTGAGACAAGAACCAATGTGATACATAACATGTAACATCTTCCACTCCGAAGAGTCGTGCTGCTGCCAATACATGTCCGCAAGGTATGCCTGATAATTGCCATTGCCCACATGTACATGTTCTATCTTCTAGATTAACGAGGCCGTTTTTCCTTCCATCACGCACCTCTATTAGATTGTTTGTCGATGGAAATGCTTGCCATCTTCTTGATTTGTTCGTCCTCTTACCTAATTTACGTTCAACATATGGAGTAACCGTTGAAGTGAGACTAACTGCTTTGTTGTGATGTTTGAAAAACCAATCCTGTATAGAAGCGCGAAAAAATTCCAATAACATGCAAACTGGTAGTTTGCGAGCATGTTTGGATAGAGCGTTAATAGACTCTACACTGTTGCTAGTAAGGTATGCATACCTAACATGACCAGCATGACTTCTGGACCATTTGTTGAAACTAACGTCATTTAGATACTTGTGAGACGCTTTTAATCTTCGTTGAAATACACTAACATGATCTTGAAAATCTGACAAACGTTAAGCCTTAACCATTTTCAATAGTGCCATTCAAAATATTTGAATTTGTTGGACATCGTTTTTATGTTCATGAATAGATGACGTGCGCAAAAAGAGTGAAAGGCTTCAGGAAACACATTTGAAATACCATGTGCTATTGAAGGAGCACAATCAGAAATAAAGGTAATCTCTGACATACGATTACTCATACCACAACTCTCTAAATGATCTCTTAGATTGCCAAAAAACCATGACCAAACCTCGTTTGTCTCGCCTTCACCAATTCCATAAGCCAATGGCAAAATTCCGTTATTGGCATCCATTGCAACAGCGACTAAATTTGTACCCAAGTATCCAGCTTTCAAATGTGCACCATCAACGATGATAATAGGGCGAACATTTTGGACAAATGATCGAATCTGCACGCAAACAAATCAAATGAGATTGCTATTAGTTTAAGATAAAACAATTGTAGGATGAGTGATACTTACAACTGCGCCAAAGGACATGTAACACATCACGAATCTATTTTCATTGTCAGTCACCACATTTGTCATGCTTCCTGGGTTATGAATCTTAATGTTATGAAGATAAATGGGAAGCATTCGGAACGAGTCATCCATACTGCCACGAAGCATCTCTATTGCATGACACTTGGCTCTCCATGCTTGATTGTAAGAAATGCTCACCCGAAAACGGTTGCCAACATCATCACGTATATCTTTTGGATTATAGTCTCGATTTGCAGTTTTGAACGATTCCATCAGAATACTTCCTAACACCTTTTTGGAAGCATGTTTATTATTTCCCATAATTTGGGTACGTGAGCATGTGTGTACGTCATGCAATTTCTTTACGATGAAGTTGTCAGTGTGGCGTATTTTGTATGCACTACATTTCCACTCACAATTTGGCAACATGCATTTAGCAGTGAATCGAGATTTGTCAGACTTTACAGGCTTAATTTGGAAGTTTTCTTCAAGACATTTTGTGTATAGATGGTTTACAAAATCATCCTTGTTTAAAAAAGTTTGTCGAACTTTAATCAAATCGGATACTCTATAACTGGTTGTTATTTGGCTCGTAGATTCAGTCTCTTGGTCATGCTCACTCAATAAAAGTGGCATATTCCAGAATACATCCTTTTTTTCTTCCCCTTCTTCATTTTCATCTTCATCTTGATCTTCTCTGTCATTTTCTTCCTCCGAAGCACTAGACGCGACAACTGATTCAAAAGGGTGATCTGTTTTTTTAATTTTACATACGTTCTCAACTCCATAGTTGAAGAAATCAAACTCTTCTGTGTTTGGAGGTGGTACTTCAGGTCGTGCTTCTTCCAAATTGGGTGTCTGAAGGTTTGTGCTCTCCTCGTTTGTTGGTAGGTTTTGTTGGACATCGTGTGTTGGTAGGTTTTGATGGACATTGTGTATTGGTAGGATTTGCACTGACTGTAAGTTTTCTGGGAGTTGATGCATTGTAACTTTGTCGACAATGTAAATATTAATAGGAGCATTTGATATTGCATGTTGTAGAAAATCACGAAAGTCTTCATAATCATCAGTAATATCAAAAACAAGATTATCGACAACATATCTCATTGAAACAGGAGCATTAGGTGGCAAATTAATTTTTCTAAGAACATTTTTTAACAATATTCTTCGAGTAATTAGTTTTTGGGGAGCAACTGGGAGTTTTAATCGTGTTCTAAAACAATCTAGAAGCAAATACATAGGTAAGTTATTAATAAATTGAAAAGAACCACCACAACATATATGAATAACAAAGGTTTCATTATCACTAAAACTCATTATTTAAAACAAAGAAAGTTACCTTAATGACGCTTGAAATTATATGATTTATGTTGAAATGGTGGAAATGAAGTGAAAATAGAGCCGGTAACACCTTATATGAATTGAAAAAGTTATCCGTAATAGTACAAAAATCGTACAAAATCTTATCCACGAAATCATGAAAATCTTATCGGGATAAGACGCAAGACGCAAGACGCAAAGGCGCAAGTCGCAAGACGCAAGACGCAATACGCAAGGACGCAAGTCTCTTTGTTTCGTTTGTCAGTAACGCAAGGTCGCATGGTCGCAAGATCGCAAAGACGCAAGGTGGCAAAGACGCAAGGTGTCTTGCGCCTTGCGAGGGCAAATTGTCAAACTTTTTTTTTTAGGGGTATTTTGGTGATAATCCATTATTTATATACTCTAGATTTTATTATTAGCCCATACATCAATAAAGACTCCGGATTCCATTTAACTCAGAAGACTAGAAGTTAATCCCGTAAGGCCGTAAGAATTTCAAACGGCAGAGTAAAAAACCCTAACATTTCATTTCAGGCGTTGATAAAATGACGGGAACAAGTGATTGTTTGGCGATTGGAATTGATTTAGGGACAACCTACTCATGCGTTGCTGTTTGGCAAAACAATCGCATTGAAGTCATCCCTAATGAACAAGGCAATCGAACCACTCCCTCTTGCGTTGCTTTTACTGGCACCCAACGTTTGATCGGTGACGCTGCAAAAAATCAAGTCGCCAGGAACCCTACAAACACAGTTTTCGGTATAACATTTTTTAATATTTAATTATCTCAGTTACTTAAGGGCTTATTCAGTACTTAAAAGCTTCTTTTGTTCTTCAAATGGTTGAAAGAACAAATCTTTTTTGTAAAAAATGTAAGATATATGGTGCCTTACATTGAACTTTTCATTTTATGTTACCCTTTTTATCATCAAGATTGTACATTCACTCCGACGTGCAAATAAATTATCTCTAACATTTTTGCAACTTATATTTCACGAATGCTCTCTGACTTGGTCGATTTATTTGTTACAAAGTTCAATTTATTCTGTCTAAGTTAGATTTATTAGTTCAAAGGCAGATTTATGCGGTCAAAACCGGTCAAGTTAGGTCAAATAAAGTCAAAAAATTTTCTGTCTCTACAAGATCCAAACTGCCTAGTCCCCGTATAACGACTATCATGACTTTGTATATTTGACATTTTTTTTTTTTTATTCCCCTTACAACCTTGTATATCTGTTATCTTTTTTAGTCCCCATGTAATGACTATTACAACCGTTAATTATGCTCTTTCTTGATAATTGAACTTTGCAGATGCTAAAAGACTAATTGGAAGGAGGTACTCTGATGCTAATGTACTTAGTGACATGAAAGTTTGGCCTTTTAAGATTGTAGAAGGGAATAATGGTAAGCCAATGATTGAAGTAGCATACAAGGGTGTTATGAAGCAGTTTTCTGCTGAGGAAACTTCATCCATGGTTTTGTCAAAGATGAAAGAGATAGCTGATACATACCTTAATGACAATGTGACATCAGCAGTGATCACTGTACCTGCTTATTTTGACGATTTACAACGACAAGCTACTAAAGATGCAGCTACTGTTGCTGGCCTTGATGTTTTGCGCTTGCTCAATGAACCGACTGCAGCAGCTATGGCTTACGGTCTTGACCACATGTCTAAAATCAGTGGTGCAAGAAATGTGGTTATATTTGACTTAGGTGGTGGTACATTTGATGTGTCTCTTGTTACCATTAATGAAGGGAATTTTGAGGTTAAGGGTGTTGGTGGTGACACTCATTTAGGTGGTGAGGATTTTGATAATCGAATGGTGGATCACTTTGTTGTGGAATTTAATAGGAAAGAAAAGAAAAATATTAGTAAGATCCCAAAAGCGTTAGCGAGGTTGAGGGTGGCTTGTGAGAGGGCAAAGAGGATTCTCTCTTCGACTACTTTTACTCCCATAGAAATTGAGTGCTTGTATGATGGTGTTGATTTTTCGGGAAAAATTACCCGGGCTAAGTTTGAGGAGTTGAATATGAGTTTTTTTAATAAGTGTATGGAAATTGTACAAGAATGTCTTGAAGATGCAAAGTGGGAGAAGAAAATGGTGGATGAGGTGGTTCTCGTTGGTGGGTCCACAAGGATTCCGAAGGTTCAACAAATGTTACAGGAGTTTTTTGAAGGTAAGAAGTTGTGCAAGACAATCAATCCTGATGAAGCTGTTGCGTATGGTGCAGCTGTTTTTGCTGCAAAGATTAGTGGCCAGGGTAATCAAATGGTTCAAGAATTGACTTTGTCGGATGTCACTCCTCTCTCACTTGGTATTTCTGGACCAGGGGACGTCATGCGAGTTATGATCCCGAAAAACACTCCCATACCTGTTATGAAAGAGCGTGTAGGGACTACAGGTGTTGACTACCAAACTGCTATTAGAGTTAGGGTTTATCAAGGAGAGAGAAGTAAAGCGACAGACAACATTTATCTTGGTGAATTTAATCTTCAAATTCCTGCAGCCCCAAGGGGTGATACAAAAGCAAAGCTTTGTTTTAAAATTGACTTCAATGGTCTTTTGGAAGTGTCTGCTGAGGAATTGATTACTGGTCAAAAGGAAACCATCAAAATCACCAACGGTAAGAGAAGTCTTTCAAATGAAGAAATTGACAAGATGTTGAATGATGCAAAGAAATTCAAAGTTGAAGATCAAAACTACCGAAAGAAAGTGGAAGCCTATAACGATTTGGAGTACTACATATATCGCACGAAAGAAACAATGATACATGACAGCGTCAGGAAGAGGCTCAATCCGAAAGATTTGAGTAAGATGGATGATTTGGTCGAGGGTGCAATGGTGTGGCTTGAAATGTATAAGCTAGCAGATATTGATGTGATTACAGAAAAGAAGAAGAAACTGGAATGCGTCTTCAACGTGACAATTGGTCAGTTTATGTAAGGGTAAGATAGAGCTTCATCTTCATGTACTAGTGTACATGATTCTTGATGCTTATGAACTCCTATCTAGTTTTGCGCATGGATAGAGAGCTGGAACATGTACATTTTAAATTGTGAATTTGTTTCATCTTTTGTAACCAGCTTTCCATCTATGCATATGTGTAGATATATATGCTAAGTGATAAGCCTATGTGTCACCAACCATTGCCTCACTTGTTGGATAATGCTGCTCACTTTGGTATTATTTGGTGATGTTCTACTGCTCTATGTAGCACCTATTTTGATTTGGAAGTTAATTAATAGATGTCTTATTAGTTATTAATCTTAGTGTTTTATTCTTTACCAAATTACTTATCACCATATGGTGCAAGTTTATTTGAAATCACCTACAGTATATGTCTTCTTATTCAGTTCAATTATATGCATTACATATTTTGACTTATTTTATCTACGTACCGTTTTTGAGTTTAGTAGCAGCAAATACAGGAAACGATGCAGACTTCTATAGACATTGATTGCTTGTATGTGGTGTTCGTTTTTCTTCAAACATAATGCGATCTAAATTTGAAGAGCTAAATATGATTTTTTCAACAAGTATATTGGAACAGTCCAAATGTGTCCAAATTTGTCTAGTTTGTGTGAATTTGGAGAAGAGTATGGATAAATACTGGATCCGAAATTAGGAAACAAGTATGATGTGAAAGATGTGGAGTACGCAATGTATGCAGCCAAGTTATGTGCATCCCCTACCTAACCTTAACCATAGGGAATGATGTTTAAGATTAATCCTTCATTCGTGACACATTTACAACATATTCATATTCACAAAAGACCGTTGACTTTGAAGAGTCAAACCTGGTATGTTTGATGCACTGTTACAACTTCAAATTAACAACTTTTTAGCTCGATCCAGGGGTTTGTTTAGAGACTGATATTTGCCAAGTAAATTTGGCTTTTAAAAGTCAACGACTGATTTTACCACTCTTTTGAATATATTTGAGTTTAACAAGGTTAAGGTCTGTGCAGGTCTTGAGTATTGGAGGGAAATGTTCTTGAAACATCATCAAGATCAGTCTACTTCAGTCTTTCTAAAACTAGGCTTCGAAAGAAATATTTCAAGTAAAGATATATTATCAAAGAATCAAGAAAAAAAGTCAACAACACACAATGTCTATCCGCATTATTAAGTTCAATAGCACTTAAATTGGAGAATCAACAAGATACTGTTGGAGTGAAAAAGGTTTAAACAAAAAGTGCATGTTGATGGTGAGATTTCTAATTCTCGCGACCATATGGAGTTGGCTCGCGGTTGCGAGGTTCATTTCGCGACTAGAGGAAAACATGATGCGGTTGCGAATATCACATCGGAAGATCGATTAGTTTGGAAGCTAATTCTCGCGACCATAGCTCTAGTACTTGCGGTCGCGAGGTGGCCCAGGGCTGAAGTTGGAACTTGATTTGGACTTCTCGTTCGTATACGATTCGTCTTTGTTTTTACTCTATAAATAGAACCTATGTAACACATACATTGTATACAAGAATTTTATCAATAATATACTCTCTAGTTTGGTCCGCGGATTAACGTAATCACATTGATTATTGATTACATATAACCACGTTATATCTCGCGTTCTTTGATTTTTCGCATATTACTTTTGTTTGTCGTTGTGGGTGGGTGATTATGCTTAACCACCCACGTTGTTCGGGTCCTAAAATATCCTTACAACTGGTATCAGAGTTTAGGATTTGGATATGCGAAAGATGGCGGAAGAAAGAAAGTTTAAGATCGAGCGATTTGATGTAGAAGACTTTGCTTTTTGGAAGATGCAAATTGAAGATTACTTGTATCAGAAAAAGCTTCACAACCCTTGTCGGAAGCTAAATCCGAAGGCATGAATGATGCCGAATGACGTTATTGGATCGCCAAGCCTTGGGTGTCGTTCGTCTTGCACTTGCTAACAACGTTATTGGCAACGTTATGAATGAGACGACTACATTCAATTGTTTGAAAGCTATTTCAAATATGTATGAAAAACCTAACGCCGCTAATAAGGTTTTTCTTATGCGTCAATTGTGCAATGCGAAAATGAAGTAATGTATGAGTGCAACATATCATATCAACGAGTTCAACAATCTTATCTCGAGGCTAGCATCGGTTGAAATTCTGTTTGATGATGAACTAAAGGCGGTAATTTTGCTTTCATATTTACCAAAAAGTTGGTCGGATACGGTTACCGCGGTTAGTAGTTCCGTGGGAAATACTAAGCTTGCGTTTGAAGGAATTAGAGATTTGATTCTTGGTGAAAACGCTCGTACGAGAAACTCGGGGGGAATCGTCATGCGATTCTTTATTGAGTACCGACAACCATGGTAGGAAAATTGATTGTGGTGAAAGGAAGGGTAGAAGAAAGTCTAAGAAAATGTATCCATAGAAGAACCGAAGTGAAGCTATTTGTTGGGGTTGCAATCAAAAGGGACATTATCAACGTAATTGCAAGAACGATCCTACTAAAGGTGTGAACTTGACCGTGGTGGATACGGATGATGCACTTTTGTGTAGTGTTTAAAATTCGGTGCAATCTTGGATTTTAGATTCGGGAGCTTCTTTTCTCGCTTCTCCTACTATGAGCGTGATGAAGAATTTTTAGTCGTATCGAGGTAAGGTAAGATTGTCAAACAATAAAAGGCTTGAGATTGAGGGTATTGGAGATGTTATATTGAGTACTACTGTTTGACTTTTAATGACGTGAGGTTCATTCCTAAGTTAAAGAGGAAACTTATCTCTAGTCGGTCAATTGGATGAGGAAGGTAACACAATTACTTTTGAAAACCGCCAATGGAAGGTAGTTAAGTGTAACGACCCGACTTTTTCGACTTGCTTTTGTGCCTTGTATTTTAGCGAAACTGCGTATCTGTGCGTACTGTGTTACTTTATACTCTGGAATCTTGATATACATGGTTTACTTCCAATTATATGTTAAAACATGCCTTAGAGTACGTAGGATACTTAACTTAATCATTGGAGGCCTTTATAACCGTTAGTGTTACTTAACGTTTCGGATAAACCGCGGACTGCTCACACGTTTAACTTTAGTCGTAATCGGAATATTATGACTGCGGAATATTAATTATTATTTTATAATAATAATTACTTGGGCTTTTGGATGCTTAATTTTAATTAATTATTTACTAGATCACAATAGTTAGTCTTGTTGGACTTTCTACCTTATTGGACCTTAGCCCACCCTACACTAGCTAGTGGCCCAATTAATTAGCCCAAGTATTATTTACTAGTGACCCATAATAAATAAAATAAATGCCCATTTAATTAGATGATTCATACTAGCATTTGGATAAGGATTATCCATATTGTTACATGAGATTCTAGCATAAGTACATGCTTTAGACAACCATTACCCAAAAAGCAAAATGGTGTCTCCTCCCCTCCCCCTCAAAACCTACGGCCAAGAGGCCCTTCCAAGTCATCAATCCATGTCAAAATTTTTCTTATAAATACTAGCCATTTACCTCTCATTCAAACACTTGCTCATTTGATTTTCACACACACTTGCTCTTTCTTTCCTTCCTTTCTTGTATTACTTGTAAGTTTTCTTTTTCTTCTTCTTTTCCTTCATCATTTTCGTGGCATATCATCATCATCATGGAAGATCAAGCTCTTTAGCTTTGATCTTGATTATATCTTGTTGATTCAAGCATGAATCCTTCAAGAACATGGAAGATTCAAGCTTTCTAGCTTTGAATCTTCACCAACTTTGTAGATCTATATTTTTCTTACTTTAATCTTGTTGTTTTGTTAAAAAAGATTCAAACTTTTGTTTGTTATCTTCATATATCTTAAAGATCCAAGCTTTATGCTTCAAGATCTTCAAGAACAACCAAGATGCAAGCTTTCTAGCTTGAATCTTCATATCTTGTTGTTGGATCTAAGTTTTCTAGCTTATGATCTTGTTGTTTGGTTATAAAGATCAAAACTTGTGTTTATGGTCTTCATGAAACTTAAAGATCCAAGCTTTATGCTTCAAGATCTTCAAGAACACTAAAGGTTCAAGCTTTCTGGCTTTGTGACCTTATAAATTGTGTGAAAGGGATCCAAGCTCTCTAGCTTAGGGTTCCATCACTTCATTTGTGTAACACCCCAGCTTAACATGACCACAATATTGTCCGCTTTGCCCGCAGGCGCACGACTTTTTCTTGGAGACCACACACGAGAAGCACTTTCCCAGGAGGTCACCCATCCTGGTAGTGCTCTCGCCCGAGCACGCTTAACCACAACGTACTCGCACTTCTACTCAGCCTGTGATCCCAAAACGCGTTGTGGTCATGTTAAGCTGGGGTGTTACAGAATGGTATCAGAGCCACTCATGTGCCGTTGGGGGTGGTGGGGCAAACCTCATCGAGGACGAACATGAGTGATCATGGGATTATAAGGTAATACTCACGCTTAAATGACACAACGCGTTTTGGGATCACAGGCTGAGTAGAAGTGCGAGTACGTTGTGGTTAAGCGTGCTCGGGCGAGAGCACTACCAAGATGGGTGACCCCCTGGGAAAGTGCTTCTCGTGTGTGGTCTCCAAGAAAAAGCCGCGCGCCTGCGGGCAAAGCGGACAATATTGTGGTCATGTTAAGCTGGGGTGTTACAATTTGACTTAAATCATGTTCATACTTGTTTGATTGATGTAAAGTTTGTAACTTTGTTTGTAAATAGGACTTGTAATTGTGTTAAGACTAAGGATATGATGTAACCTTAGTTCATCATCCATCTAAGACTCTTAAATGAGTTGTGTTACTACTTGGTCTTAACATATTATGTATTGATGGTAGAATCATGGTCAAAAGTGATGCTAAACCATCAACGAGTTGTACACTTGAAGCTACAAGCATCAAGGATGAGAACCGTGATGAGCATCAAACACCAAGAACCCCACTGGAGCACTTGTCCACTGATTTTCGTATCTGACCAGACCACCTGGGCTACTGGAAAGTTGATTTTCAGTTAGTTCGGTTCGATTAGATGATTTTCCGTTTAGGCCTCGTCTTAATCCGAGTTACAGTTTAGGATTTATGGCCCTCCGAGAGTCACTACACCCTATTAACGTTGTGCTGAAATTTCTGACCTACTCTGTGATGGCCCGTCCAAATCCATATGGACGAACACGTCATTCATCGGTTTCATGGCGAGGTATTTGACCTCTATGTGATACGTTTTGTAACATTGCATTCGTTTGAAAAGGTATTTCATAAATGAATATATAAATTCCAGGTTTTTAACATCTGATGATTCCTACGTATAGACAATCACCATTTAAATGGTTTACAATAATACATCTATTGACAATACAGTCAAAATAAGGTACATGGTAATGGTTTGGTGAATGCAAGTTTCTTGTATATAGCATGTATGACTCCAAGCACATAACTTGTATCACGTATCAGCAAACAGCGGAAGACTTCTAGAAACCTGAGAATAAACATGCTTCAAGTGTCAACACAAAGGTTGGTGAGTTCATAGTTTTAATATTACACATAATCCGTATATCAATGTGGATTACAAAAGTTTAGTTGTTTCATTCAAAACGTTTATCAATATGTTTTAACATAAAAGGTGGACCACAAGATTTCAGTTGTTTCATCCGAAACGTTTATCAATCGATTCTACAAAGTTGAGCACCCTGGTAACTAAACTTTAACGTATATATAATAAGTACCCCTCGTTTAACATGCAACCAACATGTACAATACACGCAATCCAACGTGTACTAACTTCAAATAGCATACGTCTGTTTTATAGTTCAGGCTAGAGTTTCTTTCTATACCTGGAACAGACGGGGATGTCAAGCCCTATGGATCCATATACAACTACTCGCGCCCACCATTTCTTATAACCGGCAGTTACTAGTTACCAAAGTTAAGGGATTTTTGGTTTAAACTCAGTGTAGAATTAAGTATGTACTTGTGTCCATTTCGTAAAACAGTTTATAAAACAGCGCATGTATTCTCAGCCCAAAAATATATGTTAAAAGGGAGCAATGAAACTCGCACAAAATCAGTTTTAGTATTTGTATCCATTTAGTAAAACAGTTTATAAAACTGCGCATGTATTCTCAGCCCAAAAATATGTATAAAAAGGGATCAATGAAACTCAAAGTTTAATATTGATATACAATATTGCAGGAAAGTACGTAGACGCATTGGAGATAATAAGCACAAGGTTTGATTCACAAAAATACCCCCGAAAATTACCCATAACCTTCTTGGCAATAACCCATAATTTCCTTAGCTCTAGCTTGCTCGAAAACTTGTTTTGAAAATTACTTGGACAGCACTCCGTCGTAATATTTTATGTATAATACTAATTAATAATAATACTACTAATAATATTAAGATTAATAATAATATTAATCTTAATAATAATAATAATAATAATAATAATAATAATAATAATAATAATAGTAGTAATAGTAATAATAAAAATAATAATAATATAGAGATAGATAGAAATGAAAAAAAAATGAAACGAATTCGTGAGAATTTATAGATGTGGCCTGCAATCTCAGCTCATGCGATCGCATGAGAAGTGTATGGGGAACTCATGCGATCGCATGAGGTCCCTGTCCAGCTCAAAAGTTGTTTGTCATATTGTTTGTCGACATAATTTTTAATAATATATATAATATATATAATTTAAATAATTAATTATATATTATATTAAATTCACGTGCATAGTTGACTTGTAATTTTTGTTCCGATAAGTCGTACGTCATCACTTGACTTATGTCCCGGTTCCGGTTTCTCGAACGCATTTTCGTACGCTTAGAAAACTAATACTTTTCGTTTCGTGAATCGTACCTTTGTTAAAATATAGCCTTAAATTATCCCTAAACTATACCACTCAAAGTATATCTTAAACTTTCGAGTATTTTGGTCATTTACTTCTATAAATAATTGTCTCGTTATTTGTTAAAACACATTTTAAAATAGTGTTTCACTGTAGCAAAGTCAATTTTTACTGTAGCAATTCACTGTAGCAAAGTCAATTTCACTGTAGCAAATAGTGATTTTCGAAAACACTGTAGCATTTTGAGTAATGTGGCAAATTGGAAAACACTGTAGCAAATTAGTGTTTTATTGGTTCATCTTAAACACTTTAGTTAACTTATCTAAATATCAATCGAATCAATAAACGAATGTTACTATCGTTTATTATATATATGTATATATCTTTTTAATATACATAAATCAGTTTTTAAATACACATTGGAAGTTATTTATAAATAAATTTTAATAATAAATATCTCAACTTATCATATATATTCAAATAGATATTTAAACCAATAAGTTTAATGTACGGTATCAAACAATTAATACATTGTTACCTTTTCATGTTATAGTATATATGTATCTGTTTACATATAATTGTTCGCGAATCGTCGAAAACAACCGTAGGTATTTCAAAAATTTTGAGATTCAGTTTTACAGACTTTGCTTATCGTGTCGGAAATGTTAATCATACAAAGATTAAGTTTAAATTTAGTCGAAATTTCCGGGTCATCACATACTCGCACTTAAACCGTCGCCACGGTCAAATGAAGACGAGTTAGGTTCTGAAAATTGGTCAGCTGTTAGGGGACTCATATACGGAGCCATAGCCACTGACTATGCGTCTTTTCGATTTACGTATAGGTCGTAGCAGCTGACCGAAGACAGCCTATTGTTTCGATCTCTATTCTTGTCGAACTTACTTAGCTTTTATGATGATGACACTTAAACTTATTTTATGCACTATTAGAATTTATAAAAACAACCTACTGACCTAGTAACCTTTGATTTAGGTTGACGACTTTTCGGACCGACTTACTACTTGCGCACTTTCATTACCGACTTTACCGCTTTTATCACTGTGAGTTATAGCATCCCTTTTTACTTTAACTATTTTGGGACTGAGAATACATGCGCTTTTTTCTACATTTTACATACTAGGCACGAGTACTTAAACTTTATATGTGTGTGGGTTATACAACGGCATAAACATTCCCCTTAGCACGGTAACGTTTAGTCACTGGTTTTTGAACCGGTGAACGCGAATCTTAGATATGGATCCATAGGGTTTGACATCCCCACTCGGGCTAGTCGCGCTAGCATTTAACGGGTGTTTAATACTTCGTGAACATACGCACTCGCCAAGTGTACTTTCAGGGGGTTATAAACGTTAAGTCTAGTTACCGGGTGCCCACGGTTATACATATACTTTTCATACTGTTTATTGCACTGAAATCTCGTGGCCTACCTTACGTTACTGTTACAACTTAAACTATAGCTCACCAACATTCGTGTTGACTTTTAAGCGTGTATTTCTCAGGTGCCTAGAGGTTTCTTGCTTCCGCTGTTAGATTTGCTGTCTTGCTGTTAAGGACCTGCTGTATTAGTTATCCGCTGCATTACTAGAGATGTCTCATTCATGGAACTTTTCTGTTGCATTCGTAGTTTATGTTAATTTCAAACAATGGCTTTGTAACGACCTTAGGGTCAAGTACTTATGTTTATGCTCCTATTCATAGGATGCACGTTATCTTTTGTAAAACGCTATCGTTTATGAATGCAAACTGGTTTTCAGACAGCATATAGTGTTTGACCGTGTGAAGATCCTGTTGTTGACGAATCGTACACGATGGTTTTGTACGGGGCGTCACATTAAGGGTAGTTGTGTCATGGCTCGTGGACATAAATGGGCAACACTTTATATGGTTGAGGTATTTGATGATGACACGATGGTTGCTACGGTTGATGTTGGAGCCAAGTCTAATCTATGGCACCGAAGACTCGGGCATATGAGTGAGAAATGTATGAAGATGCTTGTTTCAAGTGGGGAATTCCGGATTTGAAAAAGGCAGAGAGCTTGGGTTTTGCGAACCATGTATTTGTGGGAAGCAAAAGAAGGTGAATTTTGGGAAATCGGGGAATGCATCAAATTTGGAAAATTTGGAGCTAGTCCATACGAATGTGTTTTGCTCCAACGAATGTAGAATCATGTCACACCCCGAAATAGGGCCTGGGGTATTTGTGACTAATTATATCAAATCACAGTTGTATAAATGAGAACGACTCTGTATGAGACGTTTTATTGAGTTTTGCAGCGGAAGATAAATAGATTACATTGTATTTAGAGCATTAAATGTTTTTAAATGTGTTGGTAAGTAATGAATGAAGACTCCAAGCATGGCAAGAAATCATCATCAAAGCATCAGATATACAGCGAAAGCAATATTTAAGTACCTGAGAATAAACATGCTTAAAAAGTCAACACGAGGTTGAGTGAGTTCATAGGTTTGTCATAAATAATGATTTCAGTAATAGATATAGACCACAAGATTTTTATTTATAAAAGTAGATCTCGCAGGGATCTAAAAGTAGTGCCAAGTTTGTGATATTTAGACTAAACAGTTTCAAAGTTTTCCCCGTAACAAGATGTACTGTCCTTGTCGGTTTGAATCATTATTAAGTAATACAATGACTTGGTCAAATGTATCGGGGACGTTACTCCCGATAGGCCTACCCCCAATAATTAAGAATACGTTATGTAAAAGCAATTAAAAATATCACAGTGGGGACTTGCAGGACATAGCCAGATATAGCACAGTTTAATAGTTGGTACTTGTGTCTAACGTGTAAAACAGTTATAAAAGTTGCGCATGTATTCTCAGCCCAAAAATATATATAAAAAGGGAGCTATGAAAACTCACGATACGATACGATAATTTGTAGTAAATATGCATAGGATGGCACTGAACAAGTACAGAGTTGACCTCGGATTCACGAACCTATATCAAGTATATATATTAACACATATACTCGTAATCGAATAAGTTTATATATATACATTTATTACTCCCTTCGTCCCAATTTAATAGTCCACAGACAAAATGGCACACAATTTTAGGAAATCCCACTAACTTCATTTATCCACCAATGAAATATTTTCTCTCTCCAGATCCACCAATCAAATATCCTCTTTCCTTTCTATTTATGGAAATGGACTATTAATTTGGGATATCCCAAAATGGAAAAACAGGACTATCTAATTGGGACGGAGGTAGTAGTTATGTCATTTTTATATTAATAACATGTAAGTTTCTTATATTTATTTTATATATTCTAAATAGATAAAAATATAAATTTTATTATGTTATGTGTAAATATATTTATATATGTATATATCATTTGTTTGTTAAAATAGTAATTATAATAATACTAAAATAATATTAGTAATGATAATAATAATAATAATGATAATATGAATATCAATAATAATGATAATAATATTAATGGTTCTATTGATGATAGTTAAAATGATAGTTTTAATAGTAATGGCAATCTTATTAAAAGTGACAATTTATTACAATGATAATTTTATTACCTTTAATGATAATAATGATAGTAATAATAATAATTTCAATAAAGATGATAATTTTGATAATAATGATAAGATAAAATGATAGTTTTCATAAAAAAATAATATGTTTAATAATAATGGTAACGTTAATAAAAATGATGGTTTTATTAGAAATTCTAATAATACTAATGTTAATGTTAAATGATAATTCTAGTACTAAATTTTAATAATAATGATACTTAGTACTAACGATAGTTTTAATGATAACTAAAAAATAATATTTGTAACAATGACCATATTAATAATAACAATACTAATAATGATAATAATCATATTAATGATAATAATAATACTTATGTTAAGAATAATAATGATAAAAATATAATTTTAGTAATAATAATAATAATAATAATAATAATAATAATAATAATAATAATAATAATAATAATAATAATAATAATAATAAAAATAATAAATGAGAAACTACCTTATATAGTTTTTCTAAAAAAATGCCCAAAACGGGACTCGAACCCGAGACCTCTCGCATACACGAAAACACCCTTAGCCATCCTTCTGTTTTGATCTTTCTGATTTATACGAATCTAATATTTATTTAAAACGTATTTCTGTGTTCCATTCCTTCTTCTTCTTCTTTACAGACTCGAAAAAAAATCAAATAATAAAAACGATAATTATTGTTTGTTTTAACTTTGAACTTGAAACATAAAACAGCTAAAATCGTGATTTTTAATTTGTCAGACCCAAAAAATAAATAAAGAATAACAGCAGAAGCTGCTGTTCGCAAAAAAAAAATAAAAAATAAATAAAAGTTGATTTTTGAAATTGATAACGTTTTAGACAAAGATTACAAAACAAATTGTGTTTCGAATCACTCCTGGAAACTTTTCAAATTATCAATTTGACTGTAAACATCAAAATAAACTCGAATTTGATCAAGAACAATTCGTTTGACTTTTTGAATTACAACTTTGACCTCAAAATTAGAAATTGATAGAGGCAATTGGGAGTTGATATTTTACAGGTAGTTTGAGTGAGGGATTTCTAAAATGATGGCATTATTACATTTTGAAATACAAATCGAAATCGAGTTTTGGCTGAAAAGATGAAGAACAGAGGTATACGAATAAAAAAATATATATTTTTCCTGTTTAATTTCAATACACAAGGTGTAATTGATAATGGAGATGAAGAATTGAGTGATTGTGAGAATAACAGATAGATATCGATTGATTTATAGTGAATATAGTCGACTGAAAACAAAATTCGTGACCAATAGCAATAATTAAAAAATATATCACACTTATATAAAAAAATAAAAGCGGATAAATAATAAAAAAAACACAGAAGTCAAGAACAAGGGGAAAATAAATAAATAAAAAAAATTAAACAGATTTATTTAATTAGTTCATTGTTTTTGACTTTTATTTTTTTATTTGATATTATTATAAAATATATATTAATAAATGTATTAATAACTAATTAATAAATATATTAATAATAATAATTTGATAATATTATTAATAATAATAAAATTATTAATAATGATAATAATAATAGAAATAATGATGATGATAATAATAAAATGATAATAATAATAATATTATTAATGATAATAATAATAATAATAATAATAATAATAATAATAATAATAATAATAATAATAATAACAAGGTTAATGATAATTATCAATAATATTAATAATAACAATATTATTAATAATAAGTTGTATTAATTTAACAACAATAATAACACTAATAATAATAATATTAGTAATGATAATACTCTTAATAATAATAATAATAATAATAATAATAATAATAATAATAATAATAATAATAATAATAATAATAATAATAATAATAATAATAATAATATTGTTTTAATCATAATAATAATACTGATATTAATTATTGATATATTGTTTAAAAAGGATATTAATAATAATAATAATAGTATTAATATATCAAATTAATGCATAATTATTTACAAATAATTGTTCATGAGTCGTCAGAACTAGTCGAAGTTAGGTTTAAATTTAGTCGGAAATTTCCGGGTTGTCATAAATCACACGGAGGTTCTCACTATTATGTCACCTTCATTGACGACTATCCAGACAAAAAACATACAGTTTAAGAAAAAGTGTCTGTCATATGTAATTTTTGTTAACTTTTCAGTAGAACCTCTTACTTTTTACCTATCTTTTTGTCTTAAATGAATAAGTAGGACATAAAAGATTTTTATCACATAGTTATATTCTATTTATGAAAGTAAACAGAGACATTTTAAAATAGAATAATGGACGATAGGTATATGTATGGAAAAGAGGGAGTATATCTAAAAAGTTACATTATATATATATATATATATATATATATATATATATATAAATAAAAGTTAAAAATGACAAATTATTTAAGTGCATAAAAATACATAGAAATGAAGATTAAATCACTGGGTCGGCTGCTCCCTGCTGCCCTTAGTTGGTTCCTCCCCTGCCCGCACTGAAATATTCTAGTTACGAATTGTTGTAGACTGAATCCATAATGTATATTATATTCATTAGCTAATTACATGAGTACCCTTGGAATTGAGAAGAAATAACCATGTTCGACAAATACAATCAGGGTTATTCAACAAATTGGTGTATCACGCCACTTAGGGTTACTCAAGAACTACGGCAATTAAGGTTATTCAACTATACAACATCTTTTATTTAGGGTTAAAAGGTAAAAAGTCAAAAAAAAAAAAATTTTGGTTAAGATACATGCTTAGACCATTTCCAACCCTAACGATGATATCACATGTAGTTTGATCAAAAAGTGAAAAAAATTGCAAACTGACTGTGATTAGGCACTGACAGTTTTTAACCGGTGTGTCACTTTTTTGTGTTAAAAATTGGGTATGGTGATGTGATAAAATATGATTGGAAATAGAGTGGAAAAAAATAAAATAATAATAAAACTAAAACATATATATTAATTAAATCAAGAAAATGTGTGATTGGTTGTTGAGGGGAAGTCATAGACAAAAAAAAAAAACTCGTCATCTTTGCAACTGACGCCACCAGTCCCAGCTAACTGACTCCTGGTTAACTTTGTTAGTTTTTGTCAGTTACCCTCCACATCATCTGACGGATGCAATCTGACAATGGGTTGGAATAGTCTTAGAGGATAGATCAAGTAAATTAATACGGAGTATTGATGAAGGTATCTTTATTTTAATAAGTATGCGTTTTTTTTAGCAAAAAAAGTAAATTAATACGGAGTGTGAAGGATATAAAGGCCACTTAAGATTGAATGGTGTCAATCGATAAAAAAAATGGTGTGTGAGTTAGTTAGGGGACTAAGTTATACTCCGTATAATTATGTAACTTTTACTTAACGAGATCGGATCCCAAAAAAAAAAAAATTACCGGTAAAACTAGCTAAAAACTGAAAAGACCAATTCCAAACAAACCAAAAAACCGATTATGAAAAAATGATTTAACCGAAATCAGTTAAAAAAACGGTTTTTTGTAACAGATTTTTGGATAGCCACCCGGTCGAAACTGGTTTTTGTGCACCTCTGTCTATAGTGTATTTATTATAATATCGCATGTCTTAACGACGTTGTTAGCCAGAGGTTAGACTTGGCAGATTTATGACTATAAGTTTAAGAATCAACGGTGGAAGTATACAAACCCAAAAGCAAGTAGGCCCGCCCATTTAGTGATTATTAATTGGACTTTAGGATTTACTATTAGCCCATACATCAATATACACCCCGGATTCCCTTCCATTCATCTCAGACGTCCAAAAATTACCCTAAATTGATCAAGTGAAGTAAATGGAGTAAAAAAAACCCTAAATTGAATTAAGTTGTTGATAATATGTCGGGAAGAAGTGATTGTTTGGCGATCGGAATTGATTTAGGAACGACGTATTCATGCGTTGCTGTTTGGCAAAACAATCACATTGAAGTCATCCCGAATGAACAAGGTAACTGAACCACTCCCTCTTGCGTTGCTTTTACTGACAACCAACGTTTAATCGGTGACGCTGCAAAAAACCTAGTTTCCAGGAACCCTACAAACACGATTTTCGGTATAACTTTTCTTAATCTTAATCATCTTATTAATATAGTTCATTGATAGTTTGATACATAGACCAATTACTTGTTTAAATAAATATTAAGGAAAAAGGTAACGCAAAATATAAGATGATGCTCGATATAGCTAGGGAACGGATGTTTGTGTTAGAATACAGCAACAATACAAAGTTAAAGGGGTTTCAAAAGTCAATTGGATCCATTCCTTTAGTAGAAATAGCTGTTAGGAGCTCAAGTGTGACGACCCGGGAATTTCCGACCAAATTTAAACTTCATCTTTACATAGTTTCGACACGATAAGCAAAGTCTGTAATGTTGAGTCTCGAAAATTTTGAATTATTTCATATATTCAATTGACCTTTGACTATTTCCCGACGATTCATGAACCATTGTGTGTAAATAAGCATATAAAATAATATTCAAGATTATAATGTTGTTAATAAATAGGTATGGATATATATATATATATATATATATATATATATATATATATATATATATATATATATATATATATATTATATAACTATTAAACATTACATAATTAGTAAAATGTAATATTGTTTTATTAAATTACAAGTGAAACTATAGTTGATATTAATGTTCTTATTTTCATTATTATTAATATCAGTAATATCAGTAATATTATGTACATAATATATATGTATATATAAAATTAGATACATTTAAATACTAATATTATTGTTATCATTATAATTATAATTTATGATAAATTATAATCTTAAATATTATTATGATTACTAAAAATTTAATTTTATTTAAAATTATTATTTATTACTCTTATTATTATTGATCTTATTTGATATTATTAATATTATTGTTATTTCTATTAATATTATTATTAGTATCTTTAATGATAACAATTATCAGTATTTTACTAATAATGTATTAATATTTATAAATTAACAAACAGATAGAAACAAAGTGTTATAAATCAATTGTACGATTCTGATATATATACTAATCTAAATTGAAACTTTTTCTATTCCTGATTGTAAATTTGTCAACTCAGACACAGGCATAAAACAAAAATCATTTGATATCAATATCATTTAACTGTACGAGTTGTTACAAATTGCTATCAAGTTTTATTTTATTTTATATTGTCTGTTTTAATTATTTCTGTCGACCCATAAAACATTCGATCCTGATTGATACCGAGGAATCCAATTGCCTTCTCCACCACTCTTAATCGATCACCAAACCATCAAGAACGTAACACCATCAAAACTTTTCTATTTACAAACCATAACACTCAACCACCCTCGACAACCTTCTCTCTTAAACCCTCGTAAACCACCACAACCTACCCTTACTAACTTGTTTTCCTGTCGTCTGTCCCATCATAACCGACTCAACGAAAACCCTACAACAAATCACTTTGGTGATCACCAAACCGTCGCCACCCTACAATACCCATGCCATCTTTTCACTCCTCAAACACACAAGGGCTCACTGTATTTCTTATTTATGTTTTGATGACAAACACCAACCTACATTCATCCAAACCGTCACTCTTTCTATCCCTCTCTATATTTTCTTCTTCTGTTTGATCATGCCAATCATCAACCTCGTCACTTTCTTCGTCACCTAAACCGCCAAACCATTTTTTTTTCCATTATGCTATCCGACCCTAGTCAACGGACTGCTATGGTTGCATCTTCTATTTCGCTGCAGCCACCAGGAGCAATCACTTTCATTTTTTTTCAAGTTGAAAGGATAACTGAAAGTAAATGATGAGTTTTAAAACGAGTTTATGGTGTGTGAAGTCAACAAATTAAGTATTATATATACAGTGTAATGTCTCCAACAATTGAAGGATTAAAGTTCTTTAGCAAAAAGCTTTATAAAAATTGGGACAAGTGGAATATATGCTGGACAATTTACAATTCCCATGGCTGACCAAATGGACTGGTTGGGCATGTGTTTCTTTTTATTCTACTGCCATTTAAATACTTCCAAACCAAACCACTTGCAAGATTATATATATTGGGTCGAGCTACTGCTGGGTCAGTCAGGTTTAAATAATTTTGATGATGATAGATCAAAAAAGGTGATGGATACGGTTGATACATACGATGATGATGGATAGTGTATGTTACGCTGGATGATGATGTGGACTGATGATGAGAGTAGCTTAATTATCGAACACTGCATCCTTTTGTTATTAGACTTTTAATCTCTTAAATTGTGATAACCATTAAGTAAGCTAGATCCAATCTCGAAGCCCACAAAAGTTGCTGTAGGTTCAGGTTGTGTTATTGGACTCTTGAGGCAACTTGGGTCAGTTTCATTTGGACTTTATTTGGGTTTAACCTATTACTAAAATCTGTACAAGATAAAAACTTTTTTTTTTCGGATTGCTGTTGCTCGGTTTTTGTGTTGTCTATTACCGAGCTGAAGTCACGACTATACTCCGTCAATTGATCTCTCCTTCATACTTTCAAGGGTATAAACTATAATCAGATCTTTTTATTATTATTTTCAATGATTATGATTATTATGACATGTATTATTATGATTATTATTATTATTATTATTATTATTATTATTATTATTATTATTATTATTATTATTATTATTATTATTATTATTATTATTATTATTATTATATTATTATTATTATTATTATAATTATCATTTTTAACATTAATATTATTATCATTATTATTATTGATTTAACTAAAGTTAATAATAGTATTATTATTTTCATTACAACGGATATTATTTATAATTATTACTTATAGCATAAGTATAATAATATTATAAATTACTATCTTTTTATATCTTAACTAACATACTATTATAACATTAAATTATATATTTTATATATAACATAACCTATTATAGATACTAATATAATTATACATAAAAATATTAATACATTATAAAAATATACAAACTTTATTCGATTACAAGTATAGATGTTAATATATATATGAATGATATAGGTTCGTGAACCCGAGACCAACCCTACTTTTGTTCAATGTCGTCATATGTATTTTTACTACAAAATACAGTATGGTGAGTTTCATTTGCTCCCTTTTAATTGCTTTTACAATATATATTTTTGGGCTGAGAATACATGCGCTGCTTTTATAAATGTTTACGAAATAGACACAAGTACTTAAAAATATATTCTACGTTGAGTTGTACCACTGGCATATTTCCATGTAGCTTGGTAACTACTATTTACATGGGTATTGTAAACGCGAATCCTGTTGATAGATCTATCGGGCCTGACAACCCCAACCGGACTGGACGACCAGTATTCAACGGTTGCACAGTACTTCATTTCGGTGACTACACTTGGTACGGTGTAGTGAGATTTCATAATAAAGAGAATATGCGACGTGATTAAATGTTAAGTATGGTTACCAAGTGCTCAACCACTTAGAATGCTTTACATACACTTGCGAGTGTATTATGTTTATGATTATGAAATCTTGTGGTCTATTAAAATATTGAAATGATTGTTATGATAAACCTATGAACTCACCAACCTTTTGGTTGACACTTTAAAGCATGTTTATTCTCAGGTACGAATTAAGTCTTCCGTTGTGCATTTGCTCAATTTAAGGACATTACTTGGAGTCGATCATCGCAATGGGACCAAATGTTGATGACTTCGTCCAGGTGGATAAGGACGGGTCTTTACAGGTGGTATCAGAGCGATGGTCTTAGCGAACCAAGTCTGCATTAGTGTGTCTAACTGATAAGTCGTTAGGATGCATTAGTGAGTCTGGACTTTGACCGTGTTGCATGTCAAAAGTTTTGCTTATCATTTCGTGTCGAAAATTACCTACTTATCATTCTTAGAGAATCACTTGCTTATCATCCTTAGTCTAGACACATCTTATTGCATTGATTGCATGATTAGTGTATAGACAAAATTCATATCTTAGCATATCTGCTAATTCATATCTTAAAGTATCTGTTATTGTAAACTTTGCCTGACATTTTCTGTAAATTCCTCCGTATCTTATGGGATTTTAGTATTATATATGCATATGTAAATTATGTATTGCAGGGTACTAATCTACATCCTATAATCTATTTCTTATCGAAAATCCTTTATCTAATTGTACGAGATGAATCCCTCAACCAGTTCGAGTCCCTCAGATTTCGATAGCTATTCCGATAGTTATTCCGACAACTATTCCGACATGGATATTCACCTAAACTCCGAAAGCGGTGTCACCAGAATGAATCAATCAATCAGCCATCCCCAATTCATCTGATGGGTTCGTAGTCGACTTAATCAATGGAGACGCGAAGAAGGCGATCCTTTCCACCAACCAAATTGCCCTCTTGGCGAAGAACCTGAAGCACTTACCTGCTAATCTATCCGAAACACCATTTTCAGCCTCATTTTCAGAGTAATTCGACATGATTATATTCTATCCACAATTCTAAACCTTATTCATCCGCTCGTTCCGACCGATAATCATCCCGGAATAATAGAAGAAGTTAGCGAACTTCGCACTCGAGAAATCAATTTGGAGAATATGGTGCAAAATTTACCAGCTTCAACAACATCACCGGCACCAACAGTACCATCAGTAACAGTACCAGTACCATCAACAATCCATGCCTCAACATTTTATTCTGTACCTCGAGTATAATCATCGTTCTACGTATTGTTCTACATCAATTATCTTCGTTCTTCATGGCGATTATGTAATCTCTAATGTTATAGAGATTATGTATTCTAGTTTTAACGGTAAACCAAATGAGATTACTATCATATCAACTCATTAAATCTATATTACATTTGAAGAAAATATATATGTAAGTATATTTTCATAAAGATTGTAATTAAAAATTCTTTCGTACAAACTGTTAATGGTGAAAATATTTTAACGGGTAGGTAACACCCTAGAAATATTTAGATTTCACAGTAATAAGTTACACTGTACATTCCTTGAATCTGATTCAACAGTCATTTACTATCTTATTTACAACCACCGATATACGTATCCGTTCACCACAGAATAACCCTCTTCATTCAAATTTCATATTTGGATTTTAACATATCAGAATCCAACAAGTGGCATAATAAAGAAAACATTGGACAAAATAAAATTTGTTAGAAACAACAAATTAATTATGAGAAATTTTGTTAAGAATCCACGCTAACTGTTCCTAGCTAACTGTTCCTAGCTAACTGATTACATATTAATTATCGCAATTTAATTATCGCAATTTTATTTATCGTCATTTAATTTCTGTTATTTATTTTACACACTTTAAATATCGGGACACGTATACAAGGTTTTGACATATCATATCGACGCATCTATATATATTATTTGGAACAACCATAGACACTCTATATGCTGTAATGCTAGAGTTCGCTATACAGGGTTGAGAGTTGATTCCAAAAATATATATACTTTGAGTTGTGATCGAGTCTGAGACATGTACACGGGTCACGATACGTATTAATTAATTCGAATGTTATATATATGAATTATTGAGTTTCTAACTGTGGACTTTGAACTGTGGACTACCAATATTCGACAATTAAAAATGAATTAAAATAGTGATTATAACCTATGAAACTAAACAATTCTTTAAGTTTGCCACTTGATTTCATCTTAAATATCCTTTGTATCTTGACGATTACCATGAGCGTTTAATCATCTAAAAACACAATTCTCTTAAAAACCTTCGGTTTGATAACCGATGATCCAGATCCGTTAACTTTAAAAATGCTGACGAAGCAGCATGTTGTAGATAGTCTTAATGGCCAAAAGTTTGATGATAAGGAATGGAGTGTTAGAAACGCTCAATAGAAAATTTGGTACTGAAAAACGGATTGAACTAAATATGAAGGAAACCAAGAACAAATACAAGGACCAAACCCTATATTCAAAGAATTCAGATAATTCTGTATTCGATGAAATCTTTAGAGAATATCTTGCTCCGTACTCATGTTAAAATCTTGCGGAAAATTTTTCTTCATAAACCTTCGAACTTAGAAATTCCAAAATATCATCATAAATATCTTCGATATTTCTAAAAATATTTTCATAAATGTTCTCGTTTGAAATTATCTACCTCTTCGTGTTTTCTGTATTCCATTATATTGGAAATTTCTGTAAAATCTAAGTATAAATTATGAATGAATTCTGGAGTAGTGTTGGGAATTGAAGCATGAGTTAGTATAATATAATGCGCTTGGCCAACGTGATTATATTACAGTAAGTCATACTGAGTTTCTAAATGGAACGTGATGATGGTTCACAGTAGATCATACCATCATCATGTGCCATGTTACATAACTATTTTATTCTAATTAACCTCTGAACATCAAGAAAATATATTCTTGATAGTTCGATTCTCAATAATTCTGGTAATTTGACAAATCAAATCGTGCTATTACGTTCTTTCTTGATTATAACATTAAATTCATTCGAAACTCTATACTGACAAATTTTGGACCATTACTCGTTTTACTAGAGATCGAGAGGAGATTAAAAAGGCAAAGAGCTCCGAAACATAAGGGAAGATATAAAATTCGACAACAACACTGAAATTACAATAATTAAAAATTAAAACATCACGACAATTAAAAATATAAAGATTACGACAGTTAAACTAAAAATACTAGATCAAACTACTCGTCGTTGTCATTTGTCATCTGCGAGGTAGCGTTCACCAGTCATTTCACCATCTGTGAGGTACTCTGGAGACATCGGTATTTCTTTTGCTGCTTCAGCTGCTGCTTCACCTGATTCATCGAGGTAATGATAATCCAACGTCTCTTCATCTTCAAGAACCACATACAGAGAAATGCATTTACCGCGGTCTTCAATGGTATCTTTTATAAAGTACCATTTATCATCAGTACACAGAAAACTTGCCCTACAATCCACATCATAATCGTCTTTATAAAAGAACACAGACGTGAATTCACACGGAACTTTTTCCTTCAGAAAGGATAGCAGGTCTTGTAAACCAACATCACGAATGTAGATATCTTCAAACGAAATTCCGTCGCCCCACTTATATTCCTTCATTTAATTACGGAAATCACCTCCATAACGAACATCGAATGAAACAATCATTAGAGGAAGTGTTAGCATTTTGCAGTTTGGGAGTGTTTGATTTTGAATTTGGGAATTTAGTATAGGAGTGGTGAAGATAATGGAACGGAAAAACTTCATTTATAGTGGAGATACCAGACAAAGCAATCGAGACAGATGATTACATTAAATTAAAGAGATTTTAATTTCCTTAATCCCGAGGAAATCAGATCTTATTCAGATTTCAAAGATTTTCTTTTAAATTCCCTGATTTCCGGAAATCAATCATGACTACGTCACCAGTTAAGTCAAATTTTCATTTACTCATTTTCACCATTTTGTAATAGCTTCATTCGTACTCTTCGAATAATCGAATTAGTTTATTCATATTACTCAATAATGATAAAACTCTATTTACCAACTCATATTCGTCATGAAAACATTTTTATTGTTAGCCATGACGACCACGATCAAATTTCGGGACGAAATTTCTTTAACGGGTAGGTACTGTGACGACCCGGGAATTTTCGACCAAATTTAAACTTCATCTTTACATGGTTTCGACACGATAAGCAAAGTCTGTAATGTTGAGTCTCAAAAATTTTGAATTATTTCATATATTCAATTGACCTTTGACTATTTCTCGACGATTCACGAACCATTGTGTGTAAATAAGCATATAAAATAATATTCAAGATAATAATGTTGTTAATAAAATAGGTATGGATATATATATATATATATATATATATATATATATATATATATATATATATATATATATATATATATATATATATATATATATATATATATATATATATATATATATATATATATATATATATATATGTAAGAGATATAAATATTATATTATATAACTATTAAACATTACATAATTAGTAAAATGTAATATTGTTTTATTAAATTACAAGTGAAACTATAGTTGATATTAATGTTCTTATTTTCATTATTATTAATATCAGTAATATCAGTAATATTATGTACATAATATATATGTATATATAAAATTAGATACATTTAAATACTAATATTATTGTTATCATTATAATTATAATTTATGATAAATTATAATCTTAAATATTATTATGATTACTAAAAATTTAATTTTATTTAAAATTATTATTTATTACTCTTATTATTATTGATCTTATTTAATATTATTAATATTATTGTTATTTCTATTAATATTATTATTAGTATCTTTAATAATAACAATTATCAGTATTTTACTAATAATGTATTAATATTTATAAATTAACAAACAGATAGAAACAAAGTGTTATAAATCAATTGTACGATTCTGATATATATACTAATCTAAATTGAAACTTTTTCTATTCCTGATTGTAAATTTGTCAACTCAGACACAGGCATAAAACAAAAATCGTTTGATATCAATATCATTTAACTGTACGAGTTGTTACAAATTGCTATCAAGTTTTATTTTATTTTATATTGTCTGTTTTAATTATTTCTGTCGACCCATAAAACATTCGATCCTGATTGATACCGAGGAATCCAATTGCCTTCTCCACCACTCTTAATCGATCACCAAACCATCAAGAACGTAACACCATCAAAACTTTTCTATTTACAAACCATAACACTCAACCACCCTCGACAACCTTCTCTCTTAAACCCTCGTAAACCACCATAACCTACCCTTACTAACTTGTTTTCCTGTCGTCTATCCCATCATAACCGACTCAACGAAAACCTACAACAAATCACTTTGGTGATCACCAAACCGTCGCCACCCTACAATACCCATGCCATCTTCTCACTCCTCAAACACACAAGGGCTCACTGTATTTCTTATTTATGTTTTGATGACAAACACCAACCCACATTCATCTAAACCTTCACTCTTTCTATCCCTCTCTATATTTTCTTCTTCTGTTTGATCATGCCAATCATCAACCTCGTCACTTTCTTCGTCACCTAAATCGCCAAACCATTTTTTTTTATTTTTCATTATGCTATCCGACCCTAGTCAACGGACTGCTATGGTTGCATCTTCTAATTCGCTGCAGCCACCAGGAGCAATCACTTTCATTTTTTTTCAAGTTGAAAGGATAACTGAAAGTAAATGATGAGTTTTAAAACGAGTTTATGGTGTGTAAAGTCAACAAATTAAGTATTATATATACAGTGTAATGTCTCCAACAATTGAAGGATTAAAGTTCTTTAGCAAAAAGCTTTATAAAAATCGGGACAAGTGGAATATATGCGGTACAATTTACAATTCCCATGGCCGACCAAATGGAGTGGTTGGGCATGTGTTTCTTTTTATTCTACTGCCATTTAAATACTTCCAAACCAAACCACTTGCAAGATTGTATATATTGTGTCGAGCTACTGCTGGGTCATTCAGGTTTAAATAATTTTGATGATGATAGATCGAAAAAGGTGATGGATACGGTTGATACATACGATGATGATGGATAGCGTATGTTACGCTGGATGATGATGCGGACTGATGATGAGAGTAGCTTAATTATCGAACACTGCATCCTTTTGTTATTGGACTTTTAATCTCTTAAATTGTGATAACCATTAAGTAAGCTAGATCCAATCTCGAAGCCCACAAAAGTTGTTGTTGGTTCAGGTTGTGTTATTGGACTCTTGAGGCAACTTGGGTCAGTTTCATTTGGACTTTATTTAGGTTTAACCTATTACTAAAATCTGTAGAATGGCAGCAACAGTGGTAGAATGGCAGCAACAGTGACGGCCGGAGGTAGAAAGAGAGATGAGGTGGTGATGACGGTCGGTGGCCACCGGAAGGTTACCAGCAACGGCAACTTCAAACACTACCATAATCCGATAAAAGGTACCTCGAAATCTAAATCTCTGTATCAATCAACCAATTGGGTGAGGGTTAAACCCTCAAACCCTAGCTCTTCAACCCAATCATTGATTAAAACAATTAGGGTAAAACCCAATTGCTGTAAATCGATTGAAATAACCAAACATAATCGCTTCAATTGCCTTCAAGAACTGATAGAAAAAGATGAAATTGATCTCATCGATGGGATAAAAAGGGAAGAAGAACACGCGTGTTCAGGAACATATACTTTAAAAGATGTATCGAATAGACCAATTTCTGTTTCCAAGAACAGATGCCCTCACGCGTGTTTAGACCAAGGAAAGGATAAATTGGATGGATTTAAAAAGGGTGGGCTGGATCATGTTGATAAAAACAGAAATAAAGATGGGCCTTACTTTGTTAATAAAGATAGAAATGAAAGTGGGTCAAGTCAACTTAAAAGGACAGGCCCAAAACAACATAGGGATAATCACACTAGGCCCACAAATAATTTGGCCACAAATGTTTTCTGCCCCATTCAGGCCCAAACCCAAGATCCTTTTAAACCAACCCAAAATACTATTTTTAAACCTTTAATCAATAACTCGGGTTCTACGGGAAAGGCTAATATGATTTCAAACAACGAGAAGAATAACAAATGAATTTTTGATTGTGGTGCTACTCACACCATGACTTTTGAGAAATCGGATTTTTGTTCCAAATCAAAACCTCGAGTTAATAATATTCAAATGGCTAATGGGGGTATTGTACAAGTAGAAGGGGGAGGGAAAATCGAGATTACTCCGACTATAAAATTATTCAATTGTTTATATATTCCAACATTGTCTCACAAATTATTATCCGTTAGCCACGTTACAAAAGAATTAAATTGTTCCGTTTTATTACACCCCACCTTTTGTATCCTCCAAGATATCAGGACTGGAGTGATTATTGGGCGTGGTACCGAACGGGGCGAGTTGTACTATGTGAACGAAGTAACCCAACAAGGTACCGTGATGCTTGCTCACGGAACACCTTCGAGGGAAGCTTGGTTATGGCATAGGAGGTTGGGTCACCCATCTGTCGGATACCTACATGCTTTATTCCCGAGTCGTTTTCCATCAAATGTTACCTTAAATTTTGAAACTTGTATTTTGGCTAAAAGCCACCGAAGTACTTTTAAACCAAGTAATACGAGAAAAGATGTTCCCTTTGCTTTCATCCATTCGAATGTTTGGGGTCCTGCACCGGTCATTGGGGGGAATTTTTTTTGATATTTTGTCTTATTTATTGACGATCATACCCGAATGACTTGGATTTATTTTCTAACCCACAAATCAGAAGTCTTTGAAAAATTTTCTCACTTTTATAAAATGGTACAAACCCAATTTAATAAAAACATACAAATGTTGAGATCTGATAATGGGGGTGAGTTTGTAAACTCATCAATGAAATCTTTTTGCGAAAATAATGGGATTATTCATCAAACCTCGTGTACTCATACCCCCGAGCAAAATGGCGTAGCCAAACGTAAGAATCGACTACTTTTAGAAATGACAAGAGCTTTATTAATTAAATCCAAGGCTCCGAAAAGTTTTTGGCCCGAAGCCCTTGCTTCCGCTACCTATCTTATCAATTGTTTACCCACTAAGGTTTTGGGCACAAAAATCCCTAAAGATACGCTTTCCTAATTCCATACCCTTCCGATTTCATTTAGCATTGAACCTCGAATATTTAGGTGCTCGGTGTTCGTCCATATTCCAAAACATGAGCATACCAAACTAGATCCATGTGTGGAAAAATGTGTCATGGTTGGCTATGGAATAAACCAAAAAGGATATCGGTGTTACAGTCCAAAAAGACGTCATGTTTTTACCACAATGAACTTTGATTTTGTTGAAACTGAATATTTTACAATAATACCCAACTCACGAGTGGGGGGGACAATGAAATTAATGACACTCTTAGTTGGATGACATGAGTTCCACATCTAACACCTCAAACACAAAACCCTGAACCAACTCAAACACAAGAGCCCGAGCCAATACAAAACCCCGAACCCATACAAACTCCAACACTAAACCCCGAGCCAACACAAGACCATGAACCCACAGAAACTATCCCACCAAACCATGAGACTACTGAAACCTCCTCGAACAATGAACATCAAACCCACGAGAAACAAAATGACACCAATTCCGATGAAACCACTTAACGATATGTCCTACCTCAAAGAGTCAATAGATGTGTCCCACCTAAACGATACTCACCAGGAAAAGAAGCGCAAAGATCCAGATATCTTATGGCTAATATAGCACAGGGAAATCTGTCAAAAGAAGCTCATCAGTTTAATTTCACGATTTACTCTGAAAATATTCCAACTTCCGTTGAACAAGCTCTAAAATCAAAAAACTGGAAAGAAGTAATGGAAGTTGAAATGAAAGCCTTGAATTGTAGTGACCCGAACTTTTCCATGTTTATATATATTAAATGAAATTGTTATTTACATGATTAAGTGTTTCCAACATGTTAAGCAATCAAACTTGTTAAGACTTGATTAATTGAAATAGGTTTCATATAGACAATTGACCACCCAAGTTGACCGGTGATTCACGAACGTTAAAACTTGTAAAAACTATATGATGACATATATATGTTTATATATATAGTTAACATGATATTATGATAAGTAAACATATCATTAAGTATATTAACAATGAACTACATATGTAAAAACAAGACTACTAACTTAATGATTTTGAAACGAGACATATATGTAACGATTATCGTTGTAACGACATTTAATGTATATATATCATATTAAGAGATATTCGTACATCATAATATCATGATAATATAATAATTTAAAATCTCTTTTGATATTATAAACATTGGGTTAACAACATTTAACAAGATCGTTAACCTAAAGGTTTCAAAACAACACTTACATGTAACGACTAACGATGACTTAACGACTCAGTTAAAATGTATATACATGTAGTGTTTTAATATGTATTTATACACTTTTGAAAGACTTCAAGACACTTATCAAAATACTTATACTTAACAAAAATGCTTACAATTACATCCTCGTTCAGTTTCATCAATAATTCTACTCGTATGCACCCGTATTCGTACTCGTACAATACACAGCTTTTAGATGTATGTACTATTGGTATATACACTCCAATGATCAGCTCTTAGCAGCCCATGTGAGTCACCTAACACATGTGGGAACCATCATTTGGCAACTAGCATGAAATATCTCATAAAATTACAAAAATATGAGTAATCATTCATGACTTATTTACATGAAAACAAAATTACATATCCTTTATATCTAATCCATACACCAACGACCAAAAACACCTACAAATACTTTCATTCTTCAATTTTCTTCATCTAATTGATCTCTCTCAAGTTCTATCATCAAGTTCTAAGTGTTCTTCATAAATTCCAAAAGTTCTAGTTTCATAAAATCAAGAATACTTCCAAGATTGCAAGTTTACTTCCAAGTTTTCTAAATCCATTCCAAGTAATCATCCAAGATCAAGAAACCTTTGTTACTTACAGTAGGTTATATTTCTAATACAAGGTAATAATCATATTCAAACTTTAATTCAATTTCTATAACTATAACAATCTTATTTCGAGTGGAAATCTTACTGGAAATTGTTTTCGTGTCATGATTCTGCTTCAAGAACTTTCAAGCCATCCAAGGATCCTTTGAAGCTAGATCCATTTTTCTCATTTCCAGTAGGTTTATCCAAGGAACTTGAGGTAGTAATGATGTTCATAACATCATTCGATTCATACATAAAAAGCTGTCTTATTCAACGTTATAAACTTGCAATCACTAGAACATAGTTTAGTTAATTCTAAACTTGTTCGCAAATAAAGTTAATCCTTCTAACTAGACTTTTAAAATCAACTAAACACATGTTCTATATCTATATGATATGCTAACTTAATAATTTAAAACCCGAAAACACGATAAACACCATAAAACTGGATATACGCCGTCATAGTAAAACCGGGGGCTGTTTTGGTTGGGATAATTAAAAGCTAAGAAGAACTTTGATTTAAAATATATACTTCTGGAAAAATGATTTTTCTTATGAACATGAAACTATATCCAAAAATCATGGTTAAACTCAAAGTGAAAGTATGTTTTTCAAAATGGTCATCAAGATGTCGTTCTTTCGACGGAAATGACTACCTCTTTCAAAAACGACTTGTAACTTGTATTTTCGACTATAAACTTATACTTTTTCTGTTTAGATTCATAAAGTTAAGTTCAATACGAAACCGTGGCCACTGTAATCACTCAAAACGGATTAGAAACGAAGAAATGACGAGTAAAACAAGATTGATAAAAACTACTCATTTTACCTACGTGAAAGTTAGTAATAAATCTATTCCAACCATAACCTAATCAACTTATATTGTATATTATGTAATCTTGAGATACCATAGACACGTATATAATGTTTCGACCTATCATGTCGACCCATCTATATATATATTGCGGAACAACCATAGACACTCTATATGTGAATGTTGGAGTTAGCTATACAGGGTTGAGGTTGATTCCAAAATATATATATAGTTTGAGTTGTGATCAATACTGAGATACGTATACACTGGGTAGTGGATTGATTCAAGATAATATTTATCGATTTATTTCTGTACATCTAACTATGGACAACTAGTTGTAGGTTACTAACGAGGACAGCTGACTTAATAAACTTAAAACATCAAAATGTATTAAAAGTTTTGTAATTATATTTTGAACATACTTTGATATATATGTATATATTGTTATAGGTTTGTGAATCAACCAGTGGCCAAGTCTTACTTCCCGATGAAGTAAAAATCTGTGAATGTGAGTTATAGTCCCACTTTTAAAATCTAATATTTTTGGGATGAGAATACATGCAGGTTTTATAAATGATTTACAAAATAGACACAAGTACGTGAAACTACATTCTATGGTTGAATTATCGAAATCGAATATGCCCCTTTTTATTAAGTCTGGTAATCTAAGAATTAGGGAACAGACACCCTAATTGACGCAAATCCTAAAGATAGATCTATTGGGCCTAACAAACCCCATCCAAAGTACCGGATGCTTTAGTACTTCGAAATTTCTATCATATCCGAAGGGTGTCCCGGAATGATGGGGATATTCTTATATATGCATCTTGTTAATGTCGGTTATCAGGTGTTCACCATATGAATGATTTTTATCTCTATGTATGGGATGTGTATTGAAATATGAAATCTTGTGGTCTATTGTTACGATTTGATATATATAGGTTAAACCTATAACTCACCAACATTTTTGTTGACGTTTAAAGCATGTTTATTCTCAGGTGAATACTAAGAGCTTCCGCTGTTGCATACTAAAATAAGGACAAGATTTGGAGTCCATGTTTGTATGATATTGTGTAAAAACTGCATTCAAGAAACTGATTTCGATGTAACATATTTGTATTGTAAACCATTATGTAATGGTCGTGTGTAAACATGATATTTTAGATTATCATTATTTGATAATCTACGTAAAGCTTTTTAAACCTTTATTTATGAAATAAAGGTTATGGTTTGTTTTAAAAATGAATGCAGTCTTTGAAAAACGTCTCATATAGAGGTCAAAACCTCGCAACGAAATCAATTAATATGGAACGTTTTTAATCAATAAGAACGGGACATTTCATGAATGGTAATGACACGTGGGAAAAATGTGTCGTGCCCCAAGGAAAAAAACCAGTGGGATGTCGATGGGTATTTACTATAAAACATAAACCAGATGGAACTATTGAAAGATACAAAGCTCGACTGGTTGCAAAAGGGTACACTCAGACATACGGGATTGATTACTCCGAAACCTTCTCACTAGTTGCAAAGATTGATACCATTAGAGTTCTCTTCTCTATCGCTGCAAATGTAGATTTGCCACGTCATCAATTTGATGTGAAGAATGTTTTTCTCCATGGCGAATTTAAAGAGAAAGTCTATATGGAAGCACCACCTGGATTCTCCGACAACTTTAAAAATAGGGAAGTTTGTCTACTTAAAAAGGCTTTATATGGGCTAAAACAATCACTACGGGCTTGGTTTGGGAGATTTACACTATTCATGAAAAAATATGATTTTAAACAAAGCAACTCGGATCATACTCTTTTTTTTTAAACGAAAAGGAAATTTAATTACACGCTTAATCATTTATGTTGATGGTATGATAATAACAGGAAATGATAAAGAGGAAATTTCTAAATTAAAAATGAACTTATTTAAAGAATTTGAAATGAAAGATTTGGGCAGACTTAAGTATTTTTTGGGGATTGAGGTATTACGATCTCAACATGGAATATTTATCTGTCAAAAGAAGTATGTTCTTGATTTTCTTCAGAAACAGGTATGATTGATTGCAAACCAGCTGATACTCCAATGATTCCAAACCAGAAGCTGTATATGAAAGATGAAGCTGATCTTGCTGATAAAGGGCAATACCAAAGGATGGTGGGAAAACTCATCTATCTTGCTCACACTCGGCCTGCTATAGCACGTGCAGTTGGAGTTGTGAGTCAGTTTATGCATCACCTCAAGTTCACCATATAGAAGCTGTCATGAGAATCATCAGACACTTGAAGAAGACATCAGATCATGGAGTTGTTTTTAAAAGACATAGACACCTAAGGACTCAAATATATACAGATACAAGTTGAGCTGGAGAAAAAGGGGATAAAAAATCTACATCCGGATTCTTCACACTTGTTGGAGGTAATCTGGTAGCATGGAAAAGTAAGAAACAAAAAGTTGTATCTCTTTCAAGTGCCGAGTCAGAATTTAGGGGAATAGCAAAAGGGGATGTTGAAGCGCTATGAATCAAGAAATTGCTGACAGAAATCGGTTTCCCTCCAAATGAGGCAATTCAAATCTTATGCGACAATGAAGCAGCAATTTCCATTTCAGAGAATCTAGTTCAGCATGATCGAACCAAGCATGTGGAAATAGACCGACATTTTATTCGAGAAAAGTTAGATGGTGAAATCATCTCTCTCACATCAATCAGATCAGAAGACCAGCTAGCCGACATCCTCACCAAGTCAGTCAACGGAAGACTCTTCAGCGAAGTTCTTGGCAAGTTGAACATTGGAAACCCCACTATTCAACTTGAGGGGGAGTGTTAGAATACAACAACAATACAAAGTTACCACTTTTGGGTAACTTTGACTTTTGGGATCAGAAGTCAAACTTCATCCTTTCCCTTTCTAGTTCATCACAAGACTGCATAAGTACAAGCATTCAACGGCTACAAGTGCAATCTACCAACAGCCATATTTCCTTAAATGTTAAAGGGGTTCCAAAAGTCAATTCGATCCATTCCTTTAATAGAAATAGTTGTTAGGAGCTCAAGTGTATAAATTAACACTGTGTATTTGTAATCATTCAATTCAGTTAATGAAAAACAATCACTGATCAATTATTTACAACAATTCAGCTTTCAATTCTTAGTTTTATCAGTTTGTATGCACCTTAAAAGTACTGCAACTTCAATTATGCTCGATAAAGGGTTGAAAGTTTAATTTTTGAAATAAGTATGATATTTTGTGCCCTAATTTGATTTAAGTTACCTTTTTATCACATAATTGTACATACACTCCGAGGTGCAAATGAACATAATATCTCCAAATTTAATGTTTTTGCAACTTATCCTGTGTAAATAGTCCAATCTATTCGGTCACAGTCGGATTTATTAGTTGAAAGCTCTATTCAGTCAACATTGTTTAAAGTACTAGTCCATTGTAATGACTTTTACAACCTTGTATAACCATTTTTTTTTTTTTTTTTTTTTTTTTTTTTTTTTTATCTTTTTACAATTTCCCTTACAATTAACATACAGTATCCTTAATTATGCTCTTTGTTGACTGTTGAACTTTCCAGATGCTAAAAGACTAATTGGAAGGAGGTATACTGATGCTAGTGTACAGATTGACATGAAAGTTTGGCCTTTAAAAATTGTAGAAGGAAAAATGGTAAACCAATGATTGAAGTAGCATACAAGGGTGTTACGAAGCAGTTTTCTGCTGAAGAAATCTCATCTATGGTGCTAACAAAGATGAAAGAGATAGCTGGCACATACCTTGATGACAACGTGACATCAGCAGTGATCACTGTACCTGCTTATTTTGACGATCTAAAACGACAAGCTACTAAAGATGCAGCTGCTGTTGTTGGCCTTAATGTTTGCGCTTGATCAATGAACCGACCGCAGCTGCTATGGCTTACGGTCTTGACTTCAAGTCTAAAATTGGTGGTGCAAGAAATGTAGTTATATTTGACTTAGGTGGTGGTACATTTGACGTGTCTCTTGCTACTATTAATGAAGGGAAGATTGAGGTTAAAGGTGTTAGTGGTGACACTCATTTAGGTGTCTTGGGTTTAGTCCCTAAACCCCAAACCCTAAACCCTAAATTCTAAACTGTTCGTGTTAAAAACTCAATTTAAATCCTAAATCTAAACCCTAAACCCTATAAACACTAATATCTAAACCCTAATATCTAAAACCTCAACATACGCTCGAAAAACACGATAATTGTTATATATTACTTCTTCGAGCGTTTTCCCGCTAAAATAAGAACATTTATTACAAAGTGTCTTTATTAAATGTTCATATTTTCATCCAATCTATAATGTTCATGAACAAAGTTTTTTCTAAAGACGGAAAAAAAATTGCGTCCCCCGCTTCCCCCCGATTGGTTACTTCCCCCTTGATCATATATATATATATATATATATATATATATATATATATATATATATATATATATATATATAGAGAGAGAGAGAGAGAGAGAGAGAGAGAATTAGATGGGAATTGATATTTCTACTTTAATTTTTTATAAATCCACTATTAGCTTGTGTAACTTCTCAAAATACCCTTACATTATAATTATATTTAATGTTTAATGTCTATAGTTAATATTAAAATACTATAATGATGATGTCATTATTAGGCTAATTCCTTTGTAAAGAAAAAATAAAAAAAAAATAAAAATATCTAAGCATGGTGGATGATGTCATTAATCTAAATAATTTTGAATTAAGATTAAATCTTATTAATTAATTATTATTATAAAATCTTATTAATAATTATTTTAATTATTAAAATTAAATAATTTTGAATTATTTTAATTAATTATTTTGAATTGAGTACGAAAAGGTATAAAAGTTAGGCAGAAGGAAACCAATTCTAAATTTATATTTTAATTTACATTTTTAAAATAAAATGACAATCAATATTATCTCTGGACGTGGATTGTTTAATATGCATTTTAGGTGTTTGATGAAATGTTCAGCTGACGAGTTTCTTAGTCGGACTATGTGGTTCCACGAGTCATTAAACTAAATAACTTTAATATTTACGTTCACTTAATACCTAAAACATATCATTAAACTGTTTCGTTTAAACAAACTCGTGGTTCCACAGGCCATTTCACTAGTAGAATATAGATATAGATTATTATGTTCAGTGCCTTTTGAATCTTTCGTGCTCTCTGCAAGTCTTCGTTATCTCTTTTACTTGTCACAAATATAGCAACTTTTGTTAACAATTAAAAAACATACCAAAGTTATAATTGAACAAGAATTTAAACTTTCACATGTTAGGAACAATATTTGATTTTAGACGACGGAATTGCCGGACTGAGACAAAAATCGACGGTGACTGTCGAAATACGAATCGAGCCGGCGGTCGTGGGGATGATAGTTTAAATTGTCAATAGTCGCACCATCTTCTTCGAATATGTTTGAAGCTCGAATCATGTGTTGGTGATTTTAGTGTCATCCAACGTGCATTTTAGTTAGTTGCGATTTACTTGAATCCATGTGTTAGCTAGCTATACCTAACGATGGGTTCGGAGAGTGTGGAGTACACGCCCGTAAGAGTTGGTTACTAACTGTCGCGCAAAATGCTAGGGTCAAGGGGGCTGCGCCCCCTTGCGGGGTCCAAGGGGCAGCGCCCCTTTCAGCGAATAGACATGCTTTTTCTATATAACGTCTTTTTCCCGCCAAAAATGAAGGGACACACCCTTTCATTTCCCAACTGTTTCTATAACAGTTTTATGTGGACGTTTTGTTCATATTCCGGATTCATCAACAAACAAAAAACACACACATACTCTCTAACAATTGATCATTGATTTCGTTGCCAAAAACACTGATTGCGTTCTTGTCTTATCCCTGTAAAGATTTCGTGCAATCAAGGCAATCATAGGGTCGAAATACTTTATAGAGAAAGTGAATACACGATTCAAGAACGAATACGACAGTCAATTCATACCCGATTTTAACATCATGTACCCTTGACTTTGCCGTCGTCATGAAATTGATATGTATCCATTAGCAAAATGTTGGGTTCGTTTACGTGTTTTTTTTTTTTTTTTTTTAATGCCTAATTAATTATTTCAAGTTTGGTCTCCAACATAAATTATTCAATCACAAGAACTGGCCGGAGATTATGAAAATTATAAAACTGATCTCAATCTTTTAAATAACAACCTCCACAATTCGTCAACGTTATCACATTACGTTGATCAAGAAGAAGGCATGTCGTTCAGAAATTAATTTGTACCTTACCGCCGGACCGCTGACCCTTCTAGCGTTCCGGGGGTCACCGCCGGAATTGTGTCTCCCTCCGGCGAATTTTTCGTCTATAAGGGAAATTGATTTCTGAGTCTTCCTACATAATTTTAATTTTCTCAGGGGTGTCTTTGAGCATAGGCAAGATAGACAACCGCCTAGGGCCCAAAAATTTAGAAAGGCTCAAATTTTTTAATATGTAAATCTTTTTCTCAATATATTTAATTAAATCAAATAAAAATTGTCAATTAAAGGATAAATGCCATGTTTTTAATAATTAAATACAATGTAAGTAAATATAAATAGATAAATTGGAGTATTAATTTTTTATGCATAGTAAAAAAAATTGAGGTATATATGGACCCACTTTTATTTTCGTCCAGGGCCTTTAAATTGTTTATTTTAGTCTAGGGCATTTAAATTGTTGAGACGGCCCTGAATTTTCTCTATAAACAAAGTAACAAACACATGGGTCAGACGAAGTTTAAGAGTAGGGTTAAAGTTATAAATAGGCCATATACTTTCATTTTTGTCCCAATGTAGGCTATATACTCCGAAAAATACCAATGTAGGCTATATACTTTCATAAAGTGTATTAATATGAACGAACAAAACTTATTAACCGGATAAACAACTAAACGATGACGTGGCATCCTATGTGGAGAATGACTTTGGTGATACATCGGAACAAAACTAAAAGTATATAGCCTACATCGGAACAAAACTGAAAGTATATAGCCTATATTGGAACAAAACTGAAAGTATATGACCTATTTGTAGCCATATAAAATGCAAATAAAATGTTAAATAATTAACTTTACCGGTTCAGCAGGTAACTTGTAAAATTTGTGTACATCGATACAACTTTTAAGAGTATATAACCTACATTGGTATTTTTTGAGTATATAGCCTACATTGGGACAAAAATGAAAGTATACGGCCTATTTATGACTTTAACCCTTAAGAGTAATACACATGGAAACAAGTTTGCAACAAAACTCACGTGAAAGGTTGAAAAGATAAAAAAAAAAATACGGAGTAGTTTTTGTTATAAATAAATTACAGTAATAAATTGATAAATAGAATAGATAAAGGGTACTTTGGGGAAGTTAGCCAAATTAATAGTGGATTTATCACAAGAGGTAGGGGAAATCACAGATTCACAACTCACAACCCACAATAGATAGATAGATGGATAGATTCTCTTTTAATATTGCAAGTATTACTCTTTTGGTTTGATTAAGTTAGAAGTAACGTGAATGATAAAAATAAATAAACTTAATATTCAGATATAAAAAAAAAATATATAAACTCACAATAATGAAAGCTAATTTTATCGATGTTTGTATATTTACAGGTTCATTTACACCGAGTTAATTTTAAAAGATTCGTAAGTTTTTTAGCGGTTAAAATTTTATTAAAACCAATACATCCAAATTAATTAGCGGAGGAATACATAACCAAAAATGCAAACAACTATCACCCTTACCTATATTTTTAACCAAAAAAAAATATGAAAAAACTAGTAGAAAAAAATGACACACTTCTTTAATAGCAACGGTGTTAAATACGATTACATTCATAAACCTCTAAATGCTCCACAAAGTTGTTGTAACGATAATGAACATCTGATCCTTCCGATCCAAAGTGTGATGACTATTATATATCCAGCTAGATAACTCTTCCCATGACATGATCGTTGTTGAAAATCCGCATTTGTCCACCCTCGAATTTGGCCCTAAATTTGTCGCGCTAAGATACTAAAATTGATTATTTTTCAATGTCTCTTATCATTCACATTAATGTCAATATATACAAATAAATGGGCTTAACTCTACTGGCTATATATAATTGAAATGGGCTGATGGGCTAAGTAAATTACATACATATACATGAATACATACTGACTAATACACCCCGCAGTTGGAACGGTTGTTGAAGAACGGACGTTCAAGCTGTATTTGAACTCGGTAAATAATCATGTAGGGAGTCCCTTAGTAAAAATATCAGCATACTGATAAGTAGTAGGAACATGAAGAACACGAACATCGCCTGTAGCAACCTTATCACGCACGAAATGTATGTCTATCTCGATGTGTTTTGTGCGTTGATGTTGTACCGGGTTGGTGGAGAGGTAAACCGCACTCACATTATCACAATAAACCAAAGTAGCATGAGAGAGCGGTGAGTGAAGTTCACAAAGTAAGTTGCGTATCCAACATGTCTCAGCAACGGCATTGGCAACAGCTCGATATTCAGCTTCAGTACTTGAGCGGGATGCAACTGCCTGTCTTTTAGAAGACCAGGATAAAAGATTATCGCCAAGAAATACACAATATCCGGATGTAGAGCGACGAGTGTCAGGACAACCTCCCCAGTCTGCATCAGAGTAAGCAATAAGTTTCGTGGTGGAGGATGGAAAAATCTGAAGCCCATTATTAACTATCCCGCGAACATAACGCAATACGCGTTTAAGAGCAGCAAAGTGGGGTTCTCGAGGATCGTGCATGTATAAGCACAACTGTTGAACAACATACGTAAGATCAGGTCGGGTAAAAGTTAGATACTGAAGTGCACCTGCACGACTACGATATAGTGTGGGATCTGTAACAGGAGGTCCATTGGGCCCAACTTTGGACTGAGTATCAACAGGAGTAAGACATGGCTTACAATTAGTCATATCGGCCCGTTCTAAAATGTCTAGAGCATATTTTTGCTGAGATAAAAACATGTCATCTTTAGTACACATAGCAGAAATACCTTGAAAATAATTTAGTGGTCCAAGATGAGTCATCGCAAATTCTTTGCCAAGCGAGGTAATAATATTCTGTAAAAGAGAGGTGGACGAAGCAGTGAGAATAATATCATCAACATAGAGAAGTAAATAAGCAGTAAGAATCCCATGTCGGTAGATGAACAACAACGAGTCACAACGGCTATGTTCAAAACCAACACGAAGAGCATACTGAGCAAATATATGAAACCAAGTACGAGGATCTTGCTTGAGACCATATAATGATTTGCGAAGATGGCACACATAACCAGGTTTTGTCAGATCATGAAAGCCTGGAGGCTGGTGCATGTAAACAGTATCTGTAAGATTACCATGTAAAAAAGCATTCTTGACATCAAGCTGATGAATCGGCCAATGTCGAGAAACAGATAGGCTAAGTACAGCCCGAATAGTTGCTGGTTTTACCACCGAACTAAAAGTCTCACCACAATCAATACCAGGTCGTTGACTTTTTCCATTAGCAACCAAACGAGCTTTATACTTGTCTAAAGTGCCATCAGAGTGTAACTTTCATTTAAACAACCACATAGATCTCACAATATTAACACCTGAAGGTCTCGGAACCAGAGCCCAAGTACCATTTTTAATTAAAGCATTGTATTCATCAATCATTGCCGGTTTCCATTTAGGGTCTGAAAGGGCTTGGATGTGAGATTTCGGAATATCAGGTGGGGTGTTAACATTTAAGTTTAAGAGAGAGATGGGTTTATGGATTCCGGTTTTGGCACGAGTGAGCATTGGGTGTTGATTGTGGGTTGCAGGAGTTGGGGTGGTCGAACCAGACGTACTCTCAGATGCGGTGGAGGGAGAGGTGACATGACCAGTAGAAGTAGAAGGAAGAGGGGCTTCGGCAGTAGTAGAGGCCGAAGGTGGAGGTGACATGGGTAAGTCTGGATGTGCGGAAGTAGAGGTGGGAGTATGACTGCTCGAAGTAGGTGTATTAGGACGTTCATGATGATGGTGGTGTGGGTGAGGTCGGAACTCACTGGGAATATCAAGGAAGGAATATGTGGGAGAGGAGTTTGGTTTCATGGAACCGAATGAAAATATAGTTTCATCAAAGGTGACATGACGTGATATGATGATCTTTTTAGAATCAAGATCTAGACAATGGTATCCTCGATCATTGGTAGGATAGCCAAGAAAGATGCATGGTGTAGAACGTTTGGCGAGTATGTGAGGTGTTTGGAGATGTGGATAACACAAGCAACCGAAGACTCGGAGGTGAGAGAATTTAGGTTGTTTGTTGAAAAGTCGAGTAAAAGGAATATCATTAGAGATGGATATGGAAGGTAGGATATTGAGTAAATGGGTGGCCATATGAAGAGCCTCACCCAATATTCGGGCGGGCGGGGGGGGGGGGGGGGGGTCTAGCATGAAAAAGAAGAGATCGGACACAGTTGTTTATGGTGCGGATCATTCGTTCCGCTATGCCATTTTGTTGAAAGGTGTGCGGGCAGGAAAAACGAAACTCGATGCCATGGGTGGAAAATAAGTTATGAAAAGAGGCGTTATTATATTCACCCCCGTTGTCGCACTGAAGGGCTTTGATGGTGGTGTTGAATTGATTTTTAATATCGGAGTGAAACTGTAAATTTTTTGAAAACACATCTGATTTCTTACGAAGAGGGTATACTCATAGAAAGTGCGTGTAGTGGTCTAATAATAACATGTAATATTTAAAACTGCCTACACTAGGAATGGGTGTTGTCCATAAATCAGAATGGATAATTTCAAAGGGTTTAGTCACAACGGAAACAGAACGATAAAAAGCCAATTTGACATGTTTTCCTAATTGGCACGCATGACATAAAGTTTTAGTCGTGGATTTATTGCAATTAAAGAAACCACGAGAAACTAAAGTATGTAAAATATGATCACCGGGGTGTCCCAAACGATTGTGCCAAAGAGGCTGGCTTGATGTGAGTAAAGCAATTTTGGATAGGTTGGATGTAGTGACAGGGTAAAGGTCACCGTCACTGTCACATCGAAGGATAGTTTGTTGGTACGAGTATCTTTTAACGAAAAATCAAATTCGTCAAATTCGACAAATTCGATGGTAGATTTATTATCTTTATTAAATTGTTTGACTGAAATTAAGTTTTTGACGATATTGGGGGTAACAAGAATATTGTTTAGGTGTAGAGGTCGGTAAGGATTAGGAAGGGTGGTGTTTCCAGAGTTTAATACATGTATGGTTGAACCGTCCCCGACAATAACCGATGAAACAATGCTTTTATTAAAAATTGTATCGAGTTTACCTGCATCCGAGGCTAGATGAGCAGTGGCCCCGGTGTCCATATACCATTCGTCATTGATGTTATGCGAGGTGTATACGAAATAGTTATATTTTTATTGCGAAATACTATTAAATATGATGCAATTTTACACAAGTTATTTATTTATTAATAGAATGGATATACCTAAACCTTGCTACAACACTTATAGGCAGTGTACCTAATCGTACAGTAGTGTAGTTTTTAGTAAGTCCGGTTTGTCCACAGGGAACTAGCCAAGTTTAACGCTATATTTTTTAAAACTATATTTGCATATATATATATATATATATATATATATATATATATATATATATATATATATATATATATATATATATATATATATATATATATATATATATATATATATATATATATATATATATATGTATATATATATATATATATATGTATATATACATATATATATATATATATATACATATACATATATATATATATATACATACATATATATATATATATATATATATATATATATATATATATATATAAGTAATATTATTATTATTATTATAAAAAGGGGGTTTTACCGTTTAATGACCGGTTTGTCAATTTTATGTCTTAAGTCGCAATTAAAACCTAATGTAAAATATTAAATATACAAATGACTTAATTTAAAGCGTAAAGTAAATGACGATAAATAAAAGTGCTATAAATAAAAGTACGATAATTAAAAGTGCAATAAATAAAATGACAGTAAATAAAAGTGCGATGAGATATAAAATAAAGGAATTATGCTTATTTAAACTTCCGTAATCATGATGTTCGACGTGTTGATTTTAATTTATTACCATGGGTTAATTGTCTTTTGTCCTGGATTATTCGATATGTCCATACGGTTTTTTCCATAATAGTCCATCAGTCATAATTATAAAGTACGAGGATCTTCGTCAAATTAACCTTATACCCGAAGTCAAATATTCCAACTAATTGGGGATTCGAACTGTAACAAGGTCTTAATACTTTGTTTAATGAATACACCAGGTTATCGACTGTGTGTAATCCAAGGTTTTAATACTTTGTTAACAATTACACCAATTACCCTTGAATGTAATCCACCCCTGTTTTAATGAGTCCATTAACTATTAATCCATCCCCGTGTCCGGTCAAATGAACAATAATTCGTATTTATAGATATCCCGTCCACTGTACCCGATTAAGCGTATGTGGTTATATATAGATACGTCAAATTGTAACCTTTATATTAAATTTACGAGGTATCATTTAGTTAATATAAAGCCCATTAATAGCCCATAGTCTAATTTCCACAAGTGTCGTTCTTTTGTCCAAACCCCAATTATGGTCCAAAACCCAATTACCCAATCTTAACATTTAGCCCAGCATTACGATTACTTAGGCTTAAATAAGCATAATAATAACTTAGCTACGAGACATTAATTTAAAAAGGTTGAACATAACTTACAATGAGTATTAATCGCGTAGTGTTACACGTACAGAATTTCGACTTACAAACTTACAACATTCGCTACCATAACCTTATTATTATTAATCTTAAATTAAAATTAAAATTATAAAATAAATATAAATATATATCAGAGAGTGAGAGAGATTGAATTATATTGTGTACATAACTCGTCCGAAAAACTGACTTTTTATAGAACCTGGCCAGCTACAGTAACTCATGCGAGCGCATGACTTTTGTGCCTTCTAGCCATGTGATCGCATGGCCAGCTGTTCCAGCTCAGATTGAGTTTTAAACGTTGTCTGCGCGTATTTATTTAATATATAATATAATATATATATAATTTTATATAATTAATTATATATTATATTATATTCTTGTGCATTGTTGACTTGTAATTTTAGCTCCGTTGCGCCACGCGTTGATAGTTGGTTCATGTCACAGTTCCGGATTTTCGAACGTCCTTTTGTACGATTTAATATCTTGTACTTTGCGTTTCGCGGCTCGTACTCTTGTAACTTTTAGACGTTTCTCATCAATAATTTGAACCACTTTTATTGTACTTTGTACTTTTTAGCGTTTTGGTCATTTGCGTCTTCAAATCTTCGAATCTGTCTTTTGTCTTCACCTTTTATTATTTAAACGAATATCACTTGTAAATAGAACAATAGCAACTAAAAGCTTGTCTTTCTTGAAGGATAATGCTATGAAATATATGTTCGTTTTTAGCATTATCAAATATTCCCACACTTGAGCGTTGCTTGTCCTCAAGCAATATAGAACTTGAATATAGCTTTACTAGAATCACTTCTTTATTCTTCACACTTTATACATCAGTGATTTTAATACGGCGGTATGAACAATGGTAGTAACGATGTGGTTTACAGTCTCACATGACTATAAAAATTTAGATCCTTTAGGGAAATTGGATCTTTATGAAAAACATTTGATCTTTTGAAATTTCAATCTAGCTTTTACTCTAGATTAGTTTTCCGGAATAACCCTTCACCGGTGTTTGCAAATTATTTTTGTGGGTTTTGTGGGTTTTGTGGGTTTTGTGGGTTTCAGATTTGAAAATTTTAGCTCAAAACTTATGGTTTTGTGTCACCCACTTGCTAACCTTGTATTGGGAAAGCAACACATCCAGTTTACTTGCTCCGTATATTACCTTTCGGTAAACTTCCATCCGGTTGTAAAGGAAAGCGTTGAACAAGCAACTGTTAAGGTAATATCCCGTGACATGCTTTTGATTATGGTCTATATTGTGTCGGATACAATTACTATCCTTTGTAGGAGCAATAGTAAAGATCACCCTATAGTTTTTCGATCTGGCACAAAGTCCTGTCTTCGACCATCCTATGCAACCACCGTTCTTACGGTTGATACCTGATTTAGTTCAGGTGACCTAATGAATTCCGGTGAATTCTTAGGATTTTACGTTCAATGGTAATGAACGCATTGAAAATAGGGTTTCAGAAAACAAATCGGTTTGTAATTTGATCAAAATATTTTCTCGTTCAAGCTCGAGTTTAGATATCATCTAATTCCATGAGTTTGTAATTCTTAATCTTTAAGGTCAATCTCAAGGATTGAGTAATATCAGTCTTAAAAGCTGATTTTTGATCTTTAAGGAGATTATCCTTTCTGAGGATTTGATTCATTAGTCTTATAAGCTAATTTGCACGGTGCCCCCCATTGTACGAGACAGATCCTCTCATAGTTAGGATAAGTCTGACCACTTGGCGACCCTGTTTAATGCTGGGATCCGTGGATTTCCAGCTGATTTTCGAGAAAACTTTTCAAGGTTTTTCGTAGACTCTACAACTGGTCTGGACGACAACTTCCTGACCTAAATCAAGAAGTGCGTGTCTTTTTTCTCAGAAGACTTTACTTCCTTTTGAATTCCATTTATATTATAATAAACTGGGTAAAACTGATTAATATCGTCCAAAACAAACGTATCTTCAATTATTTGTACAAAAATATGTGATATATGTTCTAAATAACTTGGTAAATTTTTCCCACACTTGGCTTTTATTTTCCTTTCTTTGCCTTTTTATTTTCCTCTATTCCATTTTAAATGAATTCTAACATTTTGAGTTGTTTCTCAATTTATGTCCTTTCTGAGGTAACAATAATTTTGGTGTTAACACCTAGTTTTATCGTTCATAAATATGTATAAACATGATTTTGAATTCATTTATGAAAGGACCCGTTCATATACATTATAAACGATTCACAATAGTTGATTACATCGCGAGGTATTTGACCTCTATATGATACATTTTACAAAAATTGCATTCGTTTTTAAAAGACAAACTTTCTTTACAACGAAAGTTGACGGCATGCACACCATTTCATAATACATCCAACTATAATTGGTTTAATAATAATCTTGATGAACTCAATGACTCGAATGCAAAATCTTTCAAAATATGCCATGAATGACTCCAAGTAATATCCTGAAAATGAGCTAATGCACAGCGGAAGATTTCTTTAATACCTGAGAATAAACATGCTTTAAAGTGTCAACCAAAAGGTTGGTGAGTTCATAGGTTTATCATAACAATCATTTCAATATATTAATAGACCACAAGATTTCCGTTTATAAATATATGTACACTCGCAAGTGTATAAAAGTATTCTATAAGTTGTAGGCACCCGGTAACGAGCCTTAACGTTCATGTTTTACCCTCTGAAGTACACCAGATCAGGTGTGTTTAAAATAACCTCGAAGTACTAAAGCATCCCATAGTCAGGATGGAGTTTGTCAGGCCCAATAGATCTATCTTTAGGATTCGCGCCTACCGTACATAGACAAGTAGTTTAATGTTACCAAGCTAAGGGTATATTTCTGGTTTAAACCCACATAGAATTAGTTTTAGTACTTGTGCCTATTTCGTAAAACATTTATAAAACAGCGCATGTATTCTCAGCCCAGAAATATATATAAAAAGGGAGCAAATGAAACTCACCATACTGTATTTCATAGTAAAAATACATATAACGTCATTTAACAAGTGCAAGGTTGGCCTCGGATTCACGAACCTATATTAAGTATATATATTTATATGTTGGTCAATATCTGTCTAACAATTTAGGTCAAGTCGTAGTGTATCACAATCCTAATGCTCGAGACCGACATGCAAAAGTCAACAAAAGTCAACTTGACCCAAAATGACTTTCAAAATCTATACATGTTTATTATATAACTTATATATAGTCGTTTTATATATTTAAATATATTTATCAGATCTTATTATACTAAATAATACCAGTCATTTATTAATAAATAAAAATTTATATTTAAATTTATATATGATAAAAATATACTTTTATATATCTCAAGTAATAAAATTTATAAAATTCACTTAATATCATAAAAATATAATGGTATGTATTATTAATGTAATTATATTACGCGTGGTAAAAATATCTTTGTACGCATATTTATTTGATTAAATAATATTGATAATAATAATAATGATAAAAATAATAAAATGATAGTTTCAATAAAAATATTAATTTTTAGTAATTAAGATAATTTTAGTAATAACATCAACTGATAACAATTATAATAATCGTTTTAATAATAATATTAAAATTAATAATAATTCAGTTGACCATATCTTTTAATCCGTTCATCGAACCCACACGATTTCTAAATGAAAAGTTATTAATTTTTCTTTAGCTTTTCAACGACATGCATATCATATACCTTATCTCTGTAGCATATGTATCAAATTCGTGATTTATCATAAACTATTTAACGACGAAACTAAGCATACAAACATGCATAATCATATATACTCGAGCACTAGTCAGGGATACACTATTAATATATAAAAGATAAGATATGAATGCTCACGTATCAATATTGTGATTCAATATTGCAGGAAAGTACGTAGACGCAATGAAAATGATAAACGTTAGGTTGACCTCACGAGCAATACCCTCGAACAATACCCATAACCTCCATAGCTATAACCCATAATTTCCTTAGCTCTATCCCGTTTGAAAACTTATTTTGAAATCGTCTGAATATAACTCCATCGTAGTATTTTATGTATACTAATAATATCTTAAAATAATACTAAGTAAATATATATATGTAATTTGATTGAGAGAGTTTAGAGAAATATATTTTCAAATTTCTATGAAATAATGAAACCTATTGAATTCTATTTATAATAGATTTTTGAATTATTAAAGTGAATTATTAAAGTATGAATTATTAAAGTGAATTATTAAAGTATGAATTATTAAAGTGAATTATTAAAGTATGAATTATTAAAGTGAATTATTAAAGTATGAATTATTAAAGTGAATTATTAAAGTAAATTATTAAAGTATGAATTATTAAAGTGAATTATTAAAGTGAATTATTAAAGTTAAAGTAAAGTAAAAGTAAAGTTAAAGTAAAGTAAAGATAAAGTTAAAGTATAGTAAAAGTATAAAACTATGTACGTATAATACGCGTATAAATATATTTAATATTAATTTAAATCGTTATATCATAAAACATTTTAGAAAAGTAGAATTATATATATTCATAATAGGTTTCAAGTTTTTAAATTACAGTCTGTTGGTGAAGCATGGGATAAAGTCCAAAGGTTTAATAAACGTATGAAATCATCTTAATGAAAAATGCCGAGTTACTTAACTTGTCGATATCCAACATCTAAGTTATTTACACTCCACGTTCTTACTTATAGATCACTTTACCATTTTTCGAATATTGTCAAAAAGAATAGATTTCTTAAATCACAGTGGACCTCATAACATTGGCCCGTAATCATATCATAATGTATCTGATAATTCAATCATTTGATATTATCTCTTAATTCTGTCGATAAATATATCAAAACAAATACGTTCATGTAAAGTATCATATATATCAAATACTTTGTTAATGTTTTCAGTTATTATATATTATATATACATATCTATATACACATAATTGTTCGTGAATCGTCGAACACGGTTAAAGGGTAATTGATTACATGAATGTAGTTCCAAACTTTTTGAGATTCAACATTACAAATTCTGCTTATCGTGTCGGAAACATATAAAGGTTAGGTTTAAATTTGGTCAGAAATTTCCGGCTCGTCACAGTTTATTTGAAAATTTAAATTTTTTTACTAGAATTGGGTAGTCAGTATATAAGACTAGGGCTGTTCTTTATTATCAGAGAGCACTAGATTCTAATACAACTACTGCGTTACTAGTATTTTTAATGGTAACCAAGTGTTTAAATTAAAATTTTAAAACCCGAAAGAATTTAACCCCTTCCCACACTTAAGATCTTGCAATGCCCTCATTTGCAAGAAATCAGTAACACTTTAAATTATTGAGGGTGATTAGCGTAGAAAAATGATTAAATTTTACCAAAGTTTCCAAACATATTGTTGTTTGTGTTGAATGATAAATGGTGCACATCATTTGTTCATTTCGTCTGTTGTTACATCACCCTTGTTTTTTGTTTTGTCGTCAAAATTAATAGCTTTTGCTGAACTTAATGCCAGTCTTTGAAAATGTGCTGTTTTACCCTGTTGTGTACATGAGATAAAATACATACAATACAAATATAAATATGCATGGTAATTTGAAATGGGACTTAATATCCCACTTTTAAATCAAATATGAAATATTAGTACAAAATAATAAAAAATATTAAACATTACATTAAAGTATAAAAATGTTAAATGTTTAGCATAAATAGATAAAATAATAAAAGAGAAGACATCACCAATGGAACACTATTGATTTGGATAGGGGTTCCAGTTCATATCATCATTCGGGTTCCATGGTTGGTGATAGGTGTTCTGGTATGCTTGATTGGGGTCGTACAGGTCATAGGGTGGTCGCATGTCGGGCTGATGCGGTGGATAGTAAGCAGGTCGAGTCGGGATGTAGTTATTTGGTACCTGATATGATAGCTGGTTCATGATTTAGTGCTGATGAACTTGTCAGCTATCGTGTTGGCATCGCCTGGAAGTCTCATACTCATTCGCGGCTTGCACTGCTCATACCGACAATGCCTATCCTCATTAGTCATTTCTACCTCATCTATACGCTGGAAAACGTCAGTAGCACTATCCCTAATGACATCTCTAATGTCATCCGCTTCCTCCATCTCCTCATCCGAACCCCTCTCTACCTGTGGATGGCGGCCCTGATATTGTACTGCCTGATTGCGTCTCCTAGTCAATACCTTTGCACCTTGATAGACTTGCAAACCTAAAGTCTCGTCCTATTCCCTACATACCATCATCGGACCCCCTTGATCCCTATCTACACCTAAATACTCTCCAATGAGAGTAACAAAAATACCTCATCCTATTATTCCCCCTTCCTGTATACCTTCCACCATTTTGGACAGATAAAAACCAACAGAGTAGGGGATATTAACAAAGCTTCTAGTGTTTCGAATGCACTTAAGGTAAAATAAATCGTGTAAGGTCATTTTCTCCTTATTGTTACCTCTTTGTGTAATCGAGTTTGCTAAGAATCTATGTATTATACGAAGTTCCCTTTATTAATATCTAAATAGGAGTTTCTTCCTCCCCGCGTAAACACATTAAAATTTGACATACGCCTCCAGATGGCATTAGCGTCAAAATTTCTATCTACCCGCTCACCATGATAAATTAAATTTATACAATCAGGTGACAGTAATTCAGCGGGAGAGTAAATCTGTAAAGCCCTGGCCATGTCCAGCATGGACATCCTGTACATTCTACGGCCAAGTAAAAATCTAAGAAAACTCTTATCGTCTAACCTATCTACATCTTTATTAAAAGCTATAGTACTCATTAGCTCAACACACCACTCTTTATATACATGCCTACGAGTGGTAAATAAACGTTCCCAATTAGTAAAAGAAGAGCTGCCATACCTTTGGATTAGATGCTGCCTAACTGGGTTAGGTAGGTGGACCCTTTCCAAAGGCTCCCAATCTATTACCCTTGGTACTTCTACATTTTTGGTCCAAAGCTTAAATTTGTTACTTTGGTACGTCGGGTAATCTCTCCAACTTCTATCAATCCTTAAATTGGGATGCAACTGTTCTTCATGAATTGTTGGGTGTTCTATTATATGGTGAACGGGAAATACTACGTAGGCAATAAAAAATTGTGGCTCCGGCTCATAGTATGGTACGTGTTGATCATAATGTTGTTGTTGTTCAGGTTGGTGTTCTGGTTCGTGATATTGCATCTCTGGTTGTGGTTCCGGATCAGGTTGCCTAGACGATGATGCACCGTCTGTATCTGTATTTCTCTGCAAAACACATTAAACACAAAATTTGTGCATCCAAATATGCATTAGTGTTAGCAAAATAACAAATTAAAACAATTACAATAACATGTTTAATCCATATTAAACTTATACTCATTTTCATATTTTTATCAATTCTATACTTTTTCAAATAAGCATATATGAAAATGTTTACAAAGTTCATAGGCTTTTATTTCAAATAACATGTCAAAATAATCATTACTAGCAATTAAACAAGTTTCAAATGGCATTTATATCAAATTAATCAAGTTCATGAACTTTAGACTTAAAAAGTCCACTTTAATTCTCAAAAATTATGTTTAGGATCAAAGTTTGGATCATTTAGCTACCTAAACATGTTACACTACTTAATTTAGCAATAATTCATGACAAAAATCGGCCATAACCTGTTTATATCAAAAAGTCCCAAATTGCTCAAGAACACAAACCCCAGATTTCTAAAATTTTTGAAGTTTATGGCTTCAAATCATGACAAATAGCATCAATCTAGGTTATACATGCATAATATACTAATAATTTAACTCTAATTACACTAGAAATTAACAAAATCAAATTAGGTAAAAATTGTCTCAAGAACACTAAAATTCGAATTTAAAGAGTTTTAGGGGTGAAATCTTTACCTTCCTGCTTCCCCATCTGAGAAAAGACATGATTATAGCGGATTATTGTAAGAAATTTGGTGAATTTTGGTGAAAAATGACGAATTTTTGAGAGGGTTTTGGGATGTTTTCGTATATGTGTGTGTATAAATGTGGGAGACAGAGAACAGTAGACTGGCCTTAACAATCTCTCCAGCTTTTTGATGCCATGCGATTGCATGGTGGTGTAGGCTAAATCCCATGCGATCGCATGGGGTCCTTGTTGTTTTTTTTTTTTTTTTTTTTTTTTATAAAAACCTTTAACTTATAAAACAAATAATTAATTTTAAAAATTTGTTTTCTTTTAAAATGAGGGCGTTTCGGATCATTGTCCTAGTTCGTCTCTCGACAAATTTTTTTAAAATTTGTCATTTTTAAGCGTTGTTTTAAAAGCAAAGGTTTTTGGGTTTTTTTTTTAATGTTTTTGGCATACTTTAAAACAATAAGATTAAAATAAATGATAATAAAATTTCTCGTCCCGTCCTCGAATAAAGCGATTTCGGTTCTATGACCTAGTCTTCAACTCACGACGAATTTTAAATATCAAATTTTTAACTTAATGAAATAAAGTAAATTTTTGTTTTTAAAATCACACCAAACTTAAATTTAAAATGCATAAAATTAAAAATTCATATTAATATTATTAATATTTTTATACATTAATTTTACAAACTTATATTGAAAATATTAATTGTTAAAATATTTAAAAACTTAAATATATTGATATAAAAAGATTTACAATAATAATTTAATATTAATTTAAAAACAAGGTAAAAATTAAAATTAAAAATCTTTTTAGTCTTTTATCCAACTTTAATCAATCAAATATTAACAAAAATATACATCCCTCTTTTGGGTAAAGTAATTTCGGCTATATTACCTAGTTTTACTCCTGACGAATTTCTGAAATATTTTGGATTGATTGATTAAAGATATTTATACCTTAAAAATAAACGGTAAATTTCGCAGTGATGTAATAAATTTTTTGTATGATATCAATAATTTTCGGATTCGCATAACTAATTTTATTGAATATCAATTTAATACTTTATAGCGAATGATTCAGCGTTTATTATCAAAAGGTTAAAAGCAATAAAAATTAAAACAAATAAAAACTGTACATACTTACCTGTGAGATAGAATTCTCAGAGACCTGCTTTAGCCGACTCATAGGAGAGTCGTGTGATTTGGTTTTCCATAGCTACATAAGCGTAGCCTCGATTCTTCAATAACTTTTCTTCTAAACATATGAACGGTCCTTCTCTGCATATAGTAACAAATTCGGTATTTGAATATGTTTAATTGTTCGAACATTTACCTTCGTGCGACCATTTTCCGCATTTATGACATCTTTCAAGGTGTCGTGCTCTTCTTTTTGTTGCGGATTTTGATTTTCCTTTACCAAAATGTGTTTTATGATGATCTTTCCTGAGTTCTCTCCTTACTTCGTCCATTTTGCCTCTTATAAATGATACTAGTTCACTCGGAAAGATGTTATTATTACGTTTAGTAATCATAGCGTGTAGTAGTAGACCATGGTTCAGATCAAAGGAATTATTCATCTCGTAAAACCTAAAAAAAAAAAAAAAATTCAGAATGGAGGGAGAAGACTAGTTCTTTAGGGTCTGCTAGGGAAAGACCATTCGGATTCCATTCTCGAGAACTACACGAAAACATAAAATCTAACTCTAACAGAAACACATATTACCCTTAAAAATTTGATTCTCCCCACACTTAGTTAGCCGTGGTGTCGAAATTGTGATTAACTTCGTTTTCAATTGGACTATCAACAACTTGTATATCTCTGACTTTTGCTTCAAGCTAATTGTTGATTTCTCTGTAACTTTCACAAATTCAACTAACATTGCTTTTTCTTTAGGCGACAAATTGGATACTAATCGGTTACATAACTTAAAATTCCCCTTAATCCTAGCATTTTGAATCCGTTTATAAAGTTTCTTCGTTAAACTGTTGAAAATGGGTTCATCTAATTTCGTATCAATAACGGGGTTCTTTGTTAACGGGTTATCATTAAGTATTTCTTCATCTTCTCCACACTTAGGCGTTTTTATTGGTTCAACAGTTTTGGTTGGTGGAGAACTAAACTTTCGATTCACAAAGGTAACCGATTTGTTACCATCCCTAAGTGTCATTCTCCCTTCTTTTACATCAATGAATGCCTCGGTGGTTGCTAAAAATGGGCGACCTAAAATTAGAGGAATATCAAGGTCTTCCTCTATATTAATAACTATAAAGTTTGCAATAAAGGTCAAACTTCTCACTTTAACAAGTAAATTATTGGCTATTCCAACCGGGCGTTTAATGGTTTGATCAAATAATTGAACACTTATTTTGGTTGGTGTTAATTTACCCACTCCTAATCTTTTGTATAAGGAAAGAGGCATAACATTTGCACTTGCTCCTAAATCTGCTAGTCCATTATACATAGCACCATCATTAAGCAAGCAAGAAATGAAAAAATCACCTGGTTCTCCTACTTTAGTAAGTAGAGTTGGTTTGTTAATCTTTTTCGGGTGATCTTTTCTTGGTTCTTCCACTTCTACTTGAACTTCTTGTTCACATTTTTCTTCAATTCTTGGAATGGGAGGTTTTGTGACAACCCGTAAATTTTCGGCAAAATTTTAACAAAAATCTTTATATGATTTCATTTAACCTCGACTAATTCCGACGATTCACGAACAATTATTTGTAAATAATTACGCATTAATTTGATATATTAATATTATTATTATTAATATCCTTTTTAAACAAGATATCAATAATTAATATCTTTATTATCAGTATTGTTATTATGAATAAAAAAATATTGACAAATATTCTTGGAAAAGTAGTAAATCAATTTGTTTATTTTAAAAATATATATATAAAAAAAATCCTTAAAATAAATGATTTTTTTAATAAAATAAATAAATAAATAAATAAATTACTTTTTAATTAAAAATTATAATGGAAAACTACTTTTATTATTTTATTTTATGCATTATCCCATGACCTAATATTTAATACTTTTGAATTTTAAAATCCCATTAAAAATTAAAATATTTCTTTTTTTTAATTATTTTATTCTTTTTACCTAATTTTTTCAAGTATAAATACCCCTCATTTCTCATTCAAACTCACACCAAGATTTCTCTCACTCTCTCTTTGAAGAATTACTACTAGTAAGTATTCTTTTCTTACTTTTTACTTTTTACTTTTTTACTTTTTACTTTTTACTTTTTACTTTTTATTTTTTACTATTTACTTCGATTTATTATTTTTTTTACCGAAACATGTAAATAATGTTATAAATTATATGAAATTAAAATTAAAATAAATACTCCCTCCGTCTCATTCCAATAGTCCACAGACAAAAAACACGCAGTTTTAGGAAATCACACTAACTTCATTTCTCCACCAATGAAATATCTTCTCTCTCCAGATCCACCAATGAAATATCTTCTTTCCTTTCTATTTATGGAAGTGGACTATCAGAATGGGACAACTCAAAATGGAATACTGCCCTATTGGAATGAGACGGAGGTAGTAACATGTTATAATTAGTAATATATGTTACTAAAAATTATAAAAGTATTTTTTATGAATTAATATATAGGAGTTATAATTAAAATCGAATTAATGAATATATATGTATATACGCACCTAACGTGAAGGTTATAATTAAAGATAGCGTACAAAGACTACAAACATCACCGCTACTTGTGGCTTAGGGTGATCCTTCTTACCATTATGGGACGCTTGTGGATCTAGAATGCCAAGACTTAGATTCTGGTCAAGAGATCCTGGGCCGCTCGGTAACAATAGATCATTCGAGTGACTTGCATGTTAGCGACGAAGTTTGGGCGAGATTGTACAACATCTTTATTAAGAATTATAACCCGAACATTCTTAAACTAGAAACTTACTATAAGTGAAAGTTTTTCATAAATAGTAGGTTTCCAAAAATAGAAACTTTTGAGAAATAGGAACTTTTCTCGAAAACCGTCACTGTCAATATAGTTGCTATAGTAATAAACATACTTTATGTCAAGTTAGACATTAACTAATCAAACGTTATACCTCAAGGTTGATATCCAGATCACTTACTTGCTTTACTTTCCTTCTTGCGTGGAATACTTCAACTGCTATTTAATGTGAGTTCATCTGCTCCCTTTTTATCTATATTTTTGGGCTGAGAATAATGCGCAACTTTTATAACTGTTTTATACGTTAGACACAAGTACCAACTATTAAACTGTGATATGTTGGGCTATGACCAACAAGTCCCCAACCGACAAGTATAAACGATAACTTGTTACTGGGCAAACTTGAAAGTCTAGTCTAAATATCAGTACCAACTGTTAAAACTATGATATACCCGGCTATGTCCGACTAAGTCCCTACAGTGATATTTTTAATTGCTGCGGCATTTTTAATTATTGGGGATAGGCTTATCGGGAGTAGCGTCCCCGATACATTTGACTAAGTCTTTGTATTACTTGATAATGAAATTAAACGACAAGGACAGAACAACTTGTCACGGGGCAAACAATGTTTAGTCTAAATATCACGCACTGGCATAACTTTTTGATCCTGTGGGAGATCAACTTGACTGAATCTGAGTGATCTACTTATGAAAAAATAAATCTTGTGGTCTAACACTATTACTGAAATCATTATTTATGACAAACCTATGAGCTCACTCAACCTCGTGTTGACTTTTTAAGCATGTTTATTCTCAGGTACTTAAATATTGCTTCCGCTGTATATCTACTGCTTTGATGGTGATTGCTTGCTATGCTTGGAGTCTTCATTACATATCATATCAATTAAAGACATATTTATCTTCCGCTGCAAAAACTCAACAAAATGTCTCATGTAGAGTCGTTCTCGTTTATACAACTGTGATTTGATATATTAAGTCACGTTATTCTTCCAGGCCCTATCTGGAGGACGTGACAGATTGGTATCAGAGCAGGTTGTTGTAGAGAACCAGGATTTACATTTTATGTGTGCCTTATACAATTAGGTACCTTAGCAATGTAGGACTACAACTTTCCTTAACCGTAGTGCCTTTACTTGTTGCCTTTAACTGTTAAATGCTACACTATGCTTTAGAAACTTTACTTATCTTAGAATGCCGAGCCAACCTAAGAACTCTGCTCACTTTCCTAAGTATTATCCAATTACGCCACCGCATTTAAATGCGACACCATGATTTCTGAAATTCTTGACATTCCTATGTCATCTATTATGGTTTTGTGTATTACATATGTATTACATGAAATATTATCCATGATTTTTGAAACTCCTATAATTGTTACTATTTATACTCAAACGTATATAACTCCCTGTTATATGACGTACCTATATGCCTTATACCTTTATGCATCGGTTTGCGAACCGAAAAATGTCATTGGGTTATCACAGTATACGAATTGAAAGTCTTTAATCGAAAGATTATTAGATTACATACTTATAATTTTATAATCTCGACACGTCATACTGCCATTATTGGAGTATAGACAAATCATATGTTATCATATCTATCCCAATTTTCCTAAATTTCCTCCGTAAATTACAGAAATCTTTTTGCTATAAATAGTATTCAAAGAGACGAATATATCATTCAGTATTCAATACCCATTTCATATCAAACCCTATTCCAAACACATAATATGAATTTCTCGAACTCCACGAGCTCCAATGGCAGCGTAACCGGAACAAACGAACCAATCAGCCATCATCTATTCTAGATAAATTGGGGATGGGTTCGTAGCCGACTCAATCAATGGAGGCAAGAAGAAGGTGATCCCTTCCACCAATCGAATTCACCTCTTAGCGAAGAACCTGAAGTGCTTACCGGAGAACCAGTCCGAAACACTATTTTCTCTCTTCTTTCCAGGGTATCCCGTCACGAATATATAATATCGAGGATTTTAGATCTTATTCACCCCTTTGTTCCAACCGCCAATCATCCCGAAATAGTAGAAGAAGTCAACGAGCTTCGTGCTCGAGTAGTGGCTCTGGAGGAAACGGTGCACGATTTGGAAGCTAGGCTCACACCTACTACCCAAGTACCACGAGCAACACCAGCAGCATAACCAGCACCACCAGTATCAGTAATACCGCCAACATCACCAACACCACAAGCACTGAAGGCACCAGTATCAGCAACAGCAACACCAGTACCAACAGTACCATCAACATCACCACCAGCAGCATCAGCTTCATCAACAACAACATTCGCATCTCACGCCTCAACATCACACTCAGTACCTCAAACATCAACATCATACGCCCATAGATACCAAGGAATATTAGTAATAATGAGCTAAGATGTATTGACTCATTCTTCGTGAAGAATTATATATGTATACCTTATATATATATGATTTGGAACAATAATAAATCTTGTCGTACTAAGCAATTACGTGTGGATCTCAACTAGTATGTACTACTTGGTTAATTCATATAACTAATATGCTATGATGTACACCCTTCGTTAATGACTTAACAATTGTTAATCACTGCTTCAGCACAATAAACTCCATTTCATAATAAATCAAGTGTAACGATGAATGTATTGATTCATAACTTCATTAGCGAAATATTTCGCGACAATTATGAAATCTCTAAGGTTTTGGAGATTATTTACTCTCGTTCCAAACAGCAAATCAGATGAGTTTAATATATATTAACTCATTAAATCCATGATTACATCTGAAGAATACATATATGAACGTATATCTTCATAAAGATTGTAAATTCTGTTGTACAAACTGTTAATTGTGAAAATATTTTAACGGGTAGGTAATACCCGAGAAATATTTACATCTCACATTAATACACTGTACATTCTTCAATTTTGATTCATAAATCATTAATTATACTCACTACCTTCACTGTGATACACAATCATTTTCATACAAATTTAATTACACATTCTAAAATTAACATACCAGAATTCAAGTAAAGCTTTAGCAGGTGTTATCTTCCTAAAGATCACTACATTCATGAATTATATTCATTCGTATTCTATGATGAATTATCACATCAAACCACCGAAATTATCATCAACAACACCTATTCGTTAACCATTAGATCCGTTGACGATTACAATCAGCGTTTAATCATCTAAAAATAAAATTTCTTGAAACCATCTCCGATTGATAACCAATGATGGCTGCATTAAATGCAGAGGAAACAGAAGAATTTTCCTCGTCATTGGATCTTAGAAATTCTAAGATATTATCGTATCCTTCGTTATAAATATCCTCTATATTTCTGAAGATATCTTCATAACGATTCTTGTCCGCAATTAATTGTCTCCTTGCGATATCTTTATCACATCATAAAGGAAACTGTTTTAGTTTCTATATTATGTAAAATTCAAGATTAAATTATGAATGATTTGAAGTAGTGTTGGGAATTAAAGCATGAGTTAGTATAATATAATGACGTCAGGCCAACGTGATTATATTACAGTAAGTCATGCTAAATTTTTAATGGAAGATGATGATTCATAGACTTTATAATCATCATTTGCCATGTTACACGACTCTTACATTCTATTTAAACTCTAAACATATCAAGAAAATATTTTTCTTGATGATTCGGTCTTTTTCGGATATTCTGGTAATTTGACAAATCAAATCACACTATTACCTTTCCTTTCTACTTTATATATTATGATCATTCGAAACTTCATACCTACAAATTCGGGACCATTACTCACTTTACTTAGAGTCGAGAGGAGAATAAAAAGGCAAAGAGCTTCGACATATAAGGGAAAATATAATGCCCGATAACGATACCGAAATTACAAACCGTGTATATCAATGCGTATAGCAATATAAAGACACGGGAGAATTAAAAACACAATAAATCCTAGAGCATAATAGAAGTAAACAGACTCCTCTGGTGGGAGTTGGAAAAGAAGGAAGATTGTGGCGATAACCAATATAAGGTCAAGAACAAGAACTGGATTGAGCATATTTACAAATATTTTGGAAGTATGAATTGAGGAAAGAAAGTATAGAAGTGGAGAAGATAATGAAACGGAAGAAGCTAATTTATAGCGAAATTCTAGACACAGCAATCGAGGCAATTCACCGCATTTAATTAAAGAAAATCCTAATTTCCTTAATTACCGGAGAATCAAATCTTCTAAAGATTATGAAGATTTCTTTAAATCTCTTAAATTCCGGAAATCAACTTTAACTATATCAAAAGTTAAGGCGAACACTTAATTTCCTCATTTCAATCTTTTGCGATAGCTTCGTTTATACTCTTCCTATAATCAAATCGTTTCATCCATATTAACCAATATTGATAAAACTCTATTTTCAACTCATATACCTCATTAAGATATCCTTGTGGTAAACAATGACGATCTCTATCAAATATCATGACCATGATTTTCATGAACTCCTTTCTATTTTGTCTACCCTAATATTATGGCATAAACGCTCAAGGTTTAAATAAGCTTACTATTATTCATAACACATTTCATGTGTATTGAAATGCTTGAATGATGTCATCATCTCCTTCTGAGGAAACCTAATCAATGACACTCTTGTTAAATCCTTTAGATAACCTCCGCATTAATAATAAAATGCACTTCGTAAAATTTATGGATTCGTATGATTTAAACTCTTGAAACAAAACAATAATCTATCTGTTGGAATTCACGCAAGGCCCCGAGTATACCTGGGAACGTGAAAACTAAATAAAACGAAAATATCCTCACCTGTTTACAAACAACGCCGATTGATGGCAACAACTAAAATTTCGGGACGAAATTTCTATTAACAGGGGGATACTGTGACAACCCGTAAATTTTCGGCAAAATTTAAACAAAAATCTTTATATGATTTCATTTAACCTCGACTAATTCCGACGATTCACGAACAATTATTTGTAAATAATTACGCATTAATTTGATATATTAATATTATTATTATTAATATCCTTTTTAAACAAGATATCAATAATTAATATCTTTATTATCAGTATTGTTATTATGAATAAAAAAAATATTGACAAATATTCTTGGAAAAGTAGTAAATCAATTTGTTTATTTTAAAAAAATATATATAAAAAAATCCTTAAAATAAATGATTTTTTTAATAAAATAAATAAATAAATTACTTTTTAATTAAAAATTATAATGGAAAACTACTTTTATTATTTTATTTTGTGCATTATCCCATGATCTAACATTTAATACTTTCGAATTTTAAAATCCCATTAAAAATTAAAATATTTCTTTTTCTTTTAATTATTTTATTCTTTTTACCTCATTTTTTCAAATATAAATACCCCTCATTTCTCATTCAAACTCACACAAAAAATTCTCTCATTCTCTCTTTGAAGAATTACTACTAGTAAGTATTCTTTTCTTACTTTTTACTTTTTACTTTTTACTTTTTACTATTTACTATTTACTTCGATTTATTATTTTTTTACCGAAACATGTAAATAATGTTATAAATTATATGCAATTAAAATTAAAATAAATAACATGTTATAATTAGTAATATATGTTACTAAAAATTATAAAGGTATTTTTTATGAATTAATATATAGGAGTTATAATTAAAATCGAATTAATGAATATATATATATATATATATATATATACACGCACCTAACGTGAAGGTTATAATTAAAGATAGCGTACAAAGACTACAAACATCACCGCTACTTGTGGCCTAGGGTAATCCTTGTTACCTGATGTTTAAAGCTAAGGGGTATAAAATACTATTAAATTTTACAACGAAAAAAAACTATTAAATACGATACAATTTTACACAAGATATTTATTTATTTATAGAATGGATATACTTAAACCTTGCTACAACACTTATAGGCAGTGTACCTAATCGTACAGTAGTGTAGTTTTTAGTAAGTCCGGTTCGTTCCACAGGGAAAAATCTTTAAACAAAGCTTAACGCTATATTAGTTTTATTTTATAAAAATACAAATATATATAAGTAATATTATTATTATAAAGGGGGGTTTTTACCGTTTAATGACCGGTTTGTCGATTTTTAAAACTTTAGTCGCAGTTAAAACCTAATGTAAAATATTAAATAAATAAAAGACTTAATTTAAAGCGTAAAGTAAATAACGATAATGAAATTGCGATAAATAAAAGTGCGATAAAATAAAATTGCGATAATTAAAAAGTACGATAATTAAAAGTGCAATTAAATACATTAACAATAAATAAAAGTGCGATAATTAAAAGTGCAATTAAATATAAAATAAAGGAAATTAAATATGAAATAAAAGAATTATGCTTATTTAAACTTCCGTAATCATGATGTTTGACGTGTTGATTTTAGTTTTATGCCCAAGGGTTAATTGTCCTTTGTCCTGGATTATTTAATATGTCCGTCTGGTTTTTGTCCATAACAGTCCATCAGTCATAAATATAAAGTGCGAGTATCCTCGTCAAATTATCCTTATACCCGAAGTCAAATATTCCAACTAATTGGGGACTTAAACTGTAACAAGATTTTAATACTTTGTTTAATAATTACACCAGGTTATCGACTGCGTGTAACCCAAGGTTTTAATACTTTGTTATCACTTATGCCAAGTGTCCTTGTACATAATTTCACCCCTGTTTTAATAATTCCATAGACTATTAATCCATTCCCGTGTTCGGTTAAATGAACGATTATTCGTACATATAAATACCCCCCCCCCCATCGTGTCCGATCGAGTGTATATGGTTATTTATAAGGACGTCCAATTGTAAATCTTTATATTAAAATTAACAAACTATCATTTAGTTAAACAAATATAAAGCCCATTAATAGCCCATAGTCTAATTTCTACAAGTGTCGTTCTTTTGTCCAAACCCCAATTATGGTACAAAATCCAATTACCCAATTTTAGTAATTAGCCCAACATCATGATTACTTCGGATTAAATAAGCATAATAACGGCTTAGCTACAAGACATTAAATTAAAAAGGTTGAACATAACTTACAATGATTAAAAATAGCGTAGCATTACACGGACAGAATTTCGACTTACACCCTTACAACATTCGCTAACATACCCTTATTATTAGAATTTAAAATTAAAATTAGAATTAAAATATAAATATATATATATATATATATATATATATATATATATATATATATATATATATATATATATATCTTACGTATAAGTAAGAAGAAGAAAAAGATGATTTTTACGATCAGAATGCGGGAGATTTTATAGGCAGTTTCAAACTTTGGGGCTCCGCGAGTCGCGGCCCGTTTCTTCTTCAAACTCCGCGAGTCGCGGAGTTTGTTTTTACAGCTCACCCAGCCTTGGCTCCTAGCTTGCCGACGGTTTATAATATATTATATAATATATAAATAATTATAAGAATTATTTAAATATTATATTATATTTATGTGCATAGTTGACTTGTAATTTTTAGTCCGTTGTGTCGAGCGTTGAGAGTTGACTCTGGTCCCGGTTCCGAATTTTCGAACGTCCTTGCGTACAATTTAATATCTTGTACTTTGCGTTTTGAATCTTGTACTCTTGTAATTTCGAGACGTTTCTTATCAATAATTGGAACCTCTTTGATTGTATTTTGTACTTTTGAGCTTTTTGGTCGTTTGCATCTTCAATTCGTCGAATCTATCTTTTGTCTTCACCTTTTATTATTTAAACGAATATTACTTGTAAATAGGACAACTTCAACTAAAAGCTTGTCTTTCTTGAGGGATAATGCTATGAAATACATGTTCGTTTTTAGCATTATCAAATATTCCCACACTTGAGCGTTGCTTGTCCTCAAGCAATATAGTCTTGAAATATTAGAATCACTTCTTTATTCTTCACACTTTGTACATCAGTGATTTCTATACGGCGGTATAAACAATGGTAGTAACGATATGGTTTACAGTCCCACATGACTATAAAATTTAGATCCATTAAGAAAATTGGATCTTTATGAAAATAATGGATCTTTTGAAAATTAAATCTAGCTTTTACCCTAGATAAGTTTTCCGGAATAACCCTTCACCGGTGTTTGCAAAATATTTTCGTGGGTTTTGTGGGTTTCAGATTTGAAAATTTTAGCTCAAAACTTACGGTTTTGTGTCACCCACTTGCTAACCTTGTATTAGGAAAGCAACACGTCCAGTATACTTGCTCAGTATATTACCTTTCGATAAACTACCGTCCGGTTGTAAAGAAAAGCGTTGAACAAGCAACTGTTAAGGCAATGTCCCCTGACATGCTTTTAATTATGGTCTATAACGTGTCGGATGCAATTACTATCCTTTGTAGGAGCAATAGTAAAGCTCACCCTTATAATTTTTCGGTCTGGCACAAGGTCCTGTCTTTGACCATGCTATGCAACCACTGTTCTTACGGTTGATACCCGAATTGGTTCAGGTGACCTAATGAATTCTAGGTGAATTCCTAGGATTTTACGTTCAATGGTAATGAACGCATTGAAAATGGGTTTTCAGAAAAAAAAATCGGTTTTAATTTTGATCAAAATATTTTCTCGTTCAAACTCGAGTTTAGATATCATCGAATTCCATGAGTTTGAATTCTCAATCTTTAAGGTCAATCTCAAGGATTGAGTAATATCAGTCTTAAAAGCTGATTTTTGATCTTTTAAGGAGATTATCCTTCTGGGGATCTGATTCATTAGTCTTATCCAGCTAATTTGCACGGCGCATTCCCTATTTTACAAGACAGATCCTCTCATGGTTAGGATAAGTCTGACCACTTGGCGACCCTGTTTGATGCTGAGGTCCGTGGATTTCCTGCTGATTTTAGAGATGACTTTTCTAGATTTTTCGTCAACCTACAGCTGGTCTGGACGACAACTTCATGACCTAAATCAAGAAGCGCGTGTCTTTTTCGGAAGACTTAACTTCCTTTAAATGATGGAATTGATTCATCGTGTAGATCCATCTTTCTTTCAAATATATTACAGTAAATCGGGTAAAACTATTTAGTTTAGTCCAAAGCAAAAGTATCTTCAATTATTTGTTACAGAAAAATGTGACATATGTTTAAGATAACTTGGTAAATTTTCCCACACTTGGCTTTTATTTTCTTTTCTTTGCCTTTTTATTTTCCTCTATTCCATTCTTAAATGAATTCTAACATTTTGGTTTGTTTCTCAATTTATGTCCTTTCCAAGGTAACAATAATTTCGGTGTTAACACCTAGTTTTATCGTTCATAAATATGTATAAACATGATTTTGAGTTCATTTAATTGAAAATTTTGAAATTTTTTACTAGAATTGGGTAGTCAGTATATAAGACTAGGGCTGTTCTTTATTATCAGAGAGCACTAGATTCTAATACAACTACTGCTTTACTAGTATTTCTAATGGTAACCAAGTGTATAAAGTAAAAATTTTAAAATTCGAAAGAATTTAACCCCTTCCCACACTTAAGATCTTGCAATGCCCTCATTTGCAAGAAATCAGTAATAATTTAAATTATTGAGGGTGATTAGTGTAGAAAAATGATTAAATTTTACCAAAGTTTTCAAACATATTGGCGTTTGTTTGCTGAATGATAAATGGTGTTTAGGTGTAGAAATTTACCTTTTTTTCTTGAGTAATTCCTTGATAGCATCCTTCTCAACATGATTTTGTGAAAGATTTGATGAAAAATGGTGAAAAAATTCGATTTTGTGATGTGTTTTTGAAGGTTTTTTCGCAGTTATTTTGAGTTTGGTTGGGGACTGTCTGATCTTGTTCGGCCTTTTTATTTTTTTCTATATTTTTCAAACTCCGCGAGTCGCGGTGAATTTCCTCTTCAAACTTCGCGAGTCGCGGAGTTTGTATATATATATATATATATATATATATATATATATATATATATATATATATATATATATATATATATATTTTATAAAAACCTTAACTTATAAAACAATTAATTAATTAATTTTAAAATTTTGTTTCCTTTGTTATTTAGGGCGAGGTCGTTTCGGATCGATGTCCTAGTCCGTCCCTCGACAAAATTTTAAAATTTGTCTTTTTAAAGCGCGGTTTTAAAAGCAAAGATTTTTGGGTTTTTTTAATTTTTTTTTGGCATACTTTAAATCAATAAGATTAAAAATAATGATAATAAAAGTTCTCGTCCCTCCCTTGGGTAAATCAATTTCGGTTCAAAGACCTAGTCTTCAACTCACGACGAATTTTAAAAATCATATTTTTAACTTAGAGAAATAAAGTAAATTTTTGTTTTTAAATTCACACCAAACTTAAATTTAAAATGCATAAAATTAAAAATTTACACCAAACTTAAATTTAAAATACATAAAATTAAAAATTTACACCAAACTTATATTATATTTTTGTTTTTATACATACAAACTTATATTAAAAATATTAATTTTTCAAATATTTACAATTTTAAATATATTGAGTTTAAAAATTGCACAATATTTATTTAATATTTATATATTAATTTTAAAAACATAGTAAAAATAAAATTAAAAATCTTTTTGGCTTTTATCCCACTTTAATCAATCAAATATTATCAAAAATATGCGCCCCTCTTTTCGGTAAAGTAATTTCGGTTCCATGACCTAATTTAACTCTTGACGAATTTTTGAAATATTTTGAGTTGATTGATTAAAGATATTTATACCTTAAGAATAAACGTTAAATTTCGCAGTGATGTAATAAATTTTTGTATGATATCAATAATTTCAGTCGCAAGACCTAATTTTATCGAATACCAATTTAATACTTTATAGCGAACAAATTAGCGTTTATTATCAAAAGGTTAAAAATAAAAATAAAAAAACTGTAAAGACTTATCTGTGAAATAGATTTCTTAGTGATATGCTCTAGCCCACTCATAAGATAGTCGGACTAATTGATTTTCCATGGCTACATAGGCGTAACCTCGAGCATTTAATGTTTTTTCTTCTAAACATATGAACGGTCCATCTCTGCATAAAGTAACAAATTCGGTGTTTGAATAGGTTTGATTATTTGAACATTTACCTTCGTGTGACCATTTTCCGCATTTGTGACATTTTTCAAGGTGTCGTGCTCTCCTTTTCGCTGCGGATTTTGATTTTCCTTTACCAAATTGTAACTTATTATCTTCGCATCTGGATTCTTTTCTTACTCCGTCCAATTTACCTCTTATTAATGATACCAATTCACTTGGAAGTGTGTCATTATTACGTTTAGTGATCAAAGCGTGTAGCATTAGACCATGGTTTAATTCACAGAAAGTCTTCATTTCGTAAAAACCTAAAAAAAAAAAATTCAGAATGGGAGAAGAAGACTAGTTCTTTAGGGTCTGCTAGGGAAAGACCATTCGGGTTTCATTTTCGAGAACTACACGAAAACAGAAAATCTAACTCTAACAGAAATACATATTATCCTTTAAAGACTTGATTCTCCCCACACTTAGTTAGCTGTGGTATCGAAATTGTGATTAACTTCGTTGTCGACTTCCATCGGACTATCTATGTAGTGTTTAACTCTGTGACCATTAACCTTAAATTCAATCCCATTTGAATTTATTAACTCTATCGTTCCGTACGGGAAAACTCTTTTGACTATGAATGGTCCAGACCATCTTGATTTCAATTTTCCAGGAAATAGCTTGAATCGTGAATTGAAAAGAAGAACTCTGTCTCCTTCTTTAAATTCTTTTGAACTTCTGATTCTTTTATCATGCCATTTCTTCGTTCTTTCTTTATAGATTAACGAATTTTCGTATGCTTCATGTCTTAATTATTCTAATTCGTTTAATTGACTTAACCGTAGACGTCCGGCTTCATGTAAATCAAGATTACATGTCTTCAAAGCCCAAAATGTTTTATGTTCAATTTCTACTGGAAGATGACATGCTTTTCCATAAATGAGTCTAAAAGGTGTGGTTCCAATTGGAGTTTTGTAGGCTGTTCTAAAAGCCCAGAGTGCATCCTCCAATTTAATGGACCATTCCTTCAGATTTGTCCCTACGGTTTTCTCTAGAATACGTTTTAAAGCTCGGTTGGTATTTTCAACTTGTCCACTTGTCTGTGGATGATAAGCGGTGGAGATGTTATGAGTTACTCCATATCTTTTGAGAACTTTCTCAAGTTGATTATTACAGAAATGAGTTCCCCGATCACTTATTAAAGCTTTCGGTGTTCCAAACCTTGCAAAAAGACGTTTTAAAAAGTTGACTACAACTCGTGCATCGTTAGTTGGGAGAGCTTGTGCTTCCGCCCATTTAGATACATAATCAATGGAAATGAGAATATAGAGATTATTATGAGATTTTGGAAATGGACCCATAAAGTCAATACCCCAAATGTCAAATACTTCACATACTTGAATGACATTTTGTGGCATTTCATCACGTTGACTTATTTTTCTGGCCCTTTGACAAGAATCACATGATTTGCAAAGAAGGTGTGCGTCTTTGTAAATTGTTGGCCAATAAAATCCAGCATCATAAACTTTTCTTGCTGTGAGTTGAGGCCCATAATGCCCTCCTGTTGGTCCTGTGTGACAATGGTTTAAGATTTTACTAGCTTCATCTCCGAATACACATCGGCGTACTATTCCATCTGGATAACTTTTAAACAAATGTGGATCTTCCCAGAAATAGTGTTTTATATCACTGAAGAATTTCTTTCGTTTTTGGTATGATAATCCTTTTTCAAGGAATCCACATACTAAGTAGTTTGCATAGTCTGCAAACCATGGAATTTCATTATAATCTATCTTCAATAGATATTCATCAGGAAAGTTGTCTTGTATGGCCGATTCATTTAGAACTTCTAATTCAGGATTTTCAAGACGAGAAAGATGATCGGCTGCGAGATTTTTTGCTCCTCTTTTATCTCGGATTTCAATATCAAACTCTTGTAAGAGTAAGATCCAACGGATTAATCTTGGTTTAGCATCTTGTTTCGAAAATATGTATCTAAGAGCAGAATGGTCGGTATAGACCACCGTTATAGCTAGAACGAGATATGATCGAAATTTGTCAAAAGCAAAGACAATAGCAAGGAGTTCTTTTTCAGTAGTTGTGTAATTTGTTTGTGCTCCTTGTAATGTCTTACTAGCATAATATATAGGTTGAAATCGTTTTTCAATCCTTTGACCTAAAACGGATCCCATTGCAAAATCACTTGCATCACACATTAGTTCGAATGGTAGATTCCAATTTGGTGTTATCATGATCGGCTCATTAGTGAGTTTCTCTTTAAGAATATTAAAAGATTTGATGCATTCCTCTGAAAAGATGAATGGAACATCCTTTTCTAGGAGTTTATTCATAGGAGTGGCAATTTTAGAAAAATCTTTTATGAAACGTCGGTAAAAACCGGCATGCCCTAGAAAACTCCTAACTCCTCTAACATTGGTGAGATGTGGAAGTTTAGCAATTACATCTACTTTAGCTCTATCCACTTCAATTCCTTCTTTTGAGATTTTATGACCAAGAACGATGCCTTCTTTAACCATGAAATGGCATTTCTCCCAATTAAGTACTAGATTTGATTGTTCGCATCTAATAAGCATTCGTTCAAGATTAGCTAAACATGTTTCAAAAGTATCACCGAAGACTAAAAAGTCATCCATGAAAACTTCCATGCATTCTTCTATCATGTCATGAAAAATCGCCATCATGCACCTTTGAAAGGTTGCAGGGGCGTTGCAGAGTCTAAATGGCATGCGTTTGTAAGCAAAAGTACCATAAAGGCACGTGAATGTGGTTTTCTCTTAATCTTCGGGTACTATTGGAATTTGAAAATATCCGGAAAAACCATCTAGAAAACAATAGTAACTGTTTCCGGCTAACCTTTCCAACATTTGATCAATAAAAGGTAAGGGAAAGTGATCTTTTCTGGTGGCGTCATTTAATTTTCTATAATCAATACACACACACCATCCTGCTACAGTCCTAGTAGGAATAAGCTCATTTTTCTCATTTGTAATGACAGTCATGCCACCCTTCTTAGTTACGCATTGAACTGGGCTTACCCATGGACTATCAGAAATTGGATAAATTAAACATGCATCTAGCAGTTTAATAATTTCTTTTTTAATTACATCTTGCATATTAGGATTTAGTCTTCATTGGCGTTGCACATACGTTTTATGACCTTCTTCCATAAGGATTTTATGTGTGCAATAAGAAGGACTTATTCCTTTAATATCATGAATCTTCCATGCAATAGCTGGTTTATGAGCTTTCAACATAGAAATGAGTTGTGATTTCTCATTTTCGATAAGAGAAGACGATATTATTACAGGTAATTCAGATTCACCATGTAAATAAGCGTATTTCAAATGGTTTGGAAGTGGCTTTAACTATAATGTCGGAGGTTCTTCTATCGATGATTTATATCGATATCTGTCTTCTTCTTTTAGCATTTGAATTTCTTCTGTTGTTGGTTCATATCCATTAGCTATTAGTGTAGCTAACATTTCAGCTTCATCAATTGGTTCATTACCTTCTCCTAAAGAACATTCTACTGTTCCTTGTAATTCTGGAAATTCTTCTAACAATTCTGCATGTGAATCTATAGTTTGAATATAATAACATGTATCATCTGCAGATTGCGGTTGTTGCATTGCTCTATCAGCTGAAAAGGTAACACTCTCGTCCTCTATACTTAGGGTCAGTTTCTTACCAAACACGTCTATCATTGCTTTAGCCGTGTTTAAGAATGGTCTTCCTAATATGAGAGGAACTTGAGAATCTTCTTCCATATCCAGAACAACAAAATCTACTGGAAATACTAAAGTACCAACTTTAACTAGCATGTTCTCCATTATCCCTCTAGGATATTTTATTGATCGATCGGCTAGTTGTATGCTTATTCGTGTTAGTTTTAATTCTCCAAGGTCTAGTTTAGTGTATAGTGAATACGGCATTAAATTTATACTAGCACCTAAGTCTGCCAATGCTTCTATCGAACTAAGACTACCCAGAAAACATGGAATTGTGAAACTTCCTGGATCAGATAGTTTTTCTGGTATCTTATTCAACAGCACTGCAGAACAATTAGCATTCATAGTAACGGCCGAGAGTTCTTCCATTTTCTTTCTATTCGAGATTAGATCTTTCAGAAATTTAGCATATCTAGGCATTCCTGAAATCACATCAATGAAAGGAAGATTGACATTTATTTGTTTAAACATATCCAAGAATTTGGATTGCTCGGCTTCAAGTTTCTCTTTTCTCATTTTACTCGGGTAAGGAAGTGGTGGTTGGTATGGTTTAACATAAGGTTTATCCTTAACTGTGTTATCTTCATTAACCTTTTCAACTACCGGTTCTTTTTCCTTATCTTGATCAGGTTGTGGTTCTTGTTGAGTAGGAATAGCTTCATCAGAAGTTACAGGTATTTCAGGTGGTTTAAGTGTTGTACCACTTCTTGTGGTAATGGCTTTAGCTGTTTCATTCCGGGGGTTAGCATTTGTATCACTAGGTAAACTTTCCGGTTTTCTTTCACCTATTAACCTTGCTAGGTTACTTACTTCTTGTTTCAGATTTTGAATAGAAGCTTGTTGATTTCTAAATGCTTGAGCATTTTGTTCATTGGTTTGTTTATGAGATGTGAAAAACTGTGTTTGAGTTTCAACTAGCTTCGTCATCATATCTTCTAAATTCGGCTTTTTATCATCGGGTTGTGGTGGTTTGTTTTGAAAATTAGGTCTTTGCTGGTTGTAAGTATTATTGGATACTTGTTGATTACTAGGACCTTGTTGGTTGTTGTATGGAACATTTCGGTTATAATTCTGGTTTTGATTGTAAATCGGTCTTGGCGGTTGATAATTATTCTGATAATTATTTCCAGGCCTTTGGTTTAGATATGAAACATTCTCTCTTTGTTCTATTGTTAGTTCAATACTGAGACAATCTTTTGTCAAATGTGGTCCTCCACACTACTCACAACTAATTCGTATTGAGTGAATATCTTTAGTCATCTTTTCCATTCGTCTCTCGACAGCGTCTATCTTTGCGGAAATGGAATCTAAGTCATGGCTAGAATCGGCTCTAGCTGCTTTAGATGATCTAACGATATCTTTTTCTTGGTGCCACTCATGTGAGTGGGAAGCAGTGTTATCAATAATTTTATAAGCATCAGTTTCTGTTTTCTTCATAATAGAACCACCAGCTGCTATATCTATGTCTTTCCTTGTAGTGATGTCGCATCCTTGGTAGAATATTTGTACTATTTGACAAGTGTCTAAACCATGTTGCGGACATCCTCTTAATAACTTTCCAAATCTGGTCCAAGCCTCATATAGAGTTTCATTTGGCTTCTGTGTAAACGTAACAATTTCTCCTTGAAGTCTTACGGCTTTAGATGCCGGAAAGAATTGTTTAAGAAAATTTTCAACTAAAACATCCCATGTATCAATTGCCCCTTCAGGTAACGATTTCAACCAATCTTTGGCTTCTCCCTTTAAAGTCCAGGGAAATAACATGAGATATATCTATTCATCCTCAACTTCTCTTATTTTAAATAGTGTATAGATCCTATTAAAGGTACGAAGATGTTCATTTGGATCTTCCTTCGGCGCACCACTAAATTGGCATTGATTAGTCACCATATGTAGAGTTTGTCCTTTGATTTCATAATCTGGCGCATTAATGTCTGGATGAGTAATTGCGTGACCTTGGCCAGTGCGTTTAGCTCTCATTCGGTCTTCCATACTTAAAGGTTCCAGATTCTCCATAATTGAATTTGTTGAATCTGAATCACTAGAGGATTTTGATTTAATGGTTCGTTCCTCAACAATCTCTGTTTGAATGATTGGTGGTTCCGGAGGAAAAATTAATGGTTCAGGATCTATGAATCATCCCTGAATATTCTCCGGATTCTCAATTGTGAGGTCGGGTTCAAAAAATGGATTATCGGAAATTTGAATTGGAGTACTTGGTCGACTGGATGACGATTCTAAAGAAAAATCAACTCCGGTAATATTTGCTAGATGTCTTGATCTGGTTACATGTGGTGAACGTACAAAAGGTGGTGAACGTCTTGCTCGGTGCATTCACTGAATATCCTATTAGTTTTTAAAAGGAAAGAAAAATTATATAAGTTATCCAATTAATAGACTTTTCTGATTTTGCCCACGTTTCGAATAGCCAAAAGATGCAGCAGAGGGGCAGGATTCGTTTGGTCTCAATATAATTGAGTACTGTTTGGCTCCAATAACCCGGTCCACGTACAAATCCAACTATTACTACGAACCAGAAAATTTTGATGTCTATCAATTTAACCACTTAAAATAAATTTTCATAATTTAAAGAAATATAGAGAAGAAGTAGAATAAAAATCTATGTCCTAAAACTAGAAGGGTGAGAAATAAGAAAGAAAAAGAGCGCGTCGAAAAAGGTCGAAAAAGAAAAGGGTTGAAAAATAAAAGGCGTCGAAAAATAAGAAAGAAAAAGAGATACTTAAGAAAGAAAAAGAGATACTTATAAAACTTTAAAACACTCGACTAACCCAACCTTATTACTCTCACTAACTTAAAATTAAAATTGCAAAATGAGATTACTAATTGGAGTGATAATTGATACATAGGTAAAAGGCGTCGAAAAATAAAAATAAGAAAGTAGCGCGTCGAAACTTAAAAAGGAACTAAAAACTAAAAATTAAAAGTTGCGTCTAGAAATATTAAAGCTTAAAAGAAAAACTATATCCCAAATGGCAATATCTTAAAAAGGTACTAAAACTTAAAAAGGCGTCGCAAAATTTTAAAGCACTTAAATCTTAGTCTAAAGAAAAAGCACTTAAGGGATTTTACGGCAAAGCCTAAAAATCTATAAATAAAAATAAGCTATGGCAAAAACTATATCTTAAAACTAAATATGAGCGAAAAATGCAAAAATTATGCTAAAAACAAATAAAAATGGACAAAATATAAAAATATATTAAAAGTTGTAAAAATTACAATTTTTATAAAAATATTATTTTTATATTATTTATTTTATAAAAGCATTAATTTATTTAAAACTAATTAAAATTTAAAATACAATTTAATTTAAAAACTTAAACTAATTATAATAATAATTAAACTAATTAGGGTTTATTAATAATAATAATAAAATCCGTAATTAATGCGAAATTAGGGTTCTGTGTGACCCGTGTCAAACGGCTCCGCGAGTTGCGGTACACCTGGCTAAAAACGCCGCGAGTTGCGTGGTTCGAAATTTCAGAAAAGGTGGGTTAGTTTCACAGGTTTCGTAGTTTTTTTTTATTTATTTGTTTTTATATTTCTGTTTTTAATTTAATTAATATATTTATATAAATTCAATAAAACTTATGTTTTAAAAACTAAAATAAAAATAGAAATACTTTATAATTTTATAAAAATCTTAAAAATAGATTTATATATATAAATTTTTTTTTCGATTTTGATTTTAGGTTTTAAAAAAAACACAAAATATTTAAATAAAACTTATATTTTTATAAACTAAAAATAAAGAAACTTTATAAAACTTAAATATTTAACAAACTCTTAAAATTATTTATATTTTTGTTTTCTTTTTATGTTTTCAAATATTTAAAACGTATTTTTACAAAAGCGTATTTTTATAAAAGTAAACTAAAAATAAAAATCTTTTTTTTTATATTAGCGTTGCGCTTCCGGCTTTTAAGCTAGATTTTTGTTCCCCGGCAGTGGCGCCAAAAATACTTGATGTTTAAAGCTAAGGGGTAAAAAATACTAGTAAATTTTACAACGAAAAAAACTATTAAATACGATACAATTTTACACAAGATATTTATTTATTTATAGAATGGATATACTTAAACCTTGCTACAACACTTATAGGCAGTGTACCTAATCGTACAGTAGTGTAGTTTTTAGTAAGTCCGGTTCGTTCCACAGGGAAAAATCTTTAAACAAAGCTTAACGCTATATTAGTTTTATTTTATAAAAATACAAATATATATAAGTAATATTATTATTATAAAGGGGGGTTTTTACCGTTTAATGACCGATTTGTCGATTTTTAAAACTTTAGTCGCAGTTAAAACCTAATGTAAAATATTAAATAAATAAAAGACTTAATTTAAAGCGTAAAGTAAATAACGATAATGAAATTGCAATAAATAAAAGTGCGATAAAATAAAATTGTGATAATTAAAAAGTACGATAATTAAAAGTGCAATTAACTACAATAACAATAAATAAAAGTGCGATAATTAAAAGTGCAATTAAATATAAAATAAAGGAAATTAAATATGAAATAAAAGAATTATGCTTATTTAAACTTCCGTAATCATGATGTTTGACGTGTTGATTTTAGTTTTATGCCCATGGGTTAATTGTCCTTTGTCCTGGATTATTTAATAAGTCCGTCTGGTTTTTGTCCATAACAGTCCATCAGTCATAAATATAAAGTGCGAGTATCCTCATCAAATTATCCTTATACCCGAAGTCAAATATTCCAACTAATTGGGGACTTAAACTGTAAAAAGATTTTAATACTTTGTTTAATAATTACACCAGGTTATCGACTGCGTGTAACCCAAGGTTTTAATACTTTGTTATCACTTATGCCAAGTGTCCTTGTACATAATTTCACCCCTGTTTTAATAATTCCATAGACTATTAATCCATTCCCGTGTTCGGTTAAATGAACGATTATTCGTACATATAAATAACCCCCCCCCCCCCATCGTGTCCGATCGAGTGTATATGGTTATTTATAAGGACGTCCAATTGTAAATCTTTATATTAAAATTAACAAACTATCATTTAGTTAAGCAAATATAAAGCCCATTAATAGCCCATAGTCTAATTTCTACAAGTGTCGTTCTTTTGTCCAAACCCCAATTATGGTACAAAATCCAATTACCCAATTTTAGTAATTAGCCCAACATCATGATTACTTCGGATTAAATAAGCATAATAACGGCTTAGCTACAAGACATTAAATTAAAAAGGTTGAACATAACTTACAATGATTAAAAATAGCGTAGCGTTACACGGACAGAATTTCGACTTACACCCTTACAACATTCGATAACATACCCTTATTATTAGAATTTAAAATTAAAATTAAAATTAAAATATAAATATATATATATATATATATATATATATATATATCTTACGTATAAGTAAGAAGAAGAAAAAGATGATTTTTACGATCAGAATGCGCGAGCTTTTACAGGCAGTTTCAAACTTTGGGGCTCCGCGAGTCGCGGCCCGTTTCTTCTTCAAACTCCGCGAGTCGCGGAGTTTGTTTTTACAGCTCACCCAGCCTTGGCTCCTAGCTTGCCGACGGTTTATAATATATTATATAATATATAAATAATTATAAGAATTATTTAAATATTATATTATATTTATGTGCATAGTTGACTTGTAATTTTTAGTCCGTTGCGTCGAGCGTTGAGAGTTGACTCTGGTCCCGGTTCCGGATTTTCGAACGTCCTTGCGTACAATTTAATATCTTGTACTTTGCATTTTGTATCTTGTACTCTTGTAATTTTGAGACGTTTCTTATCAATAATTGGAACCTCTTTGATTTTATTTTGTACTTTTGAGCTTTTTGGTCGTTTGCGTCTTCAATTCGTCGAATCTATCTTTTGTCTTCACCTTTTATTATTTAAACGAATATTACTTGTAAATAGGACAACTTCAACTAAAAGCTTGTCTTTCTTGAGGGATAATGCTATGAAATATATGTTCATTTTTAGCATTATCATTACCATTATGGGACGCTTGTGGATCTCGAATGCCAAGACTTAGATTCTGGTCAAGAGATCCTGGGCCGCTCGGTAACAATAGATCATTCGAGTGACTTGCATGTTAGCGACGAAGTTTGGGCGAGATTGTACAACATCTTTATTAAGAATTATAACCCGAACATTCTTAAACTAGATACTTACTATAAGTGGAAGTTTTTCATAAATAGTAGGTTTCCAAAAATAGAAACTTTTGAGAAATAGGAACTTTTCTCGAAAACCGTCACTGTCAATATAGTTGCTATAGTAATAAACATACTTTATGTCAAGTTAGACATTTACTAATCAAGGTTGATATCCAGATCACTTACTTGCTTTACTTTCCTTCTTGCGTGGAATACTTCAACTACTATTTAATGTGAGTTCATCTGCTCCATTTTTATCTATATTTTTGAGCTGAGAATACATGCGCAACTTTTATAACTGTTTTATACGTTAGACACAAGTACCAACTATTAAACTGTGATATGTTGGGCTATGACCAACAAGTCCCCAACCGACAAGTATAAACGATAACTTGTTACTGGGCAAACTTGAAAGTCTAGTCTAAATATCAGTACCAACTGTTAAAACTATGCTATACCCGGCTATGTCTGACTAAGTCCCTACAGTGATATTTTTAATTGCTGCGGCATTCTTAATTATTGGGGATAGGCCTATCGGGAGTAACGTCTCCGATACATTTGACTAAGTCTTTGTATTACTTGATAATGAAATTAAACGACAAGGACAGAACAACTTGTCACGGGGCAAACAACGTTTAGTCTAAATATCACGCACTAGCATAACTTTTTGATCCTACGGGAGATCAACTTGACTGGATCTGAGTGATCTACTTATGAAAAACAAATCTTGTGGTCTAACACTATTACTGAAATCATTATTTATGACAAACCTATGAACTCACTCAACCTCGTGTTGACTTTTTAAGCATGTTTATTCTCAGGTACTTAAATATTGCTTTCGCTGTATATCTACTGCTTTGATGATGATTGCTTGCTATGCTTGGAGTCTTCATTACATATCATATCAATTAAAGACATATTTATCTTCCGCTGTAAAAACTCAACAAAACATCTCATGTAGAATCGTTCTCGTTTATACAACTGTGATTTGATATATTAAGTCACGTTATTCTTCCAGGCCCTATCTGGAGGACGTGACAGGTTTGTATAGGAATTCTTCTTCATCACTCCAATCTGAAGCTTCCCCATCTTCCAATTTTTGTTTTTCATATGTTGTTGATAACATATTTATGTTTTCATTCTGAGGGTTTTCTTGAGTGGTGAAATTATGATTAACTTCATTGTCAACTTCCATCGGACCATGTATGTAATGTTTAACTCTGTGACCATTAACTTTGAATTCAATCCCATTTGAATTTATTAACTCTATTGTTCCGTATGGGAAAACTCTTTTGACTATGAATGGTCCAGACCATCTTGATTTCAATTTTCCAGGAAATAGCTTGAATCGTGAATTGAAAAGAAGAACTCTATCTCCTTCCTTAAATTCTTTTGAACTTCTGATTCTTTTATCATGCTATTTCTTCGTTCTTTCTTTATAGATTAACGAATTTTCATATGCTTCATGTCTTAACTCTTCTAATTTGTTTAATTGACTTAATCATAGACTCCGGCTTCTTGCAAATCAAGATTGCATGTCTTCAAAGCCCAAAATGCTTTGTGCTCAATTTCTACTGGAAGGTGACATGCTTTTCCGTAAATGAGTCTAAAAGGTGTGGTTCCAATTGGAGTTTTGTAGGCTGTTCTAAAAGCCCAGAGTGCATCCTCCAATTTCATGGACCATTCCTTCGGATTTGATCCTACGGTTTTTTCTAGAATAAGTTTTAAAGCTCGGTTGGTATTTTCAACTTGTCCACTTGTTTGTGGATGATAAGCGGTTGAGATTTTATGAGTTACGCCATATCTTTTAAGAACTTTCTCAAGTTGATTATTACAGAAATGATTACCCCGATCACTTATTAAAGCTTTCGGTGTTCCGAACCTAGCAAAAAGACATTTTAAGAAATTGACTACAACTCGTGCATCGTTAGTTGGGAGAGGTTGTACTTCCGCCCATTTAGATACATAATCAATGGCAACGAGAATGTAGAGATTATTATGAGATTTTGGAAATGGACCCATAAAGTCAATACCCCAAACGTCAAAAACTTCACATACTTGAATGACATTTTGTGGCATTTCATCACGTTGACTTATTTTTCTGGCCCTTTGACAAGCATCACAGGATTTACAAAGAAGGTGTGCGTCTTTGAAAATTGTAGGCCAATAGAATCCAGCGTCGTAAACTTTTCTTGCTGTAAGTTGAGGCCCATAATGCCCTCCTGTTGGTCCTGTGTGACAATGGTTTAAGATTTGACTAGCTTCATCCCCGAATACACATCGGCGGATTATTCCATCGGGATAACTTTTAAATAAATGTGGATCTTCCCAAAAATAGTGTTTTATATCACTAAAGAATTTCTTTCGTTTTTAGTATGACAACCCTTTTTTAAGGAATCTACATACTGAATAGTTTGCATAGTCTGCAAACCATGGAATTTTATTATAATCAATCTTCAAAAGATATTCATCAGGAAAGTTGTCGTGTATAGCCGATTCATTTAGAACTTCTAATTCGGAATTTTCAAGACGAGAAAGATGATTGGCTGCGAGATTTTCTGCTCCCTTTTTGTCTCGGATTTCAATATCGAATTCTTGTAAGAGTAAGATCCAACAGATTAATCGTGGTTTAGCATCTTATTTTGAAAATAGGTATCTAAGAGCAGAATGGTCGGTATAGACCACCGTTTTTGCTAGAACGAGATATGAACGAAATTTGTCAAAAGCAAAGACAATAGTAAGGAGTTCTTTTTCAGTAGTTGTGTAATTCTTTTGTGCTCCTTGTAACGTCTTACTAGCGTAATAAATAGGTTGAAATCGTTTTTCAATCCTTTGTCCTAAAACGACTCCCATTTCAAAATCACTTGCATCGCACATGAGTTCAAATGGTAGATTCCAATTTAGGCTTATCATGATCGACGCATTAGTGAGTTTTTCTTTAAGAATATTAAAAAATTTGATGCATGCATCTGAAAAGATGAATGGAGCATCCTTTTCTAGGAGTTTATTCATAGGAGTGACAATTTTAGAAAAATCTTTTATGAAACGTCGGTAAAAACCGGCATGCCCTAGAAAACTTCTAACTCCTCTAACATTGGTGGGATGTGGAAGTTTAGCAATTACATCTACTTTAGCTCTATCCACTTCAATTCCTTCCTTTGAAATTTTGTGACCAAGAACGATGCCTTCTCTAACCATGAAATGACATTTCTCCCAATTAAGTACTAGATTTGATTGCTCGTATCTAATAAGCATTCGTTCAAGATTAACTAGACATGATTCAAATGTATCACCGAAGACTGAAAAGTCATCCATGAAAACTTCCATGTCGTGAAAAATCGCCATCATGCACCTTTGAAAGGCTGCAGGGGCGTTGCAAAGTCCAAATGGCATGCGTTTGTAAGCAAAAGTACCATAAGGGCATGTGAATGTGGTTTTCTCTTGGTCCTCGGATGCTATTGGAATTTGAAAGTATTCGGAGAAACCGTCAAGAAAACAATAGTAACTATTCCCGGCTAACCTTTCCAATATTTGATCAATGAAAGGTAAGAGAAAGTGATCTTTTTTGGTGGCGTCATTTAATTTTCTATAATCAATACAAACACGCCATCCTGTTACAGTTCTAGTAGGAATAAGCTCATTTTTTTTTCATTTGTGATGACAGTCATGCCACCCTTCTTAGGTACGCATTGAACTGGGCTTACCCATGGACTATCAGAGATTGGATAAATTAAACCTGCATCTAGCAGTTTAATAATTTCTTTCTTAACAACATCTTGCATATTAGGATTTAGTCTTCGTTGGCGTTGCACATAGGTTTTATGACCTTCTTCCATAAGAATTTTATGTGTGCAATACAAAGGACTTATGCCTTTAATGTCATGAATTTTCCATGCAATAGCTGGTTTATGAGCTTTTAGCACAGAAATGAGTTGAGATTTTTCATTTTCCGTAAAAGAAGACGATATTATTACAGGTAATTCAGATTCACCATGTAAATAAGCGTATTCCAAATGGTTTGGAAGTGGCTTTAACTCTAATGTCGGTGGCTCTTCTATCAATGATTTGTATCGATATCTGTCTTCCTCTTTTAACATTTAAAGTTCTTTCATTGTTGGTTCGTATTCATTAGCCATAAGTGCAGCTAACATTTCAGCTTCATCAATTGGTTCAGTTCCTTCTCCTAAAGAACATTCTCCTGTTCCTTGTAATTCTGGAAATTCTTCTAACAATTCTGCATGTGAATCTATAGTTTGAATATAATAACATGTATCATCTGCAGAATGCGGTTATTGCATGGCTCTATCAACAGAAAAGGTAACACTCTCGTCCTCTATACTTAGGGTCAGTTTCTTACCGAACACGTCTATTATTACTTTAGCCGTGTTTAAGAATGGTCTTCCTAATATGAGAGGAACTCGAGAATCTTCTTCCATATCCAGAATAACAAAATCTACTAGAAATACTAAAGTACCAACTTTAACTAGCATGTTTTCCGTTATCCCTCTAGGATATTTTACTGATCGATCGGCTAATTGTATGCTTATTCGTGTTGGTTTCAATTCTCCGAGGTCTAGTTTAGAGTATAGTGAATACGGCATTAAATTTATACTAGCACCTAAGTCTGCCAATGCTTCTATTGAACTAAGAGTACCCAGAAAACATGGAATTGTGAAACTTCCTGGATCTGAAAGTTTTTCTGGTATCTTATTCAACAGCACTGCAGAACAATTAGCATTTATAGTAACAACCGAAAGTTCTTCCATTTTCTTTCTATTTGTGATTAGATATTTCAGAAATTTAGCATATCTTGGCATTCCTGATATCACATCAATGAAAGGAAGATTGACATTTATTTGTTTAAACATATCCAAGAATTTGGATTGCTCGGCTTCAAGTATTTCTTTTTTCATTTTACTTGGGTAAGGAAGTTGTGGTTGGTATGGTTTAACATAAGGTTTAGCCTTAACTGTGTTATCTTCATTAACCTTTTCAACTACCGGTTTTGTTTCCTTATCTTGCTCAGATTGTGGTTCTTGTGGAGTAGGAATAGAGTCATCAGAAATTACAGGTATTTCAGGTGGTTTAAGTGTAATACCACTTCTTGTGGTAATGGCTTTAGCTGTTTCATTCCGGGGGTTAGCATTTGTATCGCTAGGTAGACTCCCTAGTTTTCTTTCACCTATCAACCTTGCTAGGTTACTTACTTCTTGTTCCAGATTTTGGATTGAAGCTTGTTGATTTCTAAATGCTTGAGCATTTTGTTCATTAGTTTGTTTCTGAGATGTGAAAAATTGAGTTTGAGATTCAACTAGCTTCGACATCATATCTTCTAAATTTGGCTTTTTATCATCGGTTTGTGGTGGTTTATTTGGAAAAATAGGTCTTTGCTGGTTGTAAGTATTATTGGATACTTGTTGATTGCTAGGACCATGTTGGTTGTTGTATGGAACATTTCGGTTATAATTCTGATTGTAGTTTGGTCTTGGCGGTTGATAATTATTCTGATAATTATTTCCAGGCCTTTGGTTGATGTATGAAACATTCTCTCTTTGTTCCATTGTTTGTTCAATACTGAGACAATCTTTTGTCAAATGTGGTCCTCCACACTGCTCACAACTAATTCGTATTGCGTGAATATCTTTAGTCGTCTTTTCCATTTGTCTTTCGAAAGCATCTATCTTTGCGGAAATGGAATCAAAGTCATGGCTAGAATCGGCTCTAGCTGCTTTAGATGATCTAACTATGTCTTTTTCTTGATGCCACTCATGTGAGTGGGAAGCAGTGTTATCAATAATTTTGCAAGCTTCAGTTGCGGTTTTCTTCATAATGGAACCATCAGCTGCTATGTCGATGTCTTTTCGTGTAGTAATGTCGCATCCTTGGTAGAATATTTGTACTATTTGATAAGTGTCTAAACCATGTTGAGGACATCTTCTCAATAACTTTCCAAATCTTGTCCATGCCTCATATAGAGTTTCATTTGGCTTTTGTGTGAACGTAACAATTTCTCCTTGAAGTCTCATGGCTTTAGATGCCGAAAAGAATTGTTTAAGAAAATTTTTAACTAAAACATCCCATGTATCAATCACCCCTTCAGGTAACGATTCTAACCAATCTTTGGCTTCTCCCTTTAAAGTCCAGGGAAATAACATGAGATAGATCTATTCATTCTCTACTTCTCTTATTTTGAATAGAGTACAGATCCTATTAAAGGTTCGGAGATGTTCATTTGGATCTTCCTTCGGCGCACCACTAAATTGGCATTGATTAGTTACCATGTGTAGTATTTGTCCTTTGATTTCATAATCTGGCGCATTAATGTCTGGTTGAGTAATTGCATGACCTTGGCCAGTGCGTTTAGCTCTCATTCGATCTTCCATACTTAGAGGTTCCAGATTTTCCATGATTGAATTTGTTGAATCTGAATCACTAGAGGATTCTGACTTAATGGTTTCTTCCTCGACAATCTCTGGATGAGTGATTTATGGTTCAGGAGGAATGATTAGTGGCTCAGGATCTCTGAATTGTCCCTGAATATCCTCCGGGTTCTCAATTGTGAGGTCGGGTTCAAAAAATGGATTATCGGAAATTTGAATTGGAGTACTTGGTTGACTAGATGACGGTTCTAAAGAAAAATCAACGGCGACAATATTGGCTAGATGTCTTGATCGAGTTACAGGTGGTGAACGTATGAAAGGTAGTGAACGTTTTGCTCGGTGCATTCACTGAATATCCTATTAGTTATAAAAGATAAAAATTATATAAGTTATCAAATTAATAGATTTTTCTGATTTTGCCCACGTTTCGAATAGCCAATAGATGCAGTAGGTAGCCAGGACCCTTTAAATCAGAAGCCCACAACTCGCCACTAACAAATCCAACTATTACTACGAACCAGAAAATTTTGGATGTGTATCAATTTAACCGCTTAAAATAATTTTTCGTCGAAATTTTAAAGAAAATAAAGAAAATTCTATGTCCTAAAGAACTAGAGCGTCGAGAAATAAGAAAGAAAAAGAGTGTGTCGTAAAACGTCAAAAAATAAAAGGTCGAAAAATAAAAATAAGAAAGAAAAACGTCGAAACTTAAAAGTCTAAAAACTAAAAATTAAAACTTACGTCTAAAGATATTAAAGCTTAAAAGGAATTCTATATCCAAAACGACAATAACTTAAAAGGCACTAAAATTTCTAAAATATTAAAGCGATAAGCGATATCGTAAATTTCTAAAGCGTCAAAATCTTAATCTAAAGAAAAAGCACTTAAGGGATTTTACGGCAAAGTCTAAAAACTAGAAATATAAAAATAACTATGGAAAAATACTAAACTTAAAACTATATAGCGAACGATAAATATAAATTACGATTAAACGATAAAAATATACAAAATATAAAAATAAGCTTAAAGTTATAAAAATATAATTTTTATATTATTTATTTTATAAAAGTATTAATTTTATATATTAATAAAACTAATTAAAAACTTAAAACTTAAACTTAATTAAAAACTAAAACTAATTATTAATTAACTTAACCCTAATTCTAATTAATTAATAATAATAATTATTAAACCAAACCCTAATCCTGTCATCCTAGGTACCAGACCTGTCAATCAGTCTCATGCGACTGCATGTGATTTAGTTGTCTGGGCCATGCGATCACATGGCTTCGGGTTTCAGGCCTGTTTGTTTGGGCTGCTACAGTTCTCGGCCTAGATTCTTTTTAATTATTATTTTTTTTTTTCTTTTTAACTTATAAAATATTTATATAAATTAAATAAAAACTTATACTTTAAAAACTAAAATAAAAAAATAGAAATACTTTATAATTTTATATATTTTAAACAAACTCTTAAAAATATATATATTTTATTTTTCTTTTTATATTTTTGTATTTTTAATATTTAGAACGTAGTTTTACAAAAAGAAATTAAAACTTAATAAAAATATTTTTTTAATAGCGTTTCGCTTTGGCGTTTAAGATGTTCCCCGGCAGCGGCGCCAAAAATACTTGATGTTATGCGAGATGTATACGAAATAGTTATATTTTTATTGCGAAATACTATTAAATATGATACAATTTGAAAACACATCTGATTTCTTACGAAGAGGGTATACTCATAGAAAGTGCGTGTAGTGGTCTAATAATAACATGTAATATTTAAAACCGCCTACACTAGGAATGGGTGTTGTCCATAAATCAGAATGGATAACTTCAAAGGGTTTAGTCACAACGAAAACAGAAAGATAAAAAGCCAATTTGACATGTTTTCCTAATTGGCACGCATGACATAAAGTTTTAGTCGTGGATTTATTGCAATTAAAGAAACCACGAGAAACTAAAGTATGTAAAATATGATCACCGGGGTGTCCCAAACGATTGTGCCAAAGAGGTTGGCTTGATGTGAGTAAAGCAATTTTGGATAGGTTGGATGTAGTGACAGGGTAAAGGTCACCGTCACTGTCACATCGAAGGATAGTTTGTTGGTACGAGTATCTTTTAACGAAAAATCAAATTCGTCAAATTCGATGGTAGATTTATTATCTTTATTAAATTGTTTGATTGAAATTAAGTTTTTGACGATATTGGGGGTAACAAGAATATTGTTTAGGTGTAGAGGTCGGTAAGGATTAGGAAGGGTGGTGTTTCCAGAGTTTAATACATGTATGGTTGAACCGTCCCCGACAATAACCGATGAAACAATGCTTTTATTAAAAATTGTATCGAGTTTACCTGCATCCGAGGCTAGATGAGCGGTGGCCCCGGTGTCCATATACCATTCGTCATTGATGTTATGCGAGGTGTACACGAAATAGTTATATTTTTATTGCGAAATACTATTAATTATGATACAATTTTACACAAGTTATTTATTTATTTATAGAATGGATATACCTAAACCTTGCTACAACACTTATATGCAGTGTACCTAATCGTACAGTAGTGTAGTTTTTAGTAAGTCCGGTTCGTCCACAGGGAACTAGCCAAGTTTAACGCTATATTTTTTAAAACTATATTTGTATATATATATATATGTATGTATATATATATATATATATATATATATATATATATATATATATATATATGTAATATTATTATTATTATTATTATTATTATTATTATTATTATTATTATTATTATTATAAAAAAGGGGTTTTACCGTTTAATGACCGGTTTGTCGATTTTATGTCTTAAGTCGCAATTAAAACCTAATGTAAAATATTAAATATACAAATGACTTAATTTAAAGCGTAAAGTAAATGACGATAAATAAAAGTGCAATAAATAAAAGTACGATAATTAAAAGTGCAATAAATAAAATAACAGTAAATAAAAGTGCAATGAGATATAAAATAAAGGAATTATGCTTATTTAAACTTCCGTAATCATGATGTTTGACGTGTTGATTTTAATTTATTACCATGGGTTAATTGTCATTTGTCCTCGATTATTCGATATGTCCATACGGTTTTGTCCATAATAGTCCATCGGTCATAATTATAAAGTACGAGGATCTTCGTCAAATTAACCTTATACTCGAAGTCAAATATTCCAACTAATTGGGGATTCGAACTGTAACAAGGTCTTAATACTTTGTTTAATGAATACACCAGGTTATCGACTGTGTGTAACCCAAGGTTTTAATACTCTGTTAACAATTACACCAATTACCCTTGAATGTAATCCACCCCTGTTTTAATGAGTCCATTAACTATTAATCCATCCCCGTGTTCGGTCAAATGAACAATAATTCGTATTTATAGATATCCCGCCCACCGTACCCGATTAAGCGTATGTGGTTATATATAGATACGTCAAATTGTAACCTTTATATTAAATTAATGAGGTATCATTTAGTTAATATAAAGTCCATTAATAGCCCATAGTCTAATTTCCACAAATGTCGTTCTTTTGTCCAAACCCCAATTATGGTCCAAAACCCAATTACCCAATCTTAATATTTAGCCCAACATCACGATTACTTCGGCTTAAATAAGCATAATAATAACTTAGCTACGAGACATTAATTTAAAAAGGTTGAACATAACTTACAATGAGTATTAATCACGTAGTGTTACACGTACAGAATTTCGACTTACAAACTTACAACATTCGCTACCATAACCTTATTATTATTAATCTTAAATTAAAATTGAAATTATAAAATAAATATAAATATATATCAGAGAGTGAGAGAGATTGAATTATATTGTGTACATAACTCGTCCGAAAAACTAACTTTTTATAGAACCTGGCCAGCTACAGTAACTCATGCGAATGCATGACTTTTGTGCCTTCTGGCCATGCGATCGCATGGCCAGCTGTTCCAGCTCAGATAGAGTTTTAAACATGGGCTGCGCGTATTTATTTAATATATAATATAATATATATAATTTTATATAATTAATTATATATTATATTATATTCTTGTGCATTGTTGACTTCTAATTTTAGCTCCGTTGCGTCGCGCGTTGATAGTTGGTTCATGTCATGGTTCCGGATTTTCGAACATCATTTCGTACGATTTAATATCTTGTACTTTGCGTTTCGCGGCTCGTACTCTTGTAACTTTTAGATGTTTCTCATCAATAATTTGAACCACTTTGATTGTACTTTGTACTTTTTAGCGTTTTGGTCATTTGCGTCTTTAAATCGTCGAATCTGTCTTTTGTCTTCATCTTTTATTATTTAAACGAATATCACTTGTAAATAGAACAAAATCAACTAACAGCTTGTCTTTCTTGAAGGATAATGCTATGAAATATATGTTCGTTTTTAGCATTATCAGTCATCACCTCATTTACTCATAAAACTCCTAGTAGCGTAGGTCTGTTGGTAAGGATGAGCATACGGACTCAAACCAAGAAGCCCAATGTTATTGGATTGATTAAACTGCTGAGTTGGGCCCGAAAAAAAATTGCTGCTGAGTTGGGCCCGAATAAAACTGCTCCTTAGTTAGGCCTGAATAAAACTGCTGCTGAGTTGGGCTCAAATAATACCACTGCTGAGCTGGGCCACAAGAAGATTGTTGGGCATGTAAATGTTGCTCTCAAAAGTTAGGAAATTGTCCGACCCATGGTTAAGGGTTAGGGCTAGCACACCCATACGACCTTTGAAAATTTCCAATATGCATCTTTTATTTATTTAAATTTTTTTGACACGTCGTCAATGAAGAAATCACGTGTAGAAGAGAGTAGTAATGTGAAAGAAAATAATAAAAAAATGATCCCTGCACGTTCAAAAGTTAAAAAAATATGCAGTGTTGCAACTACATTCCACGTAGTAGTAGCTGAATAATTTTTTTAGATTATTCTTTTGTAGTAGCCTACACAAGTCAAAGAACAGATAACGATTGTTGCCTTGTGTTGAAGAAATCCTTCCACGTATTTTTTTTTTTTTAAGGAGCAAATCAATATATATAATTGCATATATATTTAGATGGTTATTTGGGAAGATATAAAACGGCGGCTACTGATAAGAAAGATAACAATGGCTAGGGTTGGTTGAAAAGAGAAGATAGGTTAGAGAAGGAAAGACCGAAATTTTAGAGAGTATTTCGGGGAAAGAGAATCAAATGGCTCTCTATTAGTAACATCAAAATCAAATAAATTGCACATTGAGTTAACTTACTCTGCTTGCGTCCTTCCGGAAATCTCACGCGACAATTGCCAAACCCAATTGTTGTTGACTATCCTATCCTCAATCATACAGCTTTGATTAGGTTCAAGGTGATAAAGTCTATTATACTTAGCTCATAAGGGGACATTGTTAAACGTATCCTATTAGTAAATGGCCTTTGACCATTTGTCATATTACAACCTTTAAGTTTGCATAACTTGACAATTTATACCCTAACTAAATATAAATATACAGTATGTTGCCAAATCACGTATTTCTCTTTTCTCTGATTATTAAGAACACCATAATTCCAGAGAAGAATCCATCCATCGGATTATTGGCATCAATACTGAAATCGATTAATCCTATCAATCATGGCTTCTTCATCAAACATCAATTCTAAATCAATTCTTCCGTCAAGTAAGTTATCCTTTAATGTTTTGTGATTGTGATTATGAGATTCATCCTGTATGTGATTAATAAATTAATTTACATGTGGTATCATGAGCGGTTAAAATTAATCTCATGATCATTTGTTTTACTTGATTGATTTTGTTGGTTTGACTAATTAATAAAGTAAACATGCGAAGTCTGTTTTAGATGTTTGTTAAGAAAATCAATATTATTTATTGAGGAATATGTTGAAATCTAAAATACTGTTTTGAGGATTTCAAATAATTAAAGAAAATTAATTAAAGAGAAATCTAAATATAGTAAGCTTAAACGTAGCCCTAAGGGCTACGTTTAGCATTGTCCTTCAATATATTTACAAACTACATATGGCTTCGATTATAATTTGCTATGAATCCGGTTTAGTCATGAATGATGATAACTATTTGGTGTTTGACTACAAACCTTTATCCATAGATTTGTCACGAAAGTTATACGAATGGATAAGTATTGATATTGGTGCATTAATTGAATGGATATGCTAATGTTTCGATCACCGTTTAATTGTGGATTGTCAATTTAAATGAATCATCTAATATTTTTCAATTCATATTTAATTATGATTTTCTAGTCATCTAAAAGATAACAAATTATTTTATTATTATTATTATTATTATTAATTATTATTATTATTATTATTATTATTATTAATTTTTTTTTTTTTTTTTTTGATATGTTGATGTTGGTACTTGTGTGTGGTGCTGTAAAATTTTATGCAAATATAATGTTGTTTATTAAATTTCTTTTATAATTTTTATTTGTGCAACCTAGGTGTTGAAAACGTTGGCGTATTCATCAACTACCGGTATGCTACGCTAGCTAATTGAAATGGTAATTAAGGAACCTGGTGGATGTGAGTCGCAAGAACATAAGGTCAGAACCATTTGTTATATCTGTTAGTTTATAAAAATTTCCTTGACTAATGAATATTTTTTAGATATATTAATATGTGTATATATATTTATAATTATGTTTGAGGTTGTTTATTTGTCTACATCAATACATATTAGTTAAACAAAGATATGTTGGAATATAAATGAATAGAAATTGATGACAATAATATTGAAAAGCTTGTAAGTAATGTAATATTTATTACATAAGTAAATGAGACTTTTCATTATGACGTAACTTATGTAAATTAAGTGAAATTCAATATCATTTAACCTATATCAATGTTTTATTAAAAACCAACTTAATTCTCCCCTATTAAAACTATTATACATAGAGAATTTGTTCTCTCAGAAGCATCTCTCGATGAGTGTTTTCCTTTAGTGTTTTACACATTTTGTCAATTTGATTACAAATGAAAAACACACAGCTTCATATATTAGTGTTGAGCTTATGAGTTTGTTCTAGTCACATAGTGATCTATCATCTTGGTCAAGTGAGGAACAAACATTTAGTTAGCTCACGAGGAACAAGGACAAATTTTTCAGGCAAATGTTCAAGTCCGGCAGTACTACTGCTTCGGCCGTTTTACCATGGGAAACAGATGACGTGTAGACGGCGGAACTGTTTTAAGGGAACTGTGTCAAACACGGGCCTCGGCTTCTCTTGGTGAGATGATTTGTATATCTTTTTCATATCCTCTTGATAACACCCTTTTTTAAGGTATGTGTATTTCATTATATTTGATTTATTATTATAATGAATATATAATATATATTTTTGGATACTATATTTCCTACAAACTTAAAACAGTTCCTTTTTACCCGGATTAATTTTACGGAAATGAGTTTTCATTAATAAATGTATTTAACTAGAGAAGTTGAATATGTTTTCTTTAAAATACAATTCTGGTATTGTGATGAAAAAGAAGAAGAAAAAACTAAAAAAAAAAACAAAAAAATTAAATAGGCATACTAATTAAAACTTTTGGTTGTCTATTTAATTTTCAAATAATGTTGACAACTGTAAGGTACCATATGCTTTTGTTAAAATAAAAACAAAAACTAAAGGCCTCAAGCATATAGAGAGGCAAGCGGGTTTTAATAGTTGTTGTACTATGGATTATGGATGTCACCATATCTTTGTTCATATGGTTTTAATTGTTTTAAAACAAAAGAATTCCGTATATACGTTGTTGGTTAAAACTGTTCTGACTGATAAAGGGAATATTTGTAGTCATTGGATTTGCAAAAAATGAATTTTGTTTGGTCTAAACTTTTGTTTGTTGAAAGATTTGGTAAATTGGAATGTGTTTATCGAAAAGCCTATGTAAAATTGGTTCATTAAAATTTGTCTTTTGGAAAAAAAAATTAATATACATGGATTTGCAATAATGTGTTTGAAACAAATTGTATATCTATACTTGGGTAAGTAACGGACAATAAGTTGGTTTGATGACTTGTTCTCATGACCCGCGAGAACATGTTGGTGATGTCTCACATTCTTTGGGATATGATTGATTATCTTTAGGAAGAAAACATATGTTTCTTTTTTCCCAAATTCCTTTCCAATTGATGTTGTATTTATATTTATATACATCTTTTTAAATCTTTTGACGATTTTTATTGTTATTAGATTGGGAGAATTAATAAGATGATGCATGTTTTACATGAAAATATATAGCCTAAGACTTTCAAAAGTTTTGTTGTTTATGGAAATTTTGTTTGTGTACAATTCTTGTGAAAAGAAAAGTGTGTAACAAACGTTTTCATAATCTAAAACGTTTTGGTTAAGGCATTTAGATCCAGTAAATGATATTTAATAGGCGAATGTTAATATCATAAGCTTGTGTGAAATGACGTCAACCTCTTTGACATGTTTGTAAACATATTATGTTAATAGTGTTGTCATTGGACATTATACTGTTCTGTATTTAACGCAGTCTCTTTGCTTATGGCATGTTTCGTAGTCAAAGCAGTATGTTAAACTTGTTTGGTTTAACTGTATGGCTGAAAACCGTTTGGTACAACTAATTTGTTTGAAACTTGTTGGTTCAATCGGTTTAGTTGACAACCTTTTTGGTATATCTGATTTGGTTGAAATCGATTGGATTGAGACTTATTGGTTTGACCTATTTAGTTTGAAACCAGTTTGTTTCAACTCAGTTTTATGCTTTGTGATAATGGTTTTTATCCTTTATTAAGGATTCATGATGTGTGAAGTGTGTTTCTACACAAACTATCTCTTTACATATGGTAAAGATTATCGACATTATCTAAGTTGTTAAAAAATATTCTTTACGGCGGACTTAACATAATGATGTAGTTTGAGAAAGAATTCAAACATAATAGTTTGGAATAAAATATTATTCGAAATTATAAGGTCTAATGCTTTTAAATTTGGAATAATTTTATTCGAACATTTGTGGTTTAACAAGTTTGGTTGAAACCTATTTGGTTTAACCTGTTTGGATGAAACATGTTCGGTTTAAACATGTTTTAGTTGAAACCTGTTTGGTTTACTATTTGGTGGTTGAAACCTATTTGATTTAACCTAACTGGGATCATTGGAACTTACATATTAGTTCGGTCAATGATCAAGAGTGATAATGACTTGGTGGTCATTTCTGGTAGTTGAAACCTAGCTAGCTTAACCTAATTGTGATCGGTGGAATTTCTCTGATAGTTCGGTCGAAGATCATGAGTGAGAAATGACATGTTTGGTCATTTTGTATTGTATCGTTCATCATTTGAATGAAATAATGATAATCATGGATACAATTGACATATCCTTTTATAAAAGTGAAAAGGACATCACTAATGTCTATGGTTCCTCTTTATAATTTGTCATGAAACTATGTTTCTATCCGTTAAAATTATAATTGAGTATAAATTTTTTTTAAAAAAAAATTATGTTTAGTTGGTTTATGTTAAACGTGTATTGGTTTAACTATATATATAAACCTAGTACATTTCAGAAAAGAGTATTATCCAAGGAAATTGTGTTTCCCTTTAAATAATTGTATATTAACGGAGTGTTGCAAGAAAATATTTGTGATATTTTCTTTAAAATTTTGTCATGGCAATCATTTAAAGAGAACACAATCATGTGATTATGGCCCAGACTAAACTATAAAAATATGTTCGAATACATTAAGTCGAATGTGATTCAAATTTGTGATAATGGAAAGCATGTTACTGTAAATAATATGGCTTGAGGATATGTCATCGTATGAGAAAATTCCATGTGTGAATTTAAGATATGACATTATAGGGTAGAGTCTTGCGAGATTCATATATATAGTTTGTAGATGTTTCTACCATTGACTATCCGATCAAGTGTCGGGAGTACATTATAAATGACTTGACAATATTGGGGTCAAGATTGTAATAAAGGGATTAATTGTATCCTTTATAATTTCATAAGATTATGGTGTTGAAAAGTCAATTTATATTGTGATGATAAACTGATTGATGTGATTAATATAGACTCCGGAAAAGTCTAAGAAGCATTCTTTTGCGGAAGAATTAAAGAACTTTAAAAAAAAAAATTCGGGAAAAGAAACTTCATTTATAAGTGAGATACACTTTATGATTATAAAAAAAGTGGGACTGAAGAATTAATAAGACACTCATAATGATGTCTTAGTCTCAAGTGGATTTTGTCATGATACAAGGGACGTGATAATTCCTTGTGAGAAAAGGTATGAAGAAATAGAATGATGCATCTTCTATTCTCAAGATTTGACCTTAAAGTCTATGGCATGGTAGACTCGACATGTTAAAAACGATCACCTGCAAAGATCTATTAACATTGATTATTCCAGTGTGGGGAATTTATGCAAAGACAAAATCAGAGTTTCATTCATTTACATAAGGAAGTTTCATTCAGTTACATAAGGAATTGATGAAAACGATGATGTGGATTATTTCCATTGTATATGTAACGTGATGAGATTAAAAGATAATTTAAAATATAAAGAAGTTTATCTTTATTATATTATCTTGGATGTCAAAGTGCCCAACTATAGTTAAGAGTTGAAAGTATAATTTTGAGTACAAAACTTTCTTAAGTTTTTAACGTCTCTAGGTCAAACCTAGAATATGACCAAAAATTGCTCAAAATGTGCTAGAATTTTAGAGCACAAAAGATGTATATCATATGTGGGGGCATTTGAACGCATTCTTGTATTATAGTCATATTATGCTTGAAATAGATATTAAGTTACAAGACATGTGGGGGAAGCTTTGAAAGGATAAGCAGTAACCCTAGTTAGTTGTGTAAAATGAACACAATAGTTTGGAAATGTGGGGGTGTCTTGTATTTTGATATCAAGAACATGATTCATGATAACGAGTTTAAATGTATCTAATGAGTTATACTCGATCCGACTTAGCATATGCTGTAAGCACACTTAGCATATGATGTAAGCACACTAAGTAAATACACGAACAATACAAGTACATATCATTGGAGTTATATGATTATGTTAGTTCGGTACATAAGATACACTCGGAAACATTATAACAGATATCCTGCAGTGATCAAAGGACATTGTGATGCAAACTGGATATTTGATACGAATGATTCCAGAGCAACAAGTGGGTATGTATTAACACTTGGAGGTGCTGCTAGATCGTGGAAATCATTTAAACAAACGGTTATTGCTAGATCCACGATGGAATAAGAATTTATCGCTTTAGATAAAGCTGGTGAAGAAAGAGAATGGCTACGTCAATTCGTTGAGGATATACGAAGATGGCCTAAGCCGGTGTCGGCCATATGTGTACATTGTAATAGCCAATCGGTGATTGGTAGAGCTCATATTACAATGTGTAATGGGAAGAATAAACATATGAGACGTAGACATAATAAAGTACGACAACTAATCTCTACATAAATTATCACTATTGACTATGTAAAGTCAAAGGATAATGTTGCGGATCCGCTGACAAAAGGCTTAAGCAGAGAGTTAGTATATGAGTCGTGCGTGGGAATGAGACTAAAGCCCTTGAATTGAAACAACCCAACCCGTATACATCCGACAATTTTTTTTTATAATTTAATAAACCATAGATACGCCGTTTAAATAGTTACATGAAACGAACCGTTTCTTACAAAACGTTTAAACATCCAACAATTCAAAGTTTACATACTTGGCACGAAGGCCATTAACTAAATGTAATACAAGTTCGACCTTAAAATGATAGTTTTAGACCAAACGACACACGAGCATGGTTTGGGACTAAACTACCCAAACAATAGGTCGACTTCCAAAAGCTTCATCTAGCAACCAACATGGAATTATCTAATGACCAACAACCCATTTCCCTTTCTCCATACCTACACCTAAAAAGTAAACAACGAGAGGGGTAAGCTAACGCTTAGTGAGTGCAATAAGTATACACATGCATATATAATATACCTACTTGCAACCACCTACACACATACCACAACATGCTAGCAATATAATATTAGCATACGAACTCCAAATATAAAGCTAATAACCTCCATTACTGCAACTAGCATAAATCAATAGCATATACTCCAAAATATATTATGCTACACTACAATACATACACAAACTATATGGTTAACCATACGCGCGTCATGGTGCTACTGGCTCCGTGGTTCACACCATACGTAATGCTATGACGCTACCGGCTCCGTGGTTCACGCCACTACGCATTTGAGTCATACTCTTTTATAGTGCTACCTGCTACATGGTTCACACTTCGGTGTTACCGGCTCCGTGGTTCACACCTCATTTTATAGCGCTACCGGCTCCGTGGTTCACACTTTGATGCTACCGGCTCCGTGGTTCACATCACAACTTGAGTCATACTCTCGTTGAGGCGATACCGGCTCTGTGGTTCACACCTCAACACTCGTGCTATAGTGTTACCGGCTCCATAGTTCACACTACAACACACGTGCCATGATGCCACCGGCTCCGTGGTTCACATTATAGCACACTCACACACACTATGGCACTTCCAGCTCCGTGGATCATGCCATAGCGTACAAATAAATATATTATATACATACATGCATAAATATCCCATTCACCTTAACGCCTCCGGTAAATTTAGAAATCAAGCTTGCAACCTTCAATGCAATGTACCTATTACATTATGCATATAATTAACATACAAATTCGTTGGACTAAACACCAACCAGTTACTCATGTGCATTTAATGACCCATTTGCCATAAATGACCCATTTACACCAAAACCTCTCATTTAAAGCCAAGACTCATCATTAATCTCTAAGAGCCAGTGATTAAAGTTTACTAACACCAACTAACACAATTTAGGGTATTTTCATACTTATCTTACCCAACTAGGTCAACCATTACCCATTTGACCCATTTTAACCTCAAGACTCATAATTTGGTCAAACTTGCACTCATTAACAATCTTTCATTAAACCCTAGATTACAAGCCTTAGGGTTTCCATACACCAATTTAACCCAAGTTCACCCATTTAACCCCCAAATGGGTCTTACAAGTTTCAAATGAACAAACCCTAGCCATAAATCAAATTAAACTCAAAACTCGGAGTTAGAACTTACCAACACTATCACAACGTAGCTAGAGACGTAGGGAACAACTTTAAAACTTGAGACTTGACCCGATTCACTCTTCTTCTTCTCCAAATCTCCAATTCTCTCTCTAGAACCTCTCCTTCTCTCTCTAGGTTTTGATGGAAGTGGATGAGAAGAAAATGGAAGAAATGAGGTTTGGATAAGGTTGGGATCAGATTTGAGGCTCCAAAACCCGTCCACATGTGAAATACCAATTTTGCCCTTCATTTAACTCATTAAAAGGCTGAAAAGCATCAGATCGTGCCTATCTCCGCGCCGCGGAGTAAACCCTCCGCGCCGTGGCTTAAAGGGTGATTTTAGTTGACATTTCCAAGCTTTCTGACCCTCAAAATAGGTAAAATCTGCGCCGTGGAGATTCTGGTCGCGCCGCGGAGTTAGCCTATTTCATCCGAACTTCAGCAACTTGTTTTGGCCATAACTTTTTGACCGTAACTATGTTTTCGATGAATCAAATATCGTTGAAAACGTAATAAGATTTTCTTTCTAACGGTAAGGTTTTGAAACATCAACTCAAACTTTATTTGGGGGCAAAAAGGTACGTACACACCTTGTAACTCTAACAACGTCCAGTTTTCTTCGACATTCGAACAAGCAACACGTACATGCTTGGTACCCTTCATACACGCATCGTACAATCATCTTTATACAATTATACAACCAAGTATGAAAATTCTAAATATCATTACGTACCTCGGACATGTATGATGAAAAACGGGATGTTACAACTCTCCCCCACTTAAATTGGATCACGTCCTCGTGATCCGCATCAACACTAGAAGTTAAGCACTTCTTCCTCGAACATTTTCGTTTTCGACGCGAAGTCACACATGTAGTAATCACGCCTCCGAATTCTTGCTTCGTACACTAACGCATCATATTACAACAACCGTACTTTATACTTCCATTCAACCAAAATTTCCACCACTCATCCGGAAGTACACCGTGGGAACTTCATAGTATTCTTCCAATGGCCTTATCATTCCATTACTTTCAATGATATCGGGTAATCATCCTATGAGACAAACACCCGCAACTGTTTACTCCTACACCGAGTATCCAAACTCGTACCATACGCTTCACAATCGTTCTAAAAGTAGGACAATTCACGACAATCATCGTTGTCGCGCCTTTCAATCATGGTATATTCGGGAATCATCCCGACGTTTTACGAAAACCTCTCGTATCCGCCATTCGGGAACTTCGCCATTCCAACTCATGTCACAAAAGTACTTTCACAATTTATTCCAAAGTCCAACTTGGGACTTCTCCGAAGACCATCGAAGTCTTCCTTTCCTAAATAAGTGACACCCGTTCGTCCATTACGCCTACTAGATAGGGATTTTTTGTCGAAATCTCCGATACTCACTCTCCCCCACTTAGGATTCTAATCATGTACACCCACCGCCAAGGTGATAACATTTCGCGAAATCCTGACATTACACCAACCCACCTGACCAGTCTCGACGCTGGTCATACTCAACGATTCTTCGCAGACCTATAACAAGGTATTCGAACCTCGATCCTTCCAATCAGTCAACGCTAACGCCCGCTAAACACCGCTGTAAACCACATTTGTATCTTCGGGTTTCTCACCGGTACCCAATACAAAAGTAATCACACCATCCGAGTGAAGCATTCCACTAGCAGGTATAAAGAGGCACCTGACGCAGTGTTATGCAACTCCCATTACTACTACCGAGTCTCAAGAGCTCGACCCTTACGGGGTCTACTCTCGGTGTCACGCGTCTTCTGACTACTCGAAGTCACGCAATTTCGCCCATAACCTTCTAGAGACACCCTCTAGTCTCATGTAAGACCCGAATATTTCCTTGTTCATATGTGAAATTAGGTTGAATGAATTGTGGGGTTTCTTTGTATATTTAAAAAAAAAAAGAGAAAAGAATTCAGCCCAGGCTATCTGCGCGCCGCGCCATTACGGGCTGACAGCTCATCTCTTGCTTTTAAATTAGATATTTTAAGGGCTTTTTGGTAAATTCACATAGGACCCGACTTTAAGGCTTGGGATCAATTGTTGGAGTCTCATTTACTCCATTTTCATCTACCTTATCACTTTCCACTAAATCCTAGAGAGAGAGAGGAAGTTCTAGAGTGAGAGAGCTCCATTAAAGGAAGAAGGAGGTTGAATCGGGTCTAAGTGCAAGCATTAAAGTTGTTCATCTATCCTCTAGCTACGTTATAGTGGTAGTGGTATGCTCTAATCTTGGTTTCTTGATTTTAATTTGATTATGGGTTAAGGTTTGGGGTAAGTGATGAACTTAAAACCCATTTGTTGGTGAATTGGGTGTTTTGGATGAATTTGGGTCATGTAGACTCAAAGATGACTAACTAGGGTTTTCAAAGTATTAAATTATGTTTATGAGCTTAAATTGGTTAGTTAAATTACTAGCGCACTTATATAAATGTAAATAGGTGTTAAGTGGGTTAGTGGATGACCCGAAATGGGTGTATTGACTTTTAAATGGTCAAATGGGTCATAATGGACCTAAGTTGGTTAGTGTATGTATAAGATGCATAGACCTTGTGTTAAAAAGTGTTTTAAGACCTAATTTGGCAAATGTTAGGGTTTTGGTTATGTTGACCCAAGTATTAGGGTTAAGGGTGCAAATGGGTCGAGATTGCACCATGGGTCAAAATGACTATAGAATGGAGTTTGAGTTGGTTGACCAACTTGAGTTTGTGATTGATATTATGTATAATGTAATAGGTACGTTACATTGAAGATTTCCGAGCTTGTTTATCTCTCGCCAAGACTTTGAGGTGAGTGGAAAATCTATATATGTATGTATATGATTTATGTGCCGTATTAATGGTGTCACATAGCCGTTTTGTGACCATAGTTGTGAGACATAGCGGTTTTTGTCCACGTTTAATATTTATGCACATAGACGTGTTTGTGCATATAGTGGCGAGTAATAGCCGTGTTTTACTCCCACAATGTATTCCGTATTATTTTGTGCACATAGCCGTGCTTGTGTACATGATTGTGAGTAATAGCCGTGTTTTACTCACACATTGATCAAGTGATGCCATAGCCGTTTTTGGAACACTTGGGGGTGATGCCATAGCCGTTTTTGGAACACCTCGGGGGTTAGTATACCATAGCCGTGTTTGGGAGCTAACGGTTGTTATGAACATCGATGACTTGTTTCGCGAAGTCATTCCCTTGCGAAGAACTTGGTTAACCATGGTTTATAGTTGTTGACGTTAGCATTTAATTATTATTATGAATATTATGCTAGTGATGTTTCTAGTTGTACAAATTGACGATACTAGCTTGTTTATTGAGACGTTATGCATTTGTATGCGTTATATGATATCGTGGATGCGAGTAGGTAAGTCTTATATGCATGTATATATTTATTCTACTCACTAAGCGTTAGCTTACCCTCTCGTTGTTTACCATTTTATAGGTTCCTGCGTGGATAAGGGTAATGGCATACGGTTGGATTAAAGATCCCGCTTATTGTTAGGGGACGCTTTTTGGATGTGTTAGCTTTTGGAGTTTGGCCATGACTTGGGTAGTTTAATCCCAAACACCATGCTCATCGTGTCGTTTGGTACTTAAACTTTTTGGTGGTCGAAACTCACGTTATGTATTAAACTCGTAAAACGGCCGATGTGGGCCCCGCTTTGTAAAACTTATTTTATGTTTGAATAGTGTTAGTTTTACATATTTGAATATGTTGTTAAAAGCGTTTCGTCTAATTATGTCGGGAAGTGGCCAATCTTTTTCGCGTTTCAAGACTTTTTGGACAGACCAGTTTGGCGCGCCGCGCGGGGTTCTGGCGCGCCGCGCCAGTAGCTGAACAAACAAAATTTTTTTTTTTGATATTTTCCGCGGGTTCGATTGTGGTTTGGTTTAGGTTGTTACAAGTGGTATCAGAGCATGGTCTAAGGAATTTAGGTGACTTGAGATAGGCGCCTAGACTTAGACTTTTTGTGTGCGCGTTATGCGGGACTTGTAAGACTTTGGGTCGGATCGGGTTTTGGTTAGTGCATAGGTTTATGTGAACTAATCATGCGCTATTGTTTTGTGTGGTATTTGAAATCGTCAAGCGAGATAGACGTGGTACTAGTGAGTTAATGCGATGTACTCGCGTAACAATGATTAGCTACCATTGTTACGGGTTCAATTCGTGTCAAACAAGCGACGTACGACGATTGTTGAGCAAGATGGGGTAGGGTGGCGTATATGTATATACATATGTGTTAAGTCCTTTCGTTTTGTTGCTTAATTTACTTCGTTTTATAAAATGAAGATGAGAAATGGACACGACACCAATGACGGAAGCACGAGTGAGGACGTTGAACTCACGGCCAAGGTTGAGGCCATCTTTAAAAGGCTAAAGAAGGATTTGCTTGACGACGTCCGAAAGGTCTTCCAAGAGTAGGTCGATGGACAAGTGACCGAAATGATCAATGATCGAATGAAAGCCGTGATAGAGGAGGCTTTAGAGGCTAGAAACATTTATCCTCGAGGCGAAGGGGGTGAAGGTAATGGTGGGGGTGGAAGGCGGGACTTCCACTACAAAAATTTCAAGGATACTCAACCTCCGATGTTTAATGGGGTGAGGGATCCATTGAAAAGCACTTGTTGGATTTCCGATATCGAAGGAGCGTTCTGTACCGCGGAGTGTCCTCCCGAGAAGAAGACGAGGTATGGGTCTAGCATGTTGCGCGAAGAGGGCAAGTTGTGGTGGGACGATAAAATCTAATTATATGGTGAAGAGCAATGCATGTGCTTGACATGGGAGGAGTTTAAGAAGGAATTTTTCCTAGAATACCGAACTTCTTCCGATCTTGATAAAATTCGGGACGAGTTGCACAATTTTCGATAAGGTTCAATGGACTTGGTTACTCTCAAGTCTACCTTCTTGGCAAAGACTCGTTTTTGTCCGGAGTATGTAGGTGATGATCACAAGTTGATGCTAGATTTCTACCGTACTTTAAGTGATGAGTTGAAGGGTAAGATTAGCCGGGGTATGGCTAAGTCTTTTGAAGATTTATACGAATTGGCTAGGGGTTTCGAGCCGGAGGTTCCAAGAAAGAGTGATTTCGCTTTTTCCAAAAGAAAGTTTGAAGGTTCTAGTCATTCTAACTTCTCAAACAAGAAAAACAAGAACAGGAAGGGGTCCGAAAGCGTCAGAAGTGTGAAGAATGGTGGTTCAAATACTTTTATGCCTACTTGTTATAGTTGTGGGAAGTCGGGTCATTACGCCCGTGATTGTTTGACCAAGTCGGTCACGTGTTTTAATTGTGGAAAGGAAGGGCACAAGAGGCCGGAATGTCCCGATTTGAATAATGATCATGTCAAGAAGTTAGAAAAGGCGGCGGGCACGGCTAGGGGTCGCAACTACTTGATGACTAATGATGAAGCAAAACAATCCAACGAAGTTGTCTCAGGTACTTTTATGGTTAACTCTACTCCAGCAAGGATTCTTTTTGATAGCGGTGCAAATTTGTCGTTTGTGTCTCCAAAATTTGTGCCTAAACTTAATAGACCGTTAGCTAAGTTAAGTCGTCCGGTAGAAGTCGAAATAGCGGACGGCAAGACGGTGCTAGTGGTTGATGTGTGTAAGAATTGTGATGTTGTTTTTGGTGCCGAAAACTTTAAGATTGATCTTATCCCGATGACTTTGGGCGATTTCGATATCGTTGTTGGTATGGATTGGCTCGATCATAATAGAGCCGATATTGCATGCCATGAAAAATTTATTCGTGTGAAGGCCCCAAGTGGGGGAGAGTTAATTATTCACGGTGATAAGCGTAGAAGAGTTGTGCCGATATGCACTTTTGCACGGGCACGTCGTCTCCTTGATAGTGGTGGCATGACTTTTCTTGCCCATGTTGTTGATACTCGTGATGAGCCACCACCCATTCGTAAAATTCCGGTGGTTAGTGAATTCGAAGACGTTTTTCCGGACGAGTTACCGGGTGTTCCGGCGGAAAGACAAGTTGAATTTCGCATTGAGTTGGTTCCGGGGGCTATCGCCATTGCTAAAACTCCTTATCGTTTAGCGCCGACGGAAATGCAAGAGTTGTTAAATCAAACCCAAGAGCTACTTGAAAAGGGTTTTATTCGACCGAGTGCTTCGCCATGGGGCGCTCCGGTTTTGTTCGTGAAGAAGAAAGATGGAAGTATGCGGATATGCATCGATTATCGGGAGTTAAATAAAGTGACGATCAAGAATCGTTATCCATTACCTCGGATTGACGATTTGTTTGACCAACTCCAAGGTGCAACGTATTTCTCTAAAATCGACCTACAGTCCGGCTATCACCAAATGCGGGTCCGTGAGGAAGATATTGAGAAAACGGCTTTCCGAACGCGTTATGGGCATTTTGAATTCGTAGTTATGCCTTTTGGTCTTACGAATGCACCGGCGGCATTCATGGACCTTATGAACCGAGTGTGCCAACCTATGTTGGACAAGTCGGTGATTGTGTTCATTGACGACATATTAGTCTACTCGAAAAGTATGGATGAACATGAACGTCATTTGGGTGAAGTATTGAAGACATTACGAAAGGAGAAGTTGTATGCTAAGTTCTCCAAATGTGAATTTTGGCTAAGGGAGGTTCAATTCCTTGGTCACATTGTGAACAAAGAAGGTATTCAAGTAGATCCGGGGAAGATAGAGACGGTGAAGAGTTGGAGACAACCGACTACGCCTACGGAAGTCCGAAGTTTTCTCGGATTGGCCGGTTATTATCGTCGGTTTATCCATGACTTTTCTAAGATCGCTTCTTCATTGACGAAGTTGACAAGGAAGAACGTGAGATTTATGTGGGAGAACGAGCAAGAAATTGCTTTTCAATTGTTAAAAGAGAAGTTGTGTCAAGCTCCGGTGTTAGTGTTGCCGGAAGGAGTGGAAGACATGACGGTTTATTGTGATGCTTCGTTAAATGGGCTCGGGTGTGTTCTAATGCAAAGAGGTAAAGTCATCGCTTATGCCTCTCGACAATTAAAGGAACACGAAACGAGATATCCGACTCATGATCTTGAGTTGGCAGCGGTGGTACATGCATTGAAAATTTGGCGCCATTACTTGTATGGTGTCAAAAGTACGATTTATTCGGATCATAAGAGTTTGAAACACCTCTTCAATCAACGAGATTTGAATTATCGCCAACGTAGGTTGATGGATGTGGTGAAAGATTATGATTGTGAAATACTTTATCATCCGGGCAAGGTGAATGTGGTCGCGGATGCGTTAAGTCGAAAGAGTCATCACCCGGCGTTACGATTGGGATTGTTACGTATGATTATTACTAACGATTTTCTTGAAAAACTTGGTGTGATTCAAATAGAGGCATACGTTCACAACAAGCATACGGAACGAATCGTGGGGCAATCGGAGTTCATTACCATGGGCTCGCAAGGTTTGTTGTCCTTTCAAGGAAGAGTGTGGGTGCCTAAGATGGGTGATTATCGACAAGTGGTACTTGATGAAGCACATAAGTCAAAGTATTCCATTCATCCGGGCGCGATGAAAATGTATCATGATTTGCGGAAGGATTATTGGTGGCCGGGCATGAAACGTGATGTTGTGAAGTATGTTGAGCAATGCGTCACGTGTTTGCAAGTAAAAGCCGAACACCAAAAGCCGTATGGTAAGTTACAACCGTTAGAAATCCCAAAATAGAAATGGGAACACATTACCATGGATTTCATCACAAAGTTACCTAAGACGGCGATGACCCAATTTGATTCGATTTGGGCTATAGTTGATCGATTGACGAAAAGTGCTTTGTTTCTTCCCATTCGGGAAGCGATATCGTCGGAGACCTTGGCTAAGTTGTTCATCAAGGAAGTCATCTCTCGACACGGTGTTCCTATATCTATTATTTCGGATCGAGATACCCGTTTTACATCTCGGTTTTGGGAAAAGTTTCACGACGATATGGGTACACAATTGAAATTGAGCACGGCGTATCATCCTCAAACGGACGGTCAAACAGAACGTACGAATCAAACTTTGGAGGATATGTTACGGGCGTGTATTATTGATTTTGGTGGGAGTTGGGACGAGCACTTACCTTTGGTGGAATTCTCGTACAATAATAGTTATCATACTAGTATCGGGATGCCACCTTACGAGATGCTTTATGGGCGAAGGTGCCGAACTCCGATTTGTTGGGGTGAAATTGGTCAAAGAGAAATCGGGAGTACCGATTTGGTTTTAGAGACAAATAGTAAGATTGATATGATTCGGGATCATTTGAAAAAGGCTCAAGATAGACAAAAGTCGTATGCCGACAAACGTATGCGAATGATCGAATTTCAAGAAGGTGACATGGTGATGCTTAAGGTTTCACCATGGAAAGGCATTATTCGGTTTAGAAAACGGGGAAAGTTAGCTCCTCGGTTTATTGGGCCATTTAAGGTTTTAGCTCGTGTTGGTGAAGTCGCGTATCGTTTGGAATTACCTGAAGAGCTTGCGGGGATTCATAATACTTTTCATGTTTCCCATCTCCGTAAGTGTCTTGCGGATGATTCATCTTGGGTGCCATTAGACGAGATTGAGCTAAATAATAAGTTAGAGTATATTGAGGAACCGATTGCCATACTTGACGAGAAGGTCAAAAGGTTGAGACATAAAGAGGTTAGGACTTTTAAAGTTCAATGGTGACGGAGTAAGGGTTCTGAGTTTACTTGGGAGCCCGAAGAATTCGTGTTGGTTTATCTTCCTTCTTGTCATGCGGCTTGGATCGCGAGGACGCGTTCCGATTCAAGTGGGGAGAGTTGTAAGACCCGAATATTTCCTTGTTCATATGTGAAATTAGGTTGAATGAATTGTCTGGTTTCTTTGTATATTTAAAAAAAAGAGAAAAGAATTCTGCCCAGGCTATCTGCGCGCCGCGCAGAATTATGGCGCGCCGCGCCATTACGGGTTGACAGCTCATCTCTTGCTTTTAAATTAGATATTTTAAGGGCTTTTTGGTAAATTCACATGGGACCCGACTTTAAGGCTTGGGATCAGTTGTTGGAGTCTCATTTACTCCATTTCCATCTACCTTATCACTTTCCACTAAATCCTAAAGAGAGGAAGTTCTAGAGTGAGAGAGCTCCATTAAAGGAAGAAGGAGGTTGAATCGGGTCTAAGTGCAAGCATTAAAGTTGTTCATCTATCATCTAGCTACGTTGTAGTGGTAGTGGTATGCTCTAATCTTGGTTTCTTGATTTTAATTTGATAATGGGTTAGGGTTTGGGGTAAGTGATGAACTTAAAACCCATTTGTTGGTGAATTGGGTGTTTTGGGTGAATTTGGGTCATGTAGACTCAAAGATGACTAACTAGGGTTTTCAAAGTATTAAATTATGTTTATGAGCTTAAATTGGTTAGTTAAATTACTAGCACACTTATATAAATGTAAATGGGTGTTAAGTGGGTTAGTGGATGACCCGAAATGGGTGTATTGACTTTTAAATGGTCAAATGGGTCATAATGGACCTAAGTTGGTTAGTGTATGTATAAGATGCATAGACCTTGTGTTAAAAAGTGTTTTAAGACCTAATTTGGAAAATGTTAGGGTTTTGGTTATGTTGACCCAAGTATTAGGGTTAAGGGTGCAAATTGGTCGAGATTGCACCATGGGTGAAAATGACTATAGAATGGAGTTTGAGTTGGTTGACCAACTTGAGTTTGTGATTGATATTATGTATAATGTAATAGGTACGTTACATTGAAGATTTCCGAGCTTGTTTATCTCTCGCCAAGACTTTGAGGTGAGTGGAAAATCTATATATGTATGTATATGATTTACGTGCCGTATTAATGGTGTCACATAGCCGTTTTGTGACCATAGTTGTGAGACATAGCCGTTTTTGTCCACGTTTAATATTTATGCACATAGACGTGTTTGTGCATATAGTGGCGAGTAATAGCCGTGTTTTACTCCCACGATGTATTCTGTATTATTTTGTGCACATAGCCGTGCTTGTGTACATGACTGTGAGTAATAGCCGTGTTTTACTCACACATTGATCAAGTGATGCCATAGCCGTTTTTGAAACACTTGGGGGTGATGCCATAGCTGTTTTTGGAACACCTCGGGGGTTAGTATACCATAGCCGTGTTTGGGAGCTAACGGTAGTTATGAACATCGATGACTTGTTTTGCTAAGTCATTCCCTTGCGAAGAACTTGGTTAACCATGGTTTATAGTTGTTGACGTTAGCATGTAATTATTATTATGAATATTATGCTAGTGATGTTGCTAGTTGTACGAATTGACGATACTAGCTTGTTTATTGAGACGTTATGCGTTTGTATGCATTATATGATATCGTGGATGCGAGTAGGTAAGTCTTATATGCATGTATATATTTATTCTACTCACTAAGCGTTAGCTTACCCTCTCGTTGTTTACCATTTTATAGGTTCCGGCGTGGATAAGGGTAAGGGCATACAGTTGGATTAAAGATCCCGCTTATTGTTAGGGGACGCTTTTTGGATGTGTTAGCTTTTGGAGTTTGACCATGACTTGGGTAGTTTATTCCCAAACACCATGCTCATCGTGTCGTTTGGTACTTAAACTTTTTGGTGGTCGAAACTCATGTTATGTATTAAACTCGTAAAACGGCCGATGTGGGCCCCGCTTTGTAAAACTTATTTTATGTTTGAATAGTGTTAGTTTTACATATTTGAATATGTTGTTAAAAGCGTTTCGTCTAATTATGTCGGGAAGTGGCCAATCTTTTTCGCGTTTCAAGACTTTTTGGACAGACCAGTTTGGCGCGCCGCGCGGGGTTCTGGCGCGCCGCGCCTGTAGCTGAACAATTTTTTTTTTTTGATATTTTTCGCTGGTTCGATTGTGGTTTGGTTTGGGTTGTTACATCTCAATTCATCTAGGTCGCACCACTAGCCTATTAATCTTTCAACTCATCACTAAAGAGATGCTTAGAACACCAAGGCTTATACTCTTCCACTTCGTCATGAACATCATCACGATTACCTTCTCACATAAATTCTATGGACACTCGCTACACGTACCGCATCAAACTGCAATCGTGGTTAACGAAAATGCCTCTCTAATGGCATACCACACATACACCCGAAATCATAGAAGAAAAGAGCGGCCGTCAAGAGCGTACCACACTCGCCACATCGTATTCAAGCCAACGAATCGAACCACCAATTAACATGTACATACCTCCTAGCATGTTAATATCGTCAAACGTACAACTACACTCCGGTTATGCCCTAATTGGTTTCAGCATAACGCTCAACACAATCGACAAATCCTACGGGTCTTACTCGAACGAGTTTAACGACCCAAAAGCCACAACGTAAAAAAAAGCCTAGACAACCAAAGACTCAGCAACGAAGTCAAGGCACAACACATCGACCTACACGACTAATCTCCTCATCGATCATAGCCCACGAATTCTCGCGAATTCTTTTACCATAACATCAACGCTCACTGTCACCCGTTGGCGCCAATTAAGCAACGATCTACCGCCAACATAACTCGTACCTCGTATATCAAGACGCCGCTACCCACATGGTACACTTTCCAACCAGTGGGTTCACTCGACCCATTGTACCTGAATTTGTCCGACCGACACTACACCTATGCTTATCCCCGGGAAAGAGAGTAAACAATATTAACTTAACAATTGCATTACCCGCATCTTCGCCATCAAACACCGTCCTTGTCGTGTTCGGCCATCAAGTCCGTGTCCGTATACTTCCGTCACCAAAACGAACACGCGTTATCAACCGAACACTGTAGCCCATTCATATAGGTTGGTAAAACCAACCCTTCACTCAATGCTAAGGAATGCTTAGAATGATTAAGTCTTACGCCCTTTGTCCATCAATCCGACTGTCAATCGTAGGGTAATTCCATCAGGAACACCCATAATAATACTATGTATTACACAATGCACACGACCCAAGTCACGCTATCACGAGTCAACGACTCAAGCATCACCCCGGTGCACCGTGATCGAACTCACTAACAAATCAAATCGTCACCGAGTTTACTAACCCCGGACCCTTATGGGTACTAATTACATACACGTTCACTCGAGACTGGTTAGATCACGAAACGAGAGTTAAGCCTTCTAACACATACTCGAATCCATCGCCACTCAACAAATAATCATAAGGCATATTTGTATCGAAAACGAAAGTACCTGAAGCAGCATCGTTGGACTTCCGTGCTTCACTATCCATCGAATACTCGCGCTCTAACCTCTTAACCCGATCGACAAACGATTCAGAACATTCTGACTTTCGGTGTCCCTCCTTCTGGCAAATAAAGCACTTGATCGTGCTCAAAGGTATACCTACACAATCTCGTGTCAAATGACCTCATTGTAGACAATTATAACACGTAGGCGCGAAATCTCCCAACTTACAATTCTGCTTAACAACCCATTCGGGACACTCTTCTGGTGCCCTTCCTTCTGACAGTAAAAACATACAGTCTTGCCCGACGGGCACTCGCGAGACTTATGTCCCTTTTGCCCACAATTGTAACATTTTGACACACTGGATCCCGACACTCCCTTCACCATACTACCCGTGCTCTCCACTACACTTTTACCTTGATCATTAAACAACTCGGGACACTCCGCCTTTCGGTGTCCCTCTTTTTGACACTTGAAACATGTGTCGTTGTTAGAAGGTGCATTTGTGCAATCACGCGACAAATGACCCCGTTGTCCACAATTATAGCACGTAGGTGATGTGTGCGAGGCGTACTAGGAAATAGTTATATTTTTATAAGAAAATACTATTAAATACGATACAATTTTACACAAGTTATTTATTTATTTATAGAATGGATATATACCTAAACCTTGCTACAACACTTATAGGCAGTGTACCTAATCGTACAGTAGTGTAGTTTTTAGTAAGTCCGGTTCGTCCATAGGGAACTCTAGCCAAGTTTAACGCTATATTTTTAACTTATAATTGTAAAAATACAAAAATATATATAAGTGGTATTATTATTATAAAAGGGGGTTTTTACCGTTTAATGACCGGTTTGTCGATTTTAAAACTTTAGTCGCTGTTAAAACCTAATGTAAAATATTAAAAATAAATATAACTTAATTTTAAGCGTAAAGTAAATAACGATAATGAAATTGCGATAAATAAAAGTGCGATAATTAAAAAGTACGATAATTAAAAGTGCAATTAAATAAAATGACAGTAAATAAAAGTGCGATAATTAAAAGTGCAATTAAATATGAAATAAAAGAATTATGCTTATTTAAACTTCCGTAATCATGATGTTCGACGTGTTGTTTTTAGTTTATTCCCATGGGTTAATTGTCCTTTGTCCTGGATTATTTAATATGTCCGTCTGGTTTTTGTCCACAACAGTCCATCAATCATAAATATAAAGTGAGAGTGTCCTCGTCAAATTATCCTTATATCTGAAGTCAAATATTCCAACTAATTGGGGACTTAAACTGTAACAAGGTCTTAATACTTTGTTTAATAATTACACCAGGATATCGACTGCGTGTAACCCAAGGTTTTAATACTTTGTTAACAATTATGCCAAGTGTCCTTGTACATAATTCACCCCTGTTTTAATAAGTCTATTAACTATTAATCCATTCCCGTGTCCGGTTAAATGAACGATTATTCGTACATATAAATATCCCGCCCATCGTGTCCGATCGAGTGTATATGGTTATTTATAGGTACGTCCAATTGTAAATCTTTATATTAAATTAACAAACTATCATTTAGTTAAACAAATATAAAGCCCATTAATAGCCCATAGTCTAATTTCCACAAGTGTCGTTCTTTTGTCCAAACCCCAATTATGGTACAAAGTCCAATTACCCAATCTTTAATATTTTAGCCCAACATCATGATTACTTCGTCTTAAATAAGCATAATAATAACTTAGCTACGAGACATTAATTTAACAATAAAATTAAAGATAACTTACAGTGGATATTAATAACGTAGTGGTACACGGACAGAGTTTCAACTTGCAAAACCTTAAGACATTCGACTAACCTAACCTTATTATTATCACTAATTTAAAATTAAAATTACAAATTGAGATTAATATTTGCAGTGATATTTGATACATAGGATAAATGAAAAGAAAAAGATATATCTCTTTTTTATCAACCAAAACTGCGAATTTATAGCAATGTGGCCTGCTACCTACTGCCATGCGATCGCATGGAAAATGCACCTCCAGGACATGCGATCGTATGGCCATCTGGGACAGCTCAGATTGCTTTGTTTTCTTGCTTGTCGACGTTATTTTTAAATATATATAATATATAAATAATTTATATGATTATTTAAATATTATATTATATTCTTGTGCATAGTTGACTCATAATTTTTAGTCTGTTGCGTCGAGCGTTGAGAGTTGACTCTGGTCCCGGTTCCGGATTTTTGAACGTCCTTGCGTATAATTTAATATTTTGTACTTTGCATTTCGCATCTTGTACTCTTGTAATTTTGAGACGTTTCTCATCAATAATTTGAACCACTTTGATTGTATTTTGTACTTTTGAGCTTTTTGGTCGTTTGCGTCTTCAATTCGTCGAATCTGTCTTTTGTCTTCACCTTTTATTATTTAAACGAATATCACTTGTAAATAGAACAATTGCAACTAAAAGCTTGTCTTTCTTGAGGGATAATGCTATGAAATATATGTTCGTTTTTAGCATTATCAAATATTCCCACACTTGAGCGTTGCTTGTCCTCAAGCAATATAGTCTTGAAATAAAAATACTAGAATCACTTCTTTACTCTTCACACTTTGTACATCAGTGATTTCGATTTGGCGGTATAAACAATGATAGTAACGTTGTGGTTTACAGTCCCACATGACTATGAAAATTTTAGATCCTTAAGGAAATTGGATCTTTATGAAAACATTTGATCTTTTAAATAAAATCTAGCTTTTACCCGAGATAAGTTTTCCGGAATAACCCTTCACCGGTGTTTGCAAATTGTTTTTGTGGGTTTGGTGGGTTTCAAATTTTGAAAATTTTAGCTTAAAACTTGCGGTTTTGTGTCACCCACTTGCTAACCTTGTATTGAGAAAGCAACACGTCCAGTATACTTGCTCCGTATATTACCTTTCGATAAACTACCGTCCGGTTGTAAAGGAAAGCGTTGAACAAGCAACTGTTAAGGCAATGTCCCATGACATGCTTTTATTTATGGTCTATAACGTGTCGGATGCAATTACTATCCTTTGTAGGAGCAATAGTAAAGCTCACCCTATAGTTTTTCGGTCTGGCACAAGGTCCTGTCTTTGACCATGCTATGCAACCACCGTTCTTACGGTTGACACCTGATTTGGTTCAGGTGACCTAATGAATTCCAGGTGAATTCCTAGGATTTTACGTTCAATGGTAATGAACGCATTAAAAATGGGTTTTCAGAAAACAAATCGGTTTGTAATTTGATCAAAATATTTTCTCGTTTAAGCTCGAGTTTAGATATCATCGAATTCCATGAGTTTGTAATTCTCCATCTTTAAGGTCAATCTCTAGGATTGAGTAATATCAGGCTTAAAAGTTGATTTTTAATCTTTAAGGAGATTATCTTTTTCTGGGTATCTGATTCATTAGTCTTATCAAGCTAATTTGCATGGTGCCCTCCCCATTTTACTAGACAGATCCTCTCATGGTTAGGATAAGTCTGATCACTTGGCGACCCTGTTTGATGCTGAGGTCCGTGGATTTCCTGCTGATTTTCGTGATGACTTTTCTAGATTTTTCGTCAACCTACAGCTGGTCTGGACGACAACTTCCTGACCTAAATCAAGAAGCGCGTGTCTTTTTTGGAAGACTTTACTTCCTTTTAATGATGGAATTGATTCATCGTGTAGATCCATCTTTCTTTCAAATATATTACAGTTTTTCGGGTAAAACATATTAGTTTAGTCCAAAGCAAAAGTATCTTCAATTATTTGTTACAAAAATATGTGATATATGTTTTAAATAACTTGGTAAATTTTTCCCACACTTGGCTTTTATTTTCCTTTCTTTGCCTTTTTATTGTCCTCTATTCCATTTTAAATGAATTCTAACATTTTGGGTTGTTTCTCAATTTATGTCCTTTCTGAGGTAACAATAATTTCGGTATTAACACCTAGTTTTATCATTCATAAATATGTATAAACATGATTTTGAATTCATTTAATTGAAAATTTTGAAAATTTTACTAGAATTGGGTAGTCAGTATATAAGACTAGGGCTGTTCTTTATTATCAGAGAGCACTAGATTCTAATACAACTACTGCATTACTAGTATTTTTAATGGCAACCAAGTGTATAAGTCAAAAATTTTAAAAATCCGAAAGAATTTAACCCCTTCCCACACTTAAGATCTTGCAATGCCCTCATTTGCAAGAAATCAGTAACAATTTAAATTATTGAGGGTGATTAGCGTAGAAAAATGATTAAATTTTACCAAAGTTTCCAAACATATTCGCGTTTGTTTGCTGAATGATAAATGGTGCACATCATTTGTTCATTCCGTCTTGTTGTTACATCACATTTATTTTTCGTTTTGTCGTCAAAATTAGTAGCTTTTGCTGAACTTAATGCCAGTCTTTGAAAATGCGCTGTTTTACCCTGTTGTGTACATGAAATAAAATACATACATACAAATTGTAATGACCCGAAATTTTTCGACCAAATTATACTTATGAGATTAATATTTACATAAATTAAACCATACCAACATGATAAGCAATCAAAATTGTTGAGACTTGTGTTTTTGAAAAGAGTTTTACACAACGTTTGACCGTACAATATGACCGATGATATCACGAACTATATAACATACGATAATTATACGTTTGTGTATATATATGTATTTATATATATTTAACATGATCTAAGGATGGTTTAACATCTCATTGTGTACTAATGACAATGAGTTATAAGTATATTTTGAAACTACTAACTTAAGTTTTCAAAACGATAACTATACGTAACATTCTTTGATATATACTTATAATCTATAATGCTTATACATGTATCGTATATATAATGTATTTAATCACTTTTTAAGGACTTAAATACATAAAACAATATAAGTATATTCACAAAAGATAGCTATATTTGAATTCTCGTTCGTTTTCTCAAGATTTCTATACGTATATCTAGGGTATATGTACCCGTATCATACCCAGCTTCTATACGTATTTACTATTGGTATATACACATCAAATCAACATCCTAATCAACATTATTACTGCCCTAGATATGAGGTAACTAGGATTTGTCAAGTAGTATGAATTATTAGTAAGAAAACAAAATTAGGAATCCTTTTCTTTCTTTATAAACTAAAAACGTTTTTATAAATGAACACCATTTCTTCACTCCATTTTCTCATACCTACACCCTCATTTCTCTCTCAAAATACTCCTAACTTCATACTTGATAATCTCCAAGCATTTTTCCCATCATTTAGCTTCAATTACAAGCCTTAAACACCATAAGAAAACTCTTTCAAGAACATATCAAAATAACCACCCATTTGAAGAAGTTTACTTCCAACCTTTTGATCTAACTCCACCACTCTTTGATTTCAAGATTATTTCTTATATTTTGCAGTAACTTTGTCCAAGTAACTTGAGGTAGTAACCTTGTTCATAATCTTATTCAATTCATATTCATATAGCTATCTTATTTTGTGGTATAAAATTTTAACAACAAGAACATAGTTTGAATGATTTCAAACTTGTTCGCAAACTAAATAGATCCTTCTAACTTGACTTTTAAAACACTTCAAGACCTGTAATATATCATAATGATATCCTAACCTAACAAGATATAACTTGGTTTTACAAAGAACATCTTAAAAACTGAATCTACGTCGTCGGAGTGCAACCGGGGGCTGTTTTGGGTTGGATAATTAAAAACCATCTTGAACTTTGAATTGGAAGTTCATGTTCTGGAAAAATGATATTTCTTATGAATATGTTAACACATAAAAATTTCATGGTTTAGCTCAAAGTGTAAGTATTTTTAGAAAAATGATCATTAAATGTTGTTTTTATGATGGAAAATGATCACTTTCATAAGTTTCACCAAAGTTTGACCTATAACCTATGATTTCGAATACAAACCAAGGTATTTTCAGTTCATATTCTTAAAATTTGACTCGATCCAAGGAAGTGTCAAGTTGAACCAACAAAAACGGAGTTGTAATGAAGAAACTACGACTAAAACAAGATTGGGTATCCGAAGCTAGTTTAGCTACGAAAATATTTGGAGAAAAAGTAAATTAATCATATCTTTTCTAATTAATATGATATTTTATATATAATTACTTATGATTTGATTTTATATATTTCAGGACCACCCGTAAACAACACGAGAAGATTAATCATAAGACCTCATGATTGTACGCAACACGTCATTTGACAACACGGTACTTTATGTACGCAACACGTCATTTGACAACATGGTACCATGGGTCGAGATTAATTTTGATCAATACGAATACGATGGGGTCTTTATTTATTTTATTTAAGCAACTAATTGTGGACCACTAACATCGGACTGCTAACTACGGACTAAGAAAATATTAAAAGTATTAAAAGTATATATATATATATATATATATATATATATATATATATATATATATATATATATGTAACGATTACATAAAAAGAAAATATGTTGATATATTATATATATGGTTAGGTTCGTGATATCTATCGGAGACCAAGTCGAATTAAATACCTTCAAGGCAAAAGTGAGTTTCATTTGCTCCCTTTTTAATTGCTTTTGCAATATATATTTTTGGGCTGAGAATACATGCGCTGCTTTTATAAATGTTTACAAAATAGACACAAGTACTTAAAAATATATTCTACGTTGAGTTGTACCACTGGCATATTTTCCTATAGCTTGGTAACTACTATTTACATGGGTATTGTAAACGCGAATCCTGTTGATAGATCTATCGGGCCTGACAACCCCAACCGGACTGGACGACCAGTATTCAACGGTTGCACAGTACTTCGTTTTGGTGACTACACTTGGTACGGTGTAGTGAGATTTCATAATAAAGGGAATATGCGACGTTGATTAAATGTTAAGTATGGTTACCAAGTGCTCAACCACTTAGAATGCTTTACATACACTTGCGAGTGTATTATGTTTATGATTATGAAATCTTGTGGTCTATTAACATATTGAAATGATTGTTATGATAAACCTATGAACTCACCAACCTTTTGGTTGACACTTTAAAGCATGTTTATTCTCAGGTACGAATTAAGTCTTCCGCTGTGCATTTGCTCAATATAAGGACATTACTTGGAGCCGATCATCGCAATGGGACCAAATATTGATGACTTCGTCCAGGTGGATTAGGACGGGTCCTTTCACAAATATAAACATGTATGGTAATTTGAAATGGGACTTTAAATCCCACTTTCAAATCAAATATGAAATATTAGTACAACATAATAAAAATATTAAACATTACAATAAAAGTATCAAAATATAATGTATTTAAACATAAATAAATAGAAATAATAAAAAGATAAAAATCATAGAAATCACCAACAGGAACTATATCAATCTGGATAGGGGTTCCAATTCATGTCGTCGTCCGGGTTCCATGGTTGGTGATAGGTGTACTGGTAGGCCTGGTTAGGGTCGTAGAGAGTATATGGTGGTCTCATCTCGGGCTGATGTGGAGGATAGTGATATTGCTCATTAACATCATATATATCTATCGCAATATCGCTTAAAACGCTCTATAATCGAAGATAATGAAGGTGATCTACAAGTGATAAGCCAAGATGCGCGAATTTGTATCGGAAGAATGATTTGCAAAGAATTTTGATGATTTATGACATTGGTCGATCTCGATACGAGTTAGGGTCAAGGTAGCACTCTAAAATGATAAAACAAGGCTTCCGATATGTTAGGCTTCGTCCAAATGAGCTAATATTAAAAAGAAAACGAAACAGTGCCCTTTAGCTAAGCAGGACGCCGTCCAGGGAATGGGGACGCCGTCCTGCCCTTTGATGTGGGACGCCGTTTTGGACAGTCGGGACGCCGTCTAGGTCTGTTTATCGGGACGCCGTCCTGCCTTTTGGGACGACGTCCCGTAGTAGGTGTACCCGACTTTTCTGCTTTTTACCTAATTTCTCCACTTTAAAACTTCATTTTTGGGACTGTTTCATAAGAGTTACGCACCAGAGAGTTTTAGAGGCGATTTTCAGGAGCCATTTGGAGAATTCCAACCTCTTTGAAGAGGCTCAACATCAAGGCATCATCCATCAACATCTTCTTCATCCAAGAACTCTTGTTCTTGTAGGTTATTTACTTGTTCTCAGCAATGATTTCAGTTAATAATTTGATTGTATTGTTGTCTGTTACCATGATTGTTGGCTAGTTTCTATAATGTTTGTCTAGATTAATAACCAAGGTATTGGATGTAATCTTATTGATTGAATGTATTATGCGTGATAGATTGAAGCTTGAATTAAGAACCATGCTTATTGTTGTTAAAATCATTTGTATCTAGTTAATTGATATGTTGTTGATAAAGAGAACTCTTGTTGATGTATCATATTGATTTACAATCAACTTGTCTTAGATTGATTGTTTGCTAAACCGGACCAAGGGGGTAAACTAGATTAAAACGGTTAAACAAAATAGGAATGAATTGTGTAGAGCGAACGCAAAGGCAATTGTTATTCAAGTCTTTAATCTTGTTGATCAACTAGTCACAAACGAAAAGGTCTAAGTAATAGGGAACCCTCGCTTAGTAATTCTAGTTTGAGTACTTGCTAAAGAGAACTCTTGGCGAGTCGATTTAGGTGATTAGCATACTTATAATTATTTGATTACAAATACAAGAACTATAGTGAAAAGGGAACCCTTGATCTTGTTATTGTATTTGCGTGTTTATCCGAGAGAACTCTTAGTGAACCTATTAGATAACTACACACATAATTATTCAATCAGGGCTTAATATCTAATTTACATCCAATACCGAGGGTAAAATATCTAGATAAACATTTCATCTCTTTGATTTAATTCAAAACTATCTTACTTGCTTTATTTGCACTTATTATCATTTCATAAACTTAAAAGACAAAAATATTGTTTTTACATTTAACCTTCTTTGATTTGGCTAAATCGTTAAATAGCCACCAAAACATAAAACTTGTACTTTTAACTTTCATTCACTTAGTTAATCATAATATAGTTTCAAATTCTAGTTTGACTGATATAACTGTCCTTGGAACGATACACGGAACTAAACCAGTTACTATACTACTACACGATCGGGTACACTGCCCGTTAGTGTGTAGCAATCTCTAAAACCGGTATTTTCCATACGATAATTCATATACCACTTTTCGCACATCAAGTTTTTGGCGCCGCTGCCGGGGACAGTTTTGTGTCAAAATAGAATTATTAACTGATTTGTGATTAAGTAGTTTCTTAATTATTTTAAAATTTTAATAATCTTTGATTGTTAAACTTATAGAATCGGTATGTTTAATAATTTTTGTTAGTTGTGTGATTGACAGTTTATAGGTCGCATATGCCACATACCCGAAGTTCAGAATCTCCATTACTTACACCGTTTACAGAACCTGATAGAAAGCTTGGTAGGATTTCAAAAGAAGTACTTGAAATTTTTGAATCTTCATCAAAGCAAGAAACCTTTGATTCAGAATCAAGTACGACCAAGCCTCGATATTCAGACTTTGGTAAACCCGTTCAACCCCCAAATTTTGAAATGGAAGGAGAAAGACCGTTGGTACCACGACAATCAATGGCAGCAAAGATGAAAGCAACCCGGACCGGACAAGGTAGTGCTATTACTCCACCTACTGGTGAGGTAACTTTTGAAATAAAAGGACCTATTCTTCAAATGATTAATAACAGGTGTCAATTTGGTGGTGGTCCGAATGAAGATGCAAACGAACATATTCGTCTCTTTCAAGAGATATGTCTTCTATTTAAACTTAAACCAGAAACTGACCAGGCCATATTATTAAGACTTTTCCCTTGGACACTCCAAGGGGAAGCACGAAGTTGGTTAGATTCATTGGCCGAGGCTACGATAGAAACGTGGGATGGTATGTTGGAAAAATTTCTTAAGAAATATTTTCCAGCATCCAAGTCCGCGAGACTCCAACACGAAATTACCCAATTCTGTCAAAAGCCGATGGAAACCCTGTACGAAGCATGGAATCGATTTTCCAAAATGCTAAGAGGTTGTCCAAACCATGGTTTGGATACCTTTCAAAAGGTCCAAATCTTTTACAAAGGTTGTGATGTAGCAACCCGAATTTCAATTGACCAAGCGGCCGGTGGTTCTCTTATGGACAAAACCGAGCAAGAGGCTTATGAGATAATCGAGAAACTAGCCGATTATTCTCATGAGTGGCATCAAGAATGCCCAATTACTCGAAATGCTCAAGTCCAAAGCGCCGGTGCTTATGATGACTTAAGCTCCCTAGGTGTGAAAATAGATGGTGTTGTCCGAAACATGGACAAAATTACCAAGGAAATCCATAGTATGAAAGTAGGTTGTGAATACTGTGGAGGTCTCCACTTAGGAAAAGATTGTGATGCCGGGTTAACCATGGCTCAAAAAGAAGAAGTGGCTTTCATAAGCCAAAGAAATAATAACCAGTTTCAGGGAAGAGCCCAATTTAACCGGAACTTTAACAACCCCTACAACCCTCAAGGTCAAACTTCCAATTTTCAACAAGGGTCAAGTGGTGGGTTCCAACAACAAACTCCGGGTTTTTACCAAAAACCCCAACAGGAAGAGAAAAAGTCAAATTTAGAGAGTATGTTGGAAAAGTTAATTACATCACAAACTCAGCTTGTCACAAATATAAACCAAACCAACGAGAAAAACGAACATCAATTTAGAAACCAACAAGCATCAATTCAAAATTTAGAAAAACAAATGAGTGGTTTAGCCAATTTACTGAGCGAGAGGAAACCAGGTAGTTTACCGGGCGATACCAGTAAAAACCCACGAAACGAGCACGCAAATGTTATCACCACACGGAGTGGTCTAGCATACGATGCTCCAAAAATGCCCGAAAATTCTGATTTCAGGGTTCCATTGAACCAAAATGATGAACCGGTTAAGGAGCCGGAAAAAGTGGTTGAAAAGGAAGAACGGGAAAAACCCGTAGTGAAACCATATCAACCACCGCTCCCATACCCAAGAAAACAACAACAAGAGAGGCTAGAGGCCGAAAGGTCAAAATTCCTAGATATGTTTAAACAAATTAACATAAACATGCCTTTCATTGATGTAATCTCAGGTATGCCCAAGTATGCTAAGTTTTTAAAAGACTTACTTACTAATCGGAAGAAAATGGAGGAACTTTCATCCGTCACCATGAATGCAAATTGTTCAGCAATTTTGATGAACAAAATACCGAAAAAGTTAGCTGATCCTGGAAGTTTTACCATACCATGTCTCCTGGGAGATTTGGAATGCATTAAAGCATTAGCGGATTTAGGGGCTAGCATAAATTTAATGCCTTATTCATTATATGTTAAGCTAAACCCCGGGGAACTGAAACCAACTCGAATGGCAATCCAACTAGCAGACCGCTCTGTTAAATTCCCTCGTGGAATTTTAGAGAATATGTTAGTAAAAGTAGGTACCCTAGTATTTCCGGCTGATTTTGTAATTCTAGACATGGAGGAGGACACACGTGTGCCTCTTATATTAGGTCGACCTTTCCTCAATACCGCTAGAGCTATGATAGATGTTCATGGGCAGAAATTGACCCTTAGTATTGAGGATATGAAGGTTACCTTTTCCGTTGACCATGCCTTGCAGTACCCCGAGTCTACTGATGATCAATGTTATTATTTGCAAACCGTAGACACGTATTCGGAGTTATTGCAGGAATTTCCAGAATTGCACGGTACAGGAGAATGCATTTTTGCGGAAGGTGATGATGAAACAATGGTGGAAGAAGTGGAGATGTTGACCACTTTGATGGCTAACGGGTATGAGCCAAATGATGAAGAGTACAGAAAGTTGGATTTAGGGAATGAATACCGATGTAAAACATCGATTGAAGAACCTCCCGTTTTGGAACTAAAGCCACTTCCAAGTCACTTGGAATATGCTTACCTACAAGAAGGTTCTGCTCTCCCGGTGATCATTTCATCCGAACTCTCTGTAAGTGAGAAATCTAAGCTTGTTTCCATGTTAAAAGCCCATAAAACGGCTCTAGCATGGAAAATTCATGACATCAAGGGTATAAGTCCCTCTTATTGTACACATAAGATATTAATGGAAGATAACTATAAGCCGTGTGTACAAAGACAAAGGCGACTCAACCCCAATATGCAAGAAGTTGTTAAGAAGGAGATTGTAAAACTCCTAGATGCGGGTCTTATTTATCCAATTTCGGATAGTCCTTGGGTGAGTCCGGTCCAATGCGTGCCCAAAAAGGGTGGCATGACCGTTGTCACAAATGAAAACGACCAATTAATTTCTACCAGGACTATCACGGGTTGGAGGGTATGCATTGACTACAGGAAATTAAATGATGCTACCCGAAAAGACCATTTTCCCCTTCCTTACATTGATCAAATGTTGGAAAGATTAGCGGGAAAGAATTTTTATTGTTTTCTTGACGGTTTCTCGGGATATTTCCAAATCCCTATAGCACCCGAGGACCAAGAGAAAACGACCTTTACATGTCCTTATGGTACTTTCTCCTATCGGCGTATGCCTTTTGGCTTATGCAATGCTCCTGCTACCTTCCAAAGATGTATGGTGGCTATTTTTCATGACATGATTGAAGATTTTATGGAAGTATTCATGGATGACTTCTCAGTCTTCGGTGATTCTTTTGACTCATGTCTTAAAAATCTTGAGCGTATGTTGATTAGGTGTGAAGAATCAAATCTTGTACTAAACTGGGAAAAATGCCATTTTATGGTAAAAAAGGGAATTGTATTGGGTCATAAAATTTCTTGTGCAGGTCTTGAGGTGGATCGGGCTAAAGTGGAAGTAATAGCCAAATTACCACCACCAACGAATGTGAAAGGTGTTAGAAGTTTTCTGGGGCACGCCGGTTTTTACCGGCGGTACATTAAAGATTTTTCCAAAATTGCAACCCCCATGAAAAAACTTCTTGAGAAGGACGCTCCATTTGTCTTTACGGATGAGTGTCTTACCGCCTTTAATCTTCTTAAAGCAAAGCTCACGCAGTCACCGATTCTCATATCGCCGAATTGGTCAATACCATTCGAACTTATGTGTGACGCCAGTGACTTTGCTATTGGTGCCGTCTTGGGGCAAAGAATAGAAAAACATTTCAAGCCCATTTACTATGCTAGTAAGACACTGCAAGGAGCCCAACTTAATTACACTACCACCGAGAAGGAACTCCTTGCAATCGTCTTTTCGTTTGACAAATTCCGATCCTATTTGGTGCTAGCAAAGACGGTTGTCTACACAGACCACTCGGCATTAAAGTACTTGCTTTCTAAGCAAGATGCTAAACCCCGTTTAATACGTTGGGTCTTGCTTTTGCAAGAATTCGACATCGATATAAAAGATAAAAAGGGTGCCGAAAACCTAGCTGCCGATCACCTTTCTCGACTTGAGAACCCGAATCTTGGGGTTCTACATGAGACCGTTATCCAAGATAATTTTCCTGATGAAAATCTCATGAGAGTTGAGAAAATTAATGATCCATGGTTTGTAGACATTGCCAACTATCTTACGGGTGGATTCCTAGAAACCGGTGTGTCACACCAGAAAAGAAAGAAATTCTTTAGTGACTTAAAATACTATTTTTGGGAACACCCATATCTCTTTAAACAGTGTCCCGATGGGATAATCCGTCGGTGTGTTTCGGGGAAGGAATGCACCGAAATTCTGCTTGACTGTCACCTTGGTCCAACAGGTGGGCACTTTGGTCCTCAAATCACGGGGAAGAAAGTTTATGAGGTCGGTTTCTATTGGCCTACAATATTCAAAGATGCCTACGCTGTTTGTAAAGCTTGTGACGCATGCCAACGGGCCGGTCAAATAACTAAACGGGATGAAATGCCTCAACAAAGCATCCAAGTATGCGAGGTGTTCGATGTTTGGGGAATTGACTTTATGGGCCCCTTTCCAAAATCTCATTCTTACCTCTACATACTTGTCGCCATAGATTATGTTTCTAAATGGGCGGAGGCAAAACCTCTACCAACAAATGATGGCCGAGTAGTGGTAAACTTTTTGATGGAACTTTTCTCTAGGTTCGGCACACCAAAAGCTCTTATAAGTGACCGGGGCACCCACTTTTGCAATAAGCAATTGGAAAAGGTGTTGAAAAGATATGGAGTAATCCATAAAATTTCGACATCTTATCATCCCTAAACGAGTGGGCAAGTAGAAAACACCAACCGGTCATTAAAACGCATACTTGAAAAGACCGTTGGTGCCAATCCCAAAGAGTGGTCAACCAAGTTAAATGATGCATTGTGGGCTTTTCGCACGGCCTACAAAACACCGATTGGAACAACTCCTTTCCGTATGGTATACGGAAAAGCATGCCATCTCCTGTTGGAGATTGAACATAAAGCACATTGGGCGCTAAGGGCATGCAATTTGGATTACCAAGAAGCGGGTCGGTTACGTTTGACCCAACTAAATGAATTAGACGAGTTGAGGCTTGAAGCCTATGACAACTCTCTAATTTACAAGAAAAAAACCAAACAATGGCACGACAAAAGATTGAAACGTCTAAAGGAATTCATGGAAGGCGATCGTATCCTTGTTTATAATTCCCGTTTCAAGTTATCACCCGGAAAGCTTAAGTCCCGATGGACGGGACCGTTTGTTGTTAGAAAGGTGTACCCTTATGGTACAGTCGAAATGGAGAACGGGAAAGGTGATATTTTTAAAGTGAATGGCCACCGGGTCAAACACTACGTTGATGGTCCCCTGGAAATTGAGGATGAGGTTAGCCTCAACTTCAAGAAAAACGCCTAAATCAAAACGGGGACGAGTTTGGTGAACGACTCGTAAAAAAATGGTTCACATTTGTAATTAGGTTTGTATTGTGTGTGCTATAAATTTTTGTTTGGTACAAAATGATTAACGTATGACCCCGAAACGCAAACGACTCAGAAAATCAGGTCAGTGAGTTTTAGTGTTACAGGACGTCGTCCCAATAAGCTAGACGCCGTCCCATTATACAAACCGGGACGCCGTCCTCCTGACCTAGACGCCGTCCCATTATACAAACCGGGACGCCGTCCTCCTGACCTAGACGCCGTCCCACTCTAAAGATCAAGACGCCGTCTTGTATCCCGAGACGCCGTCTCGAACCACTGAGTCAGAAAAAAAATACGCGTTTTAAACCATATCCCACTCATTTCTTATCCACAAAACACACTCTTCTCTATTTCTCTCTGCCCTAACACGAACCACTCTCCAAATACCCTAATTTCTACCTTAATTTCGCGATTTCTTCTTCAAATTCAAGCTTCAAATCATGAACTTTTTGGTATGGATACTCCATTTTTACACTTTTCTTTATCAATTACTTGAATTGTATGTCTATATCTATAAATTGGTGAAGGATAAGTGTGGGGTGTTTGATTTGCATGATTATTGTTAAGATTAACATACCTTAGATGTTTAAATTGCCCTTGTGTGTTTATTTTGCAAAGATTAATTGTTCTTAGGGGTTTATTCATGATACTAGGGTTTGAAGATTTTAAATCCGAATTTAGGGTACTTAATTTGTGATGATGAGTTATTGTATGATGTTTATGATTCTTGTGAAGTATTTGATTGTGTTGGTGATGTTGATGTCAATTTGGCCGGGTCATTTTTTTTTGAATATTAGTAAATTTCTAAGCATATGATGAATTATAATGAATTTATGAAATGTGTATGCTTGTTTTTTATTTGTAAGGTCATGTTGAATCAAATAAGGGAATGGAATGCCATAATGTATATGTTAAGATGGTCATTTGAGATAAAAAAAAATTTGTGAAAATTGCACTATGATTTGTGATGAATATGATTAGTATGCAAGGTTAAATGCTATGACCTATGACACAACATACTTGAATCCTTTAGGTCCTAAGTTTGTGCTACTTTGTTAAGTTGTGATTTTCGTTTTTGAAAGTGTGTTAATGAATTCAAGTTGACTTTGGTTGACTCTGGTATAAACTTGTGAACATGCACTTTTGGTGTAAATGAATCATAATGCTTTTGAACTAGGAATTGAATGATGAAGTTCTCCTGCTACTCGGTTATGTTTTTAGCTAACATTAACACAACGGTTTCTATGTTCTTTTGGTTTGGTGTATAATGTTTTGCAGGGACAATCAAGCAGAGGAGGACCGGCAAAAAGAGGAAGGACAGCAGGTTTGGCTCCTCCACGACAACCACCACCACCACAACAACAACATCATTCATCATCGTCTTCCGGAGAAGAAGCGGAGGAGGATCTAAACGATCCTCGAGTTTGGTTAACACAGGTACAGAATGACGAAGACTACACCGAAACTTTTGAGAGAATAAACCGTAGGCCGATTAATGCCACTTGGTATTTTTTCTGGGGGCCATTGGAGGAGGCGGGCATGCGCCGACATGTTACTAATTTACTCGCCATTCCTTACGGTAGAGTAGTAGCCCACGCCTGGGAACATGTTTTTAGCATCAATGAACCAATCTACCCGGTGCTTCTTAAAGAATTCTACTCTACTATGCGGTTTAGCAATGTAAGTGATTATTTGTCAACTGAGTTTCTACGGTTTCGTCTAGGAGGCCAAGACAGGGGTTTGAGCAGTTTTCAGCTTTGTCGAATTCTTGGTATTTTTGAGGAACTCACCGACACACAGTTAGGTGAATACTTGCGGGCTTCTGATTACGTTGGCCGGCATGTTTTTGATGACACCTCTTATTGGCGCAGAATTTGTAAGCCAAATATTGCGCCTGCACATTTTAGATCAAGCAAGCACAGGTACAACGAAATCGCAGCCCGGGATGATAGGCTGCTTCATCGACTCATCGCATGCACGTTTAATGCGAGGATTGAGGGTAATGAGAAGGTGAAAACATTAAATTTGTGGATTATGGATCAAATCAAGCGGGGTTCCTATACCGACATTCCTGGGCTAATCGGTAATTATTTCCTTGCCATTGCGACTGAGACACGGCTACGGAAGCCACTTCTGGGAGGCCACTACATCACCCGAATTGCCCGACATTTTAACATTGATTTCAGTAGATTACAGGAGTACACGAGCGTAATGAAACCATTAAAAAAGGTTTTTTATATTAATGCTGAAATCATTATGAAAGATAGAAATGGGCATTTGGTGCCTTTTGTGGCAGTTGGTGCAGGTGGCGCAAGTGGCAGTGGTGTTCAGCAAGAGCAGCAACAGGAAGAGGAGGCGGAAATGGAGGCACAAACTAATGTTGGTGAACAGGTTCCGTGGCATCCGTCCCAATCAAGTTGGGACAGTTTGGTTGGTAGTGTTAATAACATGAGGTTAAGCCCGAACGAACAAAGGATGCACAACGATCGAATGTGGGATAGTCAGCAGCGAATGGAGCAACGACAGATTGCTCAAGTGCACGATCAGGGATGGATGAGTTATGGTATTGATTGGAATAACCATAACTCAGAGTTGTTTTATTCCAACCCCGAGCAGTACTATGGGACGACACGTCTGACACCCCAATATTACACGGATCCTCAAAACCCACCTCCGCCTCACCCGATTTATGATAATACCGCTGCGTTGCAGGATGCTCGGAACAGATTTGAGCAGCAATATCCACAGGGACGCCCGTACAGAGATGGTTCGGGTAATTATTTTTGGCCGTTTGATAACTAGGCCTGCGTGCCTATTGGATCATTTTGTACCTTGTTTTTAAACTATTTTATTTGTGTGATGTATTTTGATACAATTTCGGTTTGTAATAATATACTAATGGTGTGGTTTGATAAACGGATGTGGTTGTAAAAACACCGTTATTTTTATTGTGATTTGTGTGGTTTGTTTATTTGTGCAGCATGATTGAACTTCAAAGACTGGCATTAAGTTCAGCGACATTTGATATTATGATGTGTGTATGATGATAATCGCGGACTAGACGATGCTCTTATGCTGGCAGTAAGTTCAGCGGCATCCGTCTACATATTCCACGATTTACAGGTTAAAAATTGAAAATTTCTACAATCACCCTATCACTTTTCCCTCTAAATTTAATCCTTTTTGTGATTTCATGCAATGAGGGCCTTGCATGATCTCAAGTGTGGGGTGGGGAATAGAAATTTATCGGGAACTCGTAATTTATCGGGAACTCGTTTCACAAAAAAGTAAAGCGTTTATTATAAAATTTTAAAATTTTCATGTAAGCCTTAAAAACGATTAAAAGCCCAAAAACCACGTTATACACATTATGGTCTTAAAATCTAGAAAATAAATGTTGGTTTACATTTTAAATTATTAATAGTCTTTGAAGTTGCACTATCATTCAATTATTTGAATGAAAATCCTACTAGTTTAGTAAGCTAACTTGTAGGTCACTTGTACCAAAACGAGTGTAAACCGTGAGAGAGCGGTGATTGTATAGCGTGGTCGGAAACCGGATCTCGCGCCAGATCGAAAACCTTAAGGACGATCCTCATTGTTTCTCCTAACAAGGACAATGTTGCGTCCGACCACCTATTATAACCAATAGGATGTATCTGTTCCATCCTCAAGGAAGTAAAGTCTTCCGAATGACACACTTACTGATTCAATTCAGAAGATGTAGTCCAGACCAGTTGTAGGGTGACAAAAAAAAACTCTTGAAAAGTCATTACTAACATCGACTGGAAATCTACCAGGCCTCAACGTCAAACAGGGAAACTGGTAGTCAAGGTTTGTCTCAATGAGGGAGATTAACTAGTAAAACGGGGGGGGCACCATGTATACACAAAATGTTAGTGATTTATCAGATCCCCGGAAGGATAACCTCCAGAAAGGTAATATATCAGCTTTTAAGCCTGATAAACTTCAATCTTTATGATTGACTTAACGGATTAGATGATTACCTCATGATTATCGATGATATCCGGACGTAATGTGTATCCTCCTAAGCACATTATTTTCTACCGACATCTCGCGATGTTAGGTACCGTGGGAGGGATTGGCTTGACCAATAGCGGGAAACCCGCACTCATTTTTCAAAATTTAAAAATCCGACAAAATCGGAAAACGTGTCTAGTATTAAAAACTAGCATGATATTTTCAAAACCATAAAACGTTTTCATCAAGGTCCTGATTTCCCTAGGATCAAATTTTTCGGATACTTGGCTCAAATCTCCCAAAAATGTGTGTGTGTGTTTCCATTGTGAATATAGCGTGCGTGTGATTTCAATAAAAGTGTGCTATACTTAAAGCGTGTGTTTCCATAGTGTATATAGCGTGAGTGTGTTACTTAAAGCGTGTGTTTCATATAGTGTGAGTTGTGTTTCATTTCAACGTGTGTGTTTCGTGTGCTTCGAGTGATTCATGTAATATTTGTAATCTATATTGTGTGATTGTGTTTAATATTGTTCTACTTTGTAACGAAAGAATTGCTTGAGGACAAGCAAGGTTTAAGTGTGGGGTGTTTTGATATTGCTAATTAACATCATATATATCTATCGCAATATCGCTTAAAACGCTCTATAATCGAAGATAATGAAGGTGATCTACAAGTGATAAGCCAAGATGCGCGAATTTGTATCGGAAGAATGATTTGCAAAGAATTTTGATGATTTATGACATTGGTCGATCCCGATACGAGTTAGGGTCAAGGTAGCACTCTAAAATGATAAAACAAGGCTTCCGATATGTTAGGCTTCGTCCAAATGAGCTAATATTAAAAAGAAAACGAAACAGTGCCCTTTAGCTAAGCAGGACGCCGTCCAGGGAATGGGGACGCCGTCCTGCCCTTTGATGTGGGACGCCGTTTTGGACAGTCGGGACGCCGTCTAGGTCTGTTTATCGGGACGCCGTCCTGCCTTTTGGGACGACGTCCCGTAGTAGGTGTACCCGACTTTTCTGCTTTTTACCTAATTTCTCCACTTTAAAACTTCATTTTTGGGACTGTTTCATAAGAGTTACGCACCAGAGAGTTTTAGAGGCGATTTTCAGGAGCTATTTGGAGAATTCCAACCTCTTTGAAGAGGCTCAACATCAAGGCATCATCCATCAACATCTTCTTCATCCAAGAACTCTTGTTCTTGTAGGTTATTTACTTGTTCTCAGCAATGATTTCAGTTAATAATTTGATTGTATTGTTGTCTGTTACCATGATTGTTGGCTAGTTTCTATAATGTTTGTCTAGATTAATAACCAAGGTATTGGATGTAATCTTATTGATTGAATGTATTATGCGTGATAGATTGAAGCTTGAATTAAGAACCATGCTTATTGTTGTTAAAATCATTTGTATCTAGTTAATTGATATGTTGTTGATAAAGAGAACTCTTGTTGATGTATCATATTGATTTACAATCAACTTGTCTTAGATTGATTGTTTGCTAAACCGGACCAAGGGGGTAAACTAGATTAAAACGGTTAAACAAAATAGGAATGAATTGTGTAGAGCGAACGCAAAGGCAATTGTTATTCAAGTCTTTAATCTTGTTGATCAACTAGTCACAAACGAAAAGGTCTAAGTAATAGGGATCCCTCGCTTAGTAATTCTAGTTTGAGTACTTGCTAAAGAGAACTCTTGGCGAGTCGATTTAGGTGATTAGCATACTTATAATTATTTGATTACAAATACAAGAACTATAGTGAAAAAGGAACCCTTGATCTTGTTATTGTATTTGCGTGTTTATCCGAGAGAACTCTTAGTGAACCTATTAGATAACTACACACATAATTATTCAATCAGGGCTTAATATCTAATTTACATCCAATACCGAGGGTAAAATATCTAGATAAACATTTCATCTCTTTGATTTAATTCAAAACTATCTTACTTGCTTTATTTGCACTTATTATCATTTCATAAACTTAAAAGACAAAAATATTGTTTTTACATTTAACCTTCTTTGATTTGGCTAAATCGTTAAATAGCCACCAAAACATAAAACTTGTACTTTTAACTTTCATTCACTTAGTTAATCATAATATAGTTTCAAATTCTAGTTTGACTGATATAACTGTCCTTGGAACGATACACGGAACTAAACCAGTTACTATACTACTACACGATCGGGTACACTGCCCGTTAGTGTGTAGCAATCTCTAAAACCGGTATTTTCCATACGATAATTCATATACCACTTTTCGCACATCAGATAGTAAGCGGGTCAGGTCGGTACGTAGTGATCCTGAGGTGACAGTCGGCTCATGATCTAACGCTGATGATAGTCCCATCTATCATGCTGTCGTTGCCTGGAATGCTCGTAATCATTCCGGGCTTGCCACTGCTCCATTCGACTAAATCTCTCCCCGTTTGTCATATCTACCTCATCTACACGCTGGTAGATGTCAGTCATAGCCTCCCTAATGACATCCCTAATGTCATCCGCTTCCCCCATTTCCTCATCTGATCCTCTCTCTACCTGTGGATGACGACCTTCATAGGGTACTGCCTGATTTCGTCTGCTCTTTAACACCTTAGCACCCTGATAGACCTTCAATCCTAAAGGCTCAACCTGTTCCCTACATTCCAAAAGTGGACCCCCTTGGTCCCTATCTACACCCAAATACTCTCCAATGAGAGTAACAAAAATACCTCCTCCTATTATTCCCCCTTCCTGTATTCCTTCCACCATTTTAGATAAATAAAAACCAACACAGTAAGAGATATTAACAAAGCCTCTTGGGTCTCGAATACACTTTAGGTAAAATAAATCATGTAAGGTCATTTTCTCCTTATTGTGACCTCTCTGTGTAATCGAGTTAGCCAAAAATCTATGAATTATACGAAGCTTAGCTTTGTTAATATGTAAATAGGAGTGTTTTCCTCCCAGCGTAAAAACATTATAATCTGACATACGCCTCCAGACGGCGTTCGCGTTAAAATTCCTATCTACCCTATCACCACGATAAATCAAATTCATACAATCGGGTAGTAGTAATTCACTAGGAGTATATATCTGCAAAGCCCTGGCCATGTCCAGCATGGACATCCTGTACATCCTACGGCCAAGTATAAATCTAAGAAAACTTCTATCATCTAATCTATTTACATCTGCATTTAACGCTATAGTACTCATAAGCTCAATACACCATTCCTTATATACAGGTCTACGAATGGTGAATAGACGTTCCCAATCGTGAAAAGAAGAGCTGCCATACCTTTGAATCAGATGCTCCCTAACTGAGTTAGCTAGTTGGACCCTTTTCAAAGGATCCCAATCGATTACCCTTGGCACTTCTACATTTTTCGGTATCAGTTTGAATTTGTAACTTTGATATATCGGGTAATCTCTCCAGCTTTTATCGAATCTCAGATTAGGATGCAACGTGTGTTCAGGAATCGTTGGGTATTCTACTGGCGGATGCATCAGAAATACTATGAAGGCATCAACAAATTGTAACGGATCATAATAAGGTACGTGTTGATTAGGTTGATGTTGTTGTTCCTGTTGTGGTTCTTGTTCGGGTTCTGGCTCGTATTGCGGCTCATATTCTGGTTCAGGTTCCGGTTGTGGTTGTCTGGATGATGATGACGCACCTCCAGTTTCAGTATATTTCTGTGAAACACATTAAACACAAAATTTGTACATCCAAATATGCATTAGTGTTAGCAAAATAACAAACTAAATTAATCACAATGACATGTTCAATCAAAATTAAACTTATACACATTTTCACAATTTTTACAATTCTACACTTTTTCAAATAAGCATATATGAAAATTCATACAAGGTTCATAAGCATTTAACTCAAATAACATGTCAAAATAGTCATTACTAACAATTAAACAAGTCTCAAATGGTAATTATATCAAATTAATCAAGTTCATGAATTTTTTACCTAAAAAGTCCACTTTAATTTTCAAAAATCATGTTTAGGATCAATGTTTGGATCATTTAGCTACCTAAACATGTTACACTACTTAATTTAGCAATAACTCATGACAAAAATCGGCCATAACCTGTTTATATCAAAAAGCCCCAAATTGCTCAAGAACACAAACCCTAGATTTCTAAAAATTTTGAAGTTTTTGGCTTCAAATCATGTTTAGTAGCATCAATCTAGGTTATACATGCATAATATACTAACAATTTAACTCTAATTACACTAGAAATTAACAAAATTAAATTAGGTAAAATATTGGTAATTATCACAAAAACTAGAAAATTTAAGAGTTTAGGGGTGTAATTTTTACCTTTTTGTTGAAGAATCCGAACCTAGGCATAATTAAACCAAGAAATTTGACGAATTACGGTGAAAATTTGCGAATTTTAGAGAGAATTTTGGGGTATTTTCGTGATATGTGTGTGTGTTGTGGTGAAGCAGCAGACCCGTTGGAATTTTTGATTCTGGCCAGATTTTTCTATCCATGCAATCGCGTGGCTTCATAGGCCAAACTCCATGCGATCGCACGGAGTCCGGGTACAGTACTTTTAGCCTTTTTTTTTTTTTTATAAAAACCTTTTACTTAATAAAACATATAATTAATTAAAAAAATTAAAATTTTGTTTCTTTTTAGGATGAGGGCATTTCGAAACGATGTCCTAGTCCGTCCCTCAACAAAATTTTAAAATTTTGTCATTTTTAAGCGTGATTTTAAAAGCAAAGATTTTTGGGTTTTTTTAATGTTTTTGGCATACTTTAATTCAATAAGGTTAAAAATAATGATAATAAAAGTTCTCGTCCCTCCCTTGGGTAGAGCAATTTCGGTTCAACGACCTAGTTTTCAACTCACGACGAATTTCTAGAAATCATATTTTTATTTTAGTGAAATAAAGTAAATTTTGTTTTTAAAATTCACACCAAACTTAAATTTAAAATGCATAAAATTAAAAATTCATATTATTAAAATTTTAAAAATAAATTTATATTATAAATTTGTTTTTATACATACAAACTTATATTAAAAATATAAAATTTTCAAATATTTACAAACTTAAATATATTGATTTTAAAAGTTTACAATAATAATTTAATATTAATATATTAATTTTAAAAACAAAGTAAAAATAAAAATTAAAAATCTTTTTGGTCTTTTATCCCACTTTAATCAATCAAATATTATCAAAAATATACGCCCCTCTTTTCGGTAAAGTAATTTCGGCTATATTACCTAGTTTTACTCCTGATGAATTTCTTAAATATTTTGGGTTTATTGATTAAAGATATTTATACCTTAAGAATAAATGGTAAATTTCGCAGTGATGTAATAAATTTTTGTATGATATCAATAATTTCGGTCGCAAAACCTAATTTTATTGAATACCAATTTAATACTTTATAGCGAACAATTTAGCGTTTAATATCAAAAGGTTAAAAGCAAAATAAAAAAATAAAAAATGTACATACTTACCTGTAAGATAGAATTCTCAGTGACCTGCTTTAGCCCACTCATAAGATAGTCGGACTAATTGGTTTTCCATAGCTACATAGGCGTAACCTCGAGCATTCAACGATTTTTCTTCGAAACATATGAATGGTCCTTCTCTGCATAAAGTAACGAACTCGGTATTGGAATATGTCTGATTCATCGATCATTTTCCTTCGTGTGACCATTTTCCGCATTTGTGACATCTTTCAAGGTGTCGTGCTCTTCTTTTCCCTGCGGATTTTGATTTTTCTTTACCAAAATGTAACTTATTATGATCGTTTCTGGGTTCTTTTCTTACTCCGTCCAATTTGGCTCTTATTACTGATACCAGGTCACTCGGGAGTGTGTCATTATTACGTTTAGTGATCAAAGCGTGTAGCATTAGACCATGGTTTAGTTCACAGGAATTCTTCATCTCGTAAAACCTAAAAAAATAAAAATTCAGAATGGGGGGAGAAGACTAGTTCTTTAGGGTCTGTTAGGGAAAGACCATTCGGATTCCATTCTCGGAAACTACACAAAAATAGAACATCTAACTCTAACAGAAATACATATTAACCTAAAAAGATTCGAACTTTCCCACACTTAGTTAGCTGTGGTGTCGAAATTGTGATTAACTTCATCTTCAACTTCCATTGGATTATCTATGTAATGTTTAACTCTGTGACCATTAACTTTAAATTCAATCCCATTTGAATTTATTAATTCTACTGTTCCGTACGGGAAAACTCTTTTGACTATAAATGGTCCAGACCATCTTGATTTCAATTTTCTAGGAAATAGCTTGAATCTTGAATTGAAAAGAAGAACTCTGTCTCCTTCTTTAAATTCTTTTGAACGTCTGATTCTTTTATCATGCCATTTCTTCGTTCTTTCCTTATAGATTAAGGAATTTTCATATGCTTCATGTCTTAATTCTTCTAATTCGTTTAGTTGACTTAATCGTAGACGTCCGACTTCATGTAAATCAAGATTACATGTCTTCAAAGCCCAAAATGCTTTGTGTTCAATTTCTACTGGAAGATGACATGCTTTTCCGTAAACGAGTTTAAAAGGTGTGGTTCCAATTGGAGTTTTGTAGGCTATTCTAAAAGCCCAGAGTGCATCCTCCAATTTCATGGACCATTTCTTTGGATTTGATCCTACGGTTTTCTCTAGAATACGTTTTAAAGCTCGGTTGGTATTTTCAACTTGTCCACTTGTCTGTGGATGATAAGCAGTGGATATTTTATGAGTTACTCCATATCTTTTGAGAACTTTCTCAAGTTGATTATTACAAAAATGAGTACTCCGATACTTATTAAAGCTTTCGGTGTTCCAAACCTTGCAAAAAGACGTTTTAAAAAGTTGACTACAACTCGTGCATCGTTAGTTGGGAGAGCTTGTGCTTCCGCCCATTTAGATACATAATCAATGGCAATGAGAATGTAGAGATTATTATGTGATTTTGGAAATGCACCCATAAAGTCAATACCCAAAATGTCAAATACTTCACATACTTGAATGACATTTTGTGGCATTTCATCACGTTGACTTATTTTTCCGGCCCTTTGACAAGCATCACAGGATTTGCAAAGAAGGTGTACGTCTTTGAAAATTGTAGGCCAATAGAATCCAGCATCGTAAGCTTTTCTTGCTGTGAGTTGAGGCCCATAATGCCCTCCTGTTGGTCCTGTGTGACAATGGTTTAAGATTTGACTAGCTTCATCTCCGAATACACATCGGCGTATTATTCCATCGGGACAACTTTTAAACAAATGTGGATCTTCCCAGAAATAGTGTTTTATATCACTAAAGAATTTCTTTCGTTTTTGGTACGATTATCCTTTTTCAAGGAATCCACATACTAAATAGTTTGCATAGTCTGCAAACCATGGAATTTCATTATAATCTATCTTCAATAGATATTCATCAGGAAAGTTGTCTTGTATGGCCGATTCATTTAGAACTTCTAATTCGGGATTTTCAAGACGAGAAAGATGATTAGCGGCGAGATTTTCTGCTCCCTTTTTATCTCGGATTTCAATATCAAACTCTTGTAAGAGTAAGATCCAACGGATTAATCGTGGCTTGGCATCTTGTTTTGAAAATAGGTATCTAAGAGCAGAATGGTCGGTATAGACCAGCGTTTTTGCTAGAACGAGATATGAACGAAATTTATCAAAAGCAAGGAGAATAGCAAGGAGTTCTTTTTCTGTAGTTGTGTAATTCGTTTGTGCTTCTTGTAACGTCTTACTAGCTTAATAAATAGGTTGAAATCGTTTTTCAATCCTTTGTCCTAAAACGGCTTCCATTGCAAAATCACTTGCATCGCACATAAGTTCAAACGGTAGATTCCAATTTGGAGTTATCATGATCGGCGCATTAGTGAGTTTTTCTTTAAGAATATTAAAAGATTTGATGCATTCATCTGAAAAGATGAATGGAGCATCCTTTTCTAGGAGTTTATTCATAGGAGTGGCAATTTTAGAAAAATCTTTTATGAAACGTCGGTAAAAACCGGCATGCCCTAGAAAACTCCTAACTCCTCTAACATTGGTGGGATGTGAAAATTTAGCAATTACATCTACTTTAGCTCTATCCACTTCAATTCCTTCCTTTGAAATTTTATGACCAAGAACGATGCCTTCTTTAACCATGAAATGGCATTTCTCCCAATTAAGTACTAGATTTGATTGTTCGCATCTAATAAGCATTCGTTCGAGATTAACTAGACATGATTCAAATGTATCACCGAAGACTGAAAAGTCATCCATGAAAACTTCCATGCATTCTTCTATCATGTCGTGAAAAATAGCCATCATGCAACTTTGAAAAGTTGCAGGGGCGTTACAAAGTCCAAATGGCATGCGTTTGTGTGACAACCCGGAAATTTTTGACCAAATTTAAAGTTTATCTTTAAATGATTTAACGTTTCCGACACGATAAACAAAGTCTATGAAGTTGAATCTCAAAATTTTAGAACTGTTTCATTACATTTGACTGCTCTCGACGATTCATGAACAATTATATGTATGTATGTATATATATATATATATATATATATATACATATATATATATATACATATATATATATATATATATATATATATATGTACAAGTAAAAACGACTCTCCTATAGTAAAACACTATTTGCTACAGTAAAATGACTTTGCTACAGTAAAACACTATTTGCTACAGTAACACTATTTGCTACAGTAAAATATATATATATATATATGTGTACAAGTAAAAACGACTTTCCTATAGTAAAACACTATTTGATACAGTAAAATGACTTTGCTACAGTAAAACACTATTTGCTACAGTAACACTATTTGCTACAGTGAAACACTATTTGATGTCGACGAACTAGCAAACAAAAACAGGATAAGGCGGCCATGCGATCGCATGGCAAAAACACTGAAAACTCATGCGATCGCATGAGGTACTGTAGCAGGCCACATACTATAAAAGCTCGATTCATTCATTCGTATTATTATTTTTTTATATTATTATTATTATTATTATTATTATTATTAAGATTAATATTATTATTATTAATCTTATTATAATATTATTATTAGTAGTATATATACCTAAAATACTACGACGAGGTTCTGAGCGTGTCACCTTCAAAATGGGTTTTTGAGCGGGATAGAGCTAAGGAAATTATGGGTTATTGCCAAGGAGGTTATGGGTAATGTTCGGGGGTATATTTGTGAATCAAATCTAGTGTTTATCATCTCTGTTGCGTCTACGCACTTTCCTACAATATTGAATCTCAATATTGATACGTAAGCACTCATATTTTATCTTTTATACATTAATTGTGTATCCATGTCTAGTGCTCGAGTATATATATTTATGCATGCTTGTATGCTAAATTTTGTCGTTAAACAGTTATGATGAATCACAAAGTAAATACATATATTACTGATAAAAGGTATATGATATGCATGTTTTTGGAAAGCTGGCGAAAAATCAATAACTTTTCATTTAGAAATTGTGTAATTTCGGTGAACGAATTAAAAGATATGATCAACTGAATTATGATTGACATTGATTGAAATTGCTTTTGAAACTTGTTTGTAAGAATGATAAATTGGATTTTTGAATATTACCAGCCAAGTAAATGAATCCATATATAAGGCACGTCTCGTTTTGTTGAATTATTGTCAAAATTGACTTTTTGAAACGACTTTGAATAACTTTTGTATGTCGATCTCGAGCATTAGGATTGTTATACACCATGACCTGACCTTGCTTGATAGACATTTATTGACCAACATATGTTCTCTAGGTTGAGATCTACGGTTATTTGGTAATCCGAGTTTCGATCACATTTTGGTGAACGACTTTATATGCTGCTAAGGTGAGTTTCATATGATCCCTTTTACTCAATTTATTTTTGGGCTGAGAATACATGCGACTGTTTATAAATACTGAAAATACTAGATTTATATGCGTGAGTTTCATTTGCTCCCTTTTTAATTGCTTTTGCAATATATATTTTTGGGCTGAGAATACATGCACTTTATTTTAAACGCAATGGATACAAGTACATACTAAATTCTACACTGAGTTTGAACCAAAAATCCCTTAGCTTTGGTAACTGTTAACTGCCAGTTATAAGAATTGGTGGGCGCGAGTAGTAGTATATGGATCCATAGGGCTTGATATCCCCGTCCGAGCTAGAGCACTAGCCTTTTAACGGACGTATGCTATTTGAGAAGCGTACACGTTGTTTTGCGTGTATTATTAAGATAATTATACAAAGGGTACAAATTATATATACGTTAAGTTTAGTTACCAGGGTGCTCAATCTTATAGAATATTTTGATAAACGTTTCTGGATGAAACAACTGAAATCTTGTGATCCACTTTTATATACAGATTATACGAAACACTAAAACTATGAACTCACCAACCTTTGTGTTGACACTTGTTAGCATGTTTATTCTCAGGTTCCTAGAAGCCTTCCGCTGTTTGCTTACATTTTATACAAGCTATGTACATGGAGTCTTGCATGCTTTATTCAAGAAAACGTTGCATTCACAAAATCATCACCATGTATCTTATTTTGACTGCATTGTCAACGGAATTACTATTGTAAACTATTATTTACGGTGATTGTCTATATATAGAAATCATCAGATGTTGAGAACCTTTGATTTAAATATTCATTAATGGTGTGCCTTTTCAAAAGAATGCAATGTTTACAAAACGTATCATATAGAGGTCAAATACCTCGCAATGAAATCAATGAATGACGTGTTCGTCCATATGGATTTGGAGCGATCGTCACAGTTTGTAAGCAAAAGTACCATAAGGGCACGTGAATGTGGTTTTCTCTTGATCATCGGGTGTTATTGGAATTTGAAAATATCCGGAAAAAACATCAAGAAAACAATAGTAACTATTTTCGGCTAATCTTTCCAACATTTGATCAATGAAAGGTAAGGGAAAGTGATCTTTTATGGTGGCGTCATTTAAGTTTCTATAATCAATACAAACACGCCATCCTGTTACAGTCCTAGTAGGAATAAGCTCATTTTTCTCATTTGTAATGACAGTCATGCCACCCTTCTTAGGTACGCATTGAACTGGCCTTACCCATGGACTATCAGAGATTGGATAAATTAAACCTGCATCTAGCAGTTTAATAATTTCTTTCTTAACAACATCTTGCATATTAGGATTTAGTCTTCGTTGGCGTTGCACATACGTTTTATGACCTTCTTCCATAAGGATTTTATGTGTGCAATACGAAGGACTTATTCCTTTAATATCATGAATTTTCCATGCAATAACTGATTTATGAGCTTTTAGCACAGAAATAAGTTGAGATTTTTCATTTTCAGTAAGAGAAGACGATATTATTACAGGTAATTCAGATTCACCATGTAAATAAACATATTCCAAATGGTTTGGAAGTGGCTTTAATTCTAATATCGGCGGTTCTTCTATCGATGATTTATATCGATATCTATCTTCTTCTTTTAGCATTTGAATTTCTTCTGTTGTTGGTTCATATCCATTAGCCATAAGTGTAGCTAACATTTCAGCTTCATCAATTGGTTCAGTTCCTTCTCCTAAAGAACATTCTCCTGTCCCTTGTAATTCTGGAAATTCTTCTAACAATTCTGCATGTGAATCTATAGTTTGAATATAATAACATGTATCATATGCAGATTGTGGTTGTTGCATTGCTCTATCAACAGAAAAGGTAACACTCTCGTCCTCTATACTTAGGATTAGTTTCTTACCAAACACGTCTATTATTGCCTTAGCCGTGTTTAAGAATGGTCTTCCTAATATGAGAGGAACTCGAGAATCTTCTTCCATGTCCAGAATAACAAAATCTACTGGAAATACTAAAGTACCAACTCTAACTAGCATGTTCTCCATTATCCCTCTAGGATATTTTACTGATCGATCGGCTAGTTGTATACTTATTCATGTTGGTTTTAATTCTCCAAGGTCTAGTTTAGCGTATAGTGAATACGGCATTAAATTTATACTAGCACCTAAGTCTGCCAATGCTTCTATTGAACTAAGACTACCCAGAAAACATGGAATTGTGAAACTTCCTGGATCAGATAATTTTTCTGGTATCTTATTCAACAGTACTGCAGAACAATTAGCATTCATAGTAACAGCCGAGTGTTCTTCCATTTTCTTTCTATTTGTGATTAGATCTTTTAGAAATTTAGCATATCTAGGCATTCCTGAAATTACATCAATGAAAGGAAGATTGACATTTATCTGTTTAAACATATCCAAGAATTTGGATTTCTCGGCTTCAAGTCTCTCTTTTCTCATTTTACTCGGGTAAGGAAGTGGTGGTTGGTATGGTTTAACATAAGGTTTAGCCTTAACTGTGTTATCTTCATTAACCTTTTCAACTACCGGTTCTGTTTCCTTATCTTGCTCAGATTGTGGTTCTTGTGGAGTAGGAATAGCTTCATCAGAAATTACAGGCATTTCAGGTGGTTTAAGTGTAATACCACTTATTGTGATAATAGCTTTAGCTGTTTCATTCCGGGGGTTAGCATTTGTATCACTAGGTAGACTTCCCGGTTTTCTTTCACCTATTAACCTTGCTAGGTTGCTCACTTCTTGTTCCAAATTTTGAATAGAAGCTTGTTGATTTCTAAATGCTTGAGCATTTTGTTCATTGGTTTGTTTCTGAGATGTGAAAAACTGAGTTTGAGATTCAACTAGATTCGACATCATATCTTCTAAATTTGGCTTTTTATCTTCGGTTTGTGGTGGTTTGTTTTGAAAAATAGGTCTTTGCTAATTGTAAGTATTGTTGGATACTTGTTGATTGCTTGGACCTTGTTGGTTGTTGTATAGAACATTTTGGTTATAATTCTGGTTTTGATTGTAGATTGGTCTTGGCGGTTGATAATTATTCTGATAATTATTTCCAGGCCTTTGGTTCATGTATGAAACATTCTCTCTTTGTTCCATTGTTAGTTCAATACTGAGACAATCTTTTGTTAAATGTGGTCCTCCACACTGCTCACAACTAATTCGTATTGAGTGAATATCCTTAGTCATCTTTTCCATTCGTCTCTCGACAGCATCTATGTTTGCAGAAATGGAATCGAAGTCATGGCTAGAATCGGCTCTAGCTGCTTTAGATGATCCAATGATATCTTTTTCTTGGTGCCACTCATGTGAGTGGGAAGCAGTGTTATCAATAATTTTGTAAGCGTTAGTTGCGGTTTTCTTCATAATGGAACCACCAGCTGTTATATCGATGTCTTTCCTTGTAGTGATGTCGCATCGTTGGTAGAATATTTGTACTATTTGACAGGTGTCTAAATCATGTTGCGGACATCCTCTCAATAACTTTCCAAATCTTGTCCACGCCTCGTATAGAGTTTCATTTGGCTTTTGTGTGAATGTAACAATTTCTCCTTGAAGTCTTACGGCTTTAGATGCCGGAAAGAATTGTTTAAGAAATTTTTCAACTAAAACGTCTCATGTATCAATCGCCCCTTCAGGTAACGATTCTAACCAATCTTTGGCTTCTCCCTTTAAAGTCCAGGGAAATAACATGAGATATATCTGTTCATCCTCCACTTCTCTTATTTTAAATAGAATGCAGATCCTATTAAATGTACGAAGATGTTCATTTGGATTTTCCTTCGGCGCACCACTAAATTGGCATTGATTAGTTATCATGTGTAGGATTTGTCCTTTGATTTCATAATCTGGCACATTAATGTCTGGTTGCGTAATTGCGTGACCTTGGCCAGTGCGTTTAGCTCGCATTCGGTCTTCCATACTTAGAGGTTCTAGATTTTCCATGATTAAATTTATTGAATCTGAATCACTAGAGTATTCTGATTTAATGGTAGGTTCCTCAACAATCTCTGTTTGAATGATTGGTGGTTCCGGAGGAAAGATTAGTGGTTCAGGATCTCTGAATTGTCCCTGAATATCTTCCGGATTCTCAATTGTGAGGTCGGGTTCAAAAAATGGATTATCGGAAATTTGAATTGGAGTACTTGGTCGACTGGATGACGATTCTAAAGAAAAATCAACGGCGACAATATTGGCTAGATGTCTTGATCGAGTTACAGGTGGTGAACGTACAAAAGGTGTTGAACGTTTTGCTCGGTGCATTCACTGAATATCCTATTAGTTATAAACGATAAAAATTATTTAAGTTATCAAATTAATAGACTTTTCTGCTTTTGCCCACATTTTGAATAGCCAATAGATGCAGCATGGAGCCAGAACCCTTTAAATCGGAAGCTCACAACTCAGCCACTAACAAATCCAACTATTACTACGAAGCAGAAAATTTGGATATCTATTAATTCAACCACTTAAAATAATTTTTCGTTGAAATTTAAAGAAATTTTAGAGAAGAAATAGAAAATTCTATGTCCTAAAAAACTAGAGTGGCGAAAAATAAGAAAGAAAAAGAGCGCGTCGAAAAACGTCGAAAAATAAAAGGTCGAAAAATAATAAAAAGAACGTAGCACGTCTAAACTTAAAAGGAACTAAAAACTAAGAATTAAAAGTTGCGTCTAAAAATATTAAAGCTTAGAGATAATCTAAATCCAAAATGACAATTACTTAAAAAGGTACTAAAATTTATAAAAACGGCGTCGCAAAATTCTAAAGCACTTAAATCTTAGTCTAAAGAAAAAGCACTTAAGAGATTTTACGGCAAAGCCTAAAAATCTAGAAATAAAAATAACTACGGCAAAAACTATAACTTAAAACTAAATACGAGCGAAAAATACAAATATTACGCTAAAACAAATAAAAAGATACAAAATATAAAAATAAACTTAAAGTTGTAAAAAGTACAATTTTTATAAAAATATTATTTTTATATTATTTATTTTATAAAACCATTAATTTTATAATTTATTAAAACTAATTAAACTTAATAATACAAAATAAATAATAAAACTAAACTAAATAATATTAAATACCCTAACCCTAATTAGGGTTTTAATTAAATAATAATAATAATTATTACTCCGTAATTATTGCAGTTGGCAGTCAAATGTGGCGTGTCAGACAGGGCCATGCGATTCCATGGTCCTTACGTTAAAAATCCATGCGGTCGCATGGAGTAGGGTTTCGGGCCAAACTTTGGGCTGCTACAGTAACGGGCCGAGTACTTTTTTTATTTTTTTTTTCTCTTTTTTCTGTTTTGCTTTTTTTTTTTAAATAAATAAATATTTATATAAAATAATAAAATACTTATATTTAAAAACTAAAATAGAAATAAAAATACTTTTTTAACTTTATATATTTTAAACAAACTCTTGATGTGTGCGAGGCGTACTAGGAAATAGTTATATTTTTATAAGAAAATACTATTAAATACGATACAATTTTACACAAGTTATTTATTTATTTATAGAATAGATATACCTAAACCTTGCTACAAGACTTATAGGCAGTGTACCTAATCGTACAGTAGTGTAGTTTTTAGTAAGTCCGGTTCGTCCACAGGGAACTCTAGCCAAGTTTAACGCTATATTTTTAACTTATAATTGTAAAAATACAAAAATATATATAAGTAGTATTATTATTATAAAAGGGGGTTTTTACCGTTTAATGACCGGTTTGTCGATTTTAAAACTTTAGTCGCAGTTAAAATCTAATGTAAAATATTAAAAATAAATATAACTTAATTTTAAGCGTAAAGTAAATAACGATAATGAAATTGCGATAAATAAAAGTGCGATAAATAAAATTGCGATAATTAAAAAGTACGATAATTAAAAGTGCAATTAAATAAAATGACAGTAAATAAAAGTGCGATAATTAAAAGTGCAATTAAATATGAAATAAAAGAATTATGCTTATTTAAACTTCCGTAATCATGATGTTCGACGTGTTGTTTTTAGTTTATTCCCATGGGTTAATTGTCCTTTGTCCTGGATTATTTAATATGTCCGTCTGGTTTTTGTCCACAACAGTCCATCAGTCATAAATATAAAGTGAGAGTGTCCTCGTCAAATTATCCTTATATCCGAAGTCAAATATTCCAACTAATTGGGGACTTAAACTGTAACAAGGTCTTAATACTTTGTTTAATAATTACACCAGGATATCGACTGCGTGTAACCCAAGGTTTTAATACTTTGTTAACAATTATGCCAAGTGTCCTTGTACATAATTCACCCCTGTTTTAATAAGTCTATTAACTATTAATCCATTCCCGTGTCCGGTTAAATGAACGATTATACGTACATATAAATATCCCGCCCATCGTGTCCGATCGAGTGTATATGGTTATTTATAGGTACGTCCAATTGTAAATCTTTATATTAAATTAACAAACTATCATTTAGTTAAACAAATATAAAGCCCATTAATAGCCCATAGTCTAATTTCCACAAGTGTCGTTCTTTTGTCCAAACCCCAATTATGGTACAAAGTCCAATTACCCAATCTTTAATATTTTAGCCCAACATCATGATTACTTCGTCTTATATATATATATATATATATATATATATATATATATATATATATATATATTGTCGTTCTTTTGTCCAAACCCCAATTATGGTACAAAGTCCAATTACCCAATCTTTAATATTTTAGCCCAACATCATGATTACTTCGTCTTAAATAAACATAATAATAACTTGGCTACGAGACATTAATTTAACAATAAAATTAAACATAACTTACAGTGGATATTAATAACGTAGTGGTACACGGACATAGTTTCAACTTGCAAAAGCTTAAGACATTCGACTAACCTAACCTTATTATTATCACTAACTTAAAATTAAAATTACAAATTGAGATTAATATTTGGAGTGATATTTGATACATAGGATAAAAGAAAAGAAAAAGATATATCTCTTTTTTATCAACCAAAACTGCGAATTTATAGCAATGTGGCCTGCTACCTACTGCCATGCGATCGCATGGAAAATGCACCTCCAGGCCATGCGATCGCATGGCCATCTGGGACAGCTCAGATTGCTTTGTTTTCTTGCTTGTCGACGTTATTTTTAAATATATATAATATATACATAATTTATATAATTATTTAAATATTATATTATATTCTTGTGCATAGTTGACTCATAATTTTTAGTCCGTTGCGTAGAGCGTTGAGAGTTGACTCTGATCCCGGTTTCGGATTTTCGAACGTCCTTGCGTATAATTTAATATTTTGTACTTTGCGTTTCGCGTCTTGTACTCTTGTAATTTTGAGACGTTTCTCATCAATAATTTGAACACTTTGATTGTATTTTGTACTTTTGAGCTTTTTGGTCGTTTGCGTCTTCAATTCGTCGAATCTGTCTTTTGTCTTCACCTTTTATTATTTAAACGAATATCACTTGTAAATAGAACAATTGCAACTAAAAGCTTGTCTTTCTTGAGGGATAATGCTATGAAATATATGTTCGTTTTTAGCATTATCAGTAGGTTCGTAACCTCCCTTACTCCTCTTACTCACGTTCCTAACATCTTCAGGCGTACTTCTTGCCCTCTTAACAGGAGCGCCATGTGACTCTAACCTTGCAAGTGCTTCTTCATCCCCACTACCTTGAGGTTTAAGAAACCTCTTTTCCAACTCTTCCCTTACGACCTTAGTCGCTTGGTCTCGGACCATCTAGGTTACTAGTCCCTCGAACGACTCTCGGACAACTTGTTTAACCTTGTCGGCGAAAATTGAGATAGAGCGTTCGAATTCGGCCTCAATCCTTAACGTTATTTCATCCTTCCCTTCTTGAGTAGGCCCGTCCGTTCCATATTCATCTTCCGTCTTCATTCTAAGGAATGCAAAAACGATTAAACCACGAACGCGTATAAACTTACTTGCACCACAACGCCCCATCTTACTCAACAATCATCGTACATTGCTCGTTTGGCACGATTTGAACCCGTAACAATGGTAGCTAGTCATTGTTACGCGAGCACGCCGCGTTAACTTGCTAGTACAACGTCTATCTCGCTTGATGATTACAAACACAACACAAAATAATTAGCGCAGGGTTAGTTCACCTAAACCTATGCACCAACCAAACCCGGTCCGACCCGTCTCCTACAAGTCCCGCATACAACACATACACAATAAAGTCTAAGTCTAGACACTTATCTCAAGTCACCTAAATCCCTTAGACCATGCTCTGATACTACTTGAAACAACCCAACCCGTATACATCAGCCAAATTTTTTTTTTTTAATTTAATAAACCATAGATGCATTGTTTAAATAGTTACATGAAATGAACCGTTTCTTACAAAACATTTAAACATCCAACAATCCAAAGTTTACATACTTGGCACGAAGGCTGTAACGACCCGACTTTTTCGACTTGCTTTTGTGCCTTGTGTTTTTGCGAAACTGCGTATTTGTGCATACTGTGCTACTTTATACTCTGGAATCTTTATACATATGGCTTACTTTCATTTATGTGTTAAAACGTGCTTTTAAGTACGTAGGATACTTAATTTATTCATCGGAAATCTTTATGACCGTTAGTGTCACTTGACGTTACGAACAAACTGCGTACTGCGTACACGTTTAACTTTTGTCGTAATCGGAATATTATGACTACGAAATCTTAATTATTATTTTATAATAATAATTACGTGGGTTTATGGATGCTTAATTACGCGTAGTAATTTATTTATGCTTACTAGTTAGTCTTGTTGGACTTTCTACCTTGTTGGGCCTTAGCCCACCCTACACTAGTTAGTGGACTATTTAATTAGCCCAATTATTATTAGCTAGTGACACATTAATATGTAAGACAAATGCCCATTTATTAGAGGGAACATACTAGCATTTATGTCAAGTATTATCCTTAGTGTTGCATGGGATCCCAACATAAGCACCAACTTTATACAACCATTAACTAAAAAGCAAACTTTTGTCCCCCTTGTCCCCCCCCCCCATTTCCAACGGCCACCACCCCCTCCCCTTACCCCATTCACCTATAAATACCAGCCTTATTCCATCAATTTTGCACTTGCTTTCATTTGTAATTCACACACACTCACTCTCTAATTCTCTCTAGTTCTTTCTCTCTCTAAAAGTGTAAGTATTTTGAATTTATCTTCTTCTTCTCCTTCTCATCATCACGAATTCATCATCATCATCATCATCATGGGTTTAGCTTTTTAGCTTTTGATCTTGATTACATCTTGTACATTCAAACATAGATTTGAATCTTTCAAGAACATGGAAGATTCAAGTTTTCTAGCTTTGAATCTTCACCCACTTTGTAGATCTATATTTTTTAAACTTTAATCTTGCTATTTTGTTATAAAGATTCAAACTTGTGTTTGTAATCTTCATGTAACTTAAAGATCCAAGCTTTATGCTTCAAGATCTTCAAGAACAATCAAGATGCAAGCTTTCTAGCTTGGATCTTCATATCTTTTGTTGGATCTAAGTTTTCTAACTTATGATCTCCTTATTTTGTTATAAAGATCAAAACTTGTGTTTATGGTCTTCATATGACTTAAAGATCTAAGCTTTATGCTTCAAGTTCTTCAAGAAAACTAAAGGTTCAAGCTTTCTAGCTTTGTAACCTTATAACTTGTGTGAAAGGGATCCAAGCTCTCTAGCTTAGGGTTCCATCACTTCATTTGACTTAGATTATGTTCATATTTGCTTGATTGAAGTAAAGTTTGTAGCTTTAGTTGTAAATGTAACTTGTAATTGTGTTAAGACTAAGGATATGATGTAACCTTGGTTCATCATCCATCTAAGACTCTTAAATGAGTTGTGTTCTTACTTTGTCTTAACATATTGTGTGTTGATGGTAGAATCTTGTTCAAGGTGATGCTAACCCATCAACGAGTTGTACACTTGAAGCTACAAGCATCAAGGATGAAAATCGTGATGAGCATCAAGCACTAAGAACCCTACTGGAGCACCTTGCTTACTGTTTTCGGGATCTGATCAGACAATCTGGGCTACTTGAAAGTTAATTTTCAGTTATTTCAGTTCGAGTAGATGATTTTCCATTTAGGCCTCATCTTAATCCGAGTTACGGTTTAGGATTTATTGGCTTCCGAAAGTCATTACACCCTATTAACGTTGTGCTGAAATTTCTGACCTACTCGCACTTAAACCGTCACCACGGTCAAACGAAGACGAGTTTGGTTATGGAAATTGGTCAGAAACTAGGGGACTCATATACGGAGCCATATCCAATGATTACGTGTCTTTTCGATTTAGGTAGAGGTCGTAGCAGCTGACCGAAATCAGCCTATTATTTCGATCTCTATTCTTGTCAAACTTACTTAGCTTTTATGATGATGAACGATGATGATGATGATGAAACTTAAACTTATTTTATGCACTATTAAAACTTATGAGGATAACACACTGACCTAGTAACCTTTGACTTAGGTTGACGACCTTTCGGACCGACTTACTACTCGCATACTTTCATTATCGACTTTACTGCTCTTATCACTGTGAGTTATAGTATCCCTTTTTACTTTAATTATTTTAGGACTGAGTATACATGGGCTTTTTACATTTTACATACTAGGCACGAGTACTTAAACTTTATATATGTGTGGGTTATACAACGGCATAAACTTTCCCCTTAGCTCGGTAACGTTTAGTCATTGGTTTTTGAACCGGTGAACGCGAATCTTAGATATGGATCCATAGGGTTTGACATCCCCACTCGGGCTAGTCGCGCTAGCATTTAACGGGTGTTTAATACTTCGTAAACATACGCACTCGCCAAGTGTACTTTTAGGGGGTTATAAATGTTAAGTTAGTTAACAAGTGCCCATGGTTAAGCATATACTTTTCATACTGTTTTGGAACACTGAAATCTCGTGGCCTACCTTACATTATTGTTACAACTTAAACTATAGCTCACCAACATTATTGTTGATATTTTTAAGCATGTTTTCTCAGGTGCTTAGAAGTTTGTTGCTTCCGCTATTTAGACTTGCTGTCTTGGTGTTTAGGCTTGCTGTCTTGGTGTTTAGACTTGCTGTGCTAGAATTCTGCTGCATAATCTTAGAGATGTCTCAATCATGGAACTTTTCTTTTGCATTCGTAGTTTATGTTATTTTCAAATAATGACTTTGTAACGACCTTTGTGTCACGTTATCTTTTGTAAACACTATCTTTTTATGAATGCGAAACTGGTTTTCAAATAGCATGTAGTACTTGACCGTGTAAAGATCCTGTTGTTGACGAATCGTACACGATGGTTTTGTACGGGGCGTCACATTTGGTATCAGAGCATTGGTTGTAGGGGATTAGGTTGCATTAGTGAGTCTAGACCGGACCGAGTAGGAATCACTAATAGGACTAATCTACAACTTGCTAATTTACTTATTTCCACGAAACTTATTGCATGCTGCTGCTTACTTTTACTGCTATATGACGTATACTGCTACTTTATTTTCATTACTGCATGCTATTATCTGCTTTCGATTGCATGATACTTCCGTACGATTTGCTATTATTGCCATGCTATTTACTGCTATAGATGATCTAGACTGTCGTAGTTATTTTGCCTAATACGTGCTTGCTTTATGACTTACTGACATGGAAAAAGTAATTTTTCCTTGTTCAGATGTCGGATGTCCCGCCCGTTATCATTTTAGAGAGCGACTCAGACTCACCCTCCACCTCGTCTGCCATTGTTGCCGATTCACAGATCTCGTCGTCGACACACTCCAGTGACTCTGGCGCTTCGTCCTCTGGAACTAGTGGCCATGCACCCGACCCAGTGATCACCACAGACAGACACGAGGATCCACCAGAGATTCCAGCTCCACTCATCCCAGGACCCTCAGAGCCACAGCACCATTCCAGTGGTGTTGTGATTCCCGGGGAATACGGGGACGTTTCGTTCCGTAATGAGCATAACCATTGGTGTAGACGCTTTCCTGATGGACGTGTCGTGCCAATTCCACCTTTCAGATATCGGATTATGACTACCGGTATAACAACCCTCACTTTTCGACTTCCGATTTTACTAAAATACCTAGAGTTGTTATATACGAATAAATTTAACGTTGACCGAATAAACGTACGCTTAAAATAAATAATATAATTATAAATATTATAAATAAGATTATGATATATAATATAACATAATTACATCAATGAATATATATATAATATTTATATTACTTTTGTTATTTAGTTAATAGAATATATAATTAACTAAATAATACATAATATTATAACATTTATAAAACTAATAAAAACTATAAATTAATAATCATATATTTTAATTTTTATAAAAACTAAATATAATAATAATTTTTATATAAAATTCGTATTTAATAATTAAACAAATATAGAAATAAAATGTTAAATGTTCTTAGAAATATATTAAACAAATTTTTTTTTTAGAATTTTATACAAAAAAAAAATCAAAACTATATCTACTTTTAATAAATAAATACAAAAATACAAACTACTTTTTCTTTTAAGATTTACTTTTAATAAAAATACAAACTACTTTTATTTTAAGATTTACTTTTAATAAAAATACAAACTACTTTTTCTTATTTTAACTTTTAAGATTTACTTTTAATAAAAATACAAACTACTTTTTATTATTTTAACTTTTAAGATTTACTTTTAATAAAAATACAAACTACTTTTTCTTATTTTAACTTTTAAGATTTACTTTTAATAAAAATACAAAATACTTTTTTTATTTTAACTTTTAAGATTTTACTTTTAATAAAAATACAAACTACTTTTTTCTTATTTTAACTTTTATGATTTTACTTTTAATAAAAATACAAACTACTTTTTCTTATTTTAACTTTTAAGATTTACTTTTAATAAAAATACAAAATACTTTTTCTTATTTTAACTTTTAAGATTTTACTTTTAATAAAAATACAAACTACTTTTTCTTATTTTAACTTTTAAGATTTTACTTTTAATAAAAATACAAACTACTTTTTTTTTATTTTAACTTTTAAAATTTACTTTTAATAAAAATACAAAATACTTTTTCTTATTTTAACTTTTAAGATTTTACTTTTAATAAAAATACAAACTACTTTTTCTTATTTTAACTTTTAAGATTTTACTTTTAATAAAAATACAAACTACTTTTTCTTATTTTAACTTTTAAAATTTACTTTTAATAAAAATACAAAATACTTTTTCTTATTTTAACTTTTAAGATTTTACTTTTAATAAAAATACAAACTACTTTTTTTTATTTTAACTTTTAAGATTTTACTTTTAATAAAAATACAAACTACTTTTTCTTATTTTAACTTTTAAGATTTACTTTTAATAAAAATACAAAATAATTTTTCTTATTTTAACTTTTAAGATTTACTTATTTTATTTTAATTTTTTTTTTACCTAACATTTTCAACTATAAATACCACATACATTTCTCATTTCAAACTTACACCTTAATCTCTCATTTTTCTCTTAAAGAACTACTTCTAGTTGATATCTCGGTCACTTACTTGCTTTACTTTCCTTTCTCGCGTGGAATACTTCAACTGCTATTTAAGGTGAGTTTCATTTGCTCCCTTTTTATATATATTTTTGGGCTGAGAATACATGCGCTGATTTATAAATATTTTACGAAATAGGCACAAGTACTAAAACTAATTCTATGTGGGTTTAAACCAGAAATATACCCTTAGCTTGGTAACATTAAACTACTTGTCTAGGTACGGTAGGCGCGAATCCTAAAGATAGATCTATTGGGTCTGACAAACCCCATCCTGACTATGGGATGCTTTAGTACTTCGAGGTTATTTTAAACACACCTGATCTGGTGTACTTCAGAGGGTAAAACATGAATGTTAAGGCTTGTTACCGGGTGCCTACAACTTATAGAATGCTTTTATACACTTGCTAGTGTACGGATATTTTTGAAACTGAAATCTTGTGGCCTATTATTATAACGGAAATGATTGATTTTGATAAACTAATGAACTCACCAACCTTTTTGGTTGACACTTTAAGCATGTTTTGTCTCAGGTGACGAATAAGATGATTGCCATGATTGCTACCTGATGAATTGAATGCTGCTACATGGAGTCTTCATTTCATTACATTTACTTTGCATTAAGACTATTATTATTATTTCAGTTTAAATTTGATGTAAAACTTTTAATGCTTCCGCTGTTTTATTAATAAATGTTTTATTCAAAACGTCTCATATAGAGTCGTTCTCGTTTATACAACTGTGATTTGATATAATTAGTCACAAATACCCTAGGCCCTAATTTGGGGGTGTGACAGATTGGTATCAGAGCAGGTTGTTGTAGAGAACCAGGATTGCATTTTATGTGTGCCTTATACAATTAGGTACCTTAGCAATGTAGGACTACAACTTTCCTTGACCATAGTGCCTTTAATTGTTGCCTTTAATTGATAAATGCTACACTATACCTTAGAAACTATATTTAAATCTTAAGATTATAACATACACGATAATGTGAAATTACTCGAACGTCAACGCTACTTAAGGCCTAGGGTGATCCTTGGTACCACTATGGGACGCTTGTGGATTTCGAATGCCAAACTTAGATTTTGGTCGAGAATTCCTGGGCCAACCGGTAACAATTGATCATTCAAGTGACTCGGCGGTGGCATAGATGTTTGGGTATGGTGCACAATATCAAACCTGACTATAGTGATCATACAACACTTAGTCACTTACGCACTTAATAAGTGGTGAACTTATTAAGAACAACTCACCTAGTCATCTATCCTGGTTTTGTGTATTACATATGTATTACATGAAATATTATCCAAGATTTTTGAAACTCCTATAATTCATACTCAAACGTATATAACTCCCTGTTATATCACGAACCTATATGCCTTATACCTTTATGCATCGGTTTGCGAACCGGGAAATGTCATTGGGTTATCACAGTATACGAATTAAAAGTCTTTAATCGAAAGATTATTAGATTACATACTTATCATTTTATAATCTCGACACATCATACTGCCATTATTAGAGTTTAGACAAATCATATCTTAGCATATCTATTCCCAATAGACCTTGTCTAACACTTTTCCTAAATTTCCTCCGTAAATTACGGAGATCTTTCTGCTATATATACGTATTCAAGGAGATGAATATATCATTCAATATTCAACACCCATTTCATATCAAACCCTATTCCAAACACATAATATGGATTTCTCACCTAATTCCTCAAGTTCTTCTAGCTCCAAAGATAGCGTGACAGGAGCACACCCACCGATCAATTACCGTGATTTCTTTAGAAAATGGGGATGGGTTCGTGAAATACTCACCCTATGGAGAAATGAAGAAGGTACTCCTTATCACGAGCCAAACTTACCACCAAACGTCGGAGTACTCGATCCTCTTACTGGCGAACCTGTTCGCAATACCGTTTTCACTCTTTTCGCAAGGATTTTTCGCCTCGAAGGTCGACTCGATGTAACCAACGACAATATTCGTCCTCTACTCTCGAATTCTAACCAGAAAGGGTTATTAGAAGAAGTTAGAAGACTTCGAACTAAATATCAAGAATTAACAAACCTTACAGAGGAATGGGTAGAACAAATCCATAGACTCGAGCGTAAAGTAGAAACCCTGGAGGAAATAGTGCGCGATTTGGTAGCTAGGCTCACACTTACTAACCAAGTACCACAAGCAGCACCAACAGCAGCACCAGCATCAGCACCAGCACCACCAGTACTATCAGCATCACCACCAACAGCATCAGCTTCACCAACAACAACATCAGCATCCCACGTCTCAACATCATAATCGGTACCTCAAACATCGATATCATACGCCCATAGATACTAAGGAATATTAGTAATAATGAGTTAAGATGTATTGACTCATTCTTCCTGAAGAATTATATATGTATACTTTATATATATATGGTTTGGAACAATAATAAATCTTTTCGTACTAAACTATTACGTGTGAATCTTAACTAGTATGTACTACTTGGTTAATTCATATCACTAATACGCTATGATGTACATCCTTCGTTAATGACTTAACAATCATTAATCACTGCTTCAGTACAATAAACTCCATTTCATAATAAACTAAGTGTATTATTCAAATGCATGTGTGATTTTACACTCCTATTTTTCGATGTACTCGAAAATTTCTCGAAAACATCATTTGTGCCTTATGAATTTCACAAGAAATCCACGAGCATCAACATCATTTACTGAGGTATATTAATAACAATGAACGATGAAGTATTGATTCATAACTTCATTAAAGAAATATTCCGCGACGATTATGTAATCTCTAAAGTTTTGGAGATTATTTATTCTCGTTTCAACCGTAAATCAAATGAGTTTAATAATATATTAACTTATTAAATCCATAATTACATATGAAGAAAATATATATGTATGTATATTTTCATAAAGATTGTATTTAAAAATTCTTTTGTACAGACTATTAATTGTGAAAATATTTTAACGGGTAGGTAATACCCAAGAAATATCTAACATTCACATTAATATATTACATTGTACATTCTTCAAAATCCTTGAAAACATATCAGATTGATAATCAATGATTCAGATCAGTTAACCTTGAGAATGCTGATGAAGCAGCAAAAGCTGTAGATGGCCTTAATGACCAGAAGCTTGATAATAAAGAATTGTGTGTTGGAAAAGCTCAAAAGAATATCTGGTATTGAAAGACGGATTGAGCAAAACATGAAGGAGACCAAGGACAAATCCCAAGGACTAAACCTATAACCAAAGAATCTAGATGATTCGATTTCTGAAGGAAATCACAGAAGATCTTTTTACGCATTCTAAATCCTTACAGAAGAATTTCTTCATTATCCATCGATTTTAGAAATTCTAAAATATCATCATATCTTTCGTTATAAATATCCTCGATATTTCTAAAGATATCTTCATAACGATTCTTGTCCGCAATTAATTATCTCTTTGCAATATCTTTATTACATCATAAAGGAAAACTGTTTAAGTTTCTATATTCCGTAAAATTTAAATTCAAATTTTGAATGATTTGAAGTAGTGTTGAGAATTGAAGCATGAGTTAGTATAATATAATGACGTCAGGCCAACATGATTATATTACAGTAAGTCATGCTAAATTTTTAATGGAAGATGATGATTCATAGACTTTATAATCATCATTTGCCATGTTACACGACTCTTACATTCTACTTAATCTCTGAACATATCAAGCAAATATATTCTTGATAGTTCTATCCTCAGTAATTCTGGTAATTTACCAAATCAAATCGTGATATTACGCTTAGAACAGTAGGTCCATTCGAAACTTCATACCTACAAATTCAGGACCATTACTCGCTTTACTTAGAGTCGAAAGGAGAATAAAAAGGCAAAGAGCTCCGACATATAAGGGAAAATATGTAGCCCGATAACGATACCGAAATTACAAACCGTGTATATCAATACGTATTGCAACGTAAAGACATGGGAGAATTAAAAACACTATAACCCGAAGGTAATAGTAGAAGAAAACAAATTCCTCTAGTGGTAAATGAAAAAGAAGAATGACTGAAATGATAGTCAGAAAAATATCCAGGATAAGAACTGGATGGAGCATTCTCACAATCTTTGGAAGTATGAATTGAGGAAGAAAGTATAGAAGTAGTGAAGATAATGAAACGGAAGAAGCTAATTTATAGCAAAATTCCAAACACAGCAATTGAAGCAATTCACCTCATTTAATCAAAGAAAATTTCAAATTCCTTAATTACCGGAGAATCAAATCTTATGGATTACGAAAATTTCCTTTAATCCCTTGAATTCCAAAAATCAATCGTGACTACGTCAAAAGTTAAGGCGAACATTTAATTTCTCATTCACTCTTTTACAATAGCTTCATTTATACACTTCCTATAATCAAATCGTTTTATCCATATTATTCAGTAGTGATAAAACTTTATTTTTTCAACTTATATTCATCATTACAATATTCTTGTTGTAAACAATGATGATCTCTATCAAACTTCATGACTATAATTTTCATGAACTACTCTCTGTTTTGTCTACCCTAATATTGTGACATAAACACTCAAAGTTTTAAATAAGCTCAATACTATTCATAACACATTTCATGTGTTCAGTTTACTAAAATGCTCGTATAACACCATCATCCCTTTTGAGGATAACCTAGTCAAATGACACTCTTATTAATCCTTTAGATAACCTCCGCATTAATGATAAAATGCACTTTATAGAAGAACCTGTAAGAAATTAGGGTTCGTATTATTTAAATGCAAGAAACAGAACAATATTCTATCCGTTGGAATTCACGAAAGGCCCCGAACCTACCTGGGAACGTGAAGACCAGATAAAACGTAAATATCCTCGTTTAGGTACGAACAACGCTGATTGATGGCAAAAACTAAATTTCGGGACGAAATTTCTTTTAACGGGTAGGTACTATAACAACCCTCACTTTTCGACTTCCGATTTTACTAAAATACCTAGAGTTGTTATATACGAATAAATTTAACGTTGACCGAATAAACGTACGCTTAAAATAAATAATATAATTATAAATATTATAAATAAGATTATGATATATAATATAACATAATTACATCAATGAATATATATATAATATTTATATTACTTTTGTTATTTAGTTAATAGAATATATAATTAACTAAATAATACATAATATTATAACATTTATAAAACTAATAAAAACTATAAATTAATAATCATAAATTTTAATTTTTATAAAAACTAAATATAATAATAATTTTTATATAAAATTCGTATTTAATAATTAAACAAATATAGAAATAAAATGTTAAATGTTCTTAGAAATATATTAAACAAATTTTTTTTTAGAATTTTATACAAAAAAAAAATCAAAACTATATCTACTTTTAATAAATAAATACAAAAATACAAACTACTTTTTCTTTTAAGATTTACTTTTAATAAAAATACAAACTACTTTTATTTTAAGATTTACTTTTAATAAAAATACAAACTACTTTTTCTTATTTTAACTTTTAAGATTTACTTTTAATGAAAATACAAACTACTTTTTATTATTTTAACTTTTAAGATTTACTTTTAATAAAAATACAAACTACTTTTTCTTATTTTAACTTTTAAGATTTACTTTTAATAAAAATACAAAATACTTTTTTTATTTTAACTTTTAAGATTTTACTTTTAATAAAAATACAAACTACTTTTTTCTTATTTTAACTTTTATGATTTTACTTTTAATAAAAATACAAACTACTTTTTCTTATTTTAACTTTTAAGATTTACTTTTAATAAAAATACAAAATACTTTTTCTTATTTTAACTTTTAAGATTTTACTTTTAATAAAAATACAAACTACTTTTTCTTATTTTAACTTTTAAGATTTTACTTTTAATAAAAATACAAACTACTTTTTTTTTATTTTAACTTTTAAAATTTACTTTTAATAAAAATACAAAATACTTTTTCTTATTTTAACTTTTAAGATTTTACTTTTAATAAAAATACAAACTACTTTTTCTTATTTTAACTTTTAAGATTTTACTTTTAATAAAAATACAAACTACTTTTTCTTATTTTAACTTTTAAAATTTACTTTTAATAAAAATACAAAATACTTTTTCTTATTTTAACTTTTAAGATTTTACTTTTAATAAAAATACAAACTACTTTTTCTTATTTTAACTTTTAAGATTTTACTTTTAATAAAAATACAAACTACTTTTTCTTATTTTAACTTTTAAGATTTACTTTTAATAAAAATACAAAATAATTTTTCTTATTTTAACTTTTAAGATTTACTTATTTTATTTTAATTTTTTTTTTACCTAACATTTTCAACTATAAATACCACATACATTTCTCATTTCAAACTTACACCTTAATTTCTCATTTTTCTCTTAAAGAACTACTTCTAGTTGATATCTCGGTCACTTACTTGCTTTACTTTCCTTTCTCGCGTGGAATACTTCAACTGCTATTTAAGGTGAGTTTCATTTGCTCCCTTTTTATATATATTTTTGGGCTGAGAATACATGCGCTGATTTATAAATATTTTACGAAATAGGCACAAGTACTAAAACTAATTCTATGTGGGTTTAAACCAGAAATATACCCTTAGCTTGGTAACATTAAACTACTTGTCTAGGTACGGTAGGCGCGAATCCTAAAGATAGATCTATTGGGTCTGACAAACCCCATCCTGACTATGGGATGCTTTAGTACTTCGAGGTTATTTTAAACACACCTGATCTGGTTTACTTCAGAGGGTAAAACATGAATGTTAAGGCTTGTTACCGGGTGCCTACAACTTATAGAATGCTTTTATACACTTGCTAGTGTACGGATATTTTTGAAACTGAAATCTTGTGGCCTATTATTATAACGGAAATGATTGATTTTGATAAACTAATGAACTCACCAACCTTTTTGGTTGACACTTTAAGCATGTTTTGTCTCAGGTGACGAATAAGATGATTGCCATGATTGCTACCTGATGAATTGAATGCTGCTACATGGAGTCTTCATTTCATTACATTTACTTTGCATTAAGACTATTATTATTATTTCAGTTTAAATTTGATGTAAAACTTTTAATGCTTCCGCTGTTTTATTAATAAATGTTTTATTCAAAACGTCTCATATAGAGTCGTTATCGTTTATACAACTGTGATTTGATATAATTAGTCACAAATACCCTAGGCCCTAATTTGGGGGTGTGACAACCGGCCGAGCAGAGCCACCTCCAGCTGTTTTCGACATCTCATTATCCGATGACTCCAGTGACGAGGATTCCGACGAGGACCCTGAGGAGGCACCCGTGCAGCCACCATCTACCCCGCCGAAGAATCGATATCATTTCGATGGTACCGTTATTCCAGGGGTTAACGGAGGTAGGTCGTTCGTTAGCGCACATGGACTGAGGACTAGGGTCACCGCCTGCAAGCGGGTTGTACCGTATCCTGCCGATCTATTCATGCGTAAGGCTTACCATTGTGCACCATCTACTTCTGGTGCTGGACCATCTGCACCAGCTACACCACCTGTACCGACTGCACCGCCTGCCCAACCATCTCCCTCCGTCGAGGAACTGACGAGGGAAGTGTAGATCCTCCGTGCTCGGGTAACTGAGCTCGAGGACCAGATGTCCCACGTAATGGACATCCTTTTCCCACCGTCACCATAGGGCATTGTAGTAGATTTCATTATGTAATCTTGTTTGTAGTTTCATGTTTTACTCATGTATTGTACGAACCTATGCGGATGTATGCAACTTATTATTAATGAATGGAACTTAGTGTTGTTTACTTTTGTACAGTGTTCTAATTACGTTACTGCATGTTGTTTTTGTGGTATCTGTGTCTAGTGCATTGCTTAGTTAACATGTGTTGCGTTGGTTCCATGTTGGTTGCCATATACTATATTATTATTTATTAAATGCTGGATTTTGACTTAAGTCAAAATTTCTGTTTAGAAGAGCAATGGCAAACGGAAGAGCAGCGCCCACAGCAGCATAAATTGAGGAAATGATTGCGGAATTAGTAGCCGCAGCTATTGCAGAAATCAACCCACAAGCTCCACCAGTTGACCAGCCCATTCGTAACGGGTGTACATATAAGGAGTTTCAAAGCTGCAAGCCCCACAACTTTAGTGGTACTGAGGGGCCAGTTGGATTGACTAGATGGTTTGAGAAACTAGAAGCTGCGTTCCGTGTAAGCAACTGCTCAGAGATGAACAAAACCAAGTATGCCTCCTGTACACTGTCGGACGGCACCCTAACCTGGTAGAACACACTTGCTCAGGCCAAAGGTATTGACGAGGCTTATGCTACTCCTTGGGAAGAATTTAAGAGAGCCATGATCGAAGAGTACTGCCCCAGAACAGAGATACAGAAAATGGAGGCTGAGTTCTGGGAGTTGAAGGTTGTGGGAAACGATCTTGATGGTTACAACCGTAGGTATCTGGAATTAGCGCTAATGTGTCCCTCGATGGTTACCCCGGAGTTTAAGAAAATGGAACGATACTTGTGGGGACTTCCCAAGTCCATTCAGGGAAATGTCACCTCTTCTAAGCCACCCAACGTCCCAGAAGCTATGCGCATGGCGCACACCCTGATGAACCAGATCACCCGCAAGGAACCTGAGAAAGCGAAATCAGAATCGGGGACTAGTCATGAGAAGCGTAAGTGGGATGGAAACAAGGGAAAGGTCTTTGATCAAAACTCTGCTAAGAGGCATGAGGGTTTCAAGGGAAACAATGACTGGAGGAACCCCAACCCGACCCCTAGCTCGAACCCTAACTACAAGGGTACTCTATCAAAGTGCAAGAGGTGCTACAAGCACCATACTGGGTACTGTAATGTGGTCTGTGAAAAGTGCAAAAGGACCGGGCATATTGGTAAGGACCGCAAGATTCCCACCCCAAAGGTGAAGACAAACCCTACTGGGCCAAGGCAGTGCTATGAGTGCAGACAACAAGGCCACTTCAGGAATGAGTGCCCCAACAAGCGAAAGGACGGTGGACCACCGCGTGGAAGAGCTTTCAATGTAAACGCAAGGGATGCCCGTGAGAACCCCGACTTGGTTACAGGTATATTCACTATCAACAATCTATTAGCTTCTGTCCTATTTGATACTGGTGCCGATAGGAGCTATGTTTGTAGACACTTTTGCTCTAAGATAGATTGGTCGTTAGTTCCTTTAAAGGAGAGTATGCTTGTTGAGGTAGCCAATGGAAAACTTGAGAAAGTTGACCAAATTGGTCGAGGTGCTATTATCAACATAGCTGGTGTGGATTTCGAGATTGACTTGATACCCACCAAATTGGGAAGTTTTGACGTGATTGTCGGTATGGACTGGTTGACCAAAGTAAGGGCCGAAATTATCTGTGGAGATAAAGCTCTTCGTATACCCTGCGAAGATGGTGAGCCACTGATTATATACGGAGAGAGATGTAGTTCGAAGCTGAACCTCATTAGTTGCATGAAAGCACAAAAGATCATGAAGAAAGGAAGTCTTGCTGTGTTAGCACATGTGAAAACATTAGAAGCCGAGGTGAAGAGTGTGAACGATGTACGAGTTGTGAACGAATTTCCCGATGTCTTTCCGGAAGAATTGCCTGGATTACTGCCACCGAGAGCAGTGGAGTTCCAGATCGATCTAGTGCCGGGAGCTGCACCCGTAGCTCGCATACCTTATCGACTAGCACCTTCCGAACTGCAAGAGTTGCAGAGTCAACTGCAAGAATTGTTAGACCGTGGATTTATCCAACCGAGTTCATCGCCTTGGGGCGCACCTGTTTTATTCGTGAAGAAGAAGGATGGATCTTTCTGCATGTGTTTTGATTATCGTGAGCCGAACAAGTTGACGATTAAGAATCGGTATCCCCTTCCCAGAATTGAAGATCTTTTCGATCAGCTGCAAGGATCCAGTGTTTATTCCAAGATCGATTTGCGATCCGGTTATCACCAATTGAGGGTGAAGGAGAGTGATGTGATGAAAACTGCGTTCAGAACCCATTATGGTCACTATGAGTTTCTAGTGATGCCATTCGATTTAACCAACGCACCTGCCGTGTTTATAGATCTCATGAATCGAGTATGCAAGCCATATCTGGATAAGTTCGTTATCGTTTTCATAGATGATATCCTCATCTATTCCCGAAGTGAAAAAGAACATGAACAACATCTTCGGCTAGTGTTGGAACTCTTGAGACAAGAGCAACTTTATGCCAAATTCTCCAAATGTGAATTTTGGTTGAAGGAAGTCCAATTTCTGGGTCATATTGTGAGTGATCAAGGTATCAAAGTTGATCTCGCAAAGATCGAAGCTATCAGCAAGTGAGAAACCCCCACTACTCCGACTCACATCCGCCAATTTCTAGGTCTTTCCGGTTACTACCGAAGATTTATTGAAGGTTTCTCTCTGATTTCGCGACCTTTGACCGCGCTGACTCAAAAAGGGAAGAAGTTCGTTTGGCAAAAAGAACACGAATCAGCATTTCAAAACTTGAAGCAGAAATTGACCACCGCACCTATCTTATCTCTTCCTAAAGGCAGTGATGATTTCGTCGTATATTGTGATGCCTCGAAAAATGGTTTTGGTTGCGTATTGATGCAAAGATCGAAGGTTATTGCCTATGCTTCTCGTCAACTAAAGATTCACGAGCGAAACTACACTACTCACGACCTCGTGCTTGGAGCCGTTGTCTTTGCGCTCAAATTGTGGAGACACTATCTTTATGGGACTAAAAGTACCATCTTCACCGACCACAAAAGCCTCCAGCACATATTCAATCAGAAACAACTGAACATGAGGCAGCGACGATGGATCGAGACGCTAAACGACTATGATTGTGAACTTCGTTACCATCCTGGAAAGGCAAATGTTGTAGCCGATGCCCTGAGCCGGAAGGAGAGTACGGTACCTCTTCGTGTCCGCGCCTTGAACACCGTCATTCATTCAAATCTCAATAGCCAGATCCGAGTAGCCGAAGAAGAGGCTCTTAAAGAGGAGAATATTTCTCAAGAATACTTGAACATTCTCGTTTCATGATTCAAGGTTAAGGAGACTGGACTCCGATGCTTTGCCGGAAGGATTTGGGTACCTAGTTATGGAGATCTACGTAGCCTTATACTAGATGAAGCCCACAAGTCGAGATATTCGATTCATCCAGGAGCCGGTAAACTGTACCACGATCTCAAGGAACAGTATTGGTGGCCTAATCTTAAGAAGGATGTTACAACTTACGTTGGTAAGTGTTTGACTTGCTCGAAAGTTAAGGGCGAACATCAAAGGCCATCTGGATTACTTCAACAACCCGAAATCCCGCAATGGAAGTAGGAAAGGATAACGATGGACTTCATCACAAAGCTATCGAAGACGGTAGGCGGTTATGATACCATCTGGGTTATCGTTGACCGAGTTACCAAATCTGCACACTTCTTAGCCATGAAGGAAACGGATACGATGGAGAGACTCGCTCAACTATACATCAAAGAGGTTGTATCCCGTCATGGTGTGCCCTTATCGATTATCTCAGATCGCGATACCCGTTTTGCTTCTAGATTTTGGCGTTCTTTGCAAGAAGCCTTGGGAACTCGTCTCGACATGAGCACCGCGTATCACCCACAGACCGACGGTCAGAGCGAACGAACGATTCAGACTTTGGAGGACATGTTACGTGCCTGTGTTATTGACTTCAGAAAGGCTTGGGAGAGACATTTGTCGCTAGCTGAATTCTCTTACAACAACAGTTATCATTCGAGTATTAATGCCACACCTTTTGAAGCGTTGTATGGCCGCAAGTGCCGATCTCCTATTTGTTGGGCCGAAGTAGGCGAAAAGCAAATCACCGAACCTGAGGTAGTCCATGAAACAACCTAGAAGATTGTCTAAATTCAAGCGAGACTTAAGGCAGCCCGCGATCGCCAAAAGAGTTATGCCGACCTTAAACGTAAAGACTTCGAATTCAACGTGGGTGACCGTGTAATGTTGAAGGTCGCACCTTGGAAAGGTGTAATCCATTTTGGAAAGCGCGGAAAGTTAAACCCGCGATATATTGGTCCTTTTGAAATCTTGGAGCGTGTTGGACCCGTAGCTTACCGTTTGGATCTTCCGACTCAGTTGAGCGCAGTTCACCTTAGTTTTCACGTGTCGAATCTGAAGAAATGTCTTGCCAAACCCAAACTTGTCATCCCTCTCGATGAGCTTACGATTGATGACAAACTTCACTTTGTGGAAGAACCTGTCAAAATCATGGACCGAGAGGTTAAGACTTTGAAGCACAATAAGATTCCAATTGTTCGAGTCCTATGGAATGCCAAACGTGGACCCGAGTTTACTTGGGAACGAGTGGATCAAATGATGCAGAAGTATCCTCACCTTTTCCTGACTCCAACACCTGACTCAGCTTAAATTTCGGGACGAAATTTCCATTAACAGGTGGGTAATGTAACGACCCGACTTTTTCGACTTGCTTTTGTGCCTTGTGTTTTTGCAAAACTGCGTATTTGTGCGTACTGTGCTACTTTATACTATGGAATCTTTATACACATGGCTTACTTTCATTTATATGTTAAAACGTGCCTTTAAGTACGTAGGATACTGAATTTGTTCATCGGAAACCTTTATGACCGTTAGTGTCACTTGACGTTACGAACAAACTGCGTACTGCGTACACGTTTAACTTTTGTCGTAATCGGAATATTATGACTACGAAATCTTAATTATTATATTATAATAATAATTACTTGGGTTTATGGATGCTTAATTACGCATAGTAATTTACTTATGCTTACTAGTTAGTCTTGTTGGACTTTCTACCTTGTTGGGCCTTAGCCCACCCTACACTAGTTAGTGGACTATTTAATTAGCCCAATTATTATTAGCTAGTGACACATTAATATGTAAGACAAATGCCCATTTATTAGAGGGAACATACTAGCATTTATGTCAAGTATTATCCTTAATGTTGCATGGGATCCCAACATAAGCACCAACTTTATACAACCATTAACTAAAAAGCAAACTTTTGTCCCCCTTGTCCCCCCCATTTCCAACGGCCACCACCCCCTCCCCTTACCCCATTCACCTATAAATACCAGCCTTATTCCATCAATTTTGCACTTGCTTTCATTTGTAATTCACACACACTCACTCTCTAATTCTCTCTAGTTCTTTCTCTCTCTAAAAGTGTAAGTATTTTGAATTTATCTTCTTCTTCTCCTTCTCATCATCACGAATTCATCATCATCATCATCATGGGTCTAGCTTTTTAGCTTTTGATCTTGATTACATCTTGTAGATTCAAACATAGATTTGAATCTTTCAAGAACATGGAAGATTCAAGTTTTCTAGCTTTGAATCTTCACCCACTTTGTAGATCTATATTTTTTAAACTTTAATCTTGCTATTTTGTTATAAAGATTCAAACTTGTGTTTGTAATCTTCATGTAACTTAAAGATCCAAGATTTATGCTTCAAGATCTTCAAGAACAATCAAGATGCATTCATATCTTTTGTTGGATCTAAGTTTTCTAACTTATGATCTCATTATTTTGTTATAAAGATCAAAACTTGTGTTTATCGTCTTCATATGACTTAAAGATCTAAGCTTTATGCTTCAAGTTCTTCAAGAACACTAAAGGTTCAAGCTTTCTAGCTTTGTGACCATATAACTTGTGTGAAAGGGATCCAAGCTCTCTAGCTTAGGTTTCCATCACTTCATTTGACTTAGATTATGTTCATATTTGCTTGATTGAAGTAAAATTTGTAGCTTTGGTTGTAAATGTAACTTGTAATTGTGTTAAGACTAAGGATATGATGTAACCGTGGTTCATCATCCATCTAAGACTCTTAAATGAGTTGTGTTCTTACTTGGTCTTAACATATTGTGTGTTGATGGTAGAATCTTGGTCAAGGTGATGCTAATCCATCAACGAGTTGTACACTTGAAGCTACAAGCATCAAGGATGAGAACCGTGATGAGCATCAAGCACTAAGAACCCACAGGAGCACCTTGATTACTGTTTTCAGGATCTGATCAGACAACCTAGGCTACTGGAAAGTTAATTTTCAGTTAGTTCGGTTCTAGTAGATGATTTTCCATTTAGGCCTCGTCTTAATCCGAGTTATGGTTTAGGATTTATGGCCTTCCGAAAGTCATTACACCCTATTAACGTTGTGCTGAAATTTCTGACCTACTCGTACTTAAACCGTCACCACGGTCAAACGAAGACGAGTTTGGTTCTGGAAATTTGTCAGCAACTAGGGGACTCATATACGGAGCCATAGCCACTGATTACGCATCTTTTCAATTTACTTAGAGGTCGTAGAAGCTGACCGAAGTCAGCCTATTGTTTCGATCTCTATTCTTGTCAAACTTACTTAGCTTTTATGATGATGAACGATGATGATGATGACACTTAAACTTATTTTATGCACTATTAAAACTTATGAGGATAACAAACTGACCTAGTAACCTTTGACTTAGGTTGACGACCTTTCGGACCGACTTACTACTCGCATACTTTTATTATCGACTTTACCGCTCTTATCACTGTGAGTTATAGCATCCCTTTTTACTTTAATTATTTTGGGACTGAGAATACATGCGCTTTTTACATTTTACATACTAGGCACGAGTACTTAAACTTTATATATGTGTGGGTTATACAACGGCATAAACTTTCCCCTTAGCTCGGTAACGTTTAGTCATTGGTTTTTGAACCGGTGAACGCGAATCTTAGATATGGATCTATAGGGTTTGACATCCCCACTCGGGCTAGTCGCGCTAGCATTTAACGGGTGTTTAATACTTCGTAAACATACGCACTCACCAAGTGTACTTTTAGGGGGTTATAAACGTTAAGTTAGTTACCAAGTGCCCACGGTTAAACATATACTTTTCATACTGTTTTGGAACACTGAAATCTCGTGGCCTACCTTACATTATTATTACAACTTAAACTATAGCTCACCAATATTATTGTTGACATTTTTAAGCATGTTTTCTCAGGTGCTTAGAGGTTTGTTGCTTCCGCTGTTTAGACTTGCTGTCTTGGTGTTTAGGCTTGCTGTCTTGGTGTTTAGACTTGCTGTTAAGGACCTGCTGTGCTAGAATTCCGCTGCATAATCTTAGAGATGTCTCAATCATGGAACTTTTCTTTTGCATTCGTAGTTTATGTTATTTTCAAATAATGACTTTGTAACGACCTTTGTGTCACGTTATCTTTTGTAAACACTATCTTTTTATGAATGCAAAACTAGTTTTCAAATAGCATGTAGTACTTGACCGTGTAAAGATCCTGTTGTTGACGAATCGTACACGATGGTTTTGTACGGGGCGTCACAAAGGCCATTAACCAAATGTAATACAAGTTCGACCTTAAAATGATAGTTTTAGACCAAACGACACACGAGCATGGTTTAGGACTAAACTACCCAAACAATAGGTCGACTTCCAAAAGCTTCATCTAGCAACCAACATGGGATTATCTAATGACCAACAACCCCTTTCCCTTTCTCCATACCTGCACCTAAAAAGTAAACAATGAGAGGGGTAAGCTAACGCTTAGTGAGTGCAATAAATATACACATGCATACATAATTTACCTACTTGCAACCACCTACACACATACCACAACATGCTAGCAATATAATATTAGCATACGAACTCCAAATATAAAGCTAATAACCTCCATTACCGTAACTAGCATAAATCAATAGCATATACTCCAAAATATATTATGTTACACTACAATACATACACAAACTATATGGTTAACCATAAGCGTGTCATGGTGCTACTGGCTCCGTGGTTCACACCATTAGTAATGCTATGACGCTACCGGCTCTGTGATTCACGCCACTATGCATTTGAGTCATACTCTTTTATAGTGCTACCGGCTCCATGGTTCACACTTCGGTGTTACCGGCTCTGTGGTTCACACCTCATTTTATAGTGCTATCGGCTCTGTGGTTCACACTTTGATGCTACCGGCTCCGTGGTTCACATCACAACTCGAGTCATACTCTCGTTGAGGTGATACCGGCTCTGTGGTTCACACCTCAACACTCATGCTATAGTGTTACCGGATCTATGGTTCACACTACAACACATGTACCATGATGCCACCGGCTCCGTGGTTCACATCATAGCACACTCACACACACTATGGCACTTCCAGCTCCGTGGATCATGCCATAGCGTACAAATAAATATACTATATACATACATGCATAAATATCACACTCACCTTAACGCCTCCGATAAATTTAGAAATCAAGCTTGCAACCTTCAATGCAATGTACCTATTACATTATGCATATAATTAACATACAAATTCGTTGGACTAAACGCCAACCATTTACTCATGTGTATTTAATGACCCATTTACCATAAATGACCCATTTACACCAAAACTGCCCTTTTAAAGCCAAGACTCATCATTAATCACTAAGAGCAAGTGATTAAAGTCTACTAACACCAACTAACATAATTTAGGGTATTTTCATACTTATCTTACCCAACTAGGTCAACCATTACCCATTTGACCCATTTTAACCTCAAGACTCATAATTTGGTCAAACTTGCACCCATTAACAATCTTTCATTAACTCACAAGTGTACTAGTGTTATAACAACAAAATTAAGACTTACAAACACCAAACCCATGACCAATCCCTAGATTACAAGCCTTAGGGTTTCCATACACCAATTTAACCCAAGTTCACCCATTTAACCCCCAAATGGGTCTTACAAGTTTCAAATGAACAAACCCTAGCAATAAATCAAATTAAACTCAAAACTCAGAGTTAGAACTTACCAACACTATCACAACGTAGCTAGAGACGTAGGGAACAACTTTAAAACTTGATACTTGACCTGATTCACTCTTATTCTTCTTCTCCAAATCTCCAATTCTCTCTCTAGAACCTCTCCCTCTCTCTCTAGGTTTTGATGGAAGTGGATGAGAAGAAAATGGAAGAAATGAGGTTTGGATAAGGTTGGGATCATATTTGAGGCTCCAAAACCCGTCCACATGTGAAATACCAATTTTGCCCTTCATTTAACTCATTAAAAGGCTGAAAAGCATCAGATCGTGCCTATCTCCGCGCCGCGAGTAAACCCTCCGCGCCGTGGCTTAAAGGGTGATTTTAGTTCACATTTCCAAGCTTTCTGACCCTCAAAATAGGCAAAATCCGTGCCGTGGAGATTCTGGTCGCACCGCGGAGTTAGCCTATTTCATCCGAACTTCAACAACTTGTTTTGGCCATAACTTTTTGACCGTAACTCTGTTTTCGATGAATCAAATATCGTTGGAAACGTAATAAGATTTTCTTTCTAATGGTAAGGTTTTGAAATATCAACTCTATAATAACCCGTCCTAATCCATCCGGACGAAGTCCATATCGATTATAAACGATTCATAATAGTTGGTTACATCGCGAGGTACTTGACCTCTATATGATACATTTTACAAACATTGCATTCGTTTATAAAAGATAAACTTGCTTTACATCGAAAGTTGACGGCAAGCATATCATTTCATAATATATCCAACTATAATTGACTTAATAATAATCTTGACAAACTCAACAACTCGAATGCAATGTCTTTTGAAATATGTCATGACTGACTCCAAGTAATATCCTTAAAATGAGCAAATGCACAGCGGAAGATTTCTTTCTTACCTGAGAATAAACATGCTTTAAAGTGTCAACCAAAAGGTTGGTGAGTTCATTAGTTTAACATAAATAATCATTTCCATCATTTTAATAGACCACAAGATTTTCATATTTCATAAACATCATTCTCATATCAGGCATTTCGCAAATTGCATAGAGATAAAAATCATTCATATGGATTGAACACCTGGTAACCGACGTTAACTTAATGCATAGAATATCCCCAAAACAGAATCTCTCGTCTGTATAATAAACTCGAAGTACTAAAGCATTCGTACCCCGAATGGGACTTGTCAAGGTCCATAGATCTATCTTTAGGATTCGCGTCAATCAGGGGCCATTTCCCTAAATTCTTAGGTTACCAGACTTGAAGGGCGATATTCGATTTAATAATCCAACCATAGAATGTAATCTTAAGTACTTGTGTCTATTTCGTAAAACATTTATAAAAGCAGCGCATGTATTCTCGGTCCCAAAAATATATATTGCAAAAGCATTTAAAAAGGGAGCAAATGAAACTCACCGTACTGTATTTCGTAGTAAAAATACATATGACTATATTGAACAATGCAGAGTTGGCCTCGAATTCACGAACCTATATCATTTGTGTATATATTTATACACAAAATTGTAATTGAATAAGTTTATATATCTAACTTATTAATTATATCATTTTTATATTAATAATATATTTATGTTTCATATATTCCTTTTATATAAAAAAAAATATTTGTTATGTTATATGCGTTAAACATAATTATTTATATATTTCATTTTGTACATAATAATAATAATAATAATAATAATAATAATAATAATAATAATAATAATAATAATAATAATAATAATAATAATAATAATAATAATAATAATAATTGTGTATACCCTTAAAGCTTTGTCTAAAAAGAATGCTCCAGACGGGACTCGAACTCGCGACATCACGCTAACCCAAAACAACATCCAAACAACCATTCATTTCTGCCATTGTTTTTTTTTTAATTTAATCAGGTTCTAAATAACTATAAACCGTATATTTCTGTTTCCCTTTCTTAAACCCATTTACATTCAATCACAGTAAACCTCATCATCATTGTATCATTTCATTAACCTCATGATCACCTCACTATCATCATCTTCTATAATCGTATCATCAATTATTATGTTTTCATAATCATCATCGTTATTTTATTATCATTATCTAATCATCAACAATATTCGTCCCAACAGAAATCAATGAATAGATTTCGGTCCAAAGCAGAAGAGTGGGACACGGCCCAATTTGCATCCAAAAGTCCAATCTATAATGAGGCCCGTTAAATAATTCACAGTCCAATTTATTTTATATCCTACCTCGTGAAAGTTTAATATCAGATGAAAGTTTAAAATTGTGGGGTTCGGTTTTATATTGAAAAGAACCGAAACAAGATTGAGGCGACAGGAATTAATGGAGGGTCCTCTTGTCCTTCAAAAGAGGTAATCATATCCATTTTAAATAAATGGAAACCGTAATAATTGTAAGAGTAATTCTTTTCGGTAGTGGAGTTGTATACCTATAATGTGTCGGCCCTTCTATAATCAAATAAAGATCAAAAGCAATCGTATCATTTGCTTTATCAAGTGGGTGAAAATGGGGTTTAGGTACTACTAGATCAAGTATAAGGCAGCTATCAAGTAGTAGAAAAATAACTCTTATGTTTGAAGTTCTAAGGTGGTGATATGATCGAAGGAATACAGCAAAGTAGTAGCATCGATACAAGTAAAAATAGTGGTTTAGGTAACGGTTTGCAGGCTGTTTAAATCAACTATTAACAGTAACAGCTGCAATAGCAGTTAACAAGTAGTTACACCAAGGAAACGAGTAGTAGAAACAAGGATGGTTTGGTGGTACCTTGGATTCGTTTAAAACAGAAAACGTGTGACAGTTTCACGAAGGTTTGATGATGGTCCTCATTATGGTTCAGTTGGTGGTGTTTCTAATGATGTTTGATTTGATCAGAATAAAGCTGAAACGAGTGCCCGCTAGTTTGTTGTTTGAATATCCGTAGAAGTAACCGCTGACACAGGTATGTGATGGTTTCAATAATTTTGAGGGTTCCTGTCATAACAGAAGAGAAAAACAGAAAGGAAAATTCATGGTTGTTTTTAAGTGGGTTTTGGTGGTGGTGCTTACGATGGTTCTCCGGTGGTGTTGTAGTTGTAAGTTCTATTTTCGAATAGCAGTTTAATAGTGGTGGTTGAAATGGAAATGGTTATGGTTATCGAGTTAAAAAAAAAATAATAATAGAGAGAGATATAAAGAGAAGAGGTGGGTTGAAGTGTGATTGATTGAGTTATCGTAAAACAAATATGTAGATATGTGATATGTGATATGTACCCATGTATGCATATATGTTATTCCATGAGAGAAAAGAAGAATCGTGAGGGTGAAAAACAAACAAGAAAAACAAAAAAAAAAAAATAAAGTAGATTGAGATAGGTAACAAATTCTGTTATCTATCTTTGATTTATATCTAATAAATATAAATACTAAATATATTAATATTATTAATATTAATATTAATAATAATACTATTAATAATACATATAATAATAAATAATAATAATGATATTAACATTTATTTATAACAATAAATTCATACAATCGATTAATAACATTTAATATAATATTAAATTTATATATATATATATATATATATATATATATATATATATATATATATATATATATATATATATATATATATATATAATTAAAAATAGTTGTTCGTGAATCGTCGGGAACTGTCAAAGGTTAAATGATTACATGAATATAATTTCAAAATTTTCAAGACTCAACATTACAGACTTTTCTTATCGTGTCGGAATCATATAAAGATTAATGTTTAAATTTGATCGAAAATTTCCGGGTCATCACAAACTCAAACTTTATTTGGGGTCGAAAAGGTACGTACACACCTTGTAACTCTAACAACGTCAAGTTTTCTTCGACATTCGAACAAGCAACACGTACATGCTTGGTACCCTTCATACACGCATCGTACAATCATCTTTATACAATAATACAACCAAGTAAGAACATTCTAAAGATCAATTACGTACAATCAATTACGTAGACATAATAAAGTACGACAACTAATCTCTACATAAATTATCACTATTGACTATATAAAGTCAAAGGATAATGTTGCGGATCCGCTGACTAAAGGCTTAAGCAGAGAGTTAGTATATGAGTCGTGCATGGGAATGAGACTAAAGCCTTTGAATGGATAAGTTTATATGAAGGAAAACGTAACTCAGTTGACTAGAGATCCCAAGATCTGAGTTCAATAGGACAACCTAATTGTATGAACTGGTGAGGTCACTGTATGGGATTTGATAAAAGCCTGTGCGTCTTTTAAAAGGAGTTTATTTAACGATTAATAGACTTCCTAGTCCATTCCTAAAAGTGACAAGTACAAGGCTAAACCTATGACTTTTAATGATTCGACTGAAGTAGCCATACATGCTAAATCAGTAGCCATTCGTGGTGAATCACCTATGTGAGAGAGAAGTGGGGTCGCTTCAAAGGGTATTTTTGGGCACAATACTTAATAGCTGTCGCAGAACCAGGCTAGTGTTTCAGGACCATAATGAACAAGACTATGAGGACTTGACTTTGTCAGGAAGAGTCTTGTGTGATGAGTATTGTCGCCTACACAAATGGCAGATGAGTTCAAAGACATCACCGTCTACTCAGAGCTAGTAGACTAAGTGCGTTTCATGAGCGAAGGTTCAAAGGGTAACACCTACATATAGTATGCAAGATTCAACAGATGAAAATTTTGTATAAACTTATGTGTTTTGGGATCGACTTCTATTCATGTTGGAAAATCTAAGTGAAACCAGATTCACACAAACTTTGGAATATATGGTTATGTAGTTGGTGGCCAAGGCTTCATAATAATATATTACATCTTCAAAGTAGATTTGAGGTGAATGAGATGTCGTTATTCAAATACAGGAAAGTGGAGCTAAGGTGAATAAGACATCGTGACATTGATATTGTTACGATTATCAATTTTATTCATGTGGGGGATTGTTGGAATATGAATGAATAGAAATTGATGACAATGATATTGAAAATGTTGGAAAAATGATCTGATGAGTCAAAGTGTTTTGGAGGAGTTAGAGTCTGGAGTCCTAGAGTCTGAAGTTGCAGATTTTGATAAAGTCAACGTTTTGATTACTTGATGATTAAGCTATGGAAAATTCTGGAGATTTGTTTAAATATTAAGAAGATTGTGTTTTGATTCTGTGTTATCTCTAGAAGATAAACTTTGCATTGTTTAGAATATTTGTTAGTTTTAAGTTTATCTTTTCCTAAGTTTTAGTCAAGTAGTTTAGGAAACCAAATCTTCAAGATTTGGTTTAACTCTGTATAAATAGGGGTACGGTTCATTATGATGATGTATCTTTTTGCACGAAATACTTTGTCTTTCATATATTTTCAATTCGTGTTCTCTCAATTGTCTGTTCTTATAATTCATATTAATTGTTCTATTGAGAGTCTGGTGTTCATAGTTGAATACTGTGAACTAATAACTGGTATCAGAGCAGGAAAGGTGTAAATCCAACTTGGTAATCTTTTTAAACAATCCATATATTGATCAAGATGTCTACCAGTACCATTCCAACCCCAGTTATGGCTGGAAAAGGTGTGCCAATATTCGATGGCACAGACTTTGCAACATGGAAACTGAAAGTTCTTTGGTTTCTGGGTTCCATTCATGAAGATGCTGAGCAAGTCCTCACAACAGGACCTATTATACCTGGTGCAATGGTTGAAGCTGTTCCTGCCACAGATACTGTTGCTGCACAACCTGCTTATTTTCGTGAAACTCCAAGAGATAGATGGACTGAAGCACAAGCCATAAAATTCAAGCTTGATAGCAAGATAAGGAGTATTATAGGCAATGCTGTTACTGTTCCGATTCTTAGAAAGATAAGTCATGCCAAAACTGCAAAAGCTATGTGGGATCTTTTGCTTAATGACTATGAAGGAGTCACAGTTGTTAAGACTCAGAAGAAGAAGAATCTGATAAGATGTTATGAAAACTTTGCTGCTCAGCCTAAAGAATCTTTGAGTGATCTCCATTCAAGATTTCAGGTTCTAATTAATGATCTTGGAATTGTTGGCGTAGAGAAAACACAACAGGTATTGTGTCAAAAGTTCATTGAATTGTTACCTTCAAATTTTGAGTCTGTGATTACATCCATGGTAATCAGTGAGAAGATAGACAACTATGAATTAAGTGAGCTGTTTGGCATACTATCAAATTTTGAAGAAACACAATTAAAGAACAAGATTAATGCTAAGAAGGTTGTTAAAGATCCAGAAGCTGCATTGGTTGCTACCACAAAGAAGAATAAGCAACTATTCTCCAGTTATTCTAGCAAGGTTGAATCTGAAAGTGATGAAACTTCTGATGATGATAGTGATTCTGATGAAGATGAGGAGATTCAAGATCTGGAAGGGCAGGTGGCTCTTTTGACTTAAAGGATTGAGCAGAAAAGGTTTGGTTATAAGAAGGGTAAAGGTAAGAGTACTTTTGATCCAAAGAAAGCTAAATGTTTTAAGTGTGGCAAGATAGGTCACATAGCTGCAGATTGCTGGTCTAAGAGTGAAGGAGGTTCAAATACCAACAAGTCTGTTGACAAGGCAAGAAAGTATAAGCTCAAGTACATGAAGTTGAAGAGTGAAGCAGAAAAGTCAAAGAACAAAGATCAGGAGAAGGCTTTGTACACAGAAGCATGGGAGGATGAAGATTCATCATCTGATGAGGAAGAGGATAAGTGTCTTATGGCTATAACTGAAAGTGATAGTGGTTCTAGCAAGTTTGAGGAAGATTTGAAAGCTACTGAAAAGATGGATAAAGACTCTACTTGTAATAAAGTTTCGGCCTATAAGGTACAAAATTTTGTAAACTATCTTGATAATAAAAAAGTGAGAATATTTCAGTATTTGTTACTTGACTTTAAGTGGTGCTTAGAAGATATTGATAGGTTAAGAACACAAATTTTTGATCTTAAAAACATCATCGAAAACAAAGATGCTAAAATTAAAGAATTAAAAGAATGTGAGGCAGAACTTGACACCTATAAAATGGCATACACAGAAGAAACAAAAAGGTTAAATACTGAATTAGGAAGATCAATTAAAAGGTCAAAATATTATGAAACAATTTGTAAATCTTGGTGTGTATCTTCCAAAAAGAATTCTGATGCTATTGCCAAACAAATTCCAAATGATGTCAAGGCTATACTAGGTGAAAACTACATATTAAACAATAATGTGGAAGTTGATCCTAGTGTATTCAAACCTGACATTTTACCTGACACTTTTGTAAAATTTGATGGTGACAAAAAGATTTTAACTAATGCATTTGTAAGATCATTAGATCCTGTTGAACCCTCAGAGACTATAATACTAGAATGCAGAAATCCACTAGAGTCTGAACTCTTGAAATCCTCAGACTCTAACAGTTTAGTCTCTAAAAGTGAAAGTGTATGTTCTGACCTAGAGTCTGACACTCAAGAGTCAAGTAGCAAAAGTGATTCTGAATCATCTTCTGATAATGACACTTGTCCAGATCCAATAAGGTCAACTAAAAGAAGGTCAAAACAAGCAAAGACTATCAAAAAACTCAAAAGGAAAATTTCAAAACTCAATAAAAAAATCAAGAGTCAAGAAAAACCTTTAGTTAAAAGAACATCTTGTTTTCCTGAGAAAATTGAAAAGGTATGGAAACCTAAAGTTTGTGAAAGTGTTTTGAAAACAGTTAAGGACAAGTTGATTTGGATTGGGAACAAAGCTTTTGTTTGGAGAGTGAAGAGCACTCCAACTGAACCCACTGAAAAGTGGGTTCCCCTTAAAAACTAACCATTTTCTTTTGTTCTGTGTCTTGTGTAGCAGGGTAATTTATGGTATTTGGACAGTGGCTGCTCAAGACACATGACTGGATGCAAAGAGCATCTTGTAGGGTTTGTTGAAGAAAAAGGTCCTTCTGTAAGATATGGTGATAATTCTGTTGCAAAGACTATTGGTTTTGGTACTGTTAAAGCTGGAAGTGTTTCATTTAAGAAAGTTGCTTTAGTTGAAGGGTTGAAGCATAATCTGCTAAGTGTGAGTCAGATTGCTGATGAAGATTGTGAGATTAGAATAAGAAAGAAAGCTGGTATTATTTATGATCCAAAAGGAAGGCCAACACTTGTAGCCTGGAGAGTTCAAAATGTGTATATGCTGGATCTAGATACTGTTGATGTTGGAATTGAAACATGTCTGTATTCTCAGACTGTTCCTGAACTTAATTGGCTCTGGCACAAAAGGTTGTCTCATCTCAATTTCAAAAACATTAATGAGCTTTCCAAAAAGAAGCTTGTTAGAGGTTTGCCTCAACAATCTTTCAAGAAAGATAAACCTTGTTCTGCTTGTATTATGGGTAAACAGACCAAAACAAAGTTTTCCTCAAAAACTCTAGCTACTATTAGCGATCCACTTCATATGCTACACATGGATCTGTTTGGTCCAATGAACACTAGTAGTCTGGGTGGGAAAAGATATACTCTGGTAATTGTTGATGAGTATTCTAGGTTTACTTGGGTTATTTTCTTAGTGCAAAAAGTGATGCTCCTGAAGAAATCATCAATTTAATCAAGAGAGAGCACGTTCAGAAAGGTGTCCTTGTTAAGCAATTGAGAAGTGATCATGGCACTGAGTTCAAAAATGTTACTTTAATTGACTTTTGTGAAGAGTCTGAAATTGGTCAAAATTTCTCTGCTGTTAGAACTCCACAACAAAATGGAGTTGCTGAAAGAAGAAATAGAACACTTATCGAAGTAGCCAGAACTATGCTATGCCAATCAAATGTTGCACTCAGATTCTGGGCAGAAGCTGTTAATACAGCTTGTTATACTCAAAACAGGTCCTTGATTGTGAAGAAACATGGCAAAACTCCCTATGAGCTATATCATAAAAAGATACCTACTATTCATTACTTCCATGTATTTGGATGTAAGTGCTATATTTTGAATCAAAGAGATCAGCTTGAAAAAATGAGGCCAAAATCTGATGAAGGTGTGTTTATGGGATATTCTTCTGTATCTAAAGCTTATAGAGTATATAATCAGAGGAGAATGAAGATTGAAGAATTCATTAATGTTTCTTTTGATGAAAGTTCCATAGAAATGGATCAGTCATCCAGCTCTGAGCAATCTGCACTTGATGAATTGTCAAATTTAATTTCTGGAAACAGTGTTCATACTCTGGATTCAGAGTCTGAGTCAGATGAACCTGATTTGTCTGGGTTGAAAAATGATTCTGCAGATAATTCTCATACAGAAGAAGTTCAACAAGAAGATGAGCCTGTTGTTATTCAAGAAGGTGATCAATCACCTAATAACACCTTGGTTCCTGTTGTTCCTATCAGAAAATCTTCTAGAAACATAGTTCCTCCAAAGCATCTTGAAGATTATGTTGTAGATCCTACTGGGTTGCCTAAACCTGGTTCTTCTCAGACACCTGTGTTTGACTTTGCCATTGCAAACTATTGTTTCTTTTCTTATTTTCTTTCACTCATTGAACCCAAAGAAGTAGATGAAGCATTGGCTGACAATGATTGGGTTGAAGCTATGACTGAAGAGTTGACAGAGTTTGAAAGGAATGATGTATGGGAGTTGGTTCCAAAACCTGATGGTAAAACTGCAATTGGTACTAAATGGGTTTACAGAAACAAGGTTGATAAAGATGGTATTGTGGTTAGGAATAAAGCAAGGTTAGTGGCTCAAGGGTATAGACAAGAAGAAGGTATAGACTATGATGAGACATTTGCTCCTGTTGCTAGAATTGAAGCTATTAGATTGTTTCTGGCATATGCTTCAGATAAAGATTTTGTGGTATTCCAAATGGATGTAAAGAGTGCTTTTCTAAATGGTAAATTGCAAGAAGAGGTTTATGTGAAGTAACCTCCTGGTTTCAAGAGTAAGAAGTTTCCCAAGCATGTCTTCAAGTTGAAGAAAGCTTTGTATGGTCTGAAGCAAGCTCCCAGAGCCTGGTATGATACTTTGTCAACATTTCTTCTAGAAAAGAAATTTTCTAGAGGGGCTATTGACAAAACTTTATTCATCAAAAAGGAGAAAGGTGATGTGTTACTTGTTCAAATTTATGTTGATGACATTATTTTTGGGTCTACTAATCCACTTTTGAGAAAATGGTTTTCAGACATAATGTCTAAAGAATATAGAATGAGTAATTTATGTATTCTAAACTATTTTCTCGGACTACAAATAAAGCAGAGTCATGAGGGTATTTTTATTAACCAAAGTAATTACATTTCTGATATGTTAACTAAATATGGTTTTAAAAATTTCTCCTCTTTAAGAACTCCAATGAGTGTTTCTGAAAAACTTGATAAAGATGAGTCTGGAAAACCCACTTGTCAATCAACCTATAGAGGTATGATTGGATCTTTGTTATATTTAACTGCTAGTAGACCTGATATAATGTTTGCTACATGTATGTGTGCACGTTATCAGTCAGATTCTAAGGAGTCTCATTATAAAGCTGTGAAAAGAATTTTTAGGTACTTAAAAGGTACCCCTAACCTGGGTCTTTGGTATGCTAAAGACTCAGGGTTTGATCTAATTGGTTACACAGATGAAGACTATGCAGGTTGTAAGTTAGATAGAAAAAGCACTTCTGGTGGATGTCAATTATTAGGTGGAAAATTGGTGAGTTGGTCCAGTAAAAATCAAAATTCAGTGGCCACTTCCACAACAGAAGCTGAATATGTAGCAGCAGGGAGTTGTTGTGCTCAATTGCTTTGGATGCAACATCAACTTTTGGATTTTGGGTTAACATTGACCAAACCTCCAATAATGTGTGATAATGAGAGTGCTATTGCTATTACAGAGAATCCAGTGTTTCACTCCAGGACCAAGCACATAGAGATCAGGCATCATTTTATAAGGGATTGTGTTGAGAAAGGCAAAGTGGTTTTAAAGCATATTGGTACTAAAGATCAATTGGCAGATATTTTTACTAAGGAACTTCCTGAGGAGAGGCATTTTTATCTTCTTGAACAACTTAGAATGTTAAATCTATCAACTGAAATGTTGACAAGTGAAGATACTCTCTAAACTGTTGTTGTAAAAAAAAAAAAAAAAGTCTGGATTACGTTGTTTTCAGAGTTTGAGTAACATCAAATTATTCAGAGTCTGGAAAGATTTACTCTCCTAGTGTATTTTTGGTGTATATTTGTTTCCTTATTTAATTCTTAAAATATTTCTTTTCTTTAGTAAAAAGGATTATTTTACAAGGGGGTAATCGGTAATTTATTTTGAGGGTTAAAAGTAAATTTTTTGAAATTTTGTCAGGATATAAATATCCTTCCTCCTCTTCAAATCGATTTTAAGTTTTCAAACCCTAATCCCTCTTTCGATCATCTTCTTCAAAATTCCCTCAATTTTCAAAACCCTTTGTTTCATCAAACGTAATGGCTCGATCAAAGTACATTCCCTTCATCCTTGTCCCCACAGCAAACATGATTCGTGCTACAGAGATTAAAGGTAATAAGGATGTTATGGTTTCTGCTAATAACCGAGTTGCTTGTGATTCAATTCTAGAGAATTTTGCTAACGAAGGATACGAGGAGTTGACTCAGTTTATGCACAATCATCCATTGAAGGACGCATTCTTCAAAACAACAACGATGTTTCCAGAATTGCTTGCTGAATTTTGGTATACATGTGTTGGTGACAGGGAGGCACGAACACTCACAGGCACATATCGTAATGGTAACAATACTCTTGTTCTTACTGAGAATCACTTAAGGTTAGCTTTGAATTTACCTATGCGTGACAATTTTATTAGAACACCTTCTAAGTCTGCTGCAAGGTTAAGTTTTAATTTAGTTGGTCAACCGTTGACTGATTCAACTGTTAAGACTAGCATGTTTACACCTAGGTGGATGTTTATGTTATCCAATGTTGTGAGAAGTTTGAGTTTTAAGAGTGGAAGCTTGACAGAGATCAATGATTTTGAAGCTTGTTTGTTTCATGCCATAGTGACAGGAAGAAACATTGATTTTGCTCGCTTGTATTTTAATGAGTTGTTGGTTCTTACTGAGAAAACACCTAGGGATCATAATTTTCCTTTTATAAGGATTTTGAGTCTAATGATTGAACAAGCTATGCATCGAGATTTGTATGATGGTCTAAAGGTGTTAAGAGTGTATGAGTATACAGCTTTTCCTGAATGCAGTTCAAGAATGTTTCATAGTCATATCAACAATGATAATGAAGTTGCTCTCACTCCAGCAATGCTGCAATGGGTCAACATTGGTCAACCTGACCAACCTGATCAACCTATAGCTCCTGAGCAATCAGGATCTGAAGGGGCATCTCCTGCAGGGTCTGAGCAATCAGGATCTGCAGAAGATCACAACATTGATCAACCAATCATAGAGTCTGAGCAATCAAATTCTACCCCCCAGTTACTCCACCTCATGATGTTCAACAAACTGAGCAGGCTGAAGGGATGAATGAGGAAATCTCACTTAATTCAAACCCACCTTCTCCCACTGCTCTTGAACAAATTACTCCATCAACCAACCTTATGAGCTCACCAGCTCATAATGAGAATGTTCACATACTTGAAAACTTAGTTGATTCAGCACCCATGGATTCACATCAAAAATCTATTAGGCAAGGTGCTGCAAGTACAACTCCATCACCTCTGCTAGAGGTTGGTGAGGGGAGTAGGCTTGGATTCCCACATTACAGTTGCTGAGAAAACCCCCTCAGTTAACTTAATTCAAGAAGTCCCAATCCTGGACTCATCAAACCAAATTCATACTCCAGTTTCAATGGCTAAACCTACAGTTACCTCAGACACAAGTCTGCCACTCCTCTCTCTAAATATCCAATCCTTACACTTGCTAGCACAGGCTGCCAATGTTTCATCCATGTCACAGGATGAAATACAGGTTTCAAACCCTTCTATGTCCAGGGATCGCCCTACTTATCACCAGGAAGGTTGTGAGGACATGCAAACTTTACCCCTAAACATTGGCTCCACTTCACAGGCTGAGGCACCAGTCAATGTGGTTGGCCTGCATCAGGCTTTGACTACTCTGACTAAGAAGTTTGATGACAAACTTTTGGGTGTGCAGTCTCAATTTGATAAAATTAATCTCCACTTGAATAATAATTTTATTTCTAAACATGAGTTGATGGAGGTCAGGAGGATGGTAGGGGATATGCAGGGTTTGGGTGGTTCTAATGATACAGTGGGTGTAACAGATATTGGTGATAGATTGGATGCTTTAGAGAAGAGGTTGGAAGGTGTTGATGAAATCAGGCAATGTTTTACAGGTTTTGCTTCTGATGTTAAGACACTCCAAGAACAACAAGCTGAAATTTGGAAGTTTTTGTCTACTCTCTCTGTGGATGATGTCAAAAAGGGGGAGAAAAGGAAAAGGTTAGATGGTGAAGGTATTGAGGGGGAGTCATCAAAGAGAGCTCAGGTTGAGGGGGAGCAACAGATTCAGGGGGAGGATGTTGATAGAGTTGAAACTCAAGTGATTGTTGGTGAAACTCAAGTGATTGTTTGTGATGATACTCAAATGGATGAAACTCAGGTGGTTGCTAGTCATACTCAAACAGGTGGTGTTCAAACAGGTGGTGTTGGTAATGATCAGGAGAATGCTACTGTTGTTGCTGCTATGCAAGATAAATTAAGGGTTCAGATGAATAAAAGATTTAAATTCAGAAGGTATGCAGGGGATGTGGTCAAGGTTGAGATTGATAAATCAGAGCTTGAAGGTGTAACTTTGTTGTTAACTATGACACATTTTTCTGATAGGAGGTTAAGAGTTAAGTTGAACCAAATTGTTCATTTAGGGTTCTGTGAATGGAAAGGGTTAGCTGTGTGTATCCAGGAGTGTGCAGATGATCAAGCTATAGTGCAAGAAGTATTGAAGAGGGTATCTAGTTTGGTACACTTAGTATTTGAAGAAGGGTTTATAAGTTTCAAAGATTATGAAGTATTTTGTGGTATGTTTGAGTTAGAGATGAAGGAGAGGAGAGTTAAAGGTCATGTAGAAAGGTATTCTGTTCGAGAGCATCTAGAGTATGTTGATGATAGTTATGTCGAGTATTTAGATGCTTTAATGTTCAAAACAACTGGTAATCAAAGAATGATGATAAGAGTTGATCAATTTGAAGGAGCAGGTATTGAATTGTTGCTTGGCTTGTTGACTAGATGTGTGACAGAGCAGACTCATCCCTTCAGAGTTAAATTGGTGAAGCACTTGTACAGTAAGCTTTCTATGTTGAAGAGTTTCAAGTCTATGAAGAGCAAGTGCAAATTGATTGAAAGGGAGTATGCAAAACTGAAGGAATAGGTGAACAGGTGATTTTGACATCATCAGATAGGGGGAGATTGTTGGAAAAATGATCTGATGAGTCAAAGTGTTTTGGAGGAGTTAGAGTCTGGAGTCCTAGAGTCTGAAGTTGCAGATTTTGATAAAGTCAACATTTTGATTACTTGATGATTAAGCTATGGAAAATTCTGGAGATTTGTTTAAATATTAAGAAGATTGTGTTTTGATTCTGTGTTATCTCTAGAAGATAAACTTTGCATTGTTTAGAATATTTGTTAGTTTTAAGTTTATCTTTTCCTAAGTTTTAGTCAAGTAGTTTAGGAAACCAAATCTTCAAGATTTGGTTTAACTCTATATAAATAGGGGTACGGTTCATTATGATGATGTATCTTTTTACACGAAATACTTTGTCTTTCATATATTTTCAATTCGTGTTCTCTCAATTGTCTGTTCTTATAATTCATATTCATTGTTCTATTGAGAGTCTGGTGTTCATAGTTGAATACTGTGAACTAATAGAAAAGCTTGCAAGTAATGTAATATTTATTACATAAGTAAATAAGACTTTTCATTATGACGTAACTTATGTAAATTAAGTGAAATTCAATATCATTTAAACTATATCAATGTTTTATTTAAAACCAACTTAATTCTCCCATATTAAAGCTATTATATATAGAGAATTTGCTCTCTTAGAAGCATCTCTCGATGAGTGTCTTCCTCTAGTGTTTTACACACACTGTCAATTTGATTACAAATGAAAAACACACAACTTCATATATTAGTGTTGAGCTTATGAGTTTGTTCTAGTCACATAGTGATCTATCATCTTGGTCAAGTGAGGAACAAACACTTAGTTAGCTCACGAGGAACAAAGACAAATTTTTCAGGCAAATGTTCAAGTCCGAAAGTACTACTGCTTCGGCCGTTGTACCCTGAGAAACAGACGATGTGTAGACGGCGGAACTGTTTTAAGGGAACTGTGTCAAACACGGGCCTCAGCTTCTCTTGGTGAGATGATTTATATATCTTTTTCATATCCTCTCGATAACAACCTTTTTAAGTTATGTGTATTTCATTATATTTGATTTATTATTATAATGAATATATAATATATATTTTCGGATACTATATTTCCTACAAGATAATGGAAAAGTATATGAAAGAGAAACTATGGGTACAAATTATATACATTTCAAAATACTCAAATATTTATTGGCTTTCGACAACTATGAGTAATATGAAAACTCTTGGTAACTTATTAGATAAAATTGTGCAAACTATAATCCTAATTCACATTGAATATCATTGCAACTTCTGTTACATTTGCATTTGTTTCTTTTGAAATTGTGTTTCTCATTCGGGTGTGCACGTTTTCTTTTGTTTACTTAGGCTTTCGTTGTTTGTGATGTAGAGTTTTGATGATTATACTAGTTTAAGACCCGCAAAATTGCGGGTTTTTGACATGATTATTTTTTTAAGCAAGACAATATGATATGTTAGTACTAATGTATCGCTAGATAAACTCAATTCAATTAGCCAGTAAGGTGAACAAAGTGATTATCATCACTGGTGAATCTAGGATGAGAACTCAAAGGTGTTTTAAATTTTTTTTGTAAAGTACCATTCATGATTAGTAGTTGTTTACCTTCAAAAGATCATAAATCATACGAATATATGAGGTCCCATAGTTAAATCTAGCAGTGTCATATACGATTTTACGAGTATTTAACAAAAAATATTTTAATGATAATAGGGTCACTTCCCTCGTAAGACGAGTGATCTACATCTACATCCCATCGTATATCCTTCCTTTTAATTAAAAACTATATGTCCATAATTACCAAAACCAAAGCATTGCAACTCCGTACATATGTAGATCAGCACCTGCATTTTACCTAAAGCTACTCGAAACATATGCTATGAGTGAAATTGACACGTATAAGAAATACTATTGTTATTATACTACAATAAAGCACGATAAAACGGGTCAGTGAATTTAAAAAGTGTTATGAGCATGATCACATTCACAATACCTAAACAATACAACTGCAACTTGAAAATAACCTAATCAGATAATAAATTTCATACTCACGTACCTAAACACCACAAGCTATTATTATGTACGACTTATAAGCAATTGAATTAGATACTCACCTTCAGAACACAATGCCAAAAATCCGACGTTGAAAGAGAAATTGAAGCTTAACTTCTTAGTGTTCGTCATCTATGATCATATACTTGTATGTTCAATGGTATATATCTAGAAGTTATTTGCAAGAGTATAACGACTTATAAGTGACTACTATATGCATTTTCAAATGCACATATTAGTACAATTTGTTCAAAAAATCCTCCTTATAAGTTGAACTGATTCAATTCATAATTTTTTTTTTGATACAATAAACACTAACCATTCATGACCCTTACAAAAAATATTCATAGTAGTAGCTTCTCTAAAGGTGGCCACGTACATCTTAATGCTACACACGAATTAGATCATAAACGGAAATAATACAATACCTCATAACATTTGCATATATGAAGCCTTTTAAGACTTCTACGACCAGTACCGATATTGTATATGGTCTTATCCCCAACTATTGTGCAATACACCAAGTTAAGAGCTTTTAAGAGCTTGTAACCTTACCACCCTCGGATAGGACTTCATCGCCTACTACTCATAGTACAGTAAAGCTAACTTCGTAATACGCCTGCGAATGTACTTGTATCAACTTCCAACCGAAATGAATGGGGATGAAATCAAATTGATTACCACCTATGTTGTTAATAGCGAGGGATCCAATGATATAATATATAAAATGTCAAAAAAAGTTATATATTTCTGAAATCACCTTACTATTTTATCATTGGAATTCATTACTATTCATTTTTTAGTCGAACTTCGCGTGCACAAAACCTGAATGGATACATTATTAACTAAAAAAGGGTATATTGAATACGAAACTTGCGGTAAAATGAAAATTACAGATAAACTCACTTGCAATTCATCAGCCTCACACTCATTCGGTTCATCATGTTTGCCCTCCGTTATTTTTTTGAGATCCAGTCTGCAAAAAAATATCTTTTATTAAGAATGTAGATTGATCACAATCAGTAATACCGATATAGCCAAATAATCAAGATAAAGAGCATATGTAGAATTCCTTAAAACTTAGGTTACTGTACATATAAAAGAGACAGTGCTGCTATAAATATGTACAATAATGCATAGTGTTAAGGAAGCAATACACCTATTTATTTAAAGGTATATGCCATAAAAGACAGAAACAAAGAGGTATACATCAGAAAGGTGAATGTATTTCAGGTGGCAAGCTGGTATTAATCGAGTAACATGGTTTCAATCTAGGTCTAATGATTTACCCGTTTAATAATTTTTTTCATGAATTTATATAAAATCAATCAATAGTATATTATTACAAAATCTAATACTTTTTGCAAGCTAGTATTAATCTTATATTTTTAATGAGTTGATTTACATTTTAAACAAAGTAATTAGTTCATTTTAAGGATACTGACTATCTGTGACATGAATATCAAAATGATATCTGTAAGTGCATGTAAGTGCAGAAACTAACCATTAAAAAACCCTGCACATTCACTCTTCATCGAGTTGGAGTCCCTTTTCCACCAATATTTTCATCATCATCTCTATGACATCAGTAAGGTAAAAACTAATTGCACCCTGCTAATCCTATTTTGGAAAGACAACCATCAAGATTCATTCGTAAACTGAACTATGATATTGGTAGTCAAAATTATAATTATTGGCCACAATGAGTTAGGTCGAAAAAGCATAGAGATTGCTTACCAGTGGATCTGGGGAATCTTTTTGTGGCATATATCTGATTTGATAATGGGTAAGCTTGTACGTGAGTGAATGGTTTATGCATATAACCTACTAAAGCATCGCCTCCACAAAACAACATTTCAGTCCAAATATATACATTTTTGTTTACGCACAATATCGCGTAAGCCCATAACTTACCCGTTTGAGGCCTTACTCAACCGTTTTCTGGATGTCAGCTGCATCTACAAAATTCTGTTATCCACATACATCTGATGCTGGAGAGAAAAAAATTTAGTGATCCGCTCGATGACTTACCACGAATGATTCCTTATGTACAAAATTGTCCCTCCTATCCATTCACTCGTTTGCAATCTTTGTAATATCTTTTCCACTCATTTCTTCTTGCCCAACAATCTTTATTTTTCTATCCTGCACTCTCACCTTGCCTCTCGATTTCTGTCCTCATTTCTGTCATCATTTGGAATTATCTTTTATGATTTTGATCTCATGAGATTCAACCTCATTCACTATTCTGGCTTCTTCACCTTGTTAAGACATCTGAAAACCGTAAGATAATTAAAATAAGGATTTTTCTAATGACAGCCCTAAGGGCGGTCATTAAGAACTAAAAGTATGCATAAAATATAGTACAATAAGACGGTTATGGAAAGTTATTTGCAGGAAGTGGGTTAAATATTTTAAAAGTACAGGCAAATTAAAGATGTCCAAGTCTCTTAATGACATCCCTTAGGCCTGTCATTAGAATAATCCTTAAAATAAAGAAGTAGTTCAAACATAATACATTTCGTTGTAAGCTAATTTGATATTGATTCAATAAAACTATCATACCTGTGAGAACAATCTTTCAATAACACCTATGGTTTTCATCTGGAATAAAAAAATATCACAAAACTCTTAACATACATATTCACTATACTTGTTTCTACATCTACGTAAACAACTATAAATAAGAATAAAAAAATAAAATAAACTTGCAGGCAAACAAAATCTAAATTTTAAACATCCATATGCTTATCCAGCTCAAGCATTGTTCATTGCATAATCAATCACATTTACTTAAAACAATCTTATTTTAATATACTTATATACATTGTTTGTTAAGATGTGTGTAGAATTTAAGCCCCCGCAACCACAAATAATGAAGGTTAGTAGATAACTAATTTAAAAATAGAAATGGATATCTTTAGCAAACTCTTTTTCATTAGATAGTTCAAAGAAGATTTTACCATCAAGTAGCCTACATTAAGTATTGCCAGCAATTAAACAACGAATACTTGTAATAGCTTTTGTGTTCCTGTAGCCTTTTACTACTACAAATATGACGAGAAACCTTTAACAACAGCCAAGCATATTGAACTCCATATTCTGATATTATCAAGGTTCATACCAGGTTCTTCCATCATCAATTTCATCTACCTGTATCGTTTATTAAACAAAAACCTAAATAAAATAGAGAAACGTTTGAATCCATGAAATTAAATAAAAAAAATACCTAAATTGACGCCCGTAGATCGAATCACTATGTCGGATTATACCGATTTCATCTTCTGATTTTTAAATTTTTGCGAGATACTAAAATTAACGAACCGTAATATAACTTTAGGTATCCTAAATTAAATTAGAGAGAAAGCGTGAAACCTATGGTGCTTAAAAAAGGATGAATCAAACCATACTCTTCATAAAGTGATGAAACGTGAATTATTGTACCGTTTCCAGAACGCATGGAACCCTAATTTTCCAAAACTGATGAATCGAAATCTATGAATAACATACACTTCAGATATTGATGTATATATAGAACCCTAATTCTCAAGTATGGGAGATGAAACTGAGAGATTTGTGTGTATAATTTTGGTATTGAATCTGATGAAAGGAGAATTATGTGTTTATGAATTATGAAAGAAGTTGTGGTGAAACTGCCGATGTGCAGGTTAGGGTAATTTTTGAATTAATACGGTTTGAAATTTTGATTTATGAGTAACTGCAGTCTAGAACGTACTAACTGTAATTTAACTCTAATTTATAATATGGGTATTTTGGTAAATCTCTTGTAACCTTATTAGGAAAGAGATAAATCTTAATATTGGTGAATGTAGACCATCAGATTTGTTTGACATATTTCTAATGTAAGGCTATGATTGGATCTGATAGAGAATCTTTTTTTAATCTTAACTAATAAGCACCGTGCTTTAATATATAGAGAGATTCAACGTAACATCTTAACGCAACGCGAACGATGCATACTTTAGGTTTTCATATCTATGTTATTAAACTGACATGTAGGCCTTAAACCCTAAATGCTATTAAATTCAGTAAGTTGCGTAGCATATCTATGCTATTAAACTAACATGCATTATCTTTTAGCAGGATTATGTTTGTAATATTACGTGACATCTTAAAGCAAGACTCTCATATGGGTACTTATAAATTAAGCCTTGCGTTGAGAAATAATCGAATCACATTTTGGCATGACAACATACGAGTTGCAACCATGGTATCCAAACGTATGTGTTGCAACTATGATCTTCATGGCAAATTCTTATTACTTGAGCTTGACAATAGAGAAGAGTTTGATCATAACTTCGTATGGCAAGATATTAATTGCAGCCATGATGATCCATTTTCTAATGATTGGAATTATTATTATATATATCACCTAAACGGGCTATGATGATGAACATGTAGCAGCTAAACCAAGCAGTAATAATAAATGGGTTTTTAACTTGGCGGGGCAATATAAGTTTCATCCATGACTCATTACATGTTGGTTAAGTTATGTACATGCGTGAGCCCTAATCTTTTCACAACTTACAGTAAGAATGAGTTCAATTACCGAAAGAGGTTGCCTATTGATGCTGTTGAGTTACTGTTCCCTTTGGACTGGATTGTCTTTTTACAATGATTTTTGAAGGTATTTTGATCCTTTTGTCTCCTGTTCCAGCCTTATAATTATAGTATGTTGCAATTACTTATGAAAATAAGGGTCGTGATGATAAACATGTGACACATTTTTTTTTTTTTTGTGGCGGGTTAAACTACAGGTTGCAGCCATGTACTGGCGGGGCAATCTAGAGGTTGCAGCCATGTCGTGGCGAAGCAACCTATAGGTTGAAGCCATGGTGTACTGTGTTCTTTTGATAGAATTTAACGACATAAATGAGCCCTTTTTTTTTTACCTCCCTACGTTTGTTATCGTTTTGAACTTTGTCTAAAATTGTTTTTTTTAAGTCTCTCTAAGCGTATTGTGTTATGGAGAATTTTTTTTTTTTTATGAATGTTTCACTCTTGCTTCTGTTGACACCAAAACACACATCATCATAGAGCATCAGGTAAGTACCATTGTTGATCTCGTTACATGATGCTTTACTTGTGATTTAAATCTTTACATACTGTATTTGTCTATATATATGTTTTGATTTGACTGTCCATGTTGTTGATGCAGAAATCGGTCCAATCGTGTTCAGCTTTGTGATATAGGTGTTGTTGTTTTCATCATTTTGTTGTTTTATGTTGTGTTTATATTTGGTTTCTTTGTATTTTATTGTACTAAAACAAATATGTTTATTATTTGTTTATTGATTGTATTAATGAGCTGTTGCAGTTTGTTATAGCATGAAAAAATGACTTGTTGATTGTATAAAGGCTTTGAAGCTAATGCTGCTTCTACTGCATTTAAACTAGGGTACATATCACAGTATCTACATATTTGTTTAGTGCATATTTGAGTTGTGTGATATGTATTAAGCTTTTGCTCATTGCATTTACTAAGTTAATAAATCGATATTCTCATATTCATCTGTCTCATTTTGAAATTGGGCTCCAGCCTACATAAAAGTCTTAAGGTTGTACGTGGAAACACATGCGGGCAGTAAAAAAGGGTATGCAAAAGGAAAGCATGGAGCAGCATCATCATCGGTCAACAACAGCGCATCCAGTGTAGGCAATTTACATGTTGTTAAGTTTGTAAAAGACTATGAAATTATATGCATTATGCAGACTATGTAATTTGTAGTTGTACACTTTATGTAACATGTAAAAGGTGAAGATTTCCGGCCTACAATCTAGAAGTCCACCTTCTAGATATTCAAATTAGGCAACCTTGACAACTCATATGGAAGTAGCAAAGTTGATAACGATGACGGCCGCCAACCTTCTCCGTTCACACCATTCCACCGCCATAGAATTTTTATTATAAATAGAGGTGCAAACCTCAGTTGTAAATCATCCCAAATCACTCAGAGAAGTGTAATCACAACCTAGATAGTGTGTGTGAGTTTTGAAAAAATTTTTTTAAGAGTTTTGTAATACTCTGTAAATCCATTTTTGTGAGTAATAGAGTTGTTTTTCTCTCAAATTTGTATCTCCCAACGTCCAGGCGATCCCCTCTTCCTAACAAATGGTATCAAGAGCTTGGTTAGAAATGTTGGTTGAGTTTTTGGGTCTTCTGAAGTTTTCTCAAAATTCAATTTTGAGTGTACCATTGGATTCGTCTCGTCGAACCGAGTCCAACACAAAAAGCGGTGACTTAAACGGAGTTATAACGAGCCCAGAAAACGCGGTCAAAGTTTGGTCAACTCGCCGGAATCTCGCCGGAGAAGACGACCTGTGCCGGAATTTTCGCCGGAAAAGAAAGTCCTGTAGCAATTCATTGTAGCAGGCCTGTAGCAATTCACTGTAGCAGCTGGCGGCACTGTAGCAAGTCCTGTAGCAGTAATGTAGCAAGCTCCTGTAGCAATACTGTAGCAGTATTGTAGCAATTCTGAAATTTTACAATTTAGACCCTGAAATTTTCAAAATTTCATTCTTGGTCCCTGAAGTTTATAAAAATTATAATTTTGCCCAGTAAGTGGAATTTAAGCCGCGAAGTGTCTATTCCACCATTTTCAACCGTTCTCTCTGTTTTCTACAATTCAACCCCGTTTGTGTTGAAAAATTATTTGTAAGGTGATAATGTCCATAGAAGAGTCAACATCATCTTCCGGAGCTATGATTATGCTCACAGCCACAAACTACACGCTGTGGAAACCTCGAATGGAAGATCTCCTTAGCTGTAACGATTTGTTCGATCCTATTGAATTGAAGGGTATAAACCCTGATTCTGCCAAAGAGAAAGAGTGGAAGAAATCAAACCGAAAAACTATTGGTCAGATCCGTCAATGGATTGATCATAGTGTCTTCCACCATGTTGCACAAGAGACAGACGCATATGTCCTCTGGAAAAAGTTGGAGGACATGTACCAGGCCAAGACTGCTCGGAATAAAGCCCTGCTGATGAAGCGTTTAGTCAACATGAAGCTTAAAAGTGGAACTTCGGTTGCCGAGCATACCAGTGAGTTCCAGAGCTTGGTTAACCAGTTATCGTCTGTAGAGATGCCGCTTGGCGATGAAGTTCAGGCGCTACTGCTACTTAGTTCCCTTCCCGATAGTTGGGAAACGCTGGTAGTAACACTCAGCAACTCAGCCCCGAATGGCAAACTTACCATGTCAATGGTCAAGGATGCCCTATTCAGTGAAGAGGCAAAGAGAAAAGACATGGGCACAGATCAGACCCATGCCTTTGTCACAGAGAATCAGGGGAGGCAGCGAATGAGTAGCAAAAACAAATGGAGAGGCAGAAGCAAGAGCAGGGGCAGGTCTGCTGATGGCAGAAAACCAATATATAAATGCCATCATTGTGGATTAGAGGGACATATGAAGAAGAACTGCTATAGATTGAAAGAGGAACAAGGTCAAAGTAGTTCACAGCCGAAGAATAAGGGTGGAGAAACACTAGTGACTATCTCTGGTGATGTAGCTTATTGTTCAACCTATGATGAGACATGCCTTCACGTCTCACGAGAAGAAACAGAATGGGTGGTAGATACTGCAGCTTCCTACCACGTGACTCCATATAAGGAATACTTCACAACATACAAAGCTGGTGACTTTGGAGCTGTGATGATGGGAAATTCCAGTTCCGCTGAGATTGTCGGAATTGGTGATGTCAAGATAAATACAAGCTCCGGGAGCACAATCACTCTGAAGGATGTCCGCCATGTGCCAGATCTTCGGCTGAATTTACTTTCCGGAGTAGCTCTCAACAAACAGGGCTATGATAGTCATTTCAGTAGAGGCACATGGAAATTATCAAGAGGCGCTATGATAGTCGCTCGAGGACACATTTGTGGCACACTATACAAAACTCATGTGAAGATCTGCACAGACAGTATTAATGTTGCAGAAAAGGAGGCTTCACAAAATTTATGGCACCCGAGACTCGGTCACATGAGTGAGAAAGGGTTGTCTACCATAATAAATAAGAAGCTTATCAATGTAGACAAGGACACTGCACTAGATCCTTGCAATCATTGTCTGTTTGGTAAGCAGCATAGAGTCTCATTTAATTCCTCTTCAACGAGAAAATCAGAGTTACTCAGACTGGTACACTCTGATGTTTGCGGTCCTTTAGAGGTTGAATCAATTGGCGGCAACCGATACTTTCTGACGTTTATCGATGATGCTTCTCGAAAGGTGTGGGTATATTTCTTGCGGACGAAGGACCAGGTGTTGGATTACTTCAAACAGTTCCATGTCATGGTAGAACGTGAGACAGGAAAGAAGTTAAAGTGTCTTCGATCCGACAATGGAGGTGAATACTCTTCCAGGCAGTTCGATGCGTATTGCAGATCATATGGCATCCGACATGAGAAGACGGTCCCACGTACCCCTCAACACAATGGTATATCAGAAAGAATGAACCGAACAATCATGGAACGTGTTCGGAGCATGCTCAGTATGGCTAAGCTACCAAAGCCATTCTGGGGAGAAGCAGTCAGAGCCGCATGTTACTTGATCAACCGATCTCCATCAGTACCACTGAATTTTGAAGTTCCGGAGAAACTTTGGTCTGGAAAGGATCCATCATACTCTCACTTAAGAGTATTTGAATGTTTGTGGATTCGGCTGGAGGGGGAGAATTGAAGATTTCCAGCCTACAATTTAGAAGCCCACCTTCTAGATATTCAAAGTAGACAACCTTGACAATTCTATGGCGGTGGAATGGTGTGAACGGAGAAGGTTGGCGGCCGTCATCGTTATCAACTTTGCTACTTCCATATGAGTTGTCAAGGTTGCCTACTTTGAATATCTAGAAGGCGGGCTTCTAGATTGTAGGCTAGAAATCTTCAATTCTCCCCCTCCAGCCGAATCCACAAACATTCCAATTATGTCTCTGCATAACTCCAACTTCTCTCGAGACACCACCTTTGTTAACATATCCGCAGGATTCTCCTTTGTATGGATCTTCACTAGTCTCAACAGTTGTCGATCAATTACCTCGCGTATCCAATGATAGCGAATATCAATATGTTTTGTACGGGAATGGTACATTGTGACAGTCAGAGTGCTCTAGATTTGAGCAAGAACTCCATGTACCATTCCCGTACAAAACATATTGATATTCGCTATCATTGGATACGCGAGGTAATTGATCGACAACTGTTGAGACTAGTGAAGATCCATACAAAGGAGAATCATGCGGATATGTTAACAAAGGTGGTGACTCGAGAGAAGTTGGAGTTATGCAGAGACATAACTGGAATGTTTGTGGATTCGGCTGGAGGGGGAGAATTGAAGATTTCCAGCCTACAATCTAGAAGCCCACCTTCTAGATATTCAAAGTAGGCAACCTTGACAACTCATATGGAAGTAGCAAAGTTGATAACGATGACGGCCGCCAACCTTCTCCGTTCACACCATTCCACCGCCATAGAATTTTTACTATAAATAGAGGTGCAAACCTCAGTTGTAAATCATCCCAAATCACTCAGAGAAGTGTAATCACAACCTAGATAGTGTGTGTGAGTTTTGAGAATTTTTTTTTTTAAGAGTTTTGTAATACTCTGTAAATATATTCTTGTGAGTAATAGAGTTGTTTTTCTCTCAAATTTGTATCTCCCAACGTCCAGGCGATCCCCTCTTCCTAACAAAAGGCTTGATGTGTGTGATAAATGTGACAGTAACAATAACAATACGTAGCACTGAGAACACTACTATTGCTTACAAAATGGTGCAGCAACGCGCACCCCGGCCCTTTTAATAATTTTTACTAATAAAACTAGTAAATGATTAGAAAAATAGAAAGATTCATATAATTTCTCACCCGAGATATTTAAATGGACATCTAACGACATTTTCTATTTTTCAGCAATGTTACTTTCAGCAATGTTACTTTTAAAGTTGAGGATCAAAATTACCGAGCGAGAGTGGAGGCCTATAACGATTTGGAGTATTACATTTATCTCATGAAAAGAAGAGTGAATGATGACAACATCAGGAAGAGGCTAAATCCAGAAGATTTGAGGAAGATGGATGATTTGGTGGAGGGTGCAACAATGTGGCTTGAAATGTATAAGTTAGCAGAAATCGATGTGATTGCAGAAAAGAAGAAGAACTTGGAATTTGTATGCAAAACGATAATTGGTCAGCTTATGTAAGGGTGTGAGGGAGCTTCATTCACATTTACATTCGTGCTGCTTTAAGAACTCATCTGAACCTTTATTTATTTATTTATTTTTTGTGAATTTGTTTCGTCTTTAATGGTCAGCTTTGACCTTCATCTTTGGTCAGCTTTGACCTTCATCTTTTTTTGTCACAAACTACTTCCTCAGTTGTCCGGTAATTCTAGTAATTTCTCCTTTTATTTTCATTATTTGATGATGCTCTAATGTTCTATGTATCAACTATTTTGATTTGGAAGTTTGTAGATGTCTACCGCCAATTTACTCATCACTTCATGATGTAAATTTATCTAAAATCACCAGCAGTATGTACCTTTTCACTTCATGATGGAATAAACCCAAAACACCAAACCCTAAACCCTAAACTCTAAATCGGACTAAATTTTACTTCACAAAACATGAAAAAAACGTTCATATTCTTCACGAACAATATTATTTTTGAATGTTATTTTTGTCGATCGTTTTCCCGCCTAAATAATAACATTCATCACGAAGTGTCTCTTCTAAATGTTCATATTTTCGTGTGATCTTGATGCCGGAAAAAAAAAATTCAAAAAAAACGGAAATTTTTTTTTTTGCTTCCCCCGCTTCCCCCCGATTGGTTACTTCCCCATTGATCCTGCCCATATATATATATATATATATATATATATATATATATATATATATATATATATATATATATATATATATATATATATATATATATATATATATATAGGGGAGGGATCCACTGAGAACTCTTGTACTGTGAGAACCTGAGAACTCAAATTCGAACAAAAAATGACGCGGCCGAGCAATTTTGTGGTTGGTCGAACAAAAAGATTAGATGCATGAAAATCACATGTTCTACAGTTCTGTTTGGTTCTACAAAATTTGGTTCGGTTCTGATAGGACCCTTGACACATGAATATCAATGAATGTGAAAATTAACTATAAAGATTGAGAGATAAAGTCAATCAGTCAAGATTGACTTTCCACGGCTTTCTTGAAAATCTCTACATAACAGTGGCTAAGCTTAGCTAATCTAGGGAGCCTTGGATCCTTTATATAGCCTCGTATAAAGGATCCTCCATAAGGCTAGGGAAACACGTTTTACTCCTTCTCGGGTACCTAGCAATCTCCCCCAGGAGTGAGACGGGTTTCCAAAAAACTAACTCCCTAGTAAACATACAACATTACAAGGAAAGAATCAACTATTGCTAACTAACTCCCCCCGAATGATGTACGGCCGTTGATGAAGATCTTGAATCTTCAAATCTTGAATCAACAAATGAACTCGTATCTCTAACATTGTCTTGGTCAATCATTACGCTTCAATCTCCCCCTAGATCCTCGAATTGTCACACTAACAATCTTTTTTCGACTTTGTTTGAGACTTGAACTTCATCGTGATTTCTTTGCTCTTTCAATGGTCTTTGAGTGTGCACAGCGAAATGCGCATTGAAGAACACATCACAAGCTAAATATGTTAACATCAATCCCTCCCTTGACTTAGTTGTGATACGTCTTTAGAATTTGCTTGCATTGAGAAGTCGTTTCGAAACTTTAGAAGCTCCCCCCTCAAAGTACATGGGCTCACATCAAAGATTCATGATGTAAATACCGTCGGTTTCAATACCGAGACACGCCTCTTGAACTTTCATCGTTCCAAAGAGTATTTTCGATACTAGTCATAAAAAACTCCCCATATGTAGGATCTTCTCCGAGTCTCTAACTCCCCCCAAACAAACAATTCTTTCTTTTCATTTTCTCCCTTTTTCTCCCCCTCAAAATGTGATATACTTTTCAAGTAAATCAGCATTTCGATATAATCCCAAGAAAATGAGTTAACTCCCCTTGAAATATGATATCAAGTAGTTATGTAACACCGGCCATTTTTTTTTAAAAAAATACACAGCGGAAGACTTTATTAACAAACACAATATAAGTCACGTCATTACATTAATCCGTGTAATTACATTTAGTTGTGTATGTGTGTAGGTGAGATTCGGTATCGAAAAATCTTTCGAAAATTTTTCGAAAAAATTTGAAGATCTTCATATCTTCATGTTGAAGATGATGAAGATTTGAAGGTTTTGGTAGAAGGTATATGTGTTTGGTGTTTGAAGGTGGAGGGAAAACATTCATAATATTCATAGGATCTCCTTCGTTTCGTTGAAGGTTATGCTCTAAAACCAATTGATAGGACCCTTGACACATGAATATCAATGAATGTGAAGAATAGCCATTAAGATTGAGAGAGAAAGTCAATCAATCAAGATTGACTTTCCACGGCTCTCTTGAAATCTCTACATAACAGTGGCTAAACTTAGCTAATTTAGGGAGCCTTGGATCCTTTATATAGCCTCGTATAAAGGATCCTCCATAAGGCTAGGGAAACACGTTTTACTCCTTCTCGGGTACCTAACAGGTTCTACAAAATTGTAGAACGAAAATTAGTTCGAATTCGGATATTTTTGTTCGGCCGCTTGAATTTTTTCCGGTTCTACAAAATTTTGGTTCGGTTATACAGAATTGTAGAACTAAAATTGGTTCGAATTACTCCTTTTTTGTTCGAATTACATCTGTTCCGTTGAATTTTTTTTATTTTATATTTTTGATTTATCCCGATTTAGAGTTTAGGGTTTAGGGTTTTAGGGTTTACTCCGTAAACCCTCAACCCTAAACCCTAAACCCTAAACTCTAAACCGTTCGTGAAAAAAACTCATTCTAAACCCTAAATCTAAACCCTGAACATTAAAATCTAAACCCTAAAATCTAAACCCTAAATCTAAACTCTAACTTAATTTGATGAAAATTGATGTAGAACAAGTGTAGAACAGCATGTTCTACATCATGTTCTACATATAATGTAGAACAAGCAAACAATGCATCTAAAGACCAAAAATAAAAATTGCTCGACTATGGCTATTTTTTGTTCGGCCGCGTTCAAATTTTTGCTTGACTACCTTAGTTCTCAGAGTTCTCAATCTAAAAATGGTTCTCATTTAATCCCTCTACTATATATATATATATATATATATATATATATATATATATATATATATATATATATATATATATATATATATATTCCACCTATGTAGTAGTAAAGTGTCAATGGGGTTGTAAGAACGTACCGAGCTTACTCCATTATTTATTGATGCATAACCTGGTCTGGCTTTTATCCGAATTTTTTTGGTTCCATGTTAATCGAAATTCAGTAGGGAGAAATAGACAATGATGATTCTTGGTTGTAACTTGTAAGTAGACTCTCATTGTTGTTTGATTCAGTTCTTGTGGTATTTTGAAAATACATCTTTCACTTTGATTTTGGCAATCAATTGTAAAGATGTTTATTACTGAATATCTATACACTACAAGAAAAGTGAACATTCCCGACGACACTTTTCCCGACGACATGTGGCGTCGGGATTAATAACGCAAAACGACAAAAAATTCACTTCTTTGTCAGACTTTTCGTAGTTTTTTGTTGACCGACCTATCCCGACGACATGTCGTCGGAGAGTCGTCGCTATTAATTTACCTATTTCTTTTTCACTTTTATGTCTTGGCGGCAAACATAAAAAAATTTCCCGCCAACCATTCCAGGCGACATGTCGTCGGGAATGCCAACCATTTTTAATTTTTTCTTTTTATGTTTTGGCGCTTATCTGGAAAATAATTCCCGCCCAACTTACCGACGACATGTCGTCGGCATTGACCCAATTCATTTTTTCCTTTTTAATAAAGATAAATTAATTTAAACCAACATTTAGAAATAAGAAATTTGGTTACGGAACATAAAATGTTCGGATAATTGCATGTTCGCCACATCCGCGGTAGTTCAACATTATAAATTAAGAAAATTGAGTAGATGTAAATGGTGAGGGTTGCAGTTGTAAAAATAGATCGAATTTGTTTGATTTTGGCTCCAATAAATCCCGCCATTTGTTTCCCTCCAAAAATATTCGCGCCAAGAATATTCAACCAAAGATTTCCAATCAAAAGTTAACCGCCATAAGGATACTAATCTCGACGAAAGGTAATGTCAAAATGTAATCGTGTAATGTAATGATAGAAGTTACATGTGAAATTTAACGATGTAATGTAACGCTGTAATGTAATGGTAGAATGTGACATCGTAATGTAATGGTATAGTGTGACGGTGTAATATAACAGTGGAATGTAACGGTGTAATGTAATGGTAGAAAGTGAAGGTGTAATGCAATGGTAGGAAGTTACAGTGTTATGTAATGGTAGAATGTTCACGTTGTAATGTAATGGTGGTATGTGATGGTGTAATGTAACAATGCACCCTAACCTTAAGCCTAATGTAATGTATTGTAATGATAGAGTATTAATGTAGGAGTGTGATATTGCTCGATTTCATCATATATATCTCTCGCAATATCGTGTAAAATACCCTCGAATCAAGGATAGTTAAGGCGGTTTCTACAAGTAATGCACAAATGTATGTAAATTGTATCGGAAAGTGGTTTATAAAGAATTTTGATGAATTATTACCTGTTCTATAAGTTTTGATATCATCATAGTTGATCTCGATAAAAGTTAGGGTCAAATTAGCGCTTTAAAATGATAAAACAAGGCTTCAGATATGTTGGACTCCGTCCAAACTAAGGGACATGAAAGGAAAAAAGAGACAGTGAACTTCAGTACATCTGGACGCCGTCCAGATCTTCACAATGGGACGCCGTCCAGTCCTTTACAACTGGACGCCGTCCAGAATTTGGGACGCCGTCCAGTGGTAGGTTTCAGCCTACTTTTGACTTTTTGACCCACTTTTACCACTTTAAAAGTGAATGATTGACAGACCAGTTGGCATATACGAACCAGAGGAGTTAGAAGACGATTTTAGGAGCTATTTTGGAGAACTCCAAGCTCTTTGAAGAGGCTTAACATCCAAGAATCAAGATTCAACACATTCTCCATTCAAGATTCATTCTCTAATAGGTTGATTTCTTGTTCTTAACAATGAATTCTACTTATCACTTGATTGCTATGTTGTTTATTAATATGATTATTGGCTAAACTCTATAATGTTTGTCTAGATTAATAACTGAGGTATTGGATGTAATCTTATGGATTGAATGTATTTTGTGTGATAGTTTTAAGTTTGATTCAATAACATGCTTATTGATGTTAAAAATAATTTGTAACTAGTTAATTGATATGTTGTTGATAAAGAGAACTCTTGTTGATTTATCATATTGATTTACAATCAGCTTGTCTTAGATTGATTGTTTACTAAACCGGACCAAGGGGGTAAATTAGATTCAATTGGTTAGACGATATAGGGATGAATTGTATGCAACGAACGTTTGTACAATTATTGATAACTATGAACATAGAAGTCAAGTTTCAAGCCTTAGAACTAGTTAAGTTATCCGATTACAAATACAAGAACTATAGTGAAAAGGGAACCCTTGATCTTGTAATTGTGTTTGCGTGTTTACTAAAGAGAACTCTTGGTGAACCTATTAGATAACTTACACACATATTCATTCAATCGGGTCTTAACAATATAACTTACATCCAATACCGAGAGTAAAATATCTAGATGAACATTTCATCTCTTTGATCTAAATCAAACTATCTTATTTGCTTTCTTTGCACTTGTTTTCATTATATAAACTTAAAAGACCAAAAATATTGTTTTTACTTTTAATCTTCTCTGATTTGGTTAATCGTTAAATAGCTACAAAAACATAATATCTTGTACCTTTAAGTTTCATTTACTTAGTTAATCATAATATAGTTCTAATTCTAGTTTGACTAATACAACTGTCTTTGGAACGATACACGGAATTTATCATTTATTATACTACTACACGATCGGGTACACTGTCCGTTAGTGTTTAACAATTTTTAATCGGTATTTTTCCATAATATTTCATACAACAATTCATATACCACGTTTTGCACATCAGAGTGTAATTGTAACAACCCTACTTTTTTCGTTACCTTCGTTACTTGACTGTTAATTATTTAACGGTGTTTATATGAAACCTTACGTATTTAATGTATTTAAATGCATACTTGATCCTTAGTTGATTACTTGTATTTAACGCCACTCGAAACGGACCACGCGCGTACAAGCTTTTAGATGAAACAAGCCCAGAAACACCCTAAATGGGCCATATGGTGGTGCATTTAAACTGACTTGTATGCTAAAATCTGTTAAAATCTGGGATTAAGATTCTGTTGCGCATGCTGAATCTGTTTTGGGAAAACCTTATCTGAAACATGACTTATAGGAATCGTATGAGAGCATGGCAAGGCTCGTTAGAAACGTTTATGAGTTAACTTATGATCTGGAGTTTTCCATACTTACATGATTTATGTGCTATGATTTATGTTCATTGTTTGCAAGGTGCGCGTGAATATTATACTGTTCGATGAAATGTGATTGTGTACTGAACAATCAGCGAGCTATAATATGTTAGTTGACTTAGGATTAACGTGTTGACTTGAAATGCATGAAAGACTGATGTGGTTGACTTAGGTTGACCCATTTGACCAAGATTTGACTTTGGTTGACTTACTTGGACCTGTTGATGGTGTAATGTAACAGTGGAAAGTGATGGTGTAATTTAGTAGTGATCCCTAAACCCTATACGTAATCCCGATGTAATGATGACATGTGATGGTGTAATATAATGACGAGATGTCGACAAAATTTAACTACAACGACGATGTAATGGGAAATTGTACGACAAAATATATGAAAATTTTAACCACAAATATATATATATATATATATATATATATATATATATATATATATATATATATATATATATATATATATATATATATATATATATATATATATATATATATATATATATATATGTGTGTGTGTGTGTGTGTGTGTGTGTGTGTGTGTGTGTGTATATATAATATTTATATTACTGACTATTATAGAATAATATATAATTATATAATTTTAAATATAATTAGTTTAAAATAATTTTAAAAATATTTAATTTATATTATTTATATTTTATACGGAGTATATCTTTAATTTTTATTATTTAAAATTAATTTATAATTAGTTAGCTCTATCCCGACGACATGTCGTCGGGATAGAAGGTACAATAAATTTTCGTTTCCCTCCAGCTAATTTTCGTTTCCCTCCGGATGGAAATTTAATTCATTAAATTTTTTATCCAGATGACATGTCGTCGGAAAAGGGTCGCCGGGAAAAGAACTAGAATCAAATCCCCTTCAGTGCCTTCTGCTACTTCACTTTTTAGAAACTAAATCCCACAAAATTCCTCTTAAGCACACCGACGGTTTTCAACAAAATTAGAAGATTTCTTCATTGTTTTAGCTTTCCCAACCAATTTCTCCTCAAACCCGCTCAAAGGTATGATTTATCTATCTCTTTCTTTTCTTTTCCTTTTTTATTTTCGAGATATTGTTACTCAATCTGATTTTTTTTGGATTTAAGGTTTTAATCCGGATGCTTTAACTCTTTTCTTGCGATTTTGTGATGATTTGTGAAGTTAGGGTTTGAGGTTAGTTAATTTAATATAGATTAAAGTTAAGGTTTGTGTTTAATTGTTAGATTTACGATGTTAGGTTTTTATTTAGTTAATTTATTAAAGATTAAAGTTAGAGTTGGTGTTTAATTGTTAGATTTGTGAAGTTAGGGTTTGTGTTTAGTTAATTTGTTAAAAGTGTTAGTTAATTTGATAAAAGATTGTTAGTTAGTATTTGTTAAAATATTGGTAGTTGTCATATGAACATTCAATTAAGTAATTATCTACATCATTATCATCATGTTAGGAATTCGTAAAGCTTCTGCTCACGGTAAAATGGGATTGGATATGCCTTCGACATGAACTCAAAATCAACTTCTTGAAAGACAGGTACATTCTTCTTTGCTTTGTAGACTTCACAAATCTGTCTTATTTGGTTTGAAAATTTCTTGTTCATATTAGACTAGAATGTAATATTGTTAGATTTGCTGTATCTATGATTGTCTAAAGTCCAAACCTATCGTCTAACTTTTTTATAGATTCCCTTTAGTTATTCTTTGACACATGTTGTTTACTAAGATATTTCAAGAGTAGCAATGTCGACTACTCTGAAGGGGATATAATCTAGCAAATATGGCAATGTTGACTATATACTTAAGAACACAATGACTTTGATAAATGTTTATATCCAGTCATATAAATGTTGACTATATACTTAAGAACACAATGACTTTGATAAATGTTTATATCCAGTCATATAAATGTTAAGTATAAAAACATAGCTAAAAAAAGAAATGGTGAATAGATAACTCATTTTGCCATTTTTCTCAACTCGTGGTTAGAGAGACAACTTCTCTTATATTCTAGGGTAGAGCAAGTATTGTCTACATCTCACCTCCCCATACCTCGCATGTGCGAGATTGGGTATTGTTGTTGTTGTTGTATTGGTAGTTGTCATATGAATGATGTAGTATTTGAAAATGCTGTTGTTGACAGTAGAGGTGTGTTGATCGTATGACTTCATTATCAACTTCTTTATTTATGAATATAACCAAGTAACTTGGGACATTGTAAAAAATTTAGTTTGGCAATAATATAGGAACGAGAGAAGTAACATTTTTGTATAAAATAATGAGTTTGACAACAAGGTCAAGTGCATTACCTGAAGAGATGAATTTTGGGCATAACTGTTTTTCCCATTTCTACCATTCACGTGGAGATTTTCTCAACATCCATTGTATTTGTGAGTTTGATATTTGGAGTTATCTCTTCCCCTTTTATAATTATTTTGAGTGCTTGATGCCCTAACTCATTTCTAAATACGTTGCTCAATTAAGAAGACTCGGAAAAGGACATGGTAAACATGTTAATAACTTGATTGTTAATTATTATGTTTTCGAGTTCATAAATATAAAATAGATATGCTTTGTTTTGATCGTTTTTAATGTTTATTCATTTGTTGTAGGGAGATGCAGTTACAATAATGATGTTTATACAATAGTTTGACTAAGATGGTTATTAGTTACACTAATTGTTAATAAAGATGCGGCTTGTTAGTTTGTACTCTTGAAATAGAATGCTATAAAGATGCAGCTTATTAGCTACACTAAATGTTACTCCGTATTGTTTAGGATTGTATTAGAATTTTGAACGATTTGTAATCTTTTGAATGATGTTAATAATTGTGATGTTATATTAAATGTTTATCATTTATTTATTTATATTTATTATATTATGGTATGTCTTTTGTTTTGAACATCTGGGCAGAAATTGTATTTTGTGTGACCAATTCGGCTGGACAGCAGCTGTTTTGAAGCTGCTGTAAAAAAATTTAATACAGGCTTTCCAGACGACATGTCGTCGCAAAAGGGTCGTCGCGAAAGGTGACTTTGACCAAAAATGTCAAAATCAGTCAACAATTGACTTTTTCATGTCTGACGACATGTCGTCGCAAAAAGTCGTCGCGAAAGGAGCCACTTAATCTTTGACCGTGTCAGTCAAAGTGGGTCCCACAGTCGTCGGGATAGACGCAAAATAGGCGTCGGGAAAACCTTTTCGCGACGAGGCTTTAGGGACGACACAAAAGCGACGACATGTCGTCGGAATAGGGCTTTCCAGACAACATGTCGTCGCAAAATGTCGTCTGGAAAGGGCTCATTTGTTGTAGTGATAGAAGGTGTTGAATTTGGTTGATTAAAGAAGAGTATTGTATTAAGACAAGGGTGGGATTCAAAAGATTGGTTAGTCTCATTTATTATGCAGGTAGATAAGGAAGATTTGATATGCCTCAAACACGCGCATAACAGACAAATTAAAAGCCGTAATGGTAGGGACAATATAGTGTCAACTGAAGATTTAAGAACTTAGAATATCAGTAACACTACCATTTATTTTCTTAATTAAATTCCGTCTTCAATTTAAGTTCAACATGCTTCTTTTACGGTTTGAAGATGCTAAGCGATTGACTGGAAGGAGGTACGTGATGCTACCGTGCCGAGTTAAGTGAAAGTTTGGCTACAAAATGAACCCACAGCAGCTGAAATAGCCTACTCTGGTTAGTGAACTTTAATTTTAATTCTACCTTTCATACAAAATATAAAAATATTAAACTATTACGAGAAAGACCCACTCTGTTGGTTTTCATGTTGAATTTTGTTAAGTCTTTTGGGAAAAGGTTTAATCTGGCGGAGAAATCCTGACTCCGTGTGCCTTTGGCACCTATACCGCCCACCCAGTAAGGGCTAAGTATATCCTGTAAAGCACATCCCCCAATACCCAACGAGAACTTGCAGGCTGAATATCGCCCCCGGAGGGATTCGAACCTGCACCCCATTTTTGGCAAAGGGCATATTCTCGTGGGCCCAGGGTTCATAGGTGACTGGTACCACTGAAGCACTGCTTCGTTACTATTCGCAATTTCTTATTCACAATCTGTCAATTGGTCTATGAACAATCTACATTCACAATTTTCTATTTCACGTTAGTGGAACCTTTATACAATGATCAACTAGTTACGAAAAGTTGCTACTTCCCGCTATCACTATTTTAAATTTTTGTGAAAAAAACAAACTTAAATAAGGAAGAGGGGATTTGTCATTCAACTATTCAAGAATGAAAAAATCTCAGAAAAAAATACAACAAAAGCCAAGTACTAACAACTAAAACAGGGGACTGTGTCAAATAATCACAAACCGAAACACCCCGACACAACCTAAACGACCTAAATAAACACAATGAACACACTCAAAAAAGGCATAGCAACACTAAGAACTAAAAAGGACCACTACACTTAAAAAGCGTAGCATCAAAGCTCAAAACTCTACGGAACAAACAAACGAACAAACAAAATAAACTTAACCCGAGGACTCATCAAGATCTTCAGGACTGTCCATATTTTCCGTGGTTAAGCTACCACTATCACTATGATTAGAAACGTTTTACCATAATTAATTGGTAAATAAGGAATTCTTCTCTCCGCTTTTAGACGAGTAGCATGGAGTCATCTAGTTGACTTTTAACACTCTCTCGATACAATAAGAAGAATAAATCCTCTTTCAACACCTATCCTCATTCATCCTCATTCATTGTAACTCATTGTAATATTACCGTTAGAAACCCAAGATATGATCATCGTCTTTTATGGTTCAACTGCCTTTAATTACTACGTAACAATCACCTAAGTAGTTATTTTGCCGTTGTAATAAAAACAATTATCAATATAATGTGACATCCAACTTCATGCAAAAGCCACAAACTGATACCAATATATTTCAATCTTTTTCATATAACTCGGTTGCTGTTCAGAATAAAAATAAAAAGTAATTGAATTGTAACAACAACAAAATTCTTTTCCCTATGAGAAATGATAGACCACGTAACGACGATCAACTAAAAGAATTAAACATTATCTTAGTGTACAAACGAAGAATAAATTTTTTTTTCTCAAAATTTTACATTTTTTTGAATAAATGAAGAACATAATCTAAGAAAAACAGGGGACATACGATCTCAAAGTCAAAGTTATGAGATCGGGGTTTTCTAGTAGGCAAAGACATCTAATCTCACCCAAGATTTCTTTATTTATTATAGTCTTGGATAAGAATTAGGAAACTAAATCCTCTAGATAATTGCAAATTCGACTAATTAAGGGATTTATATTGACCACCGATTTTATCCAATCAATTCTTAATAAGCAGAAATTGTTTTCCTAACAATCTCTCCTTAATTGATTTGGATAAAACAATCGGTTACAAGATGTAAATATAGAGTAAAAATAACTATAATCTTCATCTTTAAAGCTCCAAACATCTTGTATAATCTTAAGAACTCTTGATAACTTGATATTTCTTTAAGCTTGATACTCCTCCTCTTTATTATCATTGTAGCACACATAGCTTTAACCCCTTATCAGCACTTATGTGAAACCAAGACAAAATCGCATTTGAAAATATGCATGACAAACAGCATTCACCACCACGTAACCACTTGTGTATAAATGTTAAACAAATTAGTTGAATCTTCATCTTCATAAATGTTGATTATGTTGAGCTAACATATGATCTTCTTGTCGGAGTATGACCTCCTCTAAATTCTAGTTAACCCAGATGGGTCTAACCTGATTTGAGTTTGGAGACCAAGTGTTTAAAGTATTCTTAGTCTGATCTCGTGTAAGTCTTACTTCTACTCAGTATAAATTCATATGAAAATGACGTCTAAATCTGATCTTTAAAGTCTGTGATTGATTCTGATCTTGAGTCTGCGTTTGAGTCAGACTATAAAGTCCGAACTTTCAGATTCATATTTGAATCTCAGCCTTTGAATCTGAGTTTTTTGACTCAGAATTATAGCAGAACAAAAAACATATATATCTCTTTGAATAATCACCAGTCAAGCTGAAATTCTTACACGAATTAGATTGATATGTCGTTAACCTTATATTCAATAATTATGACAATTCAACGATCAACGAATCCATAACAATTGTTTAAAACAGATTGCGCAATTTGAATACACAAGCAGAACTGCCGTGATTTTATAAATTCATATCTTTTCGTACACACATCCAATCAAGATGAAATTTTTCCACAATGACTATCTATATGTAATAAATAATATATCCAAAATTCATAAATATATAGATGATACCGAAGATACAAAATTTATATTACTGAAACTGCACTGAAAAATTCTCTAATGTCAGCAACAGATTTTGACCATGGATATCTCCCAATCCACAATTCCGATCGAAATTTCCTTCTGTAGAAATTTACCTCCATATGTTGTGAAGCTACAGTTAAAATTCCATAAAGATTGAACGGTTAACGAATGAGATATAATCATTTATATATCGTTGTGCATAGCATGACAATCAGAAAATGATTTTTCTTTTATTTCTTCAATAAGACATCTTTTGCTCAAAAATGACTGGATCATCAACATGATATGTTGATCTTGCTCTGATACCAATTGATAGACCCCATAACGTTGATTAAGCAAAAGGATTTAAACATTATCTTGGTGCGGAAACGAATTACAAAAGAAGTTTCTCAAAGTTTACATTTTGTTGAATAAACATAAACTAAGAAAAACAGGAGATAGTCAATCTCAAAGTTATGAAATCGGATTTTCCTAGCAGGCAAAAACATCTAAACTCACCCAAAGACCTCTTTATTTATAGTATCTTGAGAATACGAATTAGGAACTAAACCCCTGATATAATTACAAATCCCACTAATTAAGGAATTTATATTGACTACTGATTTCCAATAATTCCTAATAAGTAGGGTCAATATACATATATATATATATATATATATATATATATATATATATATATATATATATATATATATATATATATGTGTGTGTGTGTGTGTGTGTGTGTGTGTGTGTGATTTTAAACATACATAGTAGTAAGGTTAATTATTTTGATAGTAATTTTTTGATTAACGACATAAATAACATTAATCGTATAATTAGACTCACCTATATTTAAATAGTAACTTAACTTGAGATTAATTTAACACTTATAAATACTTCATTTTTCGCGTTTGTAAGTTATAATTTTGGAGTCAAACATCACAATACTTACATAAATTTAAATTAAAATGAAGTATTAAATGTTATAAATACTTTACTTTTTATATATTTCATGAAGCGTTAGTATACTTGACTTTTCATATACTTCATGAAGCGTTAGAAATAAATAGCTAATTAACTATAGAGTATTAAGTTGATGCCTATAAGTACTCTTTTGCTCCAAATGAAAATTAATTTTTAGCTTTAGAATTACATTTCTTTCAAGTTGAGATTATTAGTAAGTTGATGTCTATAAGTTCACATTTTAGTATGTATGCTCACATCTTCATATAGTTATATGGATTATATAGTATACATGTGTATAAATTTCTATTTAGATCATTTAGTTTGAAGTTCATGTTGGCTATATGTTGCATATGATAATCAATTAGTGTACTAATGTAACACCGGCCAATTTTTATTTTTTTTAAACACAGCGGAAGTCTTATTTAGTAAAATCACAACCTTAATTACATTAGTACAAAAACCACTTAATTACGTTTACTTTAACAAACGGTGTTACGTTATTACAAACACGGTTACAAAAGTCCACATCAGAGTTCCAAGTCAAACATGTCTTCTACATCATGTTCCGATCCCAGTAGCAGTAGCTAAACCTGCAGGGGGAGGAATGTGGGGGATTAGCGCACCGCTAAGTGAATGGAATCTATCTACAGACTAAGCTTAAGCAATCCATCATACAATAATCATCTAACATGCTTACAACCAACAAGCATACGAATAACAACAATATGAGGATCAGCGGCTTGTACGGGCACACGAACCTAGCTGATCGGGATAGAATCTACCGATAGTCCCTCCTACCAAGTCTCTGCATAACTATCCAAACGCAACACATGCATTCTTCTATGCTATAGTAAACAGACTGTAGGACTTTGACTCAACCGCCCTTGAAATGGTTGACCTCACACGAACTTCAACCGCCCTAGGAATGGTTGAAAGTCCCCAACCGCCCTAGGCATGGCTGGTGTCAAACACAGTGCACATAAACAGCATATATAAATCACATAGCAAGCAAATATCCACCCAGTATGGCAATCTCTACGCTACCTAAGGTAATCAGAGTAAACCACAGTAGCATGATTTGCTATTTAAACTCTATCCGAAGATAGATCCACTCACCAATTACCAGCAACTGAAGATTCTCAGAGGTCTAATCTTTCTAAGTCTTCTCTTTCTCTTTTCCACCTGAGAATTGGATACAATCAATGTAAGACCCCAATAATTATGGCACACAGAGTTTTAAATGATGTACGTTTAGTGGGAAAGCATTGTGTAATTAAACAAAGTTCAGATTCTGCCCAGACATGGGTGCGCCGCGCACCATAAGGTGTGCGCACCGCGCACCTTGCCAGCGACAGAATTCTGCCTTTTTCTATTTTAAGTTTAATGAAGGGCTTTTTGGTCTTTTCACTTGAGGCCGGATCTCATGCCTTATCAGCTGGTTTGGATCCACTTTTGGATCATTTTCACATCCATTCATCACTCTCAAGTATCTTAGAGAGAGAGAGGGAGATATCTAGAGAGAGATTTGGGGTTTTGGTGAAGAAGGAGTTCGAATTGATTAAAAGCTCGGGTTTTAAAGTTGTTCACCTCATTCCTAGCTACGTTTTGGTTGTTGTGGTAAGTTCTAACTCCAAATTTCATTATTTGATTTGATATTCAAAGTTAGGGTTTGAACTTGATTTGTAGAGAAACCCATTTAAAACTCTTAAAGTGAGTTTGTTGATGCTAGTAATCGGGTTTATTGTTATTGTTGGTGGATTTTGGGTTGTGAACAAATTGGTCTTGTTTATGACTTGTAATTGGGTTTAATCACTAGGTTTAGTGATTATGGAAGTATTGGAACCCTTTTGGTGTGTGTTTGAAAGACTAATTTTGGAATTGTCAAAATTAGGGTTTTTGGGTGATTTTGAGATTGATAAGTGTTTAACACTTAAGATTGGGTTCATTGGCATATTAGAACCATGTTCACTTGTGATTAAGTGATTATTGGTTAGTTTGAACGCGTTTTGTGTTTATGAGTGCAATTGGTCGAATTTGCACTAAGTGTCGAATTGAGTTGGTTGTAAATCCACTCTAAGTGTGTTGTTGTAATTGTGATAAAGGAATAGGTACTTTCCATTGACGAGTTGCGGATTACTTGGAAGCATTCATCAAGACGACAAGGAGAGTGTTAATATCCTATGTGCATATGTATGTGTAGGATGGGTGCGGGTGGGGTGAAGTGGTTTTCGGTTATAGAGCTCACTTCACATATAGGTGGATTTGATGGACTTGCGTTTAGATCCAATTGGCACGGTTGTGGGTTTTGGTTGACCACCTTTGGGGAGGTACACGTTTTGTGTGTACACTATCACACGTGGTTGTGATGTGGATGATATAACCCCAATGGCGAAGGGTTTTGATGTTGAAAGTGAATCGCGTGTGTTTTTGGATTCACGATGACGCGTGTAGTTCGGTCATCTTATTGAGGTAGTGATCTCGTGTAGTTCGGAGTACTAAGGCTCGTGTAGTTCGGCCAACCTCGATGTTGTCTTGTTGAAGATAGTAATCTCGTGAGGTTTCGGATTACTAAGGCTCGTGTAGTTCGGCCAATCTTCATTGTGGTGTTTGGTATTCGGTAATGAGTTAAGGGGTTAACCTTATTCATTTATATATTGTTATATATATATTCTTGTATTGTCGTGATGTAGCTAACCCTCCGGGTGTAGCTTCTTGGTGTTGTTCACATCGTCGTTGGTGAACTTATGTTTGTTGATGCATATTTAGCTTGTTGCTTAGTGATCGTACGGTATGCTTAGATTAGCTTGCCTTTATGCATGGACGCTCCGGTATGCAGTATTTAATTATTTGTGTGGCGTGTCCATTTTATGCATATATATGTATGTAGTATATTTTCACTCACTAAGCATTAGCTTACCCTCTTGTTGTTGACTTTTTTATAGATTTGCTTGGAGAGGGTGGATCGGGTAAGCGTGGGGGCTAGTGGACTTGCATAGTTGCTTTAGAAGATCTTGCTTTTGGATTGATTAGGATTGGGTAGTGTATCCCCAATCGCCATGCTCGGCTTTATTTTGTATTAAAAGTCATGTGGTCGAAGTTTGTACTTTGTACTTAAGGGGTATTTGGGGCATATGTGGGCCCGGTGTAGAAAAACCCTTTTTATTAATGGAACGTGTTAGTTTTAACTATATTAATGTATTGTGAAAAGCATTTGGTCTAAATGTGTCGGGAAGTCGAAGATCTTTTCGCGTAAAACGAAATTTTTGGACAGCGGGCTGCCAGGCCCTGTGCGCGCCGCGCACACGCACATTTTTTTTTTATGTTGCATTTTTGGTTGGTAAACGGGTTGGGTTGTTACAATCAAGTCAGCAATCATCTCTTGATATTATCCCAACAACAAGACAATAACATCAATAAACAAGCATTTGAACACTTAATCAATCTGACCTGTCAACCGTACAAGTGATACTCATCTGCACGTCTGAGAAACCTCAACCGTGCGGTTGACACCTCACTCGTACGTTTGGTCCTTGGCCAAATATCTAATTAGACAACAGTAGATCCGTACGGTCGACCACACGAGTGACATATGACTCGTACGAGTTACATCTCAATCGTACGAGCCAACTAGCAAATATAACAGTTCAAGTAACCACTCACTCGTGCGGTTCACCATGCGGTTGACCTCCTCAACCGTACATGTGAAGGTTCACACGTGCGGGTGGAGAAGAACAGCAACAACAGCCGTTATGACGGTTTTTAACCCAAAACCACCCAAATTCATAATATCAAGTTCTAAACCACATCATACAATCATATTATCACTAATTGATAAGTCTATATCATAATCTCCATCAATAGTGACATATAAATGCATATTACGAAAGACATACGCAATAAAACCTCTTTTTCTGACCAAAATAAAGTTTGATCCAGATTATTAAAACCTTATCATTGGAAAGTAAATCTCAAGACGATTCCAACGATAGTTTATTCATCGAAAACGGATTTACAGTTTGAAAGTTACGCCCTTTTCAATTTTACCAAAAGCTGACCAGTGCTCAACCGCGTGGCTGTGACCTCACACGTGTGGTTGAGCCCTCAACCGGGTGGTTGAGCCCTCAAACGCATGCTCAACTGCGTGGTTGAGCGCTCAAACGCGTGGGAGCTGATGAATAGCTACAACTCGCTATTTTTCGCGTTTTTGACTCCAAATCTTGATTTTTGCAAGTTGTAACACCAAACCACTTCAAAAACATCATATAAACTATATATAAACTATTTATAACAACAATTGACACTTACAAACACATAATCATCAAGATTCAAGCTTAATTTCATCAAAAACCCATTTTACACACCGAACCCAATTTCTATGAATTAAACCACGAATTCAAGCAAACAAACCTGGATAATTGCTTACAAGGATGATATGATTCAGTTCCTAAAGCCTCTTGATTCAATTCTAGCTTAGATTCAATTAGGGTTTGTGAAAGGGATGAAGTTTGGTACGGGACTTTTTTGAGAAATATCTAGAAAATGAAAAGAGTGAAGCAGATTACACTCTAAATGGGTTATTAAAACCAATACCCCACAACACACGGGTATTTATCAGTTATGTAATATCTTTCGTACTTAATTTGGCAATCCTAACGGAGTCCAAATTCAACAAACGAACCATTTCTGTGACCCTTGTCACAAACTGGTCTTAACCACATATTCAATTAATAATAAACATATTATTAAAATAAAAGCATAATTTAAATACAAATATAAACCTAAGGGCAATTAAGTAATCTTACTTCTAATCCTGGTTGTAGTCTTTACAAATCCACCCCCTTAAAGAGATTCTGTCCTCGGAATCTGGTCTTGGTCAAATAGATGAGGGTAACGGGTCTTCATCAACTCTTCTATCTTCCACGTCAAGTTAGACCCTAAGCTGTGTTTCCATTCTACTAAAACCATTGGGATCTCTTTCTTTCTTAACTTAGTAACCTTTTTATCGACCACTAGAATTGGTTCCTCAACCAACTTGTTACTCAAATCAACTTTAAGATCCTTAATTGACAAAATTTGCGTTTCATCGTCCACCTTACACTTACGTAAGTAACGCACATTAAAGGTATTATGAATACCAACTAACTCTGGCGGAAGATCCAGTACCACTGTTTGATCATTCAAAATCTCACTAATTGGAAATGGCCTAATGTACCTTGGTGCAAGCTTACCACGTTTACCAAATCTGATAACCCATTTCCACGGTGAAACCTTAAGATACACACGATCACCCACATTAAAAGTTACCGAACGTCTACGTGGAACTGCATACATCTTTTGTCTATATCTGGCAGCTTTCAACTTTTCCCGCGCAATAGCAACTTTTTCGGCTGTCATTTGAAGAATTTCGGGACCAAAAAACTATTTCTCTCCAGCTTCTAACCAACAAGTCGGAGTTCTGCAACAACGGCCGTACAATATTTCGTAAGGCGGCATTCCTATGCTCGAATGATAAGAATTATTATACGCGAATTCAACCAACAACAAATATGTATCCCACGAACCACCATATTCTAATACACATGCTCTCAACATATCTTCTAGCGTCTGTATCGTTCGTTTACTCTGACCATCTATCTGAGGATGATAAGCTGTACTCAGATTCACACGTGTACCCAGATTCTGTTGTAGACTGTTCCAGAAGTTCGATACAAATTTAGAATCCCTGTCTGACACAATCGATAATGGCACACCATGACGACTAACTATCTCTTTTACATATAAATCGGCGAGTTCACTTAATGACACTGTCTCACGAGTAGCAAGAAAATAAGCACTCTTGGTCAAAAATCAACTATTACCCAAATCATATCGTGTTTTTTCTGAGTTCTAGGTAATTTTGTCACAAAATCCATCGTGATATGCTCCCATTTCCACTCTGAAATCTGTAACTGACGCAACGAACCATATGGTTTTTGTTGTTCTGCCTTCACTTGCGCACAAATATGACACTTTTCAACAAAACGAGCGATGTATGTTTTCATAGTCGGCCACCAATTCACAGATTTTAAATCATGATACATCTTATTACTGCCTGGATGTACGGTCAATCTGGATTTGTGAGCTTCAGCCATGATCAAATTCCTGAAGTCTCCAAGCATAGGCACCCAAATATGGTTATTTAAAGTCTTAAGTCCACGAGAATCATCAATTAGGTTAAATTTTCATTTAGTCATAAGTTCAGATTTAATATGTTCATCCTCCAAAGCACAGGCTTGAACAGTTCGTAATTGATCGATCAAATCTGAAGTTATACTCAAATACAGAAATTTCACATCTCATCAGACTTTTTACGACTTAGTGCATCTACTACGACATTTACTTTACCCGGATGGTACTTGATTTCACAATCGTAGTCTTTAATCAGCTCTTGCCACCGTCTTTGACGCATATTCAATTCTTTCTGAGAGAAAATATATTGTAAGCTCTTGTGATCTTTACATATTACACAATGTGTCCCATACAAATAATGTCTCCATAGCTTCAGAGCAAACACTACAGCAGCCATTTTTAAATCATGTACAGGATAATTTCTTTCATGAACTTTCAACTGTCTGGAGGCGTACGCGATCACTTTGTCTCTCTGCATCAATACACAACCCAACTCGGCGAAAGACGCATCACAATAGACCACGAAGTCATCTAAACCTTCTAGTAATGCTAACACTGGAGCCTAACACAATAACTATTTCAAAGTCTGAAAAGCCTTTTCTTGATCATCACCCCATCGAAAGGCTATGTCTTTTCGAGTCAACTTAGTCAACGGACCCGCTATTTTTGAGAAATCTTTTATGAACCTTCGGTAATAACCAGCTAATCCCAGAAAACTCTTAATTTCTGTCGAATTCCTTGGCGATTGACAATTCATAACCTCATCAATCTTAGATGGATCAACTTTTATACCCTCAGCACAAATTACATGACCCAAAAACTGCAGTTCTCTTAACCAAAATTCACACTTAGAAAATTTTGAAAATAACTGTTCCTGTTTCAACAAATTCAACACCTGTCTTAAATGTTTAACGTGCTCGGCCTCTGTCTTTGAATACACTAATATGTCGTCTATAAACACAATCACGAATTTATCTAGAAACGGACGACACACCCTATTCATCAGATCCATGAAGATTGCTGGCGCGTTCGTTAACCCAAACGGCATGACCAAGAACTCATAATGACCATACCTAGTTCTAAACGATGTCTTCGGGATGTCAGATTCTGCAACTCTAACCTGATGATACCCAGATCGTAAATCTATCTTGGAGAAGTATGAAGCACCCTGCAACTGATCGAATAAATCATCTATTCTAGGTAGCGGGTATTTATTCTTTAATGTTCTCTTATTCAACCCCCGATAATCTATACACATACGCATGGTACCGTCTTTCTTTTTAACAAATAATATCGGTGCACCCCAAGGAGAAGAACTCGGTCTAATAAACCCACGATCCAATAGCTCCTTAAATTGTGAAATCATCTCACGAATTTCTGACGGCGCTAAATGATACGGGGCTTTGGCAACTGGAGTGGCTCCAGGCACCAATTCAATCTTATACTCTACTTCTCTTACCGGCGGTAACCCTGGTAACTCGTCTGGAAACACTTCCGGAAACTCTGAAACTACCGGAATATCGGCTATCGTTTTCTTTTCTTTCTTACCATATACTACATAGGCTAGGAACGATTCACACCCTTTGGATAAAGATTTATTGGCTTTCATCATAGATATTAACGGAAAACTATACCCACCCCGTTCCCCTTGGGCTATAACACGGGTTCCATCAGCTAAACGAAAGGAAATCATTTTCCTATCGCACTTAATACTAGCTCTAAGTGGGCTCAGCCAATCCATTCCTAAAACTACGTCAAAACTAGGAATGGGTAACACTAAACAAGTCATAGGAAATGACTTTCCTTCAATATCCATACTAACCCCAGTCACAAACGTTGTGACGGGTGTGATCTTTCTATCACCTATGTGACACCGCTAATTTTTTTTTTATATACGTGGCGGAAGCATAATATTAATTAAATACGATATCAACATTTGTACAAACCGATGTCACGTGTCATTAAAACAAATTACATATTAACATGAAAAGACGTAAATACATTCTGTTATCAAAAGTACAAGGTTCATATTCTAAAAGACCACATCAGAGTTAACCCTGTCAAACATAACATCGCCATGCCCTTCTTCTCCCCAAAATGCGACATTTACAAAAGCTAATAACCTGCAGGGAGGAGATGGAGGGGAATTAGCACGAAGCTAAGTGAGTACGACTAACTACATGCCATAGCATACACAAGTGTTATACTAATTATGTCATATAGTCTCACACACAAACATCACCCAAGTGCCGTCTACAGAGACTCTGGCGGCTCGGCCAAACCATTAACCACCAGCTGATTGGACTGGGGCTTACCAGAATTTCCTCCACCACCGTATGTATATACATAATCCACACGCGACGGACGTGTCATTCACATATATATACACCATGGCTGTCTAGGCTACCACAGAGGATCCCAACCCGCAGGTTGATCTCTCCTACCGAGGCTACCACACAATAGGGACGCACTGGGCTCCAGCAGACAAGCATCAACTAACATGCAGTCATCACAAGTACTAACTAACCACAACTATAAGTATATCTAACAAGCATGCCAATCATAATATAACATGCTTCGATATACTATATTCTCCAGTTAGTCCCACTCACCAAATACCAGCAACCAGCTCAGATAATCTACTACTGAGCGGCTTCCTTATCTTTTTCACCTGAACATAAGGCAAATTAAGTTAGTTACTGTCCATTAACACCAAATAACACAATATATAAATTTTTGTCAGAAAAAGTGTCCGCTAAAAATTTTTTGCTTAACACTTTATGCACTTTCAAAATTTACATCATAATCATCAAAATACAAACGGGCAGCATAACGGCTAGAAATGAACACTTGGTAAAATATTCACTGCCCAAGACACTCGTTCGACTGTCAGAGACAGTCGGCCGACTGTCTACACTCACTCAGCCGAGTCTCTAGTCAATCGGTCGATGGTCTCTCACAGACACACTCGGCCGTGAGTCTTACACACTTGGTCGATGGTCGAGTCGGTCGGTCGATGGTCGAGTCGGTCGGTCGAGTGTCTCGAGACACTCGGCCGACTATGTTCATCTGCAGAAGCTGAAGACAAAGTGACGGGTTTCACCCAAATTCATCCAATTCTTGCTCTAAAGCTCGATTATGACATCAAAACTGACCAAATCGAAAACACTATACATTAAGAAACATAAACCACAAGATTTGGACTCAAACAACATCAAATCTAACCACTTTGACCTAAAATACACACTTTATAAAAACTAACAAAAAAACTCCATTTTCTTGAAGATTAAAGCATTAAAACTTGTGATTCTTACCTTGAAAGAATCAGTGAATCACAAGGAACACAAAGATGTAAATGATTCAAGCTCTAAAACAAGGATTAGAAATTAGGGTTTAATTGTAGGTGAAAGGAAGGTACAGGAGTGTTTATTGTGTGTTTGGAAAAGTCTGGAAAATGAGAAAGGAACCAGCACTATAGTCACTTAATTGGGTTAAATTTCCACACTGTACAACACACGGGTATTTATCAGTTATCTGATATCTTTCGTACATTATTTGGCAACCCAAACGAAGTCCAAATTAAATAAATAAACCTGTTCTGGTCCTAACCACATCATTATTTAATAGTAAACATTAAATAAAAATAAAAGCATATAAATAACATAACACTAACTTAATGGCACTTTTGTAATCTTACATCTAGGCCCGATTGAGGATGTTACAACCTACCTCTACTCTAACCGGTTCAGGCAGCACAGTAGCAGGTAAGTTCAATTTAGCACAAAAGTCTAATGACATAAAATACTTATTCGCACCACAATCAAACAATACACGAGCAGGTATTGAGTTGATTAAAAACATACCAGTGATCACATCATCAGTTTCAGTAGCCTTCTCAACTGACATCTGAAAAGCTCTGGCCTCTGCTGTGGGAGGGTTCTTTCTTTTCTGCCCACTCGAGGCACTAGACCCTCCAACTGATGCCGAATGCGCACCTGACCCTACCCTGGAACTCACACTCTTGGACGGACAACTTACAGCACGATGCCAAGATTGATGACAACTCCAACATACATTTCCTGGTAACGAACACCTTTGGGACTTATGTCCTACTGCACCACATCTCAAACATATTCTGGTAGCCTCTGAGCATTGACCACTGTGTGTAGACTTACAAGTGTGGCACCAATTCCCTCTACCTGATCCGGACCCTGAACCACTCTGTCGACTCTTACCTTTCTATCTAAACCCAAACGATTTCTTTGACTTACCACTGGATTGACCACCCGTTTGACCACTCGGAGTCATCATACTCCCTGTCATTATTCCTCTTGCCGCTTTCAAATCACTTTCCACCATTCTGGCTATAACAAAGGCCTGAGACAAACTAGTTGCCATCCTCACTGACATTCTATATTCTTGCAAGATCACATTAACAAAATGTTGAATCCTTGATGCTTCATCTGGTACCCACTGAGAGATAAATCTCAACTTATCCATAAACTGACCAATCATGTCATCAATTGACATCTGAGGCGTCATTCTCATTTCTAAAAACTCAGTCTTCAATCGATTAAGATCAAACGAGGAACAATACTGTTCACCCACTTTCCAGTGAAATTGTTCCCAAGTAGTTTGCTTAACATTCTCCTTTGGAATACTTGATGTTAACGCATTCCACCAAATCATAGCTCTACCCTTTAACAATCTACTAGCATACATAACCTGCAACTCCGATTCACATTGACAGGCTTCCAAAGCCCTTTCAACCTCCATCAACCAATTCATAGTTTCTGCAGGGTCAGAACTTCCCGAATATTCTGGGGGTTTGCAATCTAAGAACTGTTTATAAGTACATTTCGTATGGGGTTGAACAAAGGGTTATTGAAACATCTGCATTTGGAACGGGTTCATTAACATTGGATTTTGAAAAGGGAAAGTATTTTATGGTGGCATGTACTACTGTTGAGGTGGTTAATTTTGTAATGGGTATTGGAATTGAGTCTGGTTCATGTTGGGTTCAGTTTGAGATTGTACTGTCAGAAATCCAGGTGGCGTATCATCATTTCTCGCAGGATTTACCAGCTCAAGCTAAATAATCTTATCCTGAGCTTCTTTCAGTTTACTTTCTAACTCATGAATATAACTCTGTTGATGATCATCATCAGACCCAACACCCTCGTCTGGTGCTCTGTATGTTCCGGGGTTTGTCGGGCCAGTAGCGTTTGCATCTCTGTTAGCCATACATGTGCTACAAAACAGCTCACACAAAAGTTTTGTGGATAACTAGTTAGCTCAACACAACTAACGTACACGTATCCCTGCATTCACTTAGCCCCACCCACAGACATGTTTGACTCCACCTAAGGTTTGAGAACAAGATACACACATGTACTTGCTGTCAAACCTATGCTCTGATACCAACTTGTAACACCAGCCATTTTTTTTATAACACAGCGGAAGTCTTATTTAATAAAACCACAACCTTAATTACATTAGTACAAAAAACCACTTAATTAAGTTTACTTTAACAAACGGTGTTACGTTATTAAAACCACGGTAACAAAAGCCGACATCAGAGTTCCAAGTCAAACATGTCTTCTACATCATATTCCGATCCCAGTAGCAGTAGCTAAACATGCAGGGGGAGGAATGTGGGGAACTAGCGCACCGCTAAGTGAATGGAATCTATCTACAGATTAAGCTTAAGCAATCCATCATACAATAATCATCTAACATGCTTACAACCAACAAGCATACACATAACAACAATATGAGGATCGGCGGCTTGTACGGGCATACGAACCTAGCTGATCGGGCTAGGATCTACCGATAGTCCTTCCTACCAAGTCTCTACATAACTATCCAAACGCAACACATGCGTTCTTCTATACTATACTATACTAAACAGACTGTAGGACTTGGACTCAACCTCCCTTGGAATGGTTGACCTTAAACGGACTTCAACCGCCCTAGGAATGGTTGAAAGTCCCCAACCGCCCTAGGAATGGCTGTTGTCAAACACAGTGTACATAAACAACATATATAAATCACATAGCATGCAAATATCCACCCAGCATGGCAATCTCTACGCTACATAAGGTAATCAGAGTAATCCACAGTAGCATGATTTGCTACTTAAACTCTATCCGAAGATAGACCCACTCACCAATTACCAGCAACTGAAGATTCTCAGAGGTCTAATCTTTCTAAGTCTTCTCTTTCTCTTTTCCACCTGAGAATTTGATACAATCAAGTCAGTAATCATGTCTTGATATTATCCCAACAACAAGACAATAACATCAATAAACAAGCACTTGAACACTTAATCAATCTGACCTGTCAACCGTACGAGTGACACTCATCCGCACGTCTGAGAAACCTCAACCATGCAGTTGACACCTCACTCGTACGTTTGGTCATTGGCCAAATATCTAATTAGACAACAGTAGATCCGTACGGTCGACCACACGAGTGACATGTAACACCCGCGTTTTGGGCCTAGTTGAAATGACCATTTTACCCTTGTGTATGACGTAATTAGTGATTTTAGTAATTATATGTTTATAATTATTTGGTGTTTTAGTTGAGACCAGTTTGTGACAAGGATCACAGAACATGTTTGTTTATTTAATTTGGACTCCGTTAGGGCCGCCTAACGAGGTATGAAAGATTTTAGATAACTGGTAAATACCCGTGTGTTATGGAGTATGGGGTTTTAACCCCAAATAAGTGTATTGTGCTGCCCTTTCCTCTCATTTTCTCCATCTCTCTAGAAATTTCCCAATAACACACCGTACCTTCATCCCTCCCATCTACCAAACCCTAATCCTTAAACATTGATCTTGAGCTCAAATTGGTGTTAGAATCGTGTTTGTTATCATTTACTGAGTCTATCAAGGTAAGTAACATGTGTTTTTGTGTTCAATTCGTTGTTAAATTCATGTTTTTGTGTGAGTTTTGTAAAAAATCTTGAATTTGTGTCAAAACATGTGATTTAAGTGTTGTTTTGGTCAAATTGTTGTGGGTTTTGAGTCTATAACAAGTAGTGAACAAGTTGTGGTCGATTTTGGTATTTAAAATGAGCTCTAGATCGAGATTTGAGGATTTCATCTTGAAGTCCGTAGCCTTTGTTCAGGTTCTGAGGAAGATGAACACAGTCGGCCGACGGTTAATCGACAGTCGACCGACTGAGGGTTCAACCGACCGATTGTTTAGTGAACAGACCGACTGAGATTTACCTTCAGCCGATTGATGTAATACCAAATGAATCGACCGACTGGAAAGGTCAGTCGACCGGTTGTGTCGACAGTCGACCGACTGTCAGTGTCAGTCAACCGACTGAGTGTCCAGGGCAGAATATTTACCAAAGTGCCATTTTCTAGCTGTTATGCTGCCCGTTTGTATTTTGGTGTTCAGAATGTAAATTTTGAAAGTGCATAAGTGTAAAGTAGAGGTTTTTGTGGCGCTTTTGCACCTGATTTGCTGTATTGTGTTGTTTTGTGTTAACGAATAGAAACTAACTTGATTTGCCTTATGTTCAGGTGATAAGGATAAGGAAGAAGCTCAGTGATAGTTTATCTGAGCTGGTTGCTGGTAATCAGTGAGTGGGATTATCTCTGGGTGTAGTATAGAGTAGCAAGTTGCGCTACTATGTTTATATTGTTGATAGTTGCCATGATTAGTAGTTATGTTGTATAGTTGATCGCAGTTAAGGTTGCCATGCTTTTAGTAGTATTAGTTGCCTGTAGTAGTAGTAGTAGTAGTAGTAGTAGTAGTAGTAGTAGTAGTAGTAGTAGTAGTAGTAGTTGACAGGTTGTATGTGCACAAGTTGTTATTGTTGTTGTTGTTGGAACCTATTGTTGCTAGGTTCAGCTCAGAGAGGTCAACCTAGTTGTGGTTGGGTCTAGTTGGCTACTGTTTGTTGAGTATAGTGCTGAATGACGCATCACCTGCGTGTGGATGACTATACTGGGGATTCAGTAGTAAAGACTATCGATAGACGCTAGACTGATCAGCTAGTGGTCGTGTGCCCGTACAAGCCGCCGATCCTCTAGTTGGAGCACAGTTGCTAGTTGTTGTTTGTGTATGTGGTTGCATATAGCTGTTGATATAGGAGTACAAGTTAGTACTGTATGCTAGACCTTTTGATAGTTCCATTCACTTAGCCTTGTGTTAACCCCTCACCTCCTCCCTTGCAGGTTTTGGATCTTAGTGCTGGTAGTGACGGGAGTCGGGTTGAAGATATGTTTGACAAGACGAACTCTGATGTTTTAAGTTTTGTAAATATGTAACTAGTCGTTTAACGTAACACCTGTGGTTTGTAATAAAGTAATTAACTTATGATTTGTGATAGTCATGTTTGTAACTAACTAAGGGTATTTACGTAAACTCAGTCTTCCACTGTGATTTAAAAAATAATAATTTAAGGTGTTACAACTTGGTATCAGAGCATAGGTTTGGCCGCATGTACATTGTGTTGAATGTCATGTTCCCAAACCTTGTTTTGTGTCAAACATATCTGAGGGGACGAGTTAAGTGAATGTAGGGATTACATGCGTTAGTTGGTAGGTACTAACATGTTTTCCACTAAGCGTTTGTGTGAGTTGTTGTGGTAGTGCAGATATGGCAGATAATACAGGAAACACAACTGGTCCGTCAGCCCCCGGAACATTCAGAGCTTCAGATGAAGACGGGTATGTGTCAGAAGATAATCCGCAGGAACAAATTCTAGATTTGAGAAGTCAGTTAAAGGAAGCAAATGATCGAATAAAAGAATTAGAACAAAGTCAGGTAATAGTGAATCCAAGTGGTAGTGTACCGAATCAGATGTTTAGTGGGTATCCGGTGCAGTCAAATATGTATCAGCAAACTGGAAGTGCTTTCCAACAACAACAATAGTTACCACCTCAGTATCAATTTCCTCAACAGTATCAGGTGCCACCTCAGTTTAATCAACAGTTTCCAAATCAGATGTGGGGTCCGTATCAGATGCCGATGTTTCCACAACCGAAGAAATGTACCTTCAAACAGTTTATGAATTGTAATCCACCAGAGTACTCAGGAAGTTCTAACCCAACGGTAACCCTTAACTGGTTAAGAGAGATAGAAAAGGTTTTTGAGGCCTGTCAGTGCGAACCAGAATTACAGGTTATTTATGCTAGCCGTATGTTGGAAAATAGGGCAATGGTTTAGTGGGATACGGTTATTTCAAGTATACCGAAAGAGCAAGTGAACATGATTACTTGGGAACAATTTTATAGTAAAGTTTGTGAACAGCATTGTTCGTCAGATGATCTCAATCGAATTAAGACAGAGTTTTTGGCAATGAAAATGACTCCTCAGATGACGATAGATGAGGTAATTGAGCAGTATATGGATAAATTAAGGTTTGTTCAACAGTGGGTTCCAGATGAACAGTCCAGAATTTAGCATTTTGTAAATATAATTTTACCAGAGTACAGAACAATGGTTAAGATGGCGACGACGTTATCGCAAGCATTTGTTATGGCCAAGATGGTAGAGGATGATGTCAGAGCAACAAGGAATAGAATAGTAGGTTATGAGATGCCACAACAAGATCAGGTGATGAGTCAGTCGGACTCTAGGTCAAAGAAGTCAGTTAAGTTGAAACAGAAAAGTGGGTCAGAACAGAGTGGGTCAGCGTCAACTCAGAATTCTTGGTGTTATAGTTGTAGATCATCTCATAGTGGTCCTTGTTCAGATTCAACCAAAAGATGTTTGAGATGTGGTATTGTGAGACACGAGATTCGGATTTGTTCGTTCCAAGAGGATGTATGTTGGAGATGTCATCGAGTGGGGCATAGGTCAGCTCAATGTCCGTATGTAAGAGGATCAGGTTCTGAGGCGGGGCCAGGAGCGCAGTCGGGATCGGTAGGTGGATCTTCTGGTTCTCCAATAGGGCAGAAAAGAAAGAATTCACCTACGGTAACAGCAAGAGCTTATCAGATTGTTGCAGATGCAGATGTTGAATATGATGTGAATACTGGTATGCTTCAAAATCTTCATACTGTTTAGATATATATATGTATATGATTGTGCGTATATATATATATGTGTGTTAGATTGGTAGATGTTGTTAGTAGTGTTCGATTTATTTGTTGCATTATGTTGCTTATGTTTTGGTTGCGACCCTTGTGTACCATGTGGGGTAAGGGTGACCCTTAGGTTGACTTTTTGGGATTGAAGACCGTGACTTTGATAGAGATGCGTTTGGTATCTTTATGGAGTGGACATTTGGATGACAGAAATTTGATAGATAGTAACACGAGTATGAGTGATATGCCGATAGTGGACTTTATTGACCAGATATTTCCTATGCTTGTTGGATGTGTAATGATGTTGGTAGATTATAGTTGAACACTTGATAGATAGTGTTTTAATATCCATGATTGGACAGATGGTGCAATTGATTAATTATAAAGTAGTTAAATTAATTACCGATGCTTATTGAGGAGATTGATTGGACATAAGTTAGTGAATCAGAGAAGTAGAATTTTTCCGTTACGAGCAACTCAGAATGAAGGTATGATTTAGGATAATATGCTTGTATCCGGCCAACAAAAGTATATTATGATAAATCATACGGAATTTCTGGGAAGCTGAAGGAAAATTAGGTAGCCTGTGCTATATTGGATTGTGATGTGACTGGACATGAGACAAATAACGTGTGAAGTTCTGTTGACTTAATAGGTAATTTCGTGGATATATGTACAGATTTTAGCATGATAACTAATTCAATTGCCTAAGCTTGGGATAATTGTGAAAAGTGGACTGTATAAAGAGTTGAATTGGATGACCGATCGTGAAATTTATGATACAGAATGGCGTAGAAACATAAATTTGACTCTGATTATTTGACTTGATCGTGTAATTTGATGGCTTAGGTGGATTAACGAACGTTGATCGATGAAGATTGTGACAAATTATTTTGTATAGGGAGTGTATTGATGTCAAGAATCTCGTTTCCCTATGCAATTATGGTGGATAATGTCGCTTTCGGGAATAAGATCGATAAAGTTAATCGTATGTTTTGGCGGTTCGAGTAACAATTTTGGATTTTGTTGACCATAGTTGAACCCATTCCGTGGACGGAATCTCTTTTAAGGAGGGTAGATTTGTAACACCCGCGTTTTGGGCCTAGTTAAAATGTCTATTTTACCCTTGTGTATGGCGTAATTAGTGATTTTAGTAATTATATATTTATAATTATTTGGTGTTTTAGTTGAGACCAGTTTGTGACATGGGTCACAGAACAGGTTTGTTTATTTAATTTGAACTCCGTTAGGGCCGCCTAACAAGGTACGAAAGATTTTAGATAACTGGTAAATACCCGTGTGTTGTGGGGTATGGGGTTTTAACCCCAAATAAGTGTATTGTGCTGCCCTTTCCTCTCATTTTCTCCATCTCTCTAGAAATTTCCCAAAAACACACCGTACATTCATCCCTCCCATCTACCAAACCCTAATCCTTAAACATTGAACTTGAGCTCAAATTGGTGTAAGAATCGTGTTTGTTATCGTTTACTGAGTCTATCAAGGTAAATAACATGTTTTTGTGTGTTCAATTTGTTGTTAAATTCATGGTTTTGTGTGAGTTTTGTAAAAAGCTTGAATTTGTGTCAAAACATGTGATTTAAGTGTTGTTATGGTCAAATTGTTGTCGGTTTTGAGTCTATAACAAGTAGTGAACAAGTTGTGGTCGATTTTGGTATTTAAAACGAGCTCTAGATCGAGATTTGAGGATTTCATCGTGAAGTCCGTAGCCTTTGTTCAGTTTCTGAGGAAGATTAACACAGTCGGTCGACAGTCGACCGACTGAGGGTTCAACCGACCGATTATTTAGTGAACCGACCGACTGAGATTTACCTTCGGCCGATTGATGTAATACCAAATGAATCGACCGACTGGAAAGGTCAGTCGACCGGTTGTGTCGACAGTCAACCGACTGTCAGTGTCAGTAGACCGACTGAGTGTCCAGGGCAGAATATTTACGAAAGTGCCATTTTCTAGCTGTTATGCTGCCCGTTTGTATTTTGGTGTTCAGAATATAAATTTTGAAAGTGCATAAGTGTTAAGTACAGACTTTTGTGGCGCTTTTGATACTGATTTGCTGTATTGTCTTGTTTTGTGTTAACGGATAGAAACTAACTTGATTTGCCTTATGTTCAGGTGATAAGGATAAGGAAGAAGCTCAGTGATAGTTTATTTGAGCTGGTTGCTGGTAATCGGTGAGTGGGATTATCTCTGGGTGTAGTATAGAGTAGCAAGTTGCGCTACTATGTTTATATTGTTGATAGTTGCCATGATTAGTAGTTATGTTGTATAGTTGATCGCAGTTAAGGTTGCCATGCTTTTAGTAGTATTAGTTGCCTGTAGTAGTAGTAGTAGTTGACTGGTTGTATGTGCACAAGTTGTTGTTGTTGTTGTTGTTGTTGTTGTTGTTGTTGTTGTTGTTGTTGTTGGAACCTATTGTTGCTAGGTTCAGCTCAGAGAGGTCAACCTAGTTGTAGTTGGGTCTAGTTGGCTACTGTTTGTTGAGTATAGTGCTGAATGACGCATCACCTGCGTGTGGATGACTATACTGGGGATTCAGTAGTAAAGACTATCGGTAGACGCTAGACTGATCAGCTAGTGGTCGTGTGCCTGTACAAGCCGCCGATCCTCTAGTTGGAGCACAGTTGCTAGTTGTTGTTTGTGTATGTGGTTGCATATAGGTATTGATATAGGAGTACAAGTTGATACTGTATGCTAGACCTTTTGATAGTTCTATTCACTTAGCCTTGTGCTAACCCCTCACCTCCTCCCTTGCAGGTTTTGGATCTTAGTGCTGGTAGTGGCGGGAGTCGGGTTGAAGATATGTTTGACAAGACGAACTCTGATGTTTTAAGTTTTGTAAATATGTAACTAGTCGTTTAACGTAACACCTGTGGTTTGTAAGAAAGTAATTAACTCATGATTTGTGATAGTCATGTTTGTAACTAACTAAGGGTATTTACGTAAACTCAGTCTTCCGCTGTGATTAAAAAAAAAAATTTAAGGTGTTACATGACATATGACTCGTACGAGTCACATCTCAACCGTACGATCCAGCTAGCAAATATAACAGTTCAAGTAACCACTCACTCGTTCAGTTCACCATGCAGTTGACCGCCTCAACCGTACGTGTGAAGGTTCACTCGTGCGGGTGGAGAAGAACAGCAACAACAGCTTTTATGACGGTTTTTAACCCAAAACCACCCAAAGTCATAATATCAAGTTCTAAACCACATCATACAATCATATTATCACTAATTGATAAGTCTATATCATAATCTCCATCAATAGTGACATATAAATGCATGTTACGAAAGACATACGCACTAAAACCTCTTTTTCTGACCAAAATAAAGTTTGATCCGGATTCTTAAAACCTTATCATTGGATAGTAAATCTCAAGACGATTCTAACTGTGATGACCCGGAAATTTCTGACCAAATTTAAACTTAATCTTTGTATGATTAACATTTCCGACACGATAAGCAAAGTCTGTAAAACTGAATCTCAAAATTTTTGAACTACTTTTATATATTTAAATACCCTTCGGTTGTTCTCAACGATTCGTGAACCGTTATATGTAAATAGATACATATATATTTACTATAACTTGAAAACGTAACAAAGTTTTAATTGCATGATACCATACATTAAACTTATTGGTTTATATATCTATTTGAATATACATGATTTCAAGTTATTTAGTAAACGATAGTAATATTCGTTTGTTAATTCGATTGATATTTAGATAAGTGAACTAAAACGTTTAAGATGAACAAGTAAAACACTAATTTGCTACAGTATTTTCAAATTGCTACAGTACCCAAAATGCTACAGGTTTTTCGAAAATCATTATTTGCTACAGTGAAATTGACTTTGCTACAGTGAATTGCTACAGTAAAACACTATTTCAAAATAAATAATATATATATATATATATATATATATATATATATATATATATATATATATATATGTGTGTGTGTGTGTGTGTGTGTATGTATATACTACGAGACGATGATTTATAGAAGCAAATAACCAAAACACTTAATTGATTAAAGCTACACTTAGAGTGACATAGTTATCAATGATTAAGTTTATATTTGGACAAAGGTACGTGTCACAAAATGTAAAATACAAGTTTTCTAAGTGTACGAAAATACATTCGAAAAACCGGAACCAGGAAATAAGTCGAGTGATGACGTACGACTTATCGGAACAAAAATTACAAGTCAACTATGCACGTGAATTTAATATAATATATAATTAATTATATATATTATATTTATATTTATTTAATATGTCGACAAGAGTTAGGACAAAATCATATGTGGGCTGGAATCTGATGCCATGCGATCGCATGGCCACAAGCCTAGAAATCCATGCGATCGCATGGAGGCAAAAATCTGGCCAAGTCTATAAAAGGCCACGAGTTATGCCCGAATTCTTACACCTTCATATTTATTTCTTTCTTTCTCTCTGATATATATATTTATATTATTATTTATATTATTATTATTATTATTAATATTATTATTAAGGTTAATATTATTATTAATCTTATTATTATTATTATTAGTATTATACATAAAATACTACGACGAGGTTATGTCCAAACGATTTCAAAAATGGTTTTCGAGCGGGATAAAGCTAAGGAAACTATGGGTTATAGCTATGGAGGTTATGGGTAATATTCGTGGGTAATATTCACAAGTCAAACCTAGTGTTTATCATCTCCATTACGTCTACGTACTTTCCTACAATATTGAATCTCAATATTGATACGTTGAGATCTACGATTATTTGGTAATTCGAGTTTCGATAACATTTTGGTGAACGACTTTATATGCTGCTAAGGTGAGTTTCATTGATCCCTTTTTAATTGTTTTTGCAATATATATTTTTGGGCTGAGAATACATGCAATTTATTTTAAACGCAATGGATACAAGTACATACTTAATTCTACACTGAGTTTGAACCGAAAATCCCTTAGCTTTGGTAACTAGTAACTGCCGGTTATAAGAACTGGTGGGCGTGAGTAGTTGTATATGGATCCATAGGTCTTGATATCCCTGTCCGAGCTAGAGCACTAGCCTTTTAAAGGACGTATGCTATTTGAGAAGCGTACACGTTGGTTTGCGTGTATTATTAAGATGATTATACAAAGGGTACAAATTATATATACGTTAAAGTTTAGTTACCAGGGTGCTCAATTTCGTAGAATCTTTTGATAAACGTTTCTGGATGAAACAACTGAAATCTTGTGATCCACCTGTATATACAGATTATGCGCAACATTAAAACTATGAACTCACCAACCTTTGTGTTGACACTTGTTAGCATGTTTATTCTCAGGTTCCCAAGAAGTCTTCCGCTGTTTGCTTATATGTTAGACCAGCTATGTGCATGGAGTCATACATGGCATATTTTTCAAGAAAACGTTGTATTCACCAAATCATTATCATGTATCTTATTTTGACTGCATTGTCAACGGAAGTATTATTGTAAATTATTATATTACGGTGATTGTCTATATGTAGAAATCATCAGATGTCGAAAACCTTTGATTTAAATATTCATTTATGGTGTGCCTTTTCAAAAGAATGCAATGTTTACAAAACGTATCATATAGAGGTCAAATACCTCGCAATGAAATCGATGAATGACGTGTTCGTCCAAGTGGATTTGGAGTGATCGTCACACCAACGATAGTTTATTCATCGAAAACGGAGTTACGATTTGAAAGTTACGCCCTTTTCAATTTTACCAAAAGCTGACCAGTGCTCAACCGCGTGGCTGAGACCTCACACATGCGGTTGAGCACTCAACCGCGTGGTTGAGCCCTCAAACGCGTGCTCAACCGTGTGGGAGCTGATGAATAGCTACAACTCGCTGTTTTTCGCGTTTTTTACTCTAAATCTTGATTTTTGAAAGTTCTTGTAGTGACCCGAACTTTTCCATTATTATATATATTAATTGAGATTGATATTTACATGATTAAATGTTTCCAACATGTTAAGCAATCAAACTTGTTAAGACTTGATTAACTGAAATATGTTTCATATAGACAATTGACCACCCAAGTTGACCGGTGATTCACGAACGATAAAACTTGTAAAAACTATATGATGACATATATATGGATATATATATAGTTAACATGATACTATGATAAGTAAACATATCATTAAGTATATTAACAATGAACTACATATGTAAAAATAAGACTCCTAACTTAATGATTTTTAAACGAGACATATATGTAACGATTATCGTTGTAAAGACATTTAATGTATATATTGAAATGTCCCGTTCTTATTGATTAAAAACGTTCCATATTAATTGATTTCGTTGCGAGGTTTTGACCTCTATATGAGACGTTTTTCAAAGACTGCATTCATTTTTAAAACAAACCATAACCTTTATTTCATAAATAAAGGTTTAAAAAGCTTTACGTAGATTATCAAATAATGATAATCTAAAATATCCTGTTTACACACGGCCATTACATAATGGTTTACAATACAAATATGTTACATCGAAATCAGTTTCTTGAATGCAGTTTTTACACAATATCATACAAACATGGACTCCAAATCTTGTCCTTATTTTAGTATGCAACAGCGGAAGCTCTTAATATTCACCTGAGAATAAACATGCTTTAAACGTCAACAAAAATGTTGGTGAGTTATAGGTTTAACCTATATATATCAAATCGTAACAATAGACCACAAGATTTCATATTTCAATACACATCCCATACATAGAGATAAAAATCATTCATATGGTGAACACCTGGTAACCGACATTAACAAGATGCATATATAAGAATATCCCCATCATTCCGGGACACCCTTCAGATATGATATAAATTTCGAAGTACTAAAGCATCCAGTACTTTGGATGGGGTTTGTTAGGCCCAATAGATCTATCTTTAGGATTCGCGTCAATTAGGGTGTCTGTTCCCTAATTCTTAGATTACCAGACTTAATAAAAAGGGGCATATTCGATTTCGATAATTCAACCATAGAATGTAGTTTCACGTACTTGTGTCTATTTTGTAAATCATTTATAAAACCTGCATGTATTCTCATCCCAAAAATATTAGATTTTAAAAGTGGGACTATAACTCACTTTCACAGATTTTTACTTCGTCGGGAAGTAAGACTTGGCCACTGGTTGATTCACGAACCTATAACAATATATACATATATATCAAAGTATGTTCAAAATATATTTACAACACTTTTAATATATTTTGATGTTTTAAGTTTATTAAGTCAGCTGTCCTCGTTAGTAACCTACAACTAGTTGTCCACAGTTAGATGTACAGAAATAAATTGTTAAATATTATCTTGAATCAATCCACGACCCAGTGTATACGTATCTCAGTATTGATCACAACTCAAACTATATATATTTTGGAATCAACCTCAACCCTGTATAGCTAACTCCAACATTCACATATAGAGTGTCTATGGTTGTTCCGAAATATATATAGATGTGTCGACATGATAGGTCGAAACATTGTATACGTGTCTATGGTATCTCAAGATTACATAATATACAATACAAGTTGATTAAGTTATGGTTGGAATAGATTTGTTACCAATTTTCACGTAGCTAAAATGAGAAAAATTATCCAATCTTGTTTTACCCATAACTTCTTCATTTTAAATCCGTTTTGAGTGAATCAAATTGTTATGGTTTCATATTGAACTCTATTTTATGAATCTAAACAGAAAAGTATAGGTTTATAGTCGGAAAAATAAGTTACAAGTCGTTTTTGTAAAGGTAGTCATTTCAGTCGAAAGAACGACGTCTAGATGACCATTTTAGAAAACATACTTCCACTTTGAGTTTACTCATAATTTTTGGATATAGTTTCATGTTCATAATAAAAATCATTTTCTCAGAATAACAACTTTAAAATCAAAGTTTATCATAGTTTTTAATTAACTAACCCAAAACAGCCCGCGGTGTTACTACGACGGCGTAAATCCGGTTTTACGGTGTTTTTCGTGTTTCCAGGTTTTAAATCATTAAGTTAGCATATCATATAGATATAGAACATGTGTTTAGTTGATTTTAAAAGTCAAGTTAGAAGGATTAACTTTTATTTGCGAACAAGTTTAGAATTAACTAAACTATGTTCTAGTGATTACAAGTTTAAACCTTCGAATAAGATAGCTTTATATGTATGAATCGAATGATGTTATGAACATCATTACTACCTTAAGTTCCTTGGATAAACCTACTGGAAAAGAGAAAAATGGATCTAGCTTCAATGGATCCTTGGATGGCTCGAAGTTCTTGAAGCAGAATCATGACACGAAAACAAGTTCAAGTAAGATCATCACTTGAAATAAGATTGTTATAGTTATAGAAATTGAACCAAAGTTTGAATATGATTATTACCTTGTATTAGAATGATAACCTACTGTAAGAAACAAAGATTTCTTGAGGTTGGATGATCACCTTACAAGATTGGAAGTGAGCTAGCAAACTTGAAAGTATTCTTGATTTTATGAAACTATAACTTTTGGAATTTATGAAGAACACTTAGAACTTGAAGATAGAACTTGAGAGAGATAAATTAGATGAAGAAAATTGAAGAATGAAAGTGTTTGTAGGTGTTTTTGGTCGTTGGTGTATGGATTAGATATAAAGGATATGTAATTTTGTTTTCATGTAAATAAGTCATGAATGATTACTCATATTTTTGTAATTTTATGAGATATTTCATGCTAGTTGCCAAATGATGGTTCCCACATGTGTTAGGTGACTCACATGGGCTGCTAAGAGCTAATCATTGGAGTGTATATACCAATAGTACATACATCTAAAAGCTGTGTATTGTACGAGTACGAATACGGGTGCATACGAGTAGAATTGTTGATGAAACTGAATGAGGATGTAATTGTAAGCATTTTTGTTAAGTAGAAGTATTTTGATAAGTGTATTGAAGTCTTTCAAAAGTTTATAAATACATATTAAAACACTACATGTATATACATTTTAACTGAGTCGTTAAGTCATCGTTAGTCGTTACATGTAAGTGTTGTTTTGAAACCTTTAGGTTAACGATCTTGTTAAATGTTGTTAACCCAATGTTTATAATATCAAATGAGATTTTAAATTATTATATTATCATGATATTATCATGTATGAATATCTCTTAATATGATATATATACATTAAATGTCTTTACAACGATAATCGTTACATATATGTCTCGTTTAAAAATCATTAAGTTAGTAGTCTTGTTTTTACATATGTAGTTCATTGTTAATATACTTAATGATATGTTTACTTATCATAGTATCATGTTAACTATATATATATCCATATATATGTCATCATATAGTTTTTACAAGTTTTAACGTTCGTGAATCACCGGTCAACTTGGGTGGTCAATTGTCTATATGAAACATATTTCAATTAATCAAGTCTTAACAAGTTTGATTGCTTAACATGTTGGAAACATTTAATCATGTAAATATCAATCTCAATTAATATATATAAACATGGAAAAGTTCGGGTCACTACAGTACCTACCCGTTAAATAAATTTCGTCCCGAAATTTTAAGCTGTTGAAGGTGTTGACGAATCTTCTGGAAATAGATGCAGGTATTTCTTCTTCATCTGATCTTCACGCTCCCAGGTGAACTCGGGTCCTCTACGAGCATTCCATCGAACCTTAACAATTGGTATCTTGTTTTGCTTAAGTCTTTTAACCTCACGATCCATTATTTCGACGGGTTCTTCGATGAATTGAAGTTTTTCGTTTATTTGGATTTCATCTAACGGAATAGTGAGATCTTCTTTAGCAAAACATTTCTTTAAATTCGAGACGTGGAAAGTGTTATGTACAGCCGCGAGTTGTTGAGGTAACTCTAGTCGGTAAGCTACTGGTCCGACACGATCAATAATCTTGAATGGTCCAATATACCTTGGATTTAATTTCCCTCGTTTACCAAATCAAACAACGCCTTTCCAAGGTGCAACTTTAAGCATGACCATCTCTCCAATTTCAAATTCTATATCTTTTCTTTTAATGTCAGCGTAGCTCTTTTGTCGACTTTGGGCGGTTTTCAACCGTTGTTGAATTTGGATGATCTTCTCGATAGTTTCTTGTATAATCTCCGGACCCGTAATCTGTCTATCCCCCACTTCACTCCAACAAATCGGAGACCTGCACTTTCTACCATAAAGTGCTTCAAACGGCGCCATCTCAATGCTTGAATGGTAGCTGTTGTTGTAGGAAAATTCTGCTAACGGTAGATGTCGATCCCAACTGTTTCCGAAATCAATAACACATGCTCGTAGCATGTCTTCAAGCGTTTGTATCATCCTTTCGCTCTGCCCATCAGTTTGTGGATGATAGGCAGTACTCATGTCTAGACGAGTTCCTAATGCTTGCTGTAATGTCTGCCAGAATCTTGAAATAAATCTGCCATCCCTATCAGAGATAATAGAGATTGGTATTCCATGTCTGGAGATGACTTCCTTCAAATACAGTTGTGCTAACTTCTCCATCTTGTCATCTTCTCTTATTGGCAAGAAGTGTGCTGATTTGGTGAGACGGTCAACTATTACCCAAATAGTATCAAAACCACTTGCAGTCCTTGGCAATTTAGTGATGAAATCCATGGTAATGTTTTCCCATTTCCATTCCGGGATTTCGGGTTGTTGAAGTAGACCTGATGGTTTCTGATGCTCAGCTTTGACCTTAGAACACGTCAAACATTCTCCTACGTATTTAGCAACATCGGCTTTCATACCCGGCCACCAAAAATGTTTCTTGAGATCCTTGTACATCTTCCCCGTTCCAGGATGTATTGAGTATCTGGTTTTATGAGCTTCTCTAAGTACCATTTCTCTCATATCTCCAAATTTTGGTACCCAAATCCTTTCAGCCCTATACCGGGTTCCGTCTTCCCAAATATTAAGAAGCTTCTCCGATCCTTTGGGTATTTCATCCTTTAAATTTCCCTCTTTTAAAAATCCTTGTTGCGCCTCCTTTATTTGAGTAGTAATGTTATTATGAATCATTATATTCATAGATTTTACTCGAATGGGTTCTCTATCCTTCCTGCTCAAGGCATCGGCTACCACATTTGCCTTCCCCGGGTGGTAACGAATCTCAAAGTCGTAATCATTCAATAATTCAATCCACCTACGCTGCCTCATATTCAGTTGTTTCTGATTAAATATGTGTTGAAGACTTTTGTGGTCGGTATATATAATACTTTTGACCCCATATAAGTAGTGCTTCCAAGTCTTTAATGCAAAAACAACCGTGCCTAATTCCAAATCATGCGTCGTATAATTTTGTTCGTGAATCTTCAATTGTCTAGACGCATAAGCAATCACCTTCATTCGTTGCATTAATACACAACCGAGACCTTGCTTTGATGCTTCACAATAAATCACAAAATCATCATTCCCTTCAGGCAATGACAATATAGGTGCCGTAGTTAGCTTTTTCTTCAATAACTGAAACGCTTTCTCTTGTTCATCATTCCATTCAAATTTCTTCCCTTTATGCGTTAATGCAGTCAAGGGTTTTGCTATTCTGGAAAAGTCTTGGATGAACCTTCTGTAGTAACCAGCTAGTCCTAAAAACTGGCGTATGTGTTTCGGAGTTTTCGGGGTTTCCCACTTTTCAACAGTTTCTATCTTTGCCGGATCCACCTTAATACCTTCTTTGTTCACTATGTGACCGAGGAATTGAACTTCTTCCAACCAAAATGCACACTTTGAAAACTTAGCGTACAATTCTTCCTTCCTCAATACTTCTAACACCTTTCTCAAATGTTCACCGTGTTCTTGGTCATTCTTTGAGTAAATAAGTATGTCATCAATGAAAACAATGACAAACTTGTCAAGGTATGGTCCACACACTCGGTTCATAAGGTCCATGAACACAGCTGGTGCATTAGTTAAACCAAACGGCATGACCATAAACTCGTAATGACCATAACGTGTTCTGAAAGCAGTCTTTGGAATATCATCTTCTTTCACCCGCATTTGATGATACCCGGAACGTAAGTCAATCTTTGAATAAACAGACGAGCCTTGTAGTTGATCAAATAAGTCATCGATTCTCGGTAGTGGGTAGTGGTTCTTGATGGTAAGTTTGTTCAACTCTCGGTAGTCGATACACAACCTGAATGTACCATCTTTCTTCTTGACAAACAAAACAGGAGCTCCCCACGGTGATGTGCTTGGTCGAATGAAACCACGCTCTAAAAGTTCTTGTAATTGGCTTTGTAGTTCTTTCATCTCGCTGGGTGCGAGTCTGTAAGGAGCACGAGCTATTGGTGCAGCTCCTGGTACAAGATCTATTTGAAATTCAACGGATCGATGTGGGGGTAATCCCGGTAATTCTTTCGGAAATACATCGGGAAATTCTTTTGTGACGGGAACATCATTGATGCTCTTTTCTTCAGTTTGTACTTTCTCGACGTGTGCTAGAACAGCATAGCAACCTTTTCTTATTAGTTTTTGTGCCTTCAACTTACTAATAAGATGTAGCTTCGTGTTGCCCTTTTCTCCGTACACCATTAAGGGTTTTCCTTTTTCTCGTATAATGCGAATTGCATTTTTGTAACAAACGATCTCCGCTTTCACTTCTTTCAACCAGTCCATACCGATTATCACATCAAAACTCCCTAACTCTACTGGTATCAAATCAATCTTAAATGTTTCGCTAACCAGTTTAATTTCTCGATTCCGACATATATTATCTGCTGAAATTAATTTACCATTTGCTAATTCGAGTAAAAATTTACTATCCAAAGGCGTCAATGGACAACTTAATTTAGCACAAAAATCTCTACTCATATAGCTTCTATCCGCACCCGAATCAAATAAAACGTAAGCAGATTTATTGTCAATAAGAAACGTACCCGTAACAAGCTCCGGGTCTTCCTGTGCCTCTGCCGCATTAATATTGAAAACTCTTCCACGGCCTTGTCCATTCGTGTTCTCCTGGTTCGGGCAATTTCTAATAATGTGGCCCGGTTTTCCACATTTATAACAAACTACATTGGCATAACTTGCTCCGACACTACTTGCTCCGCCATTACTCGTTCCGACACCATTTGTTCCTTTCGTTCTATTAACCCCTGGTCCGTAGACCTCACACTTCGCCGAGCTATGACCATTTCTTTTACACTTGTTGCAAAATTTGGTGCAGAACCCCGAGTGATTCTTTTCACACCTTTGCCATAGCTGTTTCTGATTGTTGTTGTTGTTGCCGTTATTATTGTTGTTGGGATGATTGTTGTAGTTGCTGTTGTTGTTGTTGTTGTTGTTGTTGTTGTTGTTGTTGTTGGGCCGTTTGTTGTAGTTGCGATTGATGTTGCGATTATTGTTGTAATTGCTGTTGTTGTTGTATTGGTGATTCTTATCACCGTTTTCCTCCCACTTTCTTTTGACTTGCTTCACATTGCCTCTTCAGCAGTCTGTTCTTTAATTCTTTCTTCAATTTGGTTCACGAGTTTGTGAGCCATTCTACATGCCTGTTGTATGGAGGCGGGCTCGTGTGAACTTATATCTTCTTGGATTCTTTCCGGTAATCCTTTCACAAACGCGGCGATCTTCTCTTCCTCATCTTCGAATGCTCCCGGACACAATAGGCACAATTCTGTGAATCGTCTTTCGTACGTGGTAATATCAAATCCTTGGGTTCGTAACCCTCTAAGTTCTGTCTTGAGCTTATTGACCTCGGTTCTGGGACGGTACTTCTCGTTCATCAAGTGCTTGAATGCTGACCACGGTAGTGCGTACGCATCGTCTTATCCCACTTGCTCTAGATAGGTATTCCACCATGTTAACGCAGAACCTGTGAAGGTATGCGTAGCGTACTTTACTTTGTCCTCTTCAGTACACTTACTTATGGCAAACACCGATTCGACCTTCTCGGTCCACCGTTTCAATCCGATCGGTCCTTCGGTTCCATCAAATTCCAAAGGTTTGCAGGCAGTGAATTCTTTGTAGGTGCATCCTACACGATTTCCTGTACTGCTAGATCCAAGGTTATTATTGGTATGTAGCGCAGCCTGTACTGCGGCTATGTTTGAAGCTAGAAAAGTACGGAATTCCTCTTCATTCATATTCACGGTGTGTCGAGTAGTCAGTGCCATTTCCTTCAAAATAGTTAAATGGAACAAGTTAATCATACAGAATATTAAGAGTAGTTAATAGTATTTCGTAGCATAATATGAACTCATTTATAAAAGTTTTTTCTTCATATTAGCGTTTTATAAGTTTAAATTCGGGTAGTACCTACCCGTTAAGTTCATACTTAGTAGCTAATATACAATTCAACTACTACAATTCTATATGAAAAACTGATTATAATAATATTTCGCGTTCAAACTTTTATACAATATTTTACAAACTTACAATACCGATTATTTTACATAAAGCATGAAATATAGCACACAATAACTTTGATACAAGATAGTTGTGAAGATAATTCTAGCTAGTACACAAGTCGTTCAGCAAAGGCAATAAAGACACGTAATTCATACGTCCAGAAACAAGTCATGCATTCTGGTTTTACTAGGACTACTTCCCATCCTTGGTCTTGTGCAACATAACCGTTATGGCCGTTGATAAGACAGCGTGTTGTAACGTCATCAAAGGGACGAGGGTTACGTAATGTCCAACAGTCCCGTAATAATCTAAAAACCTCATTTCTTACCCCAATTACCGACTCCGTCACTTGTGGAAACGTTTTGTTTAATAGTTGTAGCCCGATGTTCTTGTTCTCACTTTGGTGAGAAGCGAACATTACTAATCCGTAAGCATAACATGCTTCTTTATGTTGCATGTTAGCCGCTTTTTCTAAATCACGAAGTCCAATATTCGGATATATTGAGTCAAAATAATTTCTTAACCCGTTGCGTAAAATAGCATTTGGGTTCCCCGCAATATATGCGTCAAAGTAAACACATCGTAACTTATGGGTTTCCCAATGTGATATCCCCCATCTTTCAAATGAAAGTCTCTTATAAACCAAGACATTCTTGGAACGTTCTTCGAATGTCTTACAAACTGATCTCGCCTTAAATAGTTGTGCCGAGGAATTCTGGCCGACTCTAGACAAGATTTCATCAATCATGTCTCCGGGTAGGTCTCTTAAAATATTGGGTTGTCTATCCATTTTGTGTTTTTAAACTGTAAAATAGACAAGAGTTAGATTCATAAAAAAAATACTTATTAATACAAGCAATTTTTACATATATCATAAAGCATAAGAACACTATATTACATATATTACACCACACGAATACAACTATCTTATTCCGACTCGCTCGTTTCTTCTTCTTCGGTTTTGGTTCGTTTTGCCAAGTTTCTAGGGATATATGATGTTCCCCTAATACGAGCCGTCGTTGTTCACATTGGTTTAGAAAAACCTGGTGGTTTAGAGGTTCCCGGGTCATTGTTACAACTTAAGGACTTCGGGGGTTGACGATACATATAAAGTTCATCGGGGTTGGAATTAGATTTCTCTATTTTTATGCCCTTTCCCTTATTATTTTCTTTTGCCTTTTTAAATTCAGTTGGGGTAATTTCTATAACATCATCGGAATTCTCGTCGGAATCCGATTCATCGGAGAATTGGTAATCCTCCCAATATTTTGCTTCCTTGGCGGAAACACCATTAACCATAATTAACCTTGGTCGGTTGGTTGAGGATTTTCTTTTACTTAACCGTTTTATTATTTCCCCCACCGGTTCTATTTCTTCATCCGGTTCCGATTCTTCTTCCGGTTCCGATTCTTCTTCCGGTTCCGACTCTTCTTCCGGTTCCTCTTCGGGAACTTGTGAATCAGTCCACGAATCATTCCAATTTACATTTGACTCTTCATTATTATTAGGTGAGTCAATGGGACTTGTTCTAGAGGTAGACATCTATCACATAATATCAAACGCGTTAAGAGATTAATATATCACATAATATTCACATGTTAAAAATATATAGTTTCCAACAAAATTTGTTAAGCAATCATTTTTCAAGTAAACACGGTCGAAGTCCAGACTCACTAATGCATCCTAACAAACTCGATAAGACACACTAATGCAAAATTCTGGTTCTCTAAGACCAACGCTCGGATACCAACTGAAATGTCCCGTTCTTATTGATTAAAAACGTTCCATATTAATTGATTTCGTTGCGAGGTTTTGACCTCTATATGAGACGTTTTTCAAAGACTGCATTCATTTTTAAAACAAACCATAACCTTTATTTCATAAATAAAGGTTTAAAAAGCTTTACGTAGATTATCAAATAATGATAATCTAAAATATCCTATTTACACACGACCATTACATAATGGTTTACAATACAAATATGTTACATCGAAATCAGTTTCTTGAATGCAGTTTTTACACAATATCATACAAACATGGACTCCAAATCTTGTCCTTATTTTAGTATGCAACAGCGGAAGCTCTTAATATTCACCTGAGAATAAACATGCTTTAAACGTCAACAAAAATGTTGGTGAGTTATAGGTTTAACCTATATATATCGAATCGTAACAATAGACCACAAGATTTCATATTTCAATACACATCCCATACATAGAGATAAAAATCATTCATATGGTGAACACCTGGTAACCGACATTAACAAGATGCATATATAAGAATATCCCCATCATTCCGGGACACCCTTCGGATATGATATAAATTTCGAAGTACTAAAGCATCCGGTACTTTGGATGGGGTTTGTTAGGCCCAATAGATCTATCTTTAGGATTCACGTCAATTAGGGTGTCTGTTCCCTAATTCTTAGATTACCAGACTTAATAAAAAGGGGCATATTCGATTTCGATAATTCAACCATAGAATGTAGTTTCACGTACTTGTGTCTATTTTGTAAATCATTTATAAAACATGCATGTATTCTCATCCCAAAAATATTAGATTTTAAAAGTGGGACTATAACTCACTTTCACAGATTTTTACTTCGTCGGGAAGTAAGACTTGGCCACTGGTTGATTCACGAACCTATAACAATATATACATATATATCAAAGTATGTTCAAAATATATTTACAACACTTTTAATATAGTTTGATGTTTTAAGTTTATTAAGTCAGCTGTCCTCGTTAGTAACCTACAACTAGTTGTCCACAGTTAGATGTACAGAAATAAATCGATAAATATTATCTTGAATCAATCCACGACCCAGTGTATACGTATCTCAGTATTGATCACAACTCAAACTATATATATTTTGGAATCAACCTCAACCCTGTATAGCTAACTCCAACATTCACATATAGAGTGTCTATGGTTGTTCCGAAATATATATAGATGTGTCGACATGATAGGTCGAAACATTGTATACGTGTCTATGGTATCTCAAGATTACATAATATACAATACAAGTTGATTAAGTTATGGTTGGAATAGATTTGTTACCAATTTTCACGTAGCTAAAATGAGAAAAATTATCCAATCTTGTTTTACCCATAACTTCTTCATTTTAAATCCGTTTTGAGTGAATCAAATTGCTATGGTTTCATATTGAACTCTATTTTATGAATCTAAACAGAAAAGTATAGGTTTATAGTCGGAAAAATAAGTTACAAGTCGTTTTTGTAAAGGTAGTCATTTCAGTCGAAAGAACGACGTCTAGATGACCATTTTAGAAAACATACTTCCACTTTGAGTTTAATCATAATTTTTGGATATAGTTTCATGTTCATAATAAAAATCATTTTCTCAGAATAACAACTTTAAAATCAAAGTTTATCATAGATTTTAATTAACTAACCCAAAACAGCCCGCGGTGTTACTACGACGGCGTAAATCCGGTTTTACGGTGTTTTTCGTGTTTCCAGGTTTTAAATCATTAAGTTAGCATATCATATAGATATAGTGTAGTGACCCGAACTTTTCCATGTTTATATATATTAATTGATATTGATATTTACATGATTAAATGTTTCCAACATGTTAAGCAATCAAACTTGTTAAGACTTGATTAATTGAAATAGGTTTCATATAGACAATTGACCACCCAAGTTGACCGGTGATTCACGAACGTTAAAACTTGTAAAAAAACTATATGATGACATATATATGGTTATATATATAGTTAACATGATATTATGATAAGTAAACATATCATTAATTATATTAACAATGAACTACATATGTAAAAACAAGACTACTAACTTAATGATTTTGAAACGAGACATATATGTAACGTTTATCGTTGTAACGACATTTAATGTATATATATCATATTAAGAGATATTCGTACATCATAATATCATGATAATATAATAATTTAAAATCTCTTTTGATATTATAAACATTGGGTTAACAACATTTAACAAGATCGTTAACCTAAAGGTTTCAAAACAACACTTACATGTAACGACTAACGATGACTTAACGACTCAGTTAAAATGTATATACATGTAGTGTTTTAATATGTATTTATACACTTTTGAAAGACTTCAATACACTTATCAAAATACTTCTACTTAACAAAAATGCTTACAATTACATCCTCGTTCAGTTTCATCAACAATTCTACTCGTATGCACCCGTATTCGTACTCGTACAATACACAGCTTTTAGATGTATGTACTATTGGTATATACACTCCAATGATCAGCTCTTAGCAGCCCATGTGAGTCACCTAACACATGTGGGAACCATCATTTGGCAACTAGCATGAAATATCTCATAAAATTACAAAAATATGAGTAATCATTCATGACTTATTTACATGAAAACAAAATTACATATCCTTTATATCTAATCCATACACCAACGACCAAAAACACCTACAAACACTTTCATTCTTCAATTTTCTTCATCTAATTGATCTCTCTCAAGTTCTATCTTCAAGTTCTAAGTGTTCTTCATAAATTCCAAAAGTTCTAGTTTCATAAAATCAAGAATACTTTCAAGTTTGCTAGCTCACTTCCAATCTTGTAAGGTGATCATCCAACCTCAAGAAATCTTTGTTTCTTACAGTAGGTTATCATTCTAATACAAGGTAATAATCATATTCAAACTTTGGTTCAATTTCTATAACTATAACAATCTTATTTCAAGTGATGATCTTACTTGAACTTGTTTTCGTGTCATGATTCTGCTTCAAGAACTTCGAGCCATCCAAGGATCCATTGAAGCTAGATCCATTTTTCTCTTTTCCAGTAGGTTTATCCAAGGAAATTAAGGTAGTAATGATGTTCATAACATCATTCGATTCATACATATAAAGCTATCTTATTCGAAGGTTTAAACTTGTAATCACTAGAACATAGTTTAGTTAATTCTAAACTTGTTCGCAAACAAAAGTTAATCCTTCTAACTTGACTTTTAAAATCAACTAAACACATGTTCTATATCTATATGATATGCTAACTTAATGATTTAAAACCTGGAAACACGAAAAACACCGTAAAACCGGATTTACGCCGTCGTAGTAACACCGCGGGCTGTTTTGGGTTAGTTAATTAAAAACTATGATAAACTTTGATTTAAAAGTTGTTATTCTGAGAAAATGATTTTTATTATGAACATGAAACTATATCCAAAAATTATGGTTAAACTCAAAGTGGAAGTATGTTTTCTAAAATGGTCATCTAGACGTCGTTCTTTCGACTGAAATGACTACCTTTACAAAAACGACTTGTAACTTATTTTTCCGACTAGAAACCTATACTTTTTTTGTCTAGATTCATAAAATAGAGTTCAATATGAAACCATAGCAATTTGATTCACTCAAAACGGATTTAAAATGAAGAAGTTATGGGTAAAACAAGATTGGATAATTTTTCTCATTTTAGCTACGTGAAAATTGGTAACAAATCTATTCCAACCATAACTTAATCAACTTGTATTATATATTATGTAATCTTGAGATACCATAGACACGTATACAATGTTTCGACCTATCATGTCGACACATCTATATATATTTCGGAACAACCATAGACACTCTATATGTGAATGTTGGAGTTAGCTATACAGGGTTGAGGTTGATTCCAAATATATATAGTTTGAGTTGTGATCAATACTGAGATACGTATACACTGGGTCGTGGATTGATTCAAGATAATATTTATCGATTTATTTCTGTACATCTAACTGTGGACAACTAGTTGTAGGTTACTAACGAGGACAGCTGACTTAATAAACTTAAAACATCAAAACATATTAAAAGTGTTGTAAATATATTTTGAACATACTTTGATATATATGTATATATTGTTATAGGTTCGTGAATCAACCAGTGGCCAAGTCTTACTTCCCGACGAAGTAAAAATCTGTGAAAGTGAGTTATAGTCCCACTTTTAAAATCTAATATTTTTGGGATGAGAATACATGCAGGTTTTATAAATGATTTACAAAATAGACACAAGTACGTGAAACTACATTCTATGGTTGAATTATCGAAATCGAATATGCCCCTTTTTATTAAGTCTGGTAATCTAAGAATTAGGGAACAGACACCCTAATTGACGCGAATCCTAAAGATAGATCTATTGGGCCTAACAAACCCCATCCAAAGTACCGGATGCTTTAGTACTTCGAAATTTATATCATATCCGAAGGGTGTCCCGGAATGATGGGGATATTCTTATATATGCATCTTGTTATTGTCGGTTACCAGGTGTTCACCATATGAATGATTTTTATCTCTATGTATGGGATGTGTATTGAAATATGAAATCTTGTGGTCTATTGTTACGATTTGATATATATAGGTTAAACCTATAACTCACCAACATTTTTGTTGACGTTTAAAGCATGTTTATTCTCAGGTGAATATTAAGAGCTTCCGCTGTTGCATACTAAAATAAGGACAAGATTTGGAGTCCATGTTTGTATGATATTGTGTAAAAACTGCATTCAAGAAACTGATTTCGATGTAACATATTTGTATTGTAAACCATTATGTAATGGTCGTGTGTAAACAGGATATTTTAGATTATCATTATTTGATAATCTACGTAAAGCTTTTTCAACCTTTATTTATGAAATAAAGGTTATGGTTTGTTTTAAAAAGGAATGCAGTCTTTGAAAAACGTCTCATATAGAGGTCAAAACCTCGCAACGAAATCAATTAATATGGAACGTTTTTAATCAATAAGAACGGGACATTTCAGTTGGTATCAGAGCGTTGGTCTTAGAGAACCAGAAAATTTGCATTAGTGTGTCTTATCGAGTTTGTTAGGATGCATTAGTGAGTCTGGACTTCGACCGTGTTTTCTTTAAAAATGATTGCTTAACATTTTTGTTGGAAACTATATATTTTTAACATATGAATATTATGTGATATATTAATCTCTTAACGTGTTTGATATTATGTGATAGATGTCTACCTCTAGAACAAGTCCCATTGACTCACCTAATAATAATGAAGAGTCAAATGTAAATTGGAATGATTTGTGGACTGATTCACAAGTTCCCGAAGAGGAACCGGAAGAAGAGTCGGAACCGGAAGAAGAATCGGAACCGGAAGAAGAAACGGAACCGGATGAAGAAATAGAACCGGTGGGGGAAATAATAAAACGGTTAAGTAAAAGAAAATCCTCAACCAACCGACCAAAGTTAATTATGGTCAATGGTGTTTCCGCCAAGGAAGCAAAATATTGGGAGGATTACCAATTCTCCGATGAATCGGATTCCGACGAGAATTCCGATGATGTTATAGAAATTACCCCAACTGAATTTAAAAAGGCAAAAGAAAATAATAAGGGAAAGGGCATAAAAATAGAGAAATCTAATTCCAACCCCGATGAACTTTATATGTATCGTCAACCCCCGAAGTCCTTAAGTTGTAACAATGACCCGGGAACCTCTAAACCACCAGGTTTTTCTAAACCAATGTGGACAACGATGGCTCGTATTAGGGGAACATCATATATCCCTAGAAACTTGGCAAAACGAACCAAAACCGAAGAAGAAGAAACGAGCGAGTCGGAATAAGATAGTTGTATTCGTGTGGTGTAATATATGGAATATAGTGTTCTTATGCTTTATGATATATGTAAAAATTGCTTGTATTAATAAGTATTTTTTTTATGAATCTAACTCTTGTCTATTTTACAGTTTAAAAACACAAAATGGATAGACAACCCAATATTTTAAGAGACCTACCCGGAGACATGATTGATGAAATCTTGTCTAGAGTCGGCCAGAATTCTTCGGCACAACTATTTAAGGCGAGATCAGTTTGTAAGACATTCGAAGAACGTTCCAAGAATGTCTTGGTTTATAAGAGACTTTCGTTTGAAAGATGGGGGATATCACATTGGGAAACCCATAAGTTACGATGTGTTTACTTTGACGCATATATTGCGGGGAACCCAAATGCTATTTTACGCAACGGGTTAAGAAATTATTTTGACTCAATATATCCGAATATTGGACTTCGTGATTTAGAAAAAGCGGCTAACATGCAACATAAAGAAGCATGTTATGCTTACGGATTAGTAATGTTCGCTTCTCACCAAAGTGAGAACAAGAACATCGGGCTACAACTATTAAACAAAACGTTTCCACAAGTGACGGAGTCGGTAATTGGGGTAAGAAATGAGGTTTTTAGATTATTACGGGACTGTTGGACATTACGTAACCCTCGTCCCTTTGATGACGTTACAACACGCTGTCTTATCAACGGCCATAACGGTTATGTTGCACAAGACCAAGGATGGGAAGTAGTCCTAGTAAAACCAGAATGCATGACTTGTTTCTGGACGTATGAATTACGTGTCTTTATTGCCTTTGCCGAACGACTTGTGTACTAGCTAGAATTGTCTTCACAACTATCTTGTATCAAAGTTATTGTGTGCTATATTTCATGCTTTATGTAAAATAAGAGGTATTGTAAGTTTGTAAAATATTGTATAAAAGTTTGAACGCGAAATATTATTACAATCAGTTTTTCATATAGAATTGTAGTAGTTGAATCGTATATTAGCTACTAAGTATGAACTTAACGGGTAGGTACTACCCGAATTTAAACTTATAAAACGCTAATATGAAGAAAAAGCTTTTATAAATAAGTTCATATTATGCTACAAAATACTATTAACTACTCTTAATATTCTGTATGATTAACTTGTTCCATTTAACTATTTTGAAGGAAATGGCACCGACTACTCGACACACCGTGAATATGAATGAAGAGGAATTCCGTACTTTTCTAGCTTCAAACATAGCCGCAGTACAGGCTGCGCTACATACCAACAATAACCTTGGATCTAGCAGTACAGGAAATCGTGTAGGATGCACCTACAAAGAATTCACTGCCTGCAAACCTTTAGAATTTGATGGAACCGAAGGACCGATCGGATTGAAACGGTGGACCGAGAAGGTTGAATCGGTGTTTGCCATAAGTAAGTGTACTGAAGAGGACAAAGTGAAGTACGCTACGCATACCTTCACAGGTTCTGCGTTAACATGGTGGAATACCTATCTAGAGCAAGTGGGACAAGATGATGCGTACGCACTACCGTGGTCAGCATTCAAGCACTTGATGAACGAGAAGTACCGTCCCAGAACCGAGGTCAATAAGCTCAAGACAGAACTTAGAGGGTTACGAACCCAAGGATTTGATATTACCACGTACGAAAGACGATTCACAGAATTGTGCCTATTGTGTCCGGGAGCATTCGAAGATGAGGAAGAGAAGATCGACGCGTTTGTGAAAGGATTACCGGAAAGAATCCAAGAAGATATAAGTTCACACGAGCCCGCCTCCATACAACAGGCATGTAGAATGGCTCACAAACTAGTGAACCAGATTGAAGAAAGAATTAAAGAACAGACTGCTGAAGAGGCCAATGTGAAGCAAGTCAAAAGAAAGTGGGAGGAAAACGGTGATAAGAATCACCAATACAACAACAACAGCAATTACAACAATAATCGCAACAATTATCCCAACAATCGCAACATCAATCGCAACTACAACAAACGGCCCAACAACAACAACAACAACAACAACAACAGCAACTACAACAATCATCCCAACAACAATAATAACCGCAACAACAGCAACAATCAGAAGCAACTATGCCAAAGGTGTGAAAAGAATCACTCGGGGTTCTGCACCAAATTTTGCAACAAGTGTAAAAGAAATGGTCATAGCGCGGCGAAGTGTGAGGTCTACGGACCAGGGGTTAATAGAACGAAAGGAACAAATGGTGTCGGAACGAGTAATGGCGGAGCAAGTAGTGTCGGAGCAAGTTATGCCAATGTAGTTTGTTATAAATGTGGAAAACCAGGCCACATTATTAGAAATTGCCCGAACCAGGAGAACACGAATGGACAAGGCCGTGGAAGAGTTTTCAATATTAATGCGGTAGAGGCACAGGAAGACCCGGAGCTTGTTACGGGTACGTTTCTTATTGACAATAAATCTGCTTACGTTTTATTTGATTCGGGTGCGGATAGAAGCTATATGAGTAGAGATTTTTGTGCTAAATTAAGTTGTCCATTGACGCCTTTGGATAGTAAATTTTTACTCGAATTAGCAAATGGTAAATTAATTTCAGCAGATAATATATGTCGGAATCGAGAAATTAAACTGGTTAGCGAAACATTTAAGATTGATTTGATACCAGTAGAGTTAGGGAGTTTTGATGTGATAATCGGTATGGACTGGTTGAAAGAAGTGAAAGCGGAGATCGTTTGTTACAAAAATGCAATTCGCATTATACGAGAAAAAGGAAAACCCTTAATGGTGTACGGAGAAAAGGGCAACACGAAGCTACATCTTATTAGTAATTTGAAGGCACAAAAACTAATAAGAAAAGGTTGCTATGCTGTTCTAGCACACGTCGAGAAAGTACAAACTGAAGAAAAGAGCATCAATGATGTTCCCATTGCAAAAGAATTTCCCGATGTATTTCCGAAAGAATTACCGGGATTACCCCCACATCGATCCGTTGAATTTCAAATAGATCTTGTACCAGGAGCTGCACCAATAGCTCGTGCTCCTTACAGACTCGCACCCAGCGAGATGAAAGAACTGCAAAGCCAATTACAAGAACTTTTAGAGCGTGGTTTCATTCGACCAAGCACATCACCGTGGGGAGCTCCTGTTTTGTTTGTCAAGAAGAAAGATGGTACATTCAGGTTGTGTATCGACTACCGAGAGTTGAACAAACTTACCATCAAGAACCGCTACCCACTACCGAGAATCGACGACTTATTTGATCAACTACAAGGCTCGTCTGTTTATTCAAAGATTGACTTACGTTCCGGATATCATCAAATGCGGGTGAAAGAAGATGATATTCCAAAGACTGCTTTCAGAACACGTTACGGTCATTACGAGTTTATGATCATGCCGTTTGGTTTAACTAATGCACCAGCTGTGTTCATGGACCTTATGAACCGAGTGTGTGGACCATACCTTGACAAGTTTGTCATTGTTTTCATTGATGACATACTTATTTACTCAAAGAATGACCAAGAACACGGTGAACATTTGAGAAAGGTGTTAGAAGTATTGAGGAAGGAAGAATTGTACGCTAAGTTTTCAAAGTGTGCATTTTGGTTGGAAGAAGTTCAATTCCTCGGTCACATAGTGAACAAAGAAGGTATTAAGGTGGATCCGGCAAAGATAGAAACTGTTGAAAAGTGGGAAACCCCAAAAACTCCGAAACACATACGCCAGTTTTTAGGACTAGCTGGTTACTACAGAAGGTTCATCCAAGACTTTTCCAGAATAGCAAAACCCTTGACTGCATTAACGCATAAAGGGAAGAAATTTGAATGGAATGATGAACAAGAGAAAGTGTTTCAGTTATTGAAGAAAAAGCTAACTACGGCACCTATATTGTCATTGCCTGAAGGGAATGATGATTTTGTGATTTATTGTGACGCATCAAAGCAAGGTCTCGGTTGTGTATTAATGCAATGAACGAAGGTGATTGCTTATGCGTCTAGACAATTGAAGATTCACGAACAAAATTATACGACGCATGATTTGGAATTAGGCGCGGTTGTTTTTGCATTAAAGACTTGGAGGCACTACTTATATGGGGTCAAAAGTATTATATATACCGACCACAAAAGTCTTCAACACATATTTAATCAGAAACAACTGAATATGAGGCAGCGTAGGTGGATTGAATTATTGAATGATTACGACTTTGAGATTCGTTACCACCCGGGGAAGGCAAATGTGGTAGCCGATGCCTTGTGCAGGAAGGATAGAGAACCCATTCGAGTAAAATCTATGAATATAATGATTCATAATAACATTACTACTCAAATAAAGGAGGCGCAACAAGGAGTTTTAAAAGAGGGAAATTTAAAGGATGAAATACCCAAAGGATCGGAGAAGCATCTTAATATTCGGGAAGACGGAACCCGGTATAGGGCTGAAAGGATTTGGGTACCAAAATTTGGAGATATGAGAGAAATGGTACTTAGAGAAGCTCATAAAACCAGATACTCAATACATCCTGGAACGGGGAAGATGTACAAGGATCTCAAGAAACATTTTTGGTGGCCGGGTATGAAAGCCGATGTTGCTAAATACGTAGGAGAATGTTTGACGTGTTCTAAGGTCAAAGCTGAGCATCAGAAACCATCAGGTCTACTTCAACAACCCGAAATCCCGGAATGGAAATGGGAAAACATTACCATGGATTTCATCACTAAATTGCCAAGGACTGCAAGTGGTTTTGATACTATTTGGGTAATAGTTGATCGTCTCACCAAATCATCACACTTCCTACCAATAAGAGAAGATGACAAGATAGAGAAGTTAGCACGACTGTATTTGAAGGAAGTCGTCTCCAGACATGGAATACCAATCTCTATTATCTCTGATAGGGATGGCAGATTTATTTCAAGATTCTGGCAGACATTACAGCAAGCATTAGGAACTCGTCTAGACATGAGTACTGCCTATCATCCACAAACTGATGGGCAGAGCGAAAGGACGATACAAACGCTTGAAGACATGCTACGAGCATGTGTTATTGATTTCGGAAACAGTTGGGATCGACATCTACCGTTAGCAGAATTTTCCTACAACAACAGCTACCATTCAAGCATTGAGATGGCGCCATTTGAAGCACTTTATGGTAGAAAGTGCAGGTCTCCGATTTGTTGGAGTGAAGTGGGGGATAGACAGATTACGGGTCCGGAGATTATACAAGAAACTACCGAGAAGATCATCCAAATTCAACAACGGTTGAAAACCGCCCAAAGTCGACAAAAGAGCTACGCTGACATTAAAAGAAAAGATATAGAATTTGAAATTGGAGAGATGGTCATGCTTAAAGTTTCACCTTGGAAAGGCGTTGTTCGATTTGGTAAACGAGGGAAATTAAATCCAAGGTATATTGGACCATTCAAGATTATTGATCGTGTCGGACCAGTAGCTTACCGACTTGAGTTACCTCAACAACTCGCGGCTGTACATAACACTTTCCACGTCTCGAATTTGAAGAAATGTTTTGCTAAAGAAGATCTCACTATTCCATTAGATGAAATCCAAATCAACGAAAAACTCCAATTCATCGAAGAACCCGTCGAAATAATGGATCGTGAGGTTAAAAGACTTAAGCAAAACAAGATACCAATTGTTAAGGTTCGATGGAATGCTCGTAGAGGACCCGAGTTCACCTGGGAGCGTGAAGATCAGATGAAGAAGAAATACCCGCATCTATTTCCAGAAGATTCGTCAACACCTTCAACAGCTTAAAATTTCGGGACGAAATTTATTTAACGGGTAGGTACTGTAGTGACCCGAACTTTTCCATGTTTATATATATTAATTGATATTGATATTTACATGATTAAATGTTTCCAACATGTTAAGCAATCAAACTTGTTAAGACTTGATTAATTGAAATAGGTTTCATATAGACAATTGACCACCCAAGTTGACCGGTGATTCACGAACGTTAAAACTTGTAAAAAAACTATATGATGACATATATATGGTTATATATATAGTTAACATGATATTATGATAAGTAAACATATCATTAATTATATTAACAATGAACTACATATGTAAAAACAAGACTACTAACTTAATGATTTTGAAACGAGACATATATGTAACGTTTATCGTTGTAACGACATTTAATGTATATATATCATATTAAGAGATATTCGTACATCATAATATCATGATAATATAATAATTTAAAATCTCTTTTGATATTATAAACATTGGGTTAACAACATTTAACAAGATCGTTAACCTAAAGGTTTCAAAACAACACTTACATGTAACGACTAACGATGACTTAACGACTCAGTTAAAATGTATATACATGTAGTGTTTTAATATGTATTTATACACTTTTGAAAGACTTCAATACACTTATCAAAATACTTCTACTTAACAAAAATGCTTACAATTACATCCTCGTTCAGTTTCATCAACAATTCTACTCGTATGCACCCGTATTCGTACTCGTACAATACACAGCTTTTAGATGTATGTACTATTGGTATATACACTCCAATGATCAGCTCTTAGCAGCCCATGTGAGTCACCTAACACATGTGGGAACCATCATTTGGCAACTAGCATGAAATATCTCATAAAATTACAAAAATATGAGTAATCATTCATGACTTATTTACATGAAAACAAAATTACATATCCTTTATATCTAATCCATACACCAACGACCAAAAACACCTACAAACACTTTCATTCTTCAATTTTCTTCATCTAATTGATCTCTCTCAAGTTCTATCTTCAAGTTCTAAGTGTTCTTCATAAATTCCAAAAGTTCTAGTTTCATAAAATCAAGAATACTTTCAAGTTTGCTAGCTCACTTCCAATCTTGTAAGGTGATCATCCAACCTCAAGAAATCTTTGTTTCTTACAGTAGGTTATCATTCTAATACAAGGTAATAATCATATTCAAACTTTGGTTCAATTTCTATAACTATAACAATCTTATTTCAAGTGATGATCTTACTTGAACTTGTTTTCGTGTCATGATTCTGCTTCAAGAACTTCGAGCCATCCAAGGATCCATTGAAGCTAGATCCATTTTTCTCTTTTCCAGTAGGTTTATCCAAGGAAATTAAGGTAGTAATGATGTTCATAACATCATTCGATTCATACATATAAAGCTATCTTATTCGAAGGTTTAAACTTGTAATCACTAGAACATAGTTTAGTTAATTCTAAACTTGTTCGCAAACAAAAGTTAATCCTTCTAACTTGACTTTTAAAATCAACTAAACACATGTTCTATATCTATATGATATGCTAACTTAATGATTTAAAACCTGGAAACACGAAAAACACCGTAAAACCGGATTTACGCCGTCGTAGTAACACCGCGGGCTGTTTTGGGTTAGTTAATTAAAAACTATGATAAACTTTGATTTAAAAGTTGTTATTCTGAGAAAATGATTTTTATTATGAACATGAAACTATATCCAAAAATTATGGTTAAACTCAAAGTGGAAGTATGTTTTCTAAAATGGTCATCTAGACGTCGTTCTTTCGACTGAAATGACTACCTTTACAAAAACGACTTGTAACTTATTTTTCCGACTAGAAACCTATACTTTTTTTGTCTAGATTCATAAAATAGAGTTCAATATGAAACCATAGCAATTTGATTCACTCAAAACGGATTTAAAATGAAGAAGTTATGGGTAAAACAAGATTGGATAATTTTTCTCATTTTAGCTACGTGAAAATTGGTAACAAATCTATTCCAACCATAACTTAATCAACTTGTATTATATATTATGTAATCTTGAGATACCATAGACACGTATACAATGTTTCGACCTATCATGTCGACACATCTATATATATTTCGGAACAACCATAGACACTCTATATGTGAATGTTGGAGTTAGCTATACAGGGTTGAGGTTGATTCCAAATATATATAGTTTGAGTTGTGATCAATACTGAGATACGTATACACTGGGTCGTGGATTGATTCAAGATAATATTTATCGATTTATTTCTGTACATCTAACTGTGGACAACTAGTTGTAGGTTACTAACGAGGACAGCTGACTTAATAAACTTAAAACATCAAAACATATTAAAAGTGTTGTAAATATATTTTGAACATACTTTGATATATATGTATATATTGTTATAGGTTCGTGAATCAACCAGTGGCCAAGTCTTACTTCCCGACGAAGTAAAAATCTGTGAAAGTGAGTTATAGTCCCACTTTTAAAATCTAATATTTTTGGGATGAGAATACATGCAGGTTTTATAAATGATTTACAAAATAGACACAAGTACGTGAAACTACATTCTATGGTTGAATTATCGAAATCGAATATGCCCCTTTTTATTAAGTCTGGTAATCTAAGAATTAGGGAACAGACACCCTAATTGACGCGAATCCTAAAGATAGATCTATTGGGCCTAACAAACCCCATCCAAAGTACCGGATGCTTTAGTACTTCGAAATTTATATCATATCCGAAGGGTGTCCCGGAATGATGGGGATATTCTTATATATGCATCTTGTTATTGTCGGTTACCAGGTGTTCACCATATGAATGATTTTTATCTCTATGTATGGGATGTGTATTGAAATATGAAATCTTGTGGTCTATTGTTACGATTTGATATATATAGGTTAAACCTATAACTCACCAACATTTTTGTTGACGTTTAAAGCATGTTTATTCTCAGGTGAATATTAAGAGCTTCCGCTGTTGCATACTAAAATAAGGACAAGATTTGGAGTCCATGTTTGTATGATATTGTGTAAAAACTGCATTCAAGAAACTGATTTCGATGTAACATATTTGTATTGTAAACCATTATGTAATGGTCGTGTGTAAACAGGATATTTTAGATTATCATTATTTGATAATCTACGTAAAGCTTTTTCAACCTTTATTTATGAAATAAAGGTTATGGTTTGTTTTAAAAAGGAATGCAGTCTTTGAAAAACGTCTCATATAGAGGTCAAAACCTCGCAACGAAATCAATTAATATGGAACGTTTTTAATCAATAAGAACGGGACATTTCATATAGAACATGTGTTTAGTTGATTTTAAAAGTCAAGTTAGAAGGATTAACTTTTATTTGCGAACAAGTTTAGAATTAACTAAACTATGTTCTAGTGATTACAAGTTTAAACCTTCGAATAAGATAGCTTTATATGTATGAATCGAATGATGTTATGAACATCATTACTACCTTAAGTTCCTTGGATAAACCTTCTGGAAAAGAGAAAAATGGATCTAGCTTCAATGGATCCTTGGATGGCTCGAAGTTCTTGAAGCAGAATCATGACACGAAAACAAGTTCAAGTAAGATCATCACTTGAAATAAGATTGTTATAGTTATAGAAATTGAACCAAAGTTTGAATATGATTATTACCTTGTATTAGAATGATAACCTACTGTAAGAAACAAAGATTTCTTGAGGTTGGATGATCACCTTACAAGATTGGAAGTGAGCTAGCAAACTTGAAAGTATTCTTGATTTTATGAAACTAGAACTTTTGGAATTTATGAAGAACACTTAGAACTTGAAGATAGAACTTGAGAGAGATAAATTAGATGAAGAAAATTGAAGAATGAAAGTGTTTGTAGGTGTTTTTGGTCGTTGGTGTATGGATTAGATATAAAGGATATGTAATTTTGTTTTCATGTAAATAAGTCATGAATGATTACTCATATTTTTGTAATTTTATGAGATATTTCATGCTAGTTGCCAAATGATGGTTCCCACATGTGTTAGGTGACTCACATGGGCTGCTAAGAGCTGATCATTGGAGTGTATATACCAATAGTACATACATCTAAAAGCTGTGTATTGTACGAGTACGAATACGGGTGCATACGAGTAGAATTGTTGATGAAACTGAATGAGGATGTAATTGTAAGCATTTTTGTTAAGTAGAAGTATTTTGATAAGTGTATTGAAGTCTTTCAAAAGTGTATAAATACATATTAAAACACTACATGTATATACATTTTAACTGAGTCGTTAAGTCATCGTTAGTCGTTACATGTAAGTGTTGTTTTGAAACCTTTAGGTTAACGATCTTGTTAAATGTTGTTAACCCAATGTTTATAATATCAAATGAGATTTTAAATTATTATATTATCATGATATTATCATGTATGAATATCTCTTAATATGATATATATACATTAAATGTCTTTACAACGATAATCGTTACATATATGTCTCGTTTAAAAATCATTAAGTTAGTAGTCTTATTTTTACATATGTAGTTCATTGTTAATATACTTAATGATATGTTTACTTATCATAGTATCATGTTAACTATATATATATCCATATATATGTCATCATATAGTTTTTACAAGTTTTAACGTTCGTGAATCACCGGTCAACTTGGGTGGTCAATTGTCTATATGAAACATATTTCAATTAATCAAGTCTTAACAAGTTTGATTGCTTAACATGTTGGAAACATTTAATCATGTAAATATCAATCTCAATTAATATATATAAACATGGAAAAGTTCGGGTCACTACATATATCATATTAAGAGATATTCATACATGATAATATCATGATAATATAATAATTTAAAATCTCATTTGATATTATAAACATTGGGTTAACAACATTTAACAAGATCGTTAACCTAAAGGTTTCAAAACAACACTTACATGTAACGACTAACGATGACTTAACGACTCAGTTAAAATGTATATACATGTAGTGTTTTAATATGTATTTATACACTTTTGAAATACTTCAATACACTTATCAAAATACTTCTACTTAACAAAAATGCTTACAATTACATCCTCGTTCAGTTTCATCAACAATTCTACTCGTATGCACCCGTATTCGCACTCGTACAATACACAGCTTTTATGTAGTGACCCGAACTTTTCCATGTTTGTATATATTAATTGAGATTGATATTTACATGATTAAATGTTTCCAACATGTTAAGCAATCAAACTTGTTAAGACTTGATTAATTGAAATATGTTTCATATAGACAATTGACCACCCAAGTTGACCGGCGATTCACGAACGTTAAAACTTGTAAAAACGACATGACGATATATATATGGATATACATATGGTTAAAATGAGATTATGATAAGTAATTATCTCCATAAGTATATTAACAATGAGTTATATACATATAAACAAGACTACTAACTTAAGGATTTCGAAACGAGACATATATGTAACGATTATCGTTGTAACGACATTTAAATGTATATATATCATATTAAGATATATTAATATATCATAATACATTGATAATATAATATTTTAACATCTCATTAGATATAATAAACAATGGGTTAACAACATTAATTGAGATCGTTAACTTAAAGGTTTCAAAACAACACTTACATGTAACGACTAACGATGACTTAACGACTCAGTTAAAATGAGTATACATGTAGTGTATTTAGATGTATTAAAATACTTTTGGAAGACTTCAAGACATATATCAAAACACTCATACTTAACGAAAATGATTACAGTTACTTTCCCATTCTTTTCTTTCATCAAGAATTCTAGTCGTATTTTTACCCGTATTATACACAGCTTCAAAACGTACTTACTATGGGTATATACCAATAGGAACTAGCATGGGATTCCACTCTTGATTATGTCATGTATGACTAATCAATTTTAACTTCTACCATGAGCTAGTCAACTAACTAGAACTCCTTTTAACCCCACTCACCACTCACCAATTACCACTCATCATTCACTCCATTTCACTTCCAATTCTCTTTCTAATTCTCTCTCAACACACCCACACTATTATGAACGTATTTTTCCAGTAGTTAATCATCATCTTCATCAAAAATCACTTCAAGAATCAAGCTATAATCATCATAGGAAGAACACTTCAAGAACACTTCAAAAATCCCTTCAAGTTTACTAATTTACTTCCAAGCTTTCTAATCCATTCCAAGTAATCATCTAAGATCAAAAAACCTTTGTTATATACAGTAGGTTATCTTTCTTATTCAAGGTAATACTCATATTCAAACTTTGATTCAATTTCTATAACTATAAACTATCTTAATTCGAGTAAAAATCTTACTTGAACTTGTTTTTGTGTCATGATCCTACTTCAAGAACTTTCAAGCCATCCAAGATCCTTTGAAGCTAGATCATTTCTTGTCACTTCCAGTAGGTTTACCTACTAAACTTGAGGTAGTAATGATGTTCATAACATCATTCGATTCATATATATAAAACTATCTTATTCGAAGGTTTAAACTCGTAATCACTAGAACATAGTTTAGTTAATTCTAAACTTGTTCGCAAACAAAAGTTAATCCTTCTAACTTGACTTTTAAAATTAACTAAACACATGTTCTATATCTATATGATATGCTAACTTAATGATTTAAAACCTGGAAACACGAAAAACACCGTAAAACCGGATTTACGCCGTCGTAGTAACACCGCGGGCTGTTTTGGGTTAGTTAATTAAAAACTATGATAAACTTTGATTTAAAAGTTGTTATTCTGAGAAAATGATTTTTGTTATGAACATGAAACTATATCCAAAAATTATGGTTAAACTCAAAGTGGAAGTATGTTTTCTAAAATGGTCATCTAGACGTCGTTCTTTCGACTGAAATGACTACCTTTACAAAAACGACTTGTAACTTATTTTTCCGACTATAAACCTATACTTTTTCTGTTTAGATTCATAAAATAGAGTTCAATATGAAACCATAGCAATTTGATTCACTCAAAACGGATTTAAAATGAAGAAGTTATGGGTAAAACAAGATTGGGTAATTTTTCTCATTTTAGCTACGTGAAAATTGGTAACAAATCTATTCCAACCATAACTTAATCAACTTGTATTGTATATTATGTAATCTTGAGATACCATAGACACGTATACAATGTTTCGACCTATCATGTCGACACATCTATATATATTTCGGAACAACCATAGACACTCTATATGTGAATGTTGGAGTTAGCTATACAGGGTTGAGGTTGATTCCAAAATATATATAGTTTGAGTTGTGATCAATACTGAGATACGTATACACTGGGTTGTGGATTGATTCAAGATAATATTTATCGATTTATTTCTGTACATCTAACTGTGAACAACTAGTTGTAGGTTACTAACGAGGACAGCTGACTTAATAAACTTAAAACATCAAAATATATTAAAAGTGTTGTAAATATATTTTGAACATACTTTAATATATATGTATATATTGTTATAGGTTCGTGAATCAACAGTGGCCAAGTCTTACTTCTCGACGAAGTAAAAATCTGTGAAAGTGAGTTATAGTCCCACTTTTAAATTCTAATATTTTTGGGATGAGAATACATGCAGGTTTTATAAATGATTTACAAAATAGACACAAGTACGTGAAACTACATTCTATGGTTGAATTATCGAAATCGAATATGCCCCTTTTTATTAAGTCTGGTAATCTAAGAATTAGGGAACAGACACCCTAATTGACGTGAATCCTAAAGATAGATCTATTGGGCCTAACAAACCCCATCCAAAGTACCGGATGCTTTAGTACTTCGAAATTTATATCATATCCGAAGGGTGTCCCGGAATGATGGGGATATTCTTATATATGCATCTTGTTAATGTCGGTTACCAGGTGTTCACCATATGAATGATTTTTATCTCTATGTATGGGATGTGTATTGAAATATGAAATCTTGTGGTCTATTGTTACGATTTGATATATATAGGTTAAACCTATAACTCACCAACATTTTTGTTGACGTTTAAAGCATGTTTATTCTCAGGTGAATATTAAGAGCTTCCGCTGTTGCATACTAAAATAAGGACAAGATTTGGAGTCCATGTTTGTATGATATTGTGTAAAAACTGCATTCAAGAAACTGATTTCGATGTAACATATTTGTATTGTAAACCATTATGTAATGGTCGTGTGTAAACAGGATATTTTAGATTATCATTATTTGATAATCTACGTAAAGCTTTTTAAACCTTTATTTATGAAATAAAGGTTATGGTTTGTTTTAAAAATGAATGCAGTCTTTGAAAAACGTCTCATATAGAGGTCAAAACCTCGCAACGAAATCAATTAATATGGAACGTTTTTAATCAATAAGAACGGGACATTTCAGTTGGTATCCGAGCGTTGGTCTTAGAGAACCAGAATTTTGCATTAGTGTGTCTTATCGAGTTTGTTAGGATGCATTAGTGAGTCTGGACTTCGACCGTGTTTACTTGAAAAATGATTGCTTAACAAATTTTGTTGGAAACTATATATTTTTAACATGTGAATATTATGTGATATATTAATCTCTTAACGCGTTTGATATTATGTGATAGATGTCTACCTCTAGAACAAGTCCCATTGACTCACCTAATAATAATGAAGAGTCAAATGTAAATTGGAATGATTCGTGGACTGATTCACAAGTTCCCGAAGAGGAACCGGAAGAAGAGTCGGAACCAGAAGAAGAATCGGAACCGGAAGAAGAATCGGAACCGGATGAAGAAATAGAACCGGTGGGGGAAATAATAAAACGGTTAAGTAAAAGAAAATCCTCAACCAACCGACCAAGGTTAATTATGGTCAATGGTGTTTCCGCTAAGGAAGCAAAACATTGGGAGGATTACCAATTCTCCGATGAATCGGATTCTGACGAGAATTCCGATGATGTTATAGAAATTACCCCAACTGAATTTAAAAAGGCAAAAGAAAATAATAAGGGAAAGGGCATAAAAATAGAGAAATCTAATTCCAACCCCGATGAACTTTATATGTATCGTCAACCCCCGAAGTCCTTAAGTTGTAACAATGACCCGGGAACCTCTAAACCACCAGGTTTTTCTAAACCAATGTGGAAAACGACGGCTCGTATTAGGGGAACATCATATATCCCTAGAACCTTGGCAAAACGAACCAAAACTGAAGAAGAAGAAACAAGCGAGTCGGAATAAGATAGTTGTATTCGTGTGGTGTAATATATGTAATATAGTGTGCTTATGCTTTATGATATATGTAAAAATTGCTTGTATTAATAAGTATTTTTTTTTATGAATCTAACTCTTGTCTATTTTACAGTATAAAAACACAAAATGGATAGACAACCCAATATTTTAAGAGACCTACCCGGAGACATGATTGATGAAATCTTGTCTAGAGTCGGTCAGAATTCTTCGGCACAACTATTTAAGACGAGATTAGTTTGTAAGACATTCGAAGAACGTTCCAAGAATGCCTTGGTTAATAAAAGGCTTTCGTTCGAAAGATGGGGGATATCACATTGGGAAATCCATAAGTTACGATGTGTTTACTTTGACGCATATATTGCGGGGAACCCAAATGCTATTTTACGCAATGGGTTAAGAAATTATTTTGACTTAATGTATCCGAATATTGGACTTCGTGATTTAGAAAAAGCGACTAACATGCAACATAAAGAAGCATGTTATGCTTACGGATTAGTAATGTTCGCTTCTCACCAAAGTGAGAACAAGAACATCGGGCTACAACTATTAAACAAAACGTTCCCACAAGTGACGGAGTCGGTAATTGGGGTAAGAAATGAGGTTTTTAGATTGTTACGGGACTGTTGGACATTACGTAACCCTCATCCGTTTGACGACGTTACAACACGCTGTCTTATCAACGGCCATAACGGTTATGTTCCACAAGACCAAGGATGGGAAGTAGTCCTAGTAAAACCAGAATGCATGACTTGTTTCTGGACGTATGAATTACGTGTCTTTATTACCTTTGCTGAACGACTTGTGTACTAGCTAGAATTATCTTCACAACTATCTTGTATCAAAGTTATTGTGTGCTATATTTCATGCTTTATGTAAAATAAGCGGTATTGTAAGTTTGTAAAATATTGTATAAAAGTTTGAACGCGAAATATTATTATAATCAGTTTTTCATATAGAGTTGTAGTAGTTGAATTGTATATTAGCTACTAAGTATGAACTTAACGGGTAGGTACTACCCGAATTTAAACTTATAAAACGCTAATATGAAGAAAAAGTTTTTATAAATGAGTTCATATTATGCTACGAAATACTATTAACTACTCTTAATATTCTGTATGATTAACTTGTTCCATTTGACTATTTTGAAGGAAATGGCACCGACTACTCGACACACCGTGAATATGAATGAAGAGGAATTTCGTACTTTTCTAGCTTCAAACATAGCCGCAGTACAGGCTGCACTACATACCAACAATAACCTTGGATCTAGCAGTACAGGAAATCGTGTAGGATGCACCTACAAAGAATTCACTGCCTGCAAACCTTTGGAATTTGATGGAACCGAAGGACCGATCGGATTGAAACGGTGGACCGAGAAGGTCGAATCGGTGTTTGCCATAAGTAAGTGTACTGAAGAGGATAAAGTAAAGTACGCTACGCATACCTTCACAGGTTCTGCGTTAACATGGTGGAATACCTATCTAGAGCAAGTGGGACAAGACGATGCGTACGCACTACTGTGGTCAGCATTCAAGCACTTGATGAACGAGAAGTACCGTCCCAGAACCGAGGTCAATAAGCTCAAGACAGAACTTAGAGGGTTACGAACCCAAGGATTTGATATTACCACGTACGAAAGACGATTCACAGAATTGTGCCTATTGTGTCCGGGAGCATTCGAAGATGAGGAAGAGAAGATCGACGCGTTTGTGAAAGGATTACCGGAAAGAATCCAAGAAGATATAAGTTCACACGAGCCCGCCTCCATACAACAGGCATGTAGAATGGCTCACAAACTAGTGAACCAGATTGAAGAAAGAATTAAAGAACAGACTGCTGAAGAGGCCAATGTGAAGCAAGTTAAAAGAAAGTGGGAGGAAAACGGTGATAAGAATCACCAATACAACAACAACAGCAATTTCAACAATAATCGCAACAATTATCCCAGCAATCGCAACATCAATCGCAACTACAACAAATGGCCCAACAACAACAACAACAACAACAACAACAACAACAAGCAACAAGCAACTACAACAATCATCCCAACAACAATAATAACCGCAACAACAACAACAATCAGAAGCAGCTATGCCAAAGGTGTGAAAAGTATCACTCGGGGTTCTGCACCAAATTTTGCAACAAGTGTAAAAGAAATGGTCATAGCACGGCGAAGTGTGAGGTCTACGGACCAGGGGTTAATAGAACGAAAGGAACAAATAGTGTCGGAACGAGTAATGGCGGAGCAAGTAGTGTCGGAGCAAGTTATGCCAATGTAGTTTGTTATAAATGTGGAAAACCGGGCCACATTATTAGAAATTTCCCGAACCAGGAGAACACGAATGGACAAGGCCGCGGAAGAGTTTTCAATATTAATGCGGCAGAGGCACAAGAAGACCCGGAGCTTGTTACGGGTACGTTTCTTATTGACAATAAATCTGCTTACGTTTTATTTGATTCGGGTGCGGATAGAAGCTATATGAGTAGAGATTTTTGTGCTAAATTAAGTTGTCCATTGACGCCTTTGGATAGTAAATTTTTACTCGAATTAGCAAATGGTAAATTAATTTCAGCAGATAATATATGTTGGAATCGAGAAATTAAACTGGTTAGCGAAACATTTAAGATTGATTTGATACCAGTAGAGTTAGGGAGTTTTGATGTGATAATCGGTATGGACTGGTTGAAAGAAGTGAAAGCAGAGATCGTTTGTTACAAAAATGCAATTCGCATTATACGAGAAAAAGGAAAACCCTTAATGGTGTACGGAGAAAAGGGCAACACGAAGTTACATCTTATTAGTAATTTGAAGGCACAAAAACTAATAAGAAAAGGTTGCTATGCTGTTCTAGCACACGTCGAGAAAGTACAAACTGAAGAAAAGAGCATCAATGATGTTCCCATTGCAAAAGAATTTCCCGATGTATTTCCGAAAGAATTACCGGGATTACCCCCACATCGATCCGTTGAATTTCAAATAGATCTTGTACCAGGAGCTGCACCAATAGCTCGTGCTCCTTACAGACTCGCACCCAGCGAGATGAAAGAACTGCAAAGCTAATTACAAGAACTTTTAGAGCGTGGTTTCATTCGACCAAGCACATCACCGTGGGGAGCTCCTGTTTTGTTTGTCAAGAAGAAAGATGGTACATTCAGGTTGTGTATCGACTACCGAGAGTTGAACAAACTTACCATCAAGAACCGCTACCCACTATCGAGAATCGACGACTTATTTGATCAACTACAAGGTTCGTCTGTTTATTCAAAGATTGACTTACGTTCCGGGTATCATCAAATGCGGGTGAAAGAAGATGATATTCCAAAGACTGCTTTCAGAACACGTTACGGTCATTACGAGTTTATGGTCATGCCGTTTGGTTTAACTAATGCACCAGCTGTGTTCATGGACCTTATGAACCGAGTGTGTGGACCATACCTTGACAAGTTTGTCATTGTTTTCATTGATGACATACTTATTTACTCAAAGAATGACCAAGAACACGGTGAACATTTGAGAAAGGTGTTAGAAGTATTGAGGAAGGAAGAATTGTACGCTAAGTTTTCAAAGTGTGCATTTTGGTTGGAAGAAGTTCAATTCCTCGGTCACATAGTGAACAAAGAAGGTATTAAGGTGGATCCGGCAAAGATAGAAACTGTTGAAAAGTGGGAAACCCCAAAAACTCCGAAACACATACGCCAATTTTTAGGACTAGCTGGTTACTACAGAAGGTTCATCCAAGACTTTTCCAGAATAGCAAAACCCTTGACTGCATTAACGCATAAAGGGAAGAAATTTGAATGGAATGATGAACAAGAGAAAGCGTTTCAGTTATTGAAGAAAAAGCTAACTACGGCACCTATATTGTCATTGCCTGAAGGGAATGAAGATTTTGTGATTTATTGTGACGCATCAAAGCAAGGTCTCCGTTGTGTATTAATGCAACGAACGAAGGTGATTGCTTATGCGTCTAGACAATTGAAGATTCACGAACAAAATTATACGATGCATGATTTGGAATTAGGCGCGGTTGTTTTTGCATTAAAGACTTGGAGGCACTACTTATATGGGGTCAAAAGTATTATATATACCGACCACAAAAGTCTTCAACACATATTTAATCAGAAACAACTGAATATGAGGCAGCGTAGGTGGATTGAATTATTGAATGATTATGACTTTGAGATTCGTTACCACCCGGGGAAGGCAAATGTGGTAGCCGATGCCTTGAGCAGGAAGGACAGAGAACCCATTCGAGTAAAATCTATGAATATAATGATTCATAATAACCTTACTACTCAAATAAAGGAGGCGCAACAAGGAGTTTTAAAAGAGGGAAATTTAAAGGATGAAATACCCAAAGGATCGGAGAAGCATCTTAATATTCGGGAAGACGGAACCCGGTATAGGGCTGAAAGGATTTGGGTACCAAAATTTGGAGATATGAGAGAAATGGTACTTAGAGAAGCTCATAAAACCAGATACTCAATACATCCTGGAACGGGGAAGATGTACAAGGATCTCAAGAAACATTTTTGGTGGCCGGGTATGAAAGCCGATGTTGCTAAATATGTAGGAGAATGTTTGACGTGTTCTAAGGTCAAAGCTGAGCATCAGAAACCATCAGGTCTACTTCAACAACCCGAAATCCCGGAATGGAAATGGGAAAACATTACCATGGATTTCATCACTAAATTGCCAAGGACTACAAGTGGTTTTGATACTACTTGGGTAATAGTTGATCGTCTCACCAAATCGGCACACTTCCTGCCAATAAGAGAAGATGACAAGATGGAGAACTTAGCACGACTGTATTTGAAGGAAGTCATCTCCAGACATGGAATACCAATCTCTATTATCTCTGATAGGGATGGCAGATTTATTTCAAGATTCTGGTAGACATTACAGCAAGCATTAGGAACTCGTCTAGACATGAGTACTGCCTATCATCCACAAACTGATGGGCAGAGCGAAAGGACGATACAAACGCTTGAAGACATGCTACGAGCATGTGTTATTGATTTCAGAAACAGTTGGGATCGACATCTACCGTTAGCAGAATTTTCCTACAACAACAGCTACCATTCAAGCATTGAGATGGCGCCGTTTGAAGCACTTTATGGTAGAAAGTGCAGGTCTCCGATTTGTTGGAGTGAAGTGGGGGATAGACAGATTACGGGTCCGGAGATTATACAAGAAACTACCGAGAAGATCATCCAAATTCAACAACGGTTGAAAACCACCCAAAGTCGACAAAAGAGCTACGCTGACATTAAAAGAAAAGATATAGAATTTGAAATTGGAGAGATGGTCATGCTCAAAGTTGCACCTTGGAAAGGCGTTGTTCGATTTGGTAAATGAGGGAAATTAAATCCAAGGTATATTGGACCATTCAAGATTATTGATCGTGTCGGACCAGTAGCTTACCGACTTGAGTTACCTCAACAACTTTCCACGTCTCGAATTTGAAGAAATGTTTTGCTAAGGATGATCTCACTATTCTGTTAGATGAAATTCAAATCAACGAAAAACTCCAATTCATCGAAGAACCCGTCGAAATAATGGATCGTGAGGTTAAAAGACTTAAGCAAAACAAGATACCAATTGTTAAGGTTCGATGGAATGCTCGTAGAGGACCCGAGTTCACCTGGGAACGTGAAGATCAGATGAAGAAGAAATACCCGCATCTATTTCCAGAAGATTCGTCAACACCTTCAACAGGTTAAAATTTCGGGACGAAATTTATTTAACGGGTAGGTACTGTAGTGACCCGAACTTTTCCATGTTTATATATATTAATTGAGATTGATATTTACATGATTAAATGTTTCCAACATGTTAAGCAATCAAACTTGTTAAGACTTGATTAATTGAAATATGTTTCATATAGACAATTGACCACCCAAGTTGACCGGCGATTCACGAACGTTAAAACTTGTAAAAACGACATGACGATATATATATGGATATACATATGGTTAACATGAGATTATGATAAGTAAGTATCTCCATAAGTATATTAACAATGAGTTATATACATATAAACAAGACTACTAACTTAAGGATTTCGAAACGAGACATATATGTAACGATTATCGTTGTAACGACATTTAAATGTATATATATCATATTAAGATATATTAATATATCATAATATCATGATAATATAATAATTTAACATCTCATTAGATATAATAAACAATGGGTTAACAACATTAATTGAGATCGTTAACTTAAAGGTTTCAAAACAACACTTACATGTAACGACTAACGATGACTTAACGACTCAGTTAAAATGTATATACATGTAGTGTATTTAGATGTATTAAAATACTTTTGGAAGACTTCAAGACATATATCAAAACACTCATACTTAACGAAAATGGTTACAGTTACTTTCCCATTCTTTTCTTTCATCAAGAATTCTAGTCGTATTTTTACCCGTATTATACACAGCTTCAAAACGTACTTACTATGGGTATATACCAATAGGAACTAGCATGGGATTCCACTCTTGATTATGTCATGTATGACTAATCAATTTTAACTTCTACCATGAGCTAGTCAACTAACTAGAACTCCTTTTAACCCCACTCACCGCTCACCAATTACCACTCATCATTCACTCCATTTCACTTCCAATTCTCTTTCTAATTCTCTCTCAACACACCCACACTATTATGAACGTATTTTTCCAGTAGTTAATCATCATCTTCATCAAAAATCACTTCAATAATCAAGCTATAATCATCATAGGAAGAACACTTCAAGAACACTTCAAAAATCCCTTCAAGTTTACTAATTTACTTCCAAGCTTTCTAATCCATTCCAAGTAATCATCTAAGATCAAAAAACCTTTGTTATATACAGTAGGTTATCTTTCTTATTCAAGGTAATACTCATATTCAAACTTTGATTCAATTTCTATAACTATAAACTATCTTAATTCGAGTAAAAATCTTACTTGAACTTGTTTTTGTGTCATGATCCTACTTCAAGAACTTTCAAGCCATCCAAGATCCTTTGAAGCTAGATCATTTCTTGTCACTTCCAGTAGGTTTACCTACTAAACTTTAGGTAGTAATGATGTTCATAACATCATTCGATTCATACATATAAAGCTATCTTATTCGAAGGTTTAAACTTGTAATCACTAGAACATAGTTTAGTTAATTCTAAACTTGTTTGCAAACAAAAGTTAATCCTTCTAACTTGACTTTTAAAATCAACTAAACACATGTTCTATATCTATATGATATGCTAACTTAATGATTTAAAACCTGGAAACACGAAAAACACCGTAAAACCGGATTTACGCCGTCGTAGTAACACCGCGGGCTGTTTTGGGTTAGTTAATTAAAAACTATGATAAACTTTGATTTAAAAGTTGTTATTCTGAGAAAATGATTTTTATTATGAACATGAAACTATATCCAAAAATTATGGTTAAACTCAAAGTGGAAGTATGTTTTCTAAAATGGTCATCTAGACGTCGTTCTTTCGACTGAAATGACTACCTTTACAAAAACGACTTGTAACTTATTTTTCCGACTATAAACCTATACTTTTTCTATTTAAATTCATAAAATAGAGTTCAATGTGAAACCATAGCAATTTGATTCACTCAAAACGGATTTAAAATGAAGAAGTTATGGGTAAAACAAGATTGGATAATTTTTCTCATTTTAGCTACGTGAAAATTGGTAACAAATCTATTCCAACCATAACTTAATCAACTTGTATTGTATATTATGTAATCTTGAGATACCATAGACACGTATACAATGTTTCGACCTATCATGTCGACACATCTATATATATTTCGGAACAACCATAGACACTCTATATGTGAATGTTGGAGTTAGCTATACAGGGTTGAGGTTGATTCCAAAATATATATAGTTTGAGTTGTGATCAATACTGAGATACGTATACACTGGGTCGTGGATTGATTCAAGATAATATTTATCGATTTATTTCTGTACATCTAACTGTGGACAACTAGTTGTAGGTTACTAACAAGGACAGCTGACTTAATAAACTTAAAACATCAAAATATATTAAAAGTGCTGTAAATATATTTTGAACATACTTTAATATATATGTATATAATGTTATAGGTTCGTGAATCAACAGTGGCCAAGTCTTACTTCTCGACGAAGTAAAAATCTGTGAAAGTGAGTTATAGTCCCACTTTTAAATTCTAATATTTTTGGGATGAGAATACATGCAGGTTTTATAAATGATTTACAAAATAGACACAAGTACGTGAAACTACATTCTATGGTTGAATTATCGAAATCGAATATGCCCCTTTTTATTAAGTCTGGTAATCTAAGAATTAGGGAACAGACACCCTAATTGACGCGAATCCTAAAGATAGATCTATTGGGCCTAACAAACCCCATCCAAAGTACCGGATGCTTTAGTACTTCGAAATTTATATCATATCCGAAGGGTGTCCCGGAATGATGGGGATATTCTTATATATGAATCTTGTTAATGTCGGTTACCAGGTGTTCACCATATGAATGATTTTTATCTCTATGTATGGGATGTGTATTGAAATATGAAATCTTGTGGTCTATTGTTACGATTCGATATATATAGGTTAAACCTATAACTCACCAACATTTTTGTTGACGTTTAAAGCATGTTTATTCTCAGGTGAATATTAAGAGCTTCCGCTGTTGCATACTAAAATAAGGACAAGATTTGGAGTCCATGTTTGTATGATATTGTGTAAAAACTGCATTCAAGAAACTGATTTCGATGTAACATATTTGTATTGTAAACCATTATGTAATGGTCGTGTGTAAACAGGATATTTTAGATTATCATTATTTGATAATCTATGTAAATCTTTTTAAACCTTTATTTATGAAATAAAGGTTATGGTTTGTTTTAAAAATGAATGCAGTCTTTGAAAAACGTCTCATATAGAGGTCAAAACCTCGCAACGAAATCAATTAATATGGAACGTTTTTAATCAATAAGAACGGGACATTTCATTTTAGATGTATGTACTATTGGTATATACACTCCAATGATCAGCTCTTAGCAGCCCATGTGAGTCACCTAACACATGTGGGAACCATCATTTGGCAACTAGCATGAAATATCTCATAAAATTACAAAAATATGAGTAATCATTCATGACTTATTTACATGAAAACAAAATTACATATCCTTTATATCTAATCCATACACCAACGACCAAAAACACCTACAAACACTTTCATTCTTCAATTTTCTTCATCTAATTGATTTCTCTCAAGTTCTATCTTCAAGTTCTAAGTGTTCTTCATAAATTCTACAAGTTCTAGTTACATAAAATCAAGAATACTTTCAAGTTTGCTAGCTCACTTCCAATCTTCTAAGGTGATCATCCAACCTCAAGAAATCTTTGTTTCTTACAGTAGGTTATCATTCTAATACAAGGTAATAATCATATTCAAACTTTGGTTCAATTTCTATAACTATAACAATCTTATTTCAAGTGATGATCTTACTTGAACTTGTTTTCGTGTCATGATTCTGCTTCAAGAACTTCGAGCCATCCAAGGATCCGTTGAAGCTAGATCCATTTTTCTCTTTTCCAGTAGGTTTATCCAAGGAACTTAAGGTAGTAATGATGTTCATAACATCATTCGATTCATACATATAAAGCTATCTTATTCGAAGGTTTAAACTTGTAATCACTAGAACATAGTTTAGTTAATTATAAACTTGTTCGCAAACAAAAGTTAATCCTTATAACTTGACTTTTAAAATCAACTAAACACATGTTCTATATCTATATGATATGCTAACTTAATGATTTAAAACCTGGAAACACGAAAAACACCGTAAAACCAGATTTACGCCGTCGTAGTAACATCGCGGGCTGTTTTGGGTTAGTTAATTAAAAACTATGATAAACTTTGATTTAAAAGTTGTTATTCTGAGAAAATGATTTTTATTATGAACATGAAACTAAATCCAAAAATTATGGTTAAACACAAAGTGAAAGTATGTTTTCTAAAATGGTCATCTAGACGTCGTTCTTTCGACTGAAATGACTACCTTTACAAAAATGACTTGTAACTTATTTTTCCGACTATAAACCTATACTTTTTCTGTTTAGATTCATAAAATAGAGTTCAATATGAAACCATAACAATTTGATTCACTCAAAACGGATTTAAAATGAAGAAGTTATGGGTAAAACAAGATTGGATAATTTTTCTCATTTTAGCTACGTGAAAATTGGTAACAAATCTATTCCAACCATAACTTAATCAACTTTTGTTGTATATTATGTAATTTTTGAGATACCATAGACACGTATACAATGTTTTGACCTATCATGTCGACACATCTATATATATTTCGGAACAACCATAGACACTCTATATGTGAATGTTGGAGTTAGCTATACAGGGTTGAGGTTGATTCCAAAATATATATAGTTTAAGTTGTGATCAATACTGAGATACGTATACACTGGGTCGTGGATTGATTCAAGATAATATTTATCGATTTATTTCTGTACATCTAACTGTGGACAACTAGTTGTAGGTTACTAACGAGGACAGCTGACTTAATAAACTTAAAACATCAAAATATATTAAAAGTGTTGTAAATATATTTTGAACATACTTTGATATATATGTATATATTGTTATAGGTTCGTGAATCAACCAGTGGCCAAGTCTTACTTCCCGACGAAGTAAAAATCTGTGAAAGTGAGTTATAGTCCCACTTTTAAAATCTAATATTTTTGGGATGAGAATACATGCAGGTTTTATAAATGATTTACAAAATAGACACAAGTACGTGAAACTACATTCTATGGTTGAATTATCGAAATCGAATATGCCCCTTTTATAAAGCCTGGTAATCTAAGAATTAGGGAACAGACACCCTAATTGACGCGAATCCTAAAGATAGATCTATTGGGCCTAACAAACCCCATCCAAAGTACCGGATGCTTTAGTACTTCGAAATTTATATCATATCCGAAGGGTGTCCCGGAATGATGGGGATATTCTTATATATGCATCTTGTTAATGTCGGTTACCAGGTGTTCACCATATGAATGATTTTTATCTCTATGTATGGGATGTGTATTGAAATATGAAATCTTGTGGTCTATTGTTACGATTTGATATATATAGGTTAAACCTATAACTCACCAACATTTTTGTTGACGTTTAAAGCATGTTTATTCTCAGGTGAATACTAAGAGCTTCCGCTGTTGCATACTAAAATAAGGACAAGATTTGGAGTCCATGTTTGTATGATATTGTGTAAAAACTGCATTCAAGAAACTGATTTCGATGTAACATATTTGTATTGTAAACCATTATGTAATGGTCGTGTGTAAACAGGATATTTTAGATTATCATTATTTGATAATCTACATAAAGCTTTTTAAACCTTTATTTATGAAATAAAGGTTATGGTTTGTTTTAAAATGAATGCAGTCTTTGAAAAACATCTCATATAGAGGTCAAAACCTCGCAACGAAATCAATTAATATGGAACGTTTTTAATCAATAAGAACGGGACATTTCGTTAAGTATGGGAAAAGTAACTGTAATCATTTTCGTTAAGTATGAGTGTTTTGATATATGTCTTGAAGTCTTCCAAAAGTATTTTAATACATCTAAATACACTACATGTATATACATTTTAACTGAGTCGTTAAGTCATCGTTAGTCGTTACATGTAAGTGTTGTTTTGAAACCTTTAAGTTAACGATCTCAATTAATGTTGTTAACCCATTGTTTATTATATCTAATGAGATGTTAAATTATTATATTATCATGATATTATGATATATTAATATATCTTAATATGATATATATACATTTAAATGTCGTTACAACGATAATCGTTACATATATGTCTCGTTTCGAAATCCTTAAGTTAGTAGTCTTGTTTATATGTATATAACTTATTGTTAATATACTTATGGAGATACTTACTTATCATAATCTCATGTTAACTATATGTATATCCATATATATATCGTCATGTCGTTTTTACAAGTTTTAACGTTCGTGAATCGCCGGTCAACTTGGGTGGTCAATTGTCTATATGAAACATATTTCAATTAATCAAGTCTTAACAAGTTTGATTGCTTAACATGTTGGAAACATTTAATCATGTAAATATTGAAAGGACCCGTCCTAATCCACCTGGACGAAGTCATCAACATTTGGTCCCATTGCGATGATCGGCTCCAAGTAATGTCCTTATATTGAGCAAATGCACAGCGGAAGACTTAATTCGTACCTGAGAATAAACATGCTTTAAAGTGTCAACCAAAAGGTTGGTGAGTTCATAGGTTTATCATAACAATCATTTCAATATGTTAATAGACCACAAGATTTCATAATCATAAACATAATACACTCGCAAGTGTATGTAAAGCATTCTAAGTGGTTGAGCACTTGGTAACCATACTTAACATTTAATCAACGTCGCATATTCCCTTTATTATGAAATCTCACTACACCGTACCAAGTGTAGTCACCAAAACGAAGTACTGTGCAACCGTTGAATACTGGTCGTCCAGTCCGGTTGGGGTTGTCAGGCCCGATAAATCTATCAACAGGATTCGCGTTTACAATACCCATGTAAATAGTAGTTACCAAGCTACGGGGAAATATGTCAGTGGTACAACTCAACGTAGAATATATTTTTAAGTACTTGTGTCTATTTTGTAAACATTTATAAAAGCAGCGCATGTATTCTCAGCCCAAAAATATATATTGCAAAAGCAATTAAAAAGGGAGCAAATGAAACTCACTTTTGCTTTGAAGGTATTTAATTCGACTTGGTCTCCGATAGATATCACGAACCTAACCATATATATAATATATCAACATATTTTCTTTTTAAGTAATCGTTATATATATATATATATATATATATATATATATATATATATATATATATATATACATACATATATATATATATATATATATATATATATATATATATATATATATATATATATATATATATATATCATTTAATACTTTTAATATTTTCTTAGTCCGTAGTTAGCAGTCCGATGTTAGTGGTCCACAATTAGTTGCTTAAATAAAATAAATAAAGACCCCATCGTATTCGTATTGATCAGAATTAATCTCGACCCATGGTACCATGTTGTCAAATGACGTGTTGCGTACATAAAGTACCGTGTTGTCAAATGACGTGTTGCGTACAATCATGAGGTCTTATGATTAATCTTCTCGTGTTGTTTACGGGTGGTCCTGAAATATATAAAATCAAATCATAAGTAATTATATATAAAATATCATATTAATTAGAAAAGATATGATTAATTTACTTTTTCTCCAAATATTTTCGTAGCTAAACTAGCTTCGGATACCCAATCTTGTTTTAGTCGTAGTTTCTTCATTACAACTCCGTTTTTGTTGGTTCAACTTGCCACTTCCTTGGAACGAGTCAAATTTTAAGAATATGAACTGAAAATACCTTAGTTTGTATTCGAAATCATAGGTTATAGGTCAAACTTTAGTGAAACTTATGAAAGTGATTATTTTCCATCATAAAACCAACATTTAATGATCATTTTCTAAAAATACTTACACTTTGAGTTAAACCATGAAATTTTTATGTGTTAACATATTCATAAGAAATATCACTTTTCTAGAACATGAACTTCCAATTCAAAGTTCAAGATGGTTTTTAATTATCCAACCCAAAACAGCCCCCGGTTGCACTCCGACGACGTAGATTCAGTTTTTAAGATGTTCTTTGTAAAACCAAGTTATATCTTGTTAGGTTAGCATATCATTATGATATATTACAGGTCTTGAAGTATTTTAAAAGTCAAGTTAGAAGGATCTATTTAGTTTGCGAACAAGTTTGAAATCATTCAAACTATGTTCTTGTTGTTAAAATTTTATACCACAAAATAAGATAGCTATATGAATATGAATTGAATAAGATTATGAACAAGGTTACTACCTCAAGTTACTTGGACAAAGTTACTGCAAAAGATAAGAAATAATCTTGGAATCAAAGAGTGGTGGAGTTAGATCAAAAGGTTGGAAGTAAACTTCTTCAACTGGGTGGTTATTTTGATATGTTCTTGAAAGAGTTTTCTTATGGTGTTTAAGGCTTGTAATTGAAGCTAAATGATGGGGAAAATACTTGGAGATGATCAAGTATGAAGTTAGGAGTATTTTGAGAGATAAATGAGGGTGTAGGTATGAGAAAATGGAGTGAAGAAATGGTGTTCATTTATAAAAACGTTTTTAGTTTATAAAAAAAAAAGGATTCCTAATTTTGTTTTCTTACTAATAATTCATACTACTTGAAAAATTCTAGTTACCTCAGATCTAGGGCAGTAATAATATTGATTAGGATGTTGATTTGATGTGTATATACCAATAGTAAATATGTATAGAAGCTGGGTATGATACGGGTACATATACCCTAGATATACATATAGAAATCTTGAGGAAACGGAACGAGAATTCAAATATAGCTATCTTTTGTGAATATACTTATATTGTTTTATGTATTTAAGTCCTTAAAAATTGATTAAATACATTATATATACGATACATGTATAAGCATTATAGATTATAAGTATATATATCAAAGAATGTTACGTATAGTTATCGTTTTGAAAACTTAAGTTAGTAGTTTCAAAATATACTTATAACTCATTGTCATTAGTACACAATGAGATGTTAAACCATCCTTAGATCATGTTAAATATATATAAATACATATATATACACAAACGTATAATTATCGTATGTTATATAGTTCGTGATATCATCGGTCATATTGGACGGTCAAACGTTGTGTAAAACCCTTTTCAAAAACACAAGTCTCAACAATTTGGATTGCTTATCATGTTGGTATGGTTTAATTTATGTAAATATTAATCTCATAAATATAATTTGGTCAGAAAATTCTGGGTCATTACAGTACCTACCCGTTAAAGAAATTTCGTCCCCGAAATTTGATAGAGGTTGTTATGGATAATAATAAGAAGGTTTTCATGATAAATATAAGGTGATAATGGAGTTTTATCATCATTGAGTAATGTAGATAAAACGATTTGATTATGCGAAGAATATAAATGAGACTATCGTAAAAGAGTGAGATGAGTAAAATATATTCGTCTTAACCGATGACGTAGTTATGATTGATTTTCGGGATTTAAGGGATTTAAAGAGAATCTTATGTAATAAGATTTGGTTCTTTGGTGATTAAGGAAATCAGGATCTTCTTTGATTATATGCAATAATCTGTTTCGATTGCTCTGTCGGATATTTCACTATAAATTCACCCCTTCGTTTCCTTATTTTCCACTACTCACACCTTCTATTCTTTCTCCCTTGATTCTTACTTTAAAGCATTCATCAATATGCTCCATCCAGTCCTGATTCTTGATATACTCCTAACTTTTATATCTGTCATTCTTCTTTTTCATCTACCACCAGAAGAATCTATTTACTTCTACTATACTCTTGTGTTTATAGTGTTTCTAATTCTCCCGTGTCTCTATATTGCTATCTGCATCGATATACACGGTTTGTAATTTCGGGGTTATTATGGAAGTTTATATTCTTCATTATTTTTCGGAGCTTCATGCTTTCGTTTTCTCTTCCCGACTTCGAGTCAAGCGAGTAATGGTCCGGAATTCGTAGATATGAAATTCAGAATGAACATAGCTAATGCTCTAAGAAGAAAATGGTAATAGAACGATTTTAATTTATTAAATTACCAGAATACCCTGGAGAAGACCGAGTCATCCAGAAAAATATTCTCTTGATATGTTTAGAGATTAGATAGAATGTAAGAGTCGTGTAAATGGCACATGATGACGGTACTGTGAATCATCATGCTTCATTAGAAACTCAGCATGACTTACTGTAATATAATGACGTTGATCAAGTGTCATTATATTATACTAATCCATGCTTCAGTTCCCAACACTACTTCAAAACATTCATATTTTAAACTCGAAGGTTTCAGAATTTAGAAACTAACACAGTTTCTTTTATGTTGCAGATATTATGGAGAGATAAATGATCTCAGATAAGAATAGTTGTGAAAATATCGCCAGAAATATGGAGGATATTTATAATAGAACATACGAGAATATCTTAGAATTTCTAATATCAATGGATGATGAAGAAGATTTGTCTGTGAAGGTTTAGAATGAGAAATAAGATGTTTGCTAACGATTTTAGCAGGCACAGAATCATTTGGATTCTTTGAAGGCAAACTTATTCTTTGTGATTTGTCCACGGCTTTCTTCATAGTTTCACATAATCCGCTTTTCGGTACTAAATTTTCTATCGAGCATTCCTAACACTCCTTTCTTTATCATCTAACTTTTGGCCATTAAGATCATCTACAACATGCTGCTTCGTCAGCATTTTCAAAGTTAACTGATCTGGGTCATCGGTTATCAAACCGAGGTAGTTTCAGGAGAATTGTGTTTTTAGAATGATTAATCGCTGATGGTAATATTGTGGAATATAAAAGGTTCCCCAGTAACAATAAAGAGTACGCATATATATCGCGGTTAGAATAAAGTTGTTTCGGATGAAAAGTCGGAGTTGACTTGCTGGAGCTGTGACAAAATTAGCTACTTTGGAAAGGGATTGCAAAACGATCTTCGGTAATAACAATGTCAAAGGAACTAGAACAGATACGTGTAAAACATTTACTCAGTTTCCGAGGGTTTTTCAGGTGCATAACTATATGCATCAATCTTTTCTTCCATAGATGAAGTGCGGTTGGTTTATCCTCTCGATTGAGGTGTTTTTAAGAATCATGATAGATTTGAACGCTGATTGTAATCGTCGAGATACAATGAGGTTTAAGATGAAATCAAGTGGCAATCTTGAAGAAATGTTTAGTTTCATATGTTATAATCAATATTTTAATTCATTTTAATTGTCCAATGTCATTAGTCCACAGTCGATAGTCCACAGTAACAGTCCAATAATTCATATATAGTTTAATATATAATATACGAATTAATTAATACGTGTCGTGACCCGTATACCTCTCAGACTCGATCACAACTCAAACTATATATATTATTGTAGAATCAACCTCAACCCTGTATAGAGAACTCGATCATTACTGCATATAGAGTGTCTATAGTGATTCCAAATAATATATATAGATGCGTCGATATGATATGTCAAAACATTGTATACGTGTCCCGATATTTAAAGTGCGTAAAATAATTACAGAAATTAAATGACGATAAATAAAAGTGCGATAATTAAATTGCGATAAATAAACTGCGATAAATAAAATGTAATCAGTTAGCTAGGAAGAGTTAGCTGGAAGAGTTAGCGTGGATTCTTAACAAAATTTTTCATAGTTAATTTGTTTGTTTCTAACAGATTTTATTTTATCATATGTTTTCTTCATATGCCACTTGTTGGATTCTGGGAAGTCAAAATCCAAATATGAAATTGAATGAAAATGGTTATTCTGCGGTGAACGGATACGTATATCGGTAGTTGTAAGTAGGATAGTAAATGACTGTTGAATCAGCTTCGACGAATGTACAATGTAACTTATGAAGATGAAATCTAATTATTCCTCGGGTATTACCTACCCGTTAAAAAAAAAATTTCACCATTAATATTTTATACAAAAGAACTTTTAATTACAATCTTTATGAAAACAAATATACAAATATATTTTCTTCAGATGAAATCATGAATTTAATGAGTTAATATGATATTAATCTCATTTGCTTTTCGGTTTGAGCTAGAATAAGAAATCTCTAAAACTTTTTGAAACCACATATTCTTCGCAGAATATCAATGAAGTTATGGATCAATACTTCATCGTTCATTATTGTTGGTACTCCTTGGTATCTATGGTGCGTATGATGTTGATGTTTGTGGGACAGATTATGATGTCGAGACGTGTGATGGGGATGTTGTTTGTTAGTGGTGATGATGGTATTGTTGATGTTATTGATGGTGGTGCTGATTATGCTGCTGGTGCTACTGCTGTTGTTTGCAACCTTCGCACCATGTTCTCCAAAGCCGTCACGCGAGCGCGAAGTTCGTTAACTTCTGCTAGTACACCGGGATGATTGGCGGTTGGAGCGAGCGAATGAACAAGATTTGTAATATGGGATAGTATATAATCGTGATGAGATACTCTAGAAATGAGAGAGAAAATGGTGTTTCGAATAGGTTCGCCGGTAAGTGCTTCAGGTTCATCGCCAAGAGGGCAATTTGGTGGATGGAATGGATCACCTTCTTCTTGTCTCCAGTGATTTAGTATATTACGAACCCATCCCCAATTCATCCAGAATAGATGATGGGAAATTGGTTGATCCATTCCGGTGACGCTGCTTTCGGAGCCCGAATGGAAATCCATATCGGCATAACTGTCGGAATCTAAAGAATTCGAACTAGATGCGGAATCCATCTTGTATAATGGGGAAAATGAATTTTTGGTATGGAATAGAGTATAGGAGTTAGATTTGGTACTCTTCAATACATAATTTACATATGTATATATAATACCAAAATCCCGTAAATTACGGAGAATCTTTGAAAAGATATCAGTCAAAGTTCGCAATAACAGATATGCTAAGATAAGAATTCGTCTATACACTATCAATGCAGTAAATGCAGTAAAACATGTCTAGACTTATGAATGATAAGCAGGTAATTTCCTAAGGATGAGATGATTTTCGACTAGAAATGATAAGCAAAACTTTTGACATGTAGACATGGTCGAAGTCCAGACTCATTAATGCATCCTAACAACTACTAGTTAGACACACTAATGCAAGACCTGGTTCGCTACGACCACTGCTCTGATACCAACTGAAAGGACCCGTCCTAATCCACCTGGACGAAGTCATCAACATTTGGTCCCATTGCGATGATCGGCTCCAAGTAATGTCCTTATATTGAGCAAATGCACAGCGGATGACTTAATTCGTACCTGAGAATAAACATGCTTTAAAGTGTCAACCAAAAGGTTGGTGAGTTCATAGGTTTATCATAACAATCATTTCAATATGTTAATAGACCACAAGATTTCATAATCATAAACATAATACACAAGCAAGTGTATGTAAAGCATTCTAAGTGGTTGAGCACTTGGTAACCATACTTAACATTTAATCAACGTCGCATATTCCCTTTATTATGAAATCTCACTACACCGTACCAAGTGTAGTCACCAAAACGAAGTACTGTGCAACCGTTGAATACTGGTCGTCCAGTCCGGTTGGGGTTGTCAGGCCCGATAGATCTATCAACAGGATTCGCGTTTACAATACCCATGTAAATAGTAGTTACCAAGCTACGGGGAAATATGTCAGTGGTACAACTCAACGTAGAATATATTTTTAAGTACTTGTGTCTATTTTGTAAACATTTATAAAAGCAGCGCATGTATTCTCAGCCCAAAAATATATATTGCAAAAGCAATTAAAAAGGGAGCAAATGAAACTCACTTTTGCTTTGAAGGTATTTAATTCGACTTGGTCTCCGATAGATATCACGAACCTAACCATATATATAATATATCAACATATTTTCTTTTTAAGTAATCGTTATATATATATATATATATATATATATATATATATATATATATATATATCATTTAATACTTTTAATATTTTCTTAGTCAGTAGTTAGCAGTCCGATGTTAGTGGTCCACAATTAGTTGCTTAAATAAAATAAATAAAGACCCCATCGTATTCGTATTGATCAGAATTAATCTCGACCCATGGTACCATGTTGTCAAATGACGTGTTGCGTACATAAAATACCGTGTTGTCAAATGACGTGTTGCGTACAATCATGAGGTCTTATGATTAATCTTCTCGTGTTGTTTACGGGTGGTCCTGAAATATATAAAATCAAATCATAAGTAATTATATATAAAATATCATATTAATTAGAAAAGATATGATTAATTTACTTTTTCTCCAAATATTTTCGTAGCTAAACTAGCTTCGGATACCCAATCTTGTTTTAGTCGTAGTTTCTTCATTACAACTCCATTTTTGTTGGTTCAACTTGCCACTTCCTTGGAACGAGTCAAATTTTAAGAATATGAACTGAAAATACCTTAGTTTGTATTCGAAATCATAGGTTATAGGTCAAACTTTGGTGAAACTTATGAAAGTGATTATTTTCCATCATAAAAACAACATTTAATGATCATTTTCTAAAAATACTTACACTTTGAGTTAAACCATGAAATTTTTATGTGTTAACATATTCATAAGAAATATCACTTTTCTAGAACATGAACTTCCAATTCAAAGTTCAAGATGGTTTTTAATTATCCAACCCAAAACAGCCCCCGGTTGCACTCCGACGACGTAGATTCAGTTTTTAAGATGTTCTTTGTAAAACCAAGTTATATCTTATTAGGTTAGCATATCATTATGATATATTACAGGTCTTGAAGTATTTTAAAAGTCAAGTTAGAAGGATCTATTTAGTTTGCGAACAAGTTTGAAATCATTCAAACTATGTTCTTGTTGTTAAAATTTTATACCACAAAATAAGATAGCTATATGAATATGAATTGAATAAGATTATGAACAAGGTTACTACCTCAAGTTACTTGGACAAAGTTACTGCAAAAGATAAGAAATAATCTTGGAATCAAAGAGTGGTGGAGTTAGATCAAAAGGTTGGAAGTAAACTTCTTCAACTGGGTGGTTATTTTGATATGTTCTTGAAAGAGTTTTCTTATGGTGTTTAAGGCTTGTAATTGAAGCTAAATGATGGGGAAAATACTTGGAGATGATCAAGTATGAAGTTAGGAGTATTTTGAGAGATAAATGAGGGTGTAGGTATGAGAAAATGGAGTGAAGAAATGGTGTTCATTTATAAAAACGTTTTTAGTTTATAAAAAAAAAGGATTCCTAATTTTGTTTTCTTACTAATAATTCATACTACTTGACAAATTCTAGTTACCTCAGATCTAGGGCAGTAATAATATTGATTAGGATGTTGATTTAATGTGTATATACCAATAGTAAATATGTATAGAAGCTGGGTATGATACGGGTACATATACCCTAGATATACGTATAGAAATCTTGAGGAAACGGAATGAGAATTCAAATATAGCTATCTTTTGTGAATATACTTATATTGTTTTATGTATTTAAGTCCTTAAAAATTGATTAAATACATTATATATATGATACATGTATAAGCATTATAGATTATAAGTATATATATCAAAGAATGTTACGTATAGTTATCGTTTTGAAAACTTAAGTTAGTAGTTTCAAAATATACTTATAACTCATTGTCATTAGTACACAATGAGATGTTAAACCATCCTTAGATCATGTTAAATATATATAAATACATATATATACACAAACGTATAATTATCGTATGTTATATAGTTCGTGATATCATCGGTCATATTGGACGGTCAAACGTTGTGTAAAACCCTTTTCAAAAACACAAGTCTCAACAATTTGGATTGCTTATCATGTTGGTATGGTTTAATTTATGTAAATATTAATCTCATAAATATAATTTGGTCAGAAAATTCTGGGTCATTACAAATATCAATCTCAATTAATATATATAAACATGGAAAAGTTCGGGTCACTACATTAGAGAACCAGAATTTTGCATTAGTGTGTCTTATCAAGTTTGTTAGGATGCATTAGTGAGTCTGGACTTCGACCGTGTTTACTTGAAAAATGATTGCTTAACAAATTTTGTTGGAAACTATATATTTTTAACATGTGAATATTATGTGATATATTAATCTCTTAACGTGTTTGATATTATGTGATAGATGTCTACCTCTAGAACAAGTCCCATTGACTCACCTAATAATAATGAAGAGTCAAATGTAAATTGGAATGATTCGTGGACTGATTCACAAGTTCCCGAAGAGGAACCGGAAGAAGAGTCGGAACCGGACGAAGAATCGGAACCGGACGAAGAATCGGAACCGAATGAAGAAATAGAACCAGTGGGGGAAATAATAAAACGGTTAAGTAAAAGAAAATCCTCAACCAACCGACCAAGGTTAATTATGGTCAATGGTGTTTCCGCCAAGGAAGCAAAATATTGGGAGGATTACCAATTCTCCGGTGAATCGGATTCCGACGAGAATTCCGATTATGTTATAGAAATTACCCCAACTGAATTTAAAAAGGCAAAAGAAAATAATAAGGGAAAGGGCATAAAAATAGAGAAATCTAATTTTCAACCCCGATGAACTTTATATGTATCGTCAACCCCCGAAGTCCTTAAGTTGTAACAATGACCCGGGAACCTCTAAACCACTAGGTTTTTCTAAACCAATGTGGAAAACGACGGCTCGTATTAGGGGAACATCATATATCCCTAGAAATTTGGCAAAATGAACCAAAACCGAAGAAGAAGAAACAAGCGAGTCGGAATAAGATAGTTGTATTCGTGTGGTGTAATATATGTAATATAGTGTGCTTATGCTTTATGATATATGTAAAAATTGCTTGTATTAATAAGTATTTTTTTTTTATGAATCTAACTCTTGTCTATTTTACAGTATAAAAACACAAAATGGATAGACAACCCAATATTTTAAGAGACCTACCCGGAGACATGATTGATGAAATCTTGTCTAGAGTCGGTCAGAATTCTTCGGCACAACTATTTAAGGCGAGATCAGTTTGTAAGACATTCGAAGAACGTTCCAAGAATGCCTTGGTTTATAAAAGGCTTTCGTTCGAAAGATGGGGGATATCACATTGGGAAATCCATAAGTTACGATGTGTTTACTTTGACGCATATATTGCGGGGAACCCAAATGCTATTTTACGCAATGGGTTAAGAAATTATTTTGACTCAATATATCCGAATATTGGACTTCGTGATTTAGAAAAAGCGGCTAACATGCAACATAAAGAAGCATGTTATGCTTACGGATTAGTAATGTTCGCTTCTCACCAAAGTGAGAACAAGAACATCGGGCTACAACTATTAAACAAAACGTTCCCACAAGTGACGGAGTCGGTAATTGGGGTAAGAAATGAGGTTTTTAGATTGTTACGGGACTGTTGGACATTACGTAACCCTCGTCCCTTTGACGACGTTACAACACGCTGTCTTATCAACGGCCATAACGGTTATGTTCCACAAGACCAAGGATGGGAAGTAATCTTAGTAAAACCAGAATGCATGACTTGTTTCTGGACGTATGAATTACGTGTCTTTATTGCCTTTGCTGAACGACTTGTGTACTAGCAAGAATTATCTTCACAACCATCTTGTATCAAATTTATTGTGTGCTATATTTCATGCTATATGTAAAATAAGCGGTATTGTAAGTTTGTAAAATATTGTGTAAAAGTTTGAACGCGAAATATTATTATAATCAGTTTTTCATATAGAATTGTAGTAGTTGAATTGTATATTAGCTACTAAGTATGAACTTAACGGGTAGGTACTACCCGAATTTAAACTTATAAAAAGCTAATATGAAGAAAAAGCTTTTATAAATGAGTTCATATTATGCTACGAAATACTATAAACTACTCTTAATATTCTGTATGATTAACTTGTTCCATTTGACTATTTTGAAGGAAATGGCACCGACTACTCGACACACCGTGAATATGAATGAAGAGGAATTCCGTACTTTTCTAGCTTCAAACATAGCCGCAGTACAGGCTGCGCTACATACCAACAATAACCTTAGATCTAGCAGTACAAGAAATCGTGTAGGATGCACCTACAAAGAATTCACTGCCTGCAAACCTTTGGAATTTGATGGAACCGAAGGACCGATCGGATTGAAATGGTGGACCGAGAAGGTCGAATCGGTGTTTGCCATAAGTAAGTGTACTGAAGAGGACAAAGTGAAGTACGCTACGCATACCTTCACAGGTTCTGCGTTAACATGGTGGAATACCTATCTAGAGCAAGTGGGACAAGATGATGCTTACACACTACCGTAGTCAGCATTCAAGCACTTGATGAACGAGAAGTACCGTCCTAGAACCGAGGTCAATAAGCTCAAGACAGAACTTAGAGGGTTACGAACCCAAGGATTTGATATTACCATGTACGAAAGACGATTCATAGAATTATGCCTATTGTGTCCGGGAGCAGTTCGAAGATGAGGAAGAGAATATCGACGCATTTGTGAAAGGATTACCGGAAAGAATCCAAGAAGATATAAGTTCACACGAGCCCGCCTCCATACAACAGGCATGTAGAATGGCTCACAAACTAGTAAACCAGATTGAAGAAAGAATTAAAGAACAGACTGCTAAAGAGGCCAATGTGAAGCAAGTCAAAAGAAAGTGGGAGGAAAATGGTGATAAGAATCACCAATACAAAAACAACAGCAATTACAACAATAATCGCAACAATTATCCCAACAATCGCAACATCAATCGCAACTACAACAAACGGCCCAACAACAACAACAACAACAACAACAACAACAACAACAACAACAACAACAACAACAACAACAACAACAACAACAACAACAACAACAACAACAACAACAACAACAACAACAACAACAACAACAACAACAACAACAACAACAACAGCAACTACAACAATCATCCCAACAACAATAACAACCGCAACAACAACAACAACAATCAGAAGCAGCTATGCCAAAGGTGTGAAAAGTATCACTCGGGGTTCTGCACCAAATTTTGTAACAAGTGTAAAAGAAATGGTCATAGCGCGGCGAAGTGTGAGGTCTACGGACCAGGGGTTAACAGAACGAAAGGAACAAATGGTGTCGGAACGAGTAATGGCGGAGCAAGTAGAGTCGGAGCAAGTTATGCCAATGTAGTTTGTTATAAATGTGAAAAACTGGGCCACATTATTAGAAATTGCCCGAACCAGGAGAACACGAATGGACAAGGCCGCGAAAGAGTTTTTAATATTAATGCGGCAGAGGCACAGGAAGACCCGAAGCTTGTTACGGGTACGTTTCTTATTGACAATAAATCTGCTTACGTTTTATTTAATTCGGGTGCGGATAGAAGCTATATGAGTAGAGATTTTTGTGCTAAATTAAGTTGTCCATTGACGCCTTTAGATAGTAAATTTTTACTCGAATTAGCAAATGGTAAATTAATTTCAGCAGATAATATATGTCGGAATCGAGAAATTAAACTGGTTAGCAAAACATTTAAGATTGATTTGATACCAGTAGAGTTAGGGAGTTTTGATGTGATAATCGGTATGGACTGGTTGAAAGAAGTGAAAGCAGAGATCGTTTGTGAAATGTCCCGTTCTTATTGATTAAAAACGTTCCATATTAATTGATTTCGTTGCGAGGTTTTGACCTCTATATGAGACGTTTTTCAAAGACTGCATTCATTTTTAAACAAACCATAACCTTTATTTCATCAATAAAGGTTTAAAAAGCTTTACGTAGATTATCAAATAATGATAATCTAATATATCCTGTTTACACACGACCATTACATAATGGTTTACAATACAAATATGTTACAACAAAATAAGTTTCTTGAATGCAGTTTTTACACAATATCATACAAGCATGGACTCCAAATCTTGTCCTTATTTAAGTATGCGACAGCGGAAGCTCTTAATAATCACCTGAGAATAAACATGCTTAAAACGTCAACAAAAATGTTGGTGAGTTATAGGTTTAACCTATATATATCAAATCGTAACAATAGACCACAAGATTTCATATTTCAATACACATCCCATACATAGAGATAAAAATCATTCATATGGTGAACACCTGGTAACCGACAATAACAAGATGCATATATAAGAATATCCCCATCATTCCGGGACACCCTTCGGATATGATATAAATTTCGAAGTACTAAAGCATCCGGTACTTTGGATGGGGTTTGTTAGGCCCAATAGATCTATCTTTAGGATTCGCGTCAATTAGGGTGTCTGTTCCCTAATTCTTAGATTACCAGACTTAATAAAAAGGGGCATATTCGATTTCGATAATTCAACCATAGAATGTAGTTTCACGTACTTGTGTCTATTTTGTAAATCATTTATAAAACCTGCATGTATTCTCATCCCAAAAATATTAGATTTTAAAAGTGGGACTATAACTCACTTTCACAGATTTTTACTTCGTCGGGAAGTAAGACTTGGCCACTGGTTGATTCACGAACCTATAACAATATATACATATATATCAAAGTATGTTCAAAATATATTTACAACACTTTTAATATATTTTGATGTTTTAAGTTTATTAAGTCAGCTGTCCTCGTTAGTAACCTACAACTAGTTGTCCACAGTTAGATGTACAGAAATAAATCGATAAATATTATCTTGAATCAATCCACGACCCAGTGTATACGTATCTCAGTATTGATCACAACTCAAACTATATATATTTTGGAATCAACCTCAACCCTGTATAGCTAACTCCAACATTCACATATAGAGTGTCTATGGTTGTTCCGAAATATATATAGATGTGTCGACATGATAGGTCGAAACATTGTATACGTGTCTATGGTATCTCAAGATTACATAATATATAATACAAGTTGATTAAGTTATGGTTGGAATAGATTTGTTACCAATTTTCACGTAGCTAAAATGAGAAAAATTATCCAATCTTGTTTTACCCATAACTTCTTCATTTTAAATCCGTTTTGAGTGAATCAAATTGCTATGGTTTCATATTGAACTCTATTTTATGAATCTAAACAAAAAAAGTATAGGTTTCTAGTCGGAAAAATAAGTTACAAGTCGTTTTTGTAAAGGTAGTCATTTCAGTCGAAAGAACGACGTCTAGATGACCATTTTAGAAAACATACTTCCACTTTGAGTTTAACCATAATTTTTGGATATAGTTTCATGTTCATAATAAAAATCATTTTCTCAGAATAACAACTTTTAAATCAAAGTTTATCATAGTTTTTAATTAACTAACCCAAAACAGCCCGCGGTGTTACTACGACGGCGTAAATCCGGTTTTACGGTGTTTTTCGTGTTTCCAGGTTTTAAATCATTAAGTTAGCATATCATATAGATATAGAACATGTGTTTAGTTGATTTTAAAAGTCAAGTTAGAAGGATTAACTTTTGTTTGCGAACAAGTTTAGAATTAACTAAACTATGTTCTAGTGATTACAAGTTTAAACCTTCGAATAAGATAGCTTTATATGTATGAATCAAATGATGTTATGAACATCATTACTACCTTAAGTTCCTTGGATGAACCTACTGGAAAAGAGAAAAATGGATCTAGCTTCAATGGATCCTTGGATGGCTCAAAGTTCTTGAAGCAAAATCATGACACGAAAACAAGTTCAAGTAAGATCATCACTTGAAATAAGATTGTTATAGTTATAGAAATTGAACCAAAGTTTGAATATGATTATTACCTTGTATTAGAATGATAACCTACTGTAAGAAACAAAGATTTCTTGAGGTTGGATGATCACCTTACAAGATTGGAAGTGAGCTAGCAAACTTGAAAGTATTCTTGATTTTATGAAACTAGAACTTTTGGAATTTATGAAGAACACTTAGAACTTGAAGATAGAACTTGAGAGAGTTCAATTAGATGAAGAAAATTGAAGAATGAAAGTGTTTGTAGGTGTTTTTGGTCGTTGGTGTATGGATTAGATATAAAGGATATGTAATTTTGTTTTCATGTAAATAAGTCATGAATGATTACTCATATTTTTGTAATCTTATGAGATATTTCATGCTAGTTGCCAAATGATGGTTCCCACATGTGTTAGGTGACTCACATGGGCTGCTAAGAGCTGATCATTGGAGTGTATATACCAATAGTACATACATCTAAAAGCTGTGTATTGTACGAGTACGAATACGGGTGCATACGAGTAGAATTGTTGATGAAACTGAACGAGAATGTAATTGTAAGCATTTTTGTTAAGTAGAAGTATTTTGATAAGTGTATTGAAGTCTTTCAAAAGTGTATAAATACATATTAAAACACTACATGTATATACATTTTAACTGAGTCGTTAAGTCATCGTTAGTCGTTACATGTAAGTGTTGTTTTGAAACCTTTAGGTTAACGATCTTGTTAAATGTTGTTAACCCAATGTTTATAATAACAAAAGAGATTTTAAATTATTATATTATCATGATATTATGATGTACGAATATCTCTTAATATGATATATATACATTAAATGTCGTTACAACGATAAACGTTACATATATGTCTCGTTTCAAAATCATTAAGTTAGTAGTCTTGTTTTTACATATGTAGTTCATTGTTAATATAATTAATGATATGTTTACTTATCATAATATCATGTTAACTATATATATAACCATATATATGTCATCATATAGTTTTTTTTACAAGTTTTAACGTTCGTGAATCACCGGTCAACTTGGGTGGTCAATTGTCTATATGAAACCTATTTCAATTAATCAAGTCTTAACAAGTTTGATTGCTTAACATGTTGGAAACATTTAATCATGTAAACATCAATCTCAATTAATATATATAAACATGGAAAAGTTCGGGTCACTACAGTACCTACCCGTTAAATAAATTTCGTCCCGAAATTTTAAGCTGTTGAAGGTGTTGACGAATCTTCTGGAAATAGATGCGGGTATTTCTTCTTCATCTGATCTTCACGCTCCCAGGTGAACTCGGGTCCTCTACGAGCATTCCATCGAACCTTAACAATTGGTATCTTGTTTTGCTTAAGTCTTTTAACCTCACGATCCATTATTTCGACGGGTTCTTCGATGAATTGGAGTTTTTCGTTGATTTGGATTTCATCTAACGGAATAGTGAGATCTTCTTTAGCAAAACATTTCTTCAAATTCGAGACGTGGAAAGTGTTATGTACAGCCGCGAGTTGTTGAGGTAACTCAAGTCGGTAAGCTACTGGTCCGACACGATCAATAATCTTGAATGGTCCAATATACCTTGGATTTAATTTCCCTCGTTTACCAAATCGAACAACGCCTTTCCAAGGTGAAACTTTAAGCATGACCATCTCTCCAATTTCAAATTCTATATCTTTTCTTTTAATGTCAGCGTAGCTCTTTTGTCGACTTTGGGCGGTTTTCAACCGTTGTTGAATTTGGATGATCTTCTCGGTAGTTTCTTGTATAATCTCCGGACCCGTAATCTGTCTATCCCCCACCTCACTCCAACAAATCGGAGACCTGCACTTTCTACCATAAAGTGCTTCAAACGGCGCCATCTCAATGCTTGAATGGTAGCTGTTGTTGTAGGAAAATTCTGCTAACGGTAGATGTCGATCCCAACTGTTTCCGAAATCAATAACACATGCTCGTAGCATGTCTTCAAGCGTTTGTATCGTCCTTTCGCTCTGCCCATCAGTTTGTGGATGATAGGCAGTACTCATGTCTAGACGAGTTCCTAATGCTTGCTGTAATGTCTGCCAGAATCTTGAAATAAATCTGCCATCCCTATCAGAGATAATAGAGATTGGTATTCCATGTCTGGAGACGACTTCCTTCAAATACAGTCGTGCTAACTTCTCCATCTTGTCATCTTCTCTTATTGGTAGGAAGTGTGCTGATTTGGTGAGACGATCAACTATTACCCAAATAGTATCAAAACCACTTGCAGTCCTTGGCAATTTAGTGATGAAATCCATGGTAATCTTTTCCCATTTCCATTCCGGGATTTCGGGTTGTTGAAGTAGACCTGATGGTTTCTGATGCTCAGCTTTGACCTTAGAACACGTCAAACATTCTCCTACGTATTTAGCAACATCGGCTTTCATACCCGGCCACCAAAAATGTTTCTTGAGATCCTTGTACATCTTCCCCGTTCCAGGATGTATTGAGTATCTGGTTTTATGAGCTTCTCTAAGTACCATTTCTCTCATATCTCCAAATTTTGGTACCCAAATCCTTTCAGCCCTATACCGGGTTCCGTCTTCCCGAATATTAAGATGTTTCTCCGATCCTTTGGGTATTTCATCCTTTAAATTTCCCTCTTTTAAAACTCCTTGTTGCGCCTCCTTTATTTGAGTAGTAATGTTATTATGAATCATTATATTCATAGATTTTACTCGAATGGGTTCTCTATCCTTCCTGCTCAAGGCATCGGCTACCACATTTGCCTTCCCCGGGTGGTAACGAATCTCAAAATCGTAATCATTCAATAATTCAATCCACCTACGCTGCCTCATATTCAGTTGTTTCTGATTAAATATGTGTTGAAGACTTTTGTGGTCGGTATATATAATACTTTTGACCCCATATAAGTAGTGCCTCCAAGTCTTTAATGCAAAAACAACCGCGCCTAATTCCAAATCATGCGTCGTATAATTTTGTTCGTGAATCTTCAATTGTCTAGACGCATAAGCAATCACCTTCGTTCGTTGCATTAATACACAACCGAGACCTTGCTTTGATGCGTCACAATAAATCACAAAATCATCATTCCCTTCAGGCAATGACAATATAGGTGCCGTAGTTAGCTTTTTCTTCAATAACTGAAACGCTTTCTCTTGTTCATCATTCCATTCAAATTTCTTCCCTTTATGCGTTAATGCAGTCAAGGGTTTTGCTATTCTGGAAAAGTCTTGGATGAACCTTCTGTAGTAACCAGCTAGTCCTAAAAACTGGCGTATGTGTTTCGGAGTTTTCGGGGTTTCCCACTTTTCAACAGTTTCTATCTTTGCCGGATCCACCTTAATACCTTCTTTGTTCACTATGTGACCGAGGAATTGAACTTCTTCCAACCAAAATGCACACTTTGAAAACTTAGCGTACAATTCTTCCTTCCTCAATACTTCTAACACTTTTCTCAAATGTTCACCGTGTTCTTGGTCATTCTTTGAGTAAATAAGTATGTCATCAATGAAAACAATGACAAACTTGTCAAGGTATGGTCCACACACTCGGTTCATAAGGTCCATGAACACAGCTGGTGCATTAGTTAAACCAAACGGCATGACCATAAACTCGTAATGACCGTAACGTGTTCTGAAAGCAGTCTTTGGAATATCATCTTCTTTCACCCGCATTTGATGATACCCGGAACGTAAGTCAATCTTTGAATAAACAGACGAGCCTTGTAGTTGATCAAATAAGTCGTCGATTCTCGGTAGTGGGTAGCGGTTCTTGATGGTAAGTTTGTTCAACTCTCGGTAGTCGATACACAACCTGAATGTACCATCTTTCTTCTTGACAAACAAAACAGGAGCTCCCCACGGTGATGTGCTTGGTCGAATGAAACCACGCTCTAAAAGTTCTTGTAATTGGCTTTGCAGTTCTTTCATCTCGCTGGGTGCGAGTCTGTAAGGAGCACGAGCTATTGGTGCAGCTCCTGGTACAAGATCTATTTGAAATTCAACGGATCGATGTGGGGGTAATCCCGGTAATTCTTTCGGAAATACATCGGGAAATTCTTTTGCAATGGGAACATCATTGATGCTCTTTTCTTCAGTTTGTACTTTCTCGACGTGTGCTAAAACAGCATAGCAACCTTTTCTTATTAGTTTTTGTGCCTTCAAATTACTAATAAGATGTAGCTTCGTGTTGCCCTTTTCTCCGTACACCATTAAGGGTTTTCCTTTTTCTCGTATGATGCGAATTGCATTTTTGTAACAAACGATCTCCGCTTTCACTTCTTTCAACCAGTCCATACCGATTATCACATCAAAACTCCCTAACTCTACTGGTATCAAATCAATCTTAAATGTTTCGCTAACCAGTTTAATTTCTCGATTCCGACATATATTATCTGCTGAAATTAATTTACCATTTGCTAATTCGAGTAAAAATTTACTATCCAAAGGCGTCAATGGACAACTTAATTTAGCACAAAAATCTCTACTCATATAGCTTCTATCCGCACCCGAATCAAATAAAACGTAAGCAGATTTATTGTCAATAAGAAACGTACCCGTAACAAGCTCCGGGTCTTCCTGTGCCTCTACCGCATTAATATTGAAAACTCCTCCACGGCCTTGTCCATTCGTGTTCTCCTGGTTCGGGCAATTTCTAATAATGTGGCCTGGTTTTCCACATTTATAACAAACTACATTGGCATAACTTGCTCCGACACTACTTGCTCCGCCATTACTCGTTCCGACACCATTTGTTCCTTTCGTTCTATTAACCCCTGGTCCGTAGACCTCACACTTCGCCGCGCTATGACCATTTCTTTTACACTTGTTGCAAAATTTGGTGCAGAACCCCGAGTGATTCTTTTCACACCTTTGGCATAGTTGCTTCTGATTGTTGTTGTTGTTGCGGTTATTATTGTTGTTGGGATGATTGTTGTAGTTGTTGTTGTTGTTGTTGTTGTTGTTGTTGGGTCGTTTGTTGTAGTTGCGATTGATGTTGCGATTTTTGGGATAATTGTTGCGATTATTGTTGTAATTGCTGTTGTTGTTATATTGGTGATTCTTATCACCGTTTTCCTCCCACTTTCTTTTGACTTGCTTCACATTGGCCTCTTCAGCAGTCTGTTCTTTAATTCTTTCTTCAATCTGGTTCACTAGTTTGTGAGCCATTCTACATGCCTGTTGTATGGAGGCGGGCTCGTGTGAACTTATATCTTCTTGGATTCTTTCCGGTAATCCTTTCACAAACGCGTCGATCTTCTCTTCCTCATCTTCGAATGCTCCCGGACACAATAGGCACAATTCTGTGAATCGTCTTTCGTACGTGGTAATATCAAATCCTTGGGTTCGTAACCCTCTAAGTTCTGTCTTGAGCTTATTGACCTCGGTTCTGGGACGGTACTTCTCGTTCATCAAGTGCTTGAATGCTGACCACGGTAGTGCGTACGCATCATCTTGTCCCACTTGCTCTAGATAGGTATTCCACCATGTTAACGCAGAACCTGTGAAGGTATGCGTAGCGTACTTCACTTTGTCCTCTTCAGTACACTTACTTATGGCAAACACCGATTCAACCTTCTCGGTCCACCGTTTCAATCCGATCGGTCCTTCGGTTCCATCAAATTCCAAAGGTTTGCAGGCAGTGAATTCTTTGTAGGTGCATCCTACACGATTTCCTGTACTGCTAGATCCAAGGTTATTGTTGGTATGTAGCGCAGCCTGTACTGCGGCTATGTTTGAAGCTAGAAAAGTACGGAATTCCTCTTCATTCATATTCACGGTGTGTCGAGTAGTCGGTGCCATTTCCTTCAAAATAGTTAAATGGAACAAGTTAATCATACAGAATATTAAGAGTAGTTAATAGTATTTCGTAGCATAATATGAACTCATTTATAAAAGCTTTTTCTTCATATTAGCGTTTTATAAGTTTAAATTCGGGTAGTACCTACCCGTTAAGTTCATACTTAGTAGCTAATATACAATTCAACTACTACAATTCTATATGAAAAACTGATTATAATAATATTTCGCGTTCAAACTTTTATACAATATTTTACAAACTTACGATACCGCTTATTTTACATAAAGCATGAAATATAGCACACAATAACTTTGATACAAGATAGTTGTGAAGACAATTCTAGCTAGTACACAAGTCGTTCAGCAAAGGCAATAAATACACGTAATTCATACGTCCAGAAACAAGTCATGCATTATGGTTTTACTAGGACTACTTCCCATCCTTGGTCTTGTGCAACATAACCGTTATGGCCGTTGATAAGACAGCGTGTTGTAACGTCATCAAAGGGACGAGGGTTACGTAATGTCCAACAGTCCCGTAATAATCTAAAAACCTCATTTCTTACCCCAATTACCGACTCCGTCACTTGTGGAAACGTTTTGTTTAATAGTTGTAGCCCGATGTTCTTGTTCTCACTTTGGTGAGAAGCGAACATTACTAATCCGTAAGCATAACATGCTTCTTTATGTTGCATGTTAGCCGCTTTTTCTAAATCACGAAGTCCAATATTCGGATATATTGAGTCAAAATAATTTCTTAACCCGTTGCGTAAAATAGCATTTGGGTTCCCCGCAATATATGCGTCAAAGTAAACACATCGTAACTTATGGGTTTCCCAATGTGATATCCCCCATCTTTCAAACGAAAGTCTCTTATAAACCAAGACATTCTTGGAACGTTCTTCGAATGTCTTACAAACTGATCTCGCCTTAAATAGTTGTGCCGAAGAATTCTGGCCGACTCTAGACAAGATTTCATCAATCATGTCTCCGGGTAGGTCTCTTAAAATATTGGGCTGTCTATCCATTTTGTATTTTTAAACTGTAAAATAGACAAGAGTTAGATTCATAAAAAAAAATACTTATTAATACAAGCAATTTTTACATATATCATAAAGCATAAGAACACTATATTCCATATATTACACCACACGAATACAACTATCTTATTCCGACTCGCTCGTTTCTTCTTCTTCGGTTTTGGTTCGTTTTGCCAAGTTTCTAGGGATATATGATGTTCCCCTAATACGAACCGTCGTTGTCCACATTGGTTTAGAAAAACCTGGTGGTTTAGAGGTTCCCGGGTCATTGTTACAACTTAAGGACTTCGGGGGTTGACGATACATATAAAGTTCATCGGGTTTGGAATTAGATTTCTCTATTTTTATGCCCTTTCCCTTATTATTTTCTTTTGCCTTTTTAAATTCAGTTGGGGTAATTTCTATAACATCATCGGAATTCTCGTCGGAATCCGATTCATCGGAGAATTGGTAATCCTCCCAATATTTTGCTTCCTTGGCGGAAACACCATTGACCATAATTAACTTTGGTCGGTTGGTTGAGGATTTTCTTTTACTTAACCGTTTTATTATTTCCCCCACCGGTTCTATTTCTTCATCCGGTTCCGATTCTTCTTCCGGTTCCGATTCTTCTTCCGGTTCCGACTCTTCTTCCGGTTCCTCTTCGGGAACTTGTGAATCAGTCCACAAATTATTCCAATTTACATTTGACTCTTCATTATTATTAGGTGAGTCAATGGGACTTGTTCTAGAGGTAGACATCTATCACATAATATCAAACACGTTAAGAGATTAATATATCACATAATATTCATATGTTAAAAATATATAGTTTCCAACAAAAATGTTAAGCAATCATTTTTAAAGAAAACACGGTCGAAGTCCAGACTCACTAATGCATCCTAACAAACTCGATAAGACACACTAATGCAAATTTTCTGGTTCTCTAAGACCAACGCTCGGATACCAACTGAAATGTCCCGTTCTTATTGATTAAAAACGTTCCATATTAATTGATTTCGTTGCGAGGTTTTGACCTCTATATGAGACGTTTTTCAAAGACTGCATTCATTTTTAAACAAACCATAACCTTTATTTCATCAATAAAGGTTTAAAAAGCTTTACGTAGATTATCAAATAATGATAATCTAATATATCCTGTTTACACACGACCATTACATAATGGTTTACAATACAAATATGTTACAACAAAATAAGTTTCTTGAATGCAGTTTTTACACAATATCATACAAGCATGGACTCCAAATCTTGTCCTTATTTAAGTATGCGACAGCGGAAGCTCTTAATAATCACCTGAGAATAAACATGCTTAAAACGTCAACAAAAATGTTGGTGAGTTATAGGTTTAACCTATATATATCAAATCGTAACAATAGACCACAAGATTTCATATTTCAATACACATCCCATACATAGAGATAAAAATCATTCATATGGTGAACACCTGGTAACCGACAATAACAAGATGCATATATAAGAATATCCCCATCATTCCGGGACACCCTTCGGATATGATATAAATTTCGAAGTACTAAAGCATCCGGTACTTTGGATGGGGTTTGTTAGGCCCAATAGATCTATCTTTAGGATTCGCGTCAATTAGGGTGTCTGTTCCCTAATTCTTAGATTACCAGACTTAATAAAAAGGGGCATATTCGATTTCGATAATTCAACCATAGAATGTAGTTTCACGTACTTGTGTCTATTTTGTAAATCATTTATAAAACCTGCATGTATTCTCATCCCAAAAATATTAGATTTTAAAAGTGGGACTATAACTCACTTTCACAGATTTTTACTTCGTCGGGAAGTAAGACTTGGCCACTGGTTGATTCACGAACCTATAACAATATATACATATATATCAAAGTATGTTCAAAATATATTTACAACACTTTTAATATATTTTGATGTTTTAAGTTTATTAAGTCAGCTGTCCTCGTTAGTAACCTACAACTAGTTGTCCACAGTTAGATGTACAGAAATAAATCGATAAATATTATCTTGAATCAATCCACGACCCAGTGTATACGTATCTCAGTATTGATCACAACTCAAACTATATATATTTTGGAATCAACCTCAACCCTGTATAGCTAACTCCAACATTCACATATAGAGTGTCTATGGTTGTTCCGAAATATATATAGATGTGTCGACATGATAGGTCGAAACATTGTATACGTGTCTATGGTATCTCAAGATTACATAATATATAATACAAGTTGATTAAGTTATGGTTGGAATAGATTTGTTACCAATTTTCACGTAGCTAAAATGAGAAAAATTATCCAATCTTGTTTTACCCATAACTTCTTCATTTTAAATCCGTTTTGAGTGAATCAAATTGCTATGGTTTCATATTGAACTCTATTTTATGAATCTAAACAAAAAAAGTATAGGTTTCTAGTCGGAAAAATAAGTTACAAGTCGTTTTTGTAAAGGTAGTCATTTCAGTCGAAAGAACGACGTCTAGATGACCATTTTAGAAAACATACTTCCACTTTGAGTTTAACCATAATTTTTGGATATAGTTTCATGTTCATAATAAAAATCATTTTCTCAGAATAACAACTTTTAAATCAAAGTTTATCATAGTTTTTAATTAACTAACCCAAAACAGCCCGCGGTGTTACTACGACGGCGTAAATCCGGTTTTACGGTGTTTTTCGTGTTTCCAGGTTTTAAATCATTAAGTTAGCATATCATATAGATATAGAACATGTGTTTAGTTGATTTTAAAAGTCAAGTTAGAAGGATTAACTTTTGTTTGCGAACAAGTTTAGAATTAACTAAACTATGTTCTAGTGATTACAAGTTTAAACCTTCGAATAAGATAGCTTTATATGTATGAATCAAATGATGTTATGAACATCATTACTACCTTAAGTTCCTTGGATGAACCTACTGGAAAAGAGAAAAATGGATCTAGCTTCAATGGATCCTTGGATGGCTCAAAGTTCTTGAAGCAAAATCATGACACGAAAACAAGTTCAAGTAAGATCATCACTTGAAATAAGATTGTTATAGTTATAGAAATTGAACCAAAGTTTGAATATGATTATTACCTTGTATTAGAATGATAACCTACTGTAAGAAACAAAGATTTCTTGAGGTTGGATGATCACCTTACAAGATTGGAAGTGAGCTAGCAAACTTGAAAGTATTCTTGATTTTATGAAACTAGAACTTTTGGAATTTATGAAGAACACTTAGAACTTGAAGATAGAACTTGAGAGAGTTCAATTAGATGAAGAAAATTGAAGAATGAAAGTGTTTGTAGGTGTTTTTGGTCGTTGGTGTATGGATTAGATATAAAGGATATGTAATTTTGTTTTCATGTAAATAAGTCATGAATGATTACTCATATTTTTGTAATCTTATGAGATATTTCATGCTAGTTGCCAAATGATGGTTCCCACATGTGTTAGGTGACTCACATGGGCTGCTAAGAGCTGATCATTGGAGTGTATATACCAATAGTACATACATCTAAAAGCTGTGTATTGTACGAGTACGAATACGGGTGCATACGAGTAGAATTGTTGATGAAACTGAACGAGAATGTAATTGTAAGCATTTTTGTTAAGTAGAAGTATTTTGATAAGTGTATTGAAGTCTTTCAAAAGTGTATAAATACATATTAAAACACTACATGTATATACATTTTAACTGAGTCGTTAAGTCATCGTTAGTCGTTACATGTAAGTGTTGTTTTGAAACCTTTAGGTTAACGATCTTGTTAAATGTTGTTAACCCAATGTTTATAATAACAAAAGAGATTTTAAATTATTATATTATCATGATATTATGATGTACGAATATCTCTTAATATGATATATATACATTAAATGTCGTTACAACGATAAACGTTACATATATGTCTCGTTTCAAAATCATTAAGTTAGTAGTCTTGTTTTTACATATGTAGTTCATTGTTAATATAATTAATGATATGTTTACTTATCATAATATCATGTTAACTATATATATAACCATATATATGTCATCATATAGTTTTTTTTACAAGTTTTAACGTTCGTGAATCACCGGTCAACTTGGGTGGTCAATTGTCTATATGAAACCTATTTCAATTAATCAAGTCTTAACAAGTTTGATTGCTTAACATGTTGGAAACATTTAATCATGTAAACATCAATCTCAATTAATATATATAAACATGGAAAAGTTCGGGTCACTACAGTTTGTTACAAAAATGCAATTCGCATTATACGAGAAAAAGGAAAACCCTTAATGGTGTACGGAGAAAAGGGCAACACGAAACTACATCTAATTAGTAATTTGAAGGCACAAAAACTAATAAGAAAAGGTTGCTATGCTGTTCTAGCACACGTCGAGAAAGTACAAACTGAAGAAAAGAGCATCAATGATGTTCCCATTGCAAAAGAATTTCCCGATGTATTTCCGAAAGAATTACCGGGATTACCCCCACATCGATCCATTGAATTTCAAATAGATCTTGTACCAGGAGCTGCACCAATAGCTCGTGCTCCTTACAGACTCGCACCCAGCGAGATGAAAGAACTGCAAAGCCAATTACAAGAACTTTTAGAGCGTGGTTTCATTCGACCAAGCACATCACCGTGGGGAGCTCCTATTTTGTTTGTCAAGAAGAAAGATGGTACATTCAGGTTGTGTATCAACTACCGAGAGTTGAACAAACTTACCATCAAGAACTGCTACCCACTACGGAGAATCGACGACTTATTTGATCAACTACAAGGCTCGTCTGTTTATTCAAAGATTGACTTACATTCCGGGTATCATCAAATGCGGGTGAAAGAAGATGATATTCCAAAGACTGCTTTCAGAACACGTTACGGTCATTACGAGTTTATGGTCATGCCGTTTGGTTTAACTAATGCACCAGCTGTGTTCATGGACCTTATGAACCGAGTGTGTGGACCATACCTTGACAAGTTTGTCATTGTTTTCATTGATGACATACTTATTTACTCAAAGAATGACCAAGAACACGGTGAACATTTGAGAAAGGTGTTAGAAGTATTGAGGAAGGAAGAATTGTACGCTAAGTTTTCAAAGTGTGCATTTTGGTTGGAAGAAGTTCAATTCCTCGGTCACATAGTGAACAAAGAAGGTATTAAGGTGGATCCGGCAAAGATAGAAACTGTTGAAAAGTGGGAAACCCCAAAAACTCCGAAACACATACGCCAGTTTTTAGGACTAGCTGGTTACTACAGAAGGTTCATCCAAGACTTTTCCAGAATAGCAAAACCCTTGACTGCATTAACGCATAAAGGGAAGAAATTTGAATGGAATGATGAACAAGAGAAAGCGTTTCAGTTATTGAAGAAAAAGCTAACTACGGCACCTATATTGTCATTACCTGAAGGGAATGATGATTTTGTGATTTATTGTGACGCATCAAAGCAAGGTCTCGGTTGTGTATTAATGCAACGAACGAAGGTGATTGCTTATGCGTCTAGACAATTGAAGATTCACGAACAAAATTATACGACGCATGATTTGGAATTAGGCGCGGTTGTTTTTGCATTAAAGACTTAGAGGCACTACTTATATGGGGTCAAAAGTATTATATATACCGACCACAAAAGTCTCCAACACATATTTAATCATAAACAACTGAATATGAGGCAGCGTAGGTGGATTGAATTGTTGAATGATTACGACTTTGAGATTCGTTACCACCCGGGGAAGGCAAATGTGGTAGCCGATGCCTTGAGCAGGAAGGACAGAGAACCCATTCGAGTAAAATCTATGAATATAATGATTCATAATAACCTTACTACTCAAATAAAGGAGGCGCAACAAGGAGTTTTAGAAGAGGGAAATTTAAAGGATGAAATACCCAAAGGATCGGAGAAGCATCTTAATATTCGGGAAGACGGAACCCGGTATAGGGCTGAAAGGATTTGGGTACCAAAATTTGGAGATATGAGAGAAATGGTACTTAGAGAAGCTCATAAAACCAGATACTCAATACATCCTGGAACGGGGAAGATGTACAAGGATCTCAAGAAACATTTTTGGTGGCCGGGTATGAAAGTCGATGTTGCTAAATACGTAGGAGAATGTTTGACGTGTTCTAAGGTCAAAGCTGAGCATCAGAAACCATCAGGTCTACTTCAACAACCTGAAATCCCGGAATGGAAATGGGAAAACATTACCATAGATTTCATCACTAAATTGCCAAGGACTGCAAGTGGTTTTGATACTATTTGGGTAATAGTTGATCGTCTCACCAAATCAGCACACTTCCTGCCAATAAGAGAAGATGACAAGATGGAGAAGTTAGCACGACTGTATTTGAAGGAAGTCGTCTCCAGACATGGAATACCAATCTCTATTATCTCTGATAGGGATGGCAGATTTATTTCAAGATTCTGGCAGACATTACAGCAAGCATTAGGAACTCGTCTAGACATGAGTACTGCCTATCATCCACAAACTGATGGGCAGAGCGAAAGGACGATACAAACGCTTGAAGACATGCTACGAGCATGTGTTATTGATTTCGAAAACAGTTGGGATCGACATCTACCGTTAGCAGAATTTTCTTACAACAACAGCTACCATTCAAGCATTGAGATGGCGCCGTTTGAAGCACTTTATGGTAGAAAGTGCAGGTCTCCGATTTGTTGGAGTGAAGTGGGGATAGACAGATTACGGGTCCTGTGATTATACAAGAAACTACCGAGAAGATCATCCAAATTCAACAACGGTTGAAAACCGCCCAAAGTCGACAAAAGAGCTACGCTGACATTAAAAGAAAAGATATAGAATTTGAAATTGGAGAGATGGTCATGCTTAAAGTTGCACCTTGGAAAGGCGTTGTTCGATTTGGTAAATGAGGGAAATTAAATCCAAGGTATATTGGACCATTCAGATTATTGATCGTGTCGGAACAGTAGCTTACCGACTTGAGTTACCTCAATAACTCGCGGCTGTACATAACACTTTCCACGTCTCGAATTTGAAGAAATGTTTTGCTAAAGAAGATCTCACTATTCCGTTAGATGAAATCCAAATCAACGAAAAACTCCAATTCATCGAAGAACCCGTCGAAATAATGGATCGTGAGGTTAAAAGACTTAAGCAAAACAAGATACCAATTGTTAAGGTTCGATGGAATGATCGTAGAGGACCCGAGTTCACCAGGGAGCATGAAGATCAGATGAAGAAGAAATACCCGCATCTATTTCCAGAAGATTCGTCAACACCTTCAACAGCTTAAAATTTCGGGACGAAATTTATTTAACGGGTAGGTATTGTAGTGACCCGAACTTTTCCATGTTTATATATATATTAATTGAGATTGATATTTACATGATTAAATGTTTCCAACATGTTAAGCAATCAAACTTGTTAAGACTTGATTAATTGAAATATGTTTCATATAGACAATTGACCACCCAAGTTGACCGGTGATTCACGAACGTTAAAACTTGTAAAAACTATATGATGACATATATATGGATATATATATAGTTAACATGATAATATGATAAGTAAACATATCATTAAGTATATTAACAATGAACTACATATGTAAAAACAAGACTCCTAACTTAATGATTTTTAAACGAGACATATATGTAACGATTATCGTTGTAAAGACATTTAATGTATATATATATCATATTAAGAGATATTCATACATGATAATATCATGATAATATAATAATTTAAAATCTCATTTGATATTATTAACATTGGGTTAACAACATTTAACAAGATCGTTAACCTAAAGGTTTCAAAACAACACTTACATGTAACGACTAACGATGACTTAACGACTCAGTTAAAATGTATATACATGTAGTGTTTTAATATGTATTTATACACTTTTGAAAGACTTCAATACACTTATCAAAATACTTCTACTTAACAAAAATGCTTACAATTACATCCTCGTTCAGTTTCATCAACAATTCTACTCGTATGCACCCGTATTCATACTTGTACAATACACATCTTTTAGATGTATGTACTATTGGTATATACACTCCAATTATCAGCTCTTAGCAGCCCATGTGAGTCACCTAACACATGTGGGAACCATCATTTGGCAACTAGCATGAAATATCTCATAAAATTACAAAAATATGAGTAATCATTCATGACTTATTTACATGAAAACAAAATTACATATCCTTTATATCTAATCCATACACCAATGACCAAAAACACCTACAAACACTTTCATTCTTCAATTTTATTCATCTAATTGATCTCTCTCAAGTTCTATCTTCAAGTTCTAAGTGTTCTTCATAAATTCTACAAGTTCTAGTTACATAAAATCAAGAATACTTTCAAGTTTGCTAGCTCACTTCCAATCTTGTAAGGTGATCATCCAACCTCAAGAAATCTTTGTTTCTTACAGTAGGTTATCATTCTAATACAAGGTAATAATCATATTCAAACTTTGGTTCAATTTCTATAACTATAACAATCTTATTTCAAGTGATGATCTTACTTGAACTTGTTTTCGTGTCATGATTCTGCTTCAAGAACTTCGAGCCATCCAAGGATCCGTTGAAGCTAGATCCATTTTTCTCTTTTCCAGTAGGTTTATCCAAGGAACTTAAGGTAGTAATGATGTTCATAACATCATTCGATTCATACATATAAAGCTATCTTATTCGAAGATTTAAACTTGTAATCACTAGAACATAGTTTAGTTAATTCTAAACTTGTTCGCAAACAAAAGTTAATCCTTCTAACTTGACTTTTAAAATCAACTAAACACATGTTCTATATCTATATGATATGCTAACTTAATGATTTAAAACCTGGAAATACGAAAAACACCGTAAAACCGGATTTATGCCGTCGTAGTAACACCGCGGGCTGTTTTGGGTTAGTTAATTAAAAACTATGATAAACTTTGATTTAAAAGTTGTTATTGTGAGAAAATGATTTTTATTATGAACATGAAACTATATCCAAAAATTATGGTTAAACTCAAAGTGGAAGTATGTTTTCTAAAATGGTCATCTAGACGTCGTTCTTTCGACTGAAATGACTACCTTTACAAAAACGACTTGTAACTTATTATTCCGACTATAAACCTATACTTTTTCTGTTTAGATTCATAAAATAGAGTTCAATATAAAACCATAGCAATTTGATTCACTCAAAACGGATTTAAAATGAAGAAGTTATGGGTAAAACAAGATTGGATAATTTTTCTCATTTTAGCTACGTGAAAATTGGTAACAAATCTATTCCAACCATAACTTAATCAACTTGTATTGTATATTATGTAATCTTGAGATACCATAGACACGTATACAATGTTTCGACCTATCATGTCGACACATCTATATATATTTCGGAACAACCATAGACACTCTATATGTGAATGTTGGAGTTAGCTATACAGGGTTGAGGTTGATTCCAAAATATATATAGTTTGAGTTGTGATCAATACTGAGATACGTATACACTGGGTCGTGGATTGATTCAAGATAATATTTATCGATTTATTTCTGTACATCTAACTGTAGACAACTAGTTGTAGGTTACTAACGAGGACAGCTGACTTAATAAACTTAAAACATCAAAATATATTAAAAGTGTTGTAAATATATTTTGAACATACTTTGATATATATGTATATATTGTTATAGGTTTGTGAATCAACCAGTGGCCAAGTCTTACTTCCCGACGAAGTAAAAATCTGTGAAAGTGAGTTATAGTCCCACTTTTAAAATCTAATATTTTTGGGATGAGAATACATGCAGGTTTTATAAATGATTTACAAAATAGACACAAGTACGTGAAACTACATTCTATGATTGAATTATCGAAATCGAATATGCCCCTTTTATAAAGTCTGGTAATCTAAGAATTAGGGAACAGACACCCTAATTGACGCGAATTCTAAAGATAGATCTATTGGGCCTAACAAACCCCATCCAAAGTACCGGATGCTTTAGTACTTTGAAATTTATATCATATCCGAAGGGTGTCCCGGAATGATGGGGATATTCTTATATATGCATCTTGTTAATGTCGGTTACCAGGTGTTCACCATATGAATGATTTTTATCTCTATGTATGGGATGTGTATTGAAATATGAAATCTTCTGATCTATTGTTACGATTTGATATATATAGGTTAAACCTATAACTCACCAACATTTTTGTTGATGTTTAAAGCATGTTTATTCTCAGGTGAATACTAAGAGCTTCCGCTGTTGCATACTAAAATAAGGACAAGATTTGGAGTCCATGTTTGTATGATATTGTGTAAAAACTGCATTCAAGAAACTGATTTCGATGTAACATATTTGTATTGTAAACCATTATGTAATGGTCGTGTGTAAACAGGATATTTTAGATTATCATTATTTGATAATCTACATAAAGCTTTTTAAACCTTTATTTATGAAATAAAGGTTATGGTTTGTTTTAAAATGAATGCAGTCTTTGAAAAACGTCTCATATAGAGGTCAAAACCTCGCAACGAAATCAATTAATATGGAACGTTTTTAATCAATAAGAACGGGGCATTTCAGTTCTAACACCAAAACTACTTCAAAAACATCATATAAACTATATATAAACTATTTCTAACAACAATTGACACTTACAAACACATAATCATCAAGATTCAAGCTTAGTTTCATCAAAACCCCATTTTACACCCCAAACCCAATTTCTATGAATTAAACCGCGAATTCAAGTAAACAAACCTGGATAATTGCTTACAAGGATGATATGATTCAGTTCCTAAAGCCTCTTGATTCAATTCTAGCTTAGATCCAATTAGGGTTTGTGAAAGGGATGAAGTTTGGTATGGGACTAGTTTGAGAAATATCTAGAAAATGAAAAGAGTGAAGCAGATTACACTCTAAATGGGTTGTTAAAACCCATACCCCACAACACACGGGTATTTATCAGTTATCTAATATCAATCGTACTTAATTTGGTAATCTTAACGGAGTCCAAATTCAACAAATGAACCATTTCTGTGACCCTTGTCACAAACTGGTCTTAACCACATATTCAATTAATAATAAACATATTATTAAAATAAAAGCATAATTTAAACACAAATATAAACCTAAAGGCAATTAAGTAATCTTACTTCTAATCCCGGTTTCAGTCTGTTACAACTAAACCTTTTATTGGCTTTGACTATGCACAACTCATAGTTTTATATCTATCAATTTCTATTTTTTATCTAACCCTTGAATTTGTAAGTTATTTTGTCTTTCTTGATTAGGTGTACTAAGAGATTATATTTGTGTGTCTAAGTATTTTATATCATTTGCGAATTTTGAACACTTTCATTTTTGGATCATCATATCATATTTGACATGTGTTTCTAATTATTATATATCTATATCTAAAAGGTATAGAAGAAATGAATAGAAAACTTTATATGGTTCACACTTCCACCATAAAAGTTTATTTTTTTTAAATTGGCCCCACTTTTATCACCTTTATCTTTATAGTTTTAACAAACTTACCACACACTTTTCATTTTTTACCATTTAACCACAAAACCTCTCATCCACTATAAATCCACCACATATTTTTTTGCTATCTACTAACTCCTCATTATTATTATTATTATTATTATTATTATTATTATTATTATTATTATTATTATTACTATTACTATTACTATTACTATTACAAATCACCCAAAAAAATTTCCACTTTATTATTATCTAACTTTTCCCCCTTATATATATATATATATATATATATATATATATATATATATATATATATATATATATATATATATATATATAGGATCAAGAGGGAAGTAACTATTCGGGGGGAAGCGGGGGGAAGCAAAAACTTTTTTTTTCGTTTTTTGAAAAACTTTGTTCACGAACATTATAGATGAGATGAAAATATGAACATTTGGTAGAGACACTGTGTGATAAATGTTTTTATTTTGGCGGGAAAACGCTCAAAAAAGTAATATATATATAACAATTATCGTGTTTTTCGAGCGTATTTTGAGGTTTTAGCTATTGGGGTTTAGATATTAGGGTTTAGATATTAGTGTTTATAGGGTTTAGATATTAGGGTTTAGAAATTTAGGGTTTAGGGTTTAGATTTAGGGTTTAGATTTAGGATATAGATTGAGTTTTTAACACGAACGGTTTAGGGTTTAGGGTTTAGGGTTTGGTGTTTTGGGTTTATGGAATAAACCCAAAACACCAAACTCTAAACCCTAAACCCTAAACTCTAAATCGAGCTAAATTTTACTTCACAAAACATTAAAAAAAAAAATTTCATATTCTTCACGAACAATATTATCTTGAATGTTATTTTTGTCGATCGTTTTCCCGCCTAAATAATAACATTCATCACGAAGTGTCTCTTCTAAATGTTCATATTTTCGTGTGATCTTGATGCCGGAAAAAAAAAATTCAAAAAAAACGAAAACAAAAATTTTGCTTCCCCCCGATTGGTTACTTCCCCATTGATCCTGCCCCTATATATATATATATATATATATATATATATATATATATATATATATATATATATATATATATATATACACACACACACACAGTAGCTTTTCCTATTTTATTAAATAATTTGTACCGATCGTACGCCTCACTTTATTGATTGAGCATTTGGGTCTTTTCTCTCGACAAGACGAAAACTAAAATAAAAAATGATGAATAACTACTTTCACATTTATTACAAATCAATCACATAACCATTTTGGGTCCTTCCTCGACAAAAAGAAAAATAAAACAAAAAATAATAAATAGTTACTTACTAAATTATTAGATACGTAATTAATGTTAATCAAAGGTGAAGAACCGACGCAAAAGCCAGGTCGCCCCACTAGTTATACCTATATACTAAAAAAATGATGAATAGTAATCTCCAACATGCTTAAATCATTTGTACATATTGCTTACATTGTTGTACCATCAACAACACCTTTTAAACATTAAATCTACAAACACCATTCCCCATTATTATAAATAATGAACTAGTTTAATACCCGCAACCTTGCGTGTTAGAACCAGAAAATATTATCTAGAATCGATATTATATATATATATATATATATATATATATATATATATATATATATATATATATATATATATATATATATATATATATATATATATATATATATATATATATATAGTGGTAGGATCAAGAGGGAAGTAACCATTCGGGGGGAAGCGGGGGGAAGCAAAAACTTTTTTTTTTCATTTTTTGAAAAAACTTTGTTCACGAACATTATAGATGAGATGAAAATATGAACATTTAGTAGAGACACTTTGTGATAAATGTTTTTATTTTGGCGGGAAAACGCTCGAAGAAGTAATATATAACAATTATCGTGTTTTTCGAGCGTATTTTGAGGTTTTAGCTATTGGGGTTTAGATATTAGGGTTTATAGGGTTTAGATATTAGGGTTTAGAAATTTAGGGTTTAGGGTTTAGATTTAGGGTTTAGATTTAGGATTTAGATTGAGTTTTTAACACGAACGGTTTAGAGTTTAGGGTTTAGGGTTTAGGGTTTAGGGTTTGGTGTTTTGGGTTTATGGAATAAACCCAAAACACCAAACCCTAAACCCTAAACCCTAAACTCTAAATCGGGCTAAATTTTACTTCACAAAACATGAAGAAAAAAAAACGTTCATATTCTTCACGAACAATATTATCTTGAATGTTACTTTTGTCGATCGTTTTCCTGCCTAAATAATAACATTCATCACGAAGTGTCTCTTCTAAATGTTCATATTTTCGTGTGATCTTGATGCCGGAAAAAAAAAATTCAAAAAAAACGAAAAAAAAATTTGCTTCCCCCGCTTCCCCCCGATTGGTTACTTCCCCATTGATCCTGCCCCTATATATATATATATATATATATATATATATATATATATATATATATATATATATATATATATATATATATATATATATATATATATATATATATATATATATAGTGGTAGGATCAATGGGGAAGTAACCAAACGGGGGGAAGCAAAATTTGTTTTTTCTTCGTTTGTTTGAAAAAACTTTGTTCACGAACAGTATAGATTGAATGAAAATATGAACATTTAATAAAGACACTTTGTGATAAATGTTTTTTATTTTGGCGGAAAAACGCTCGAAGAATTAATATATAACAGTTATCGTGTTTTTCGAACGTATGTTGAGGTTTTAGATATTAGGGTTAGGGTTTAGAAATTTAGGGTTTAGGGTTTAGATTTAGAGTTTAGATTTAGGATTTAAATTGAGTTTTTAACACGAACGGTTTAGAGTTTAGGGTTTAGGGTTTAGGGTTTAGAGTTTGAGGTTTTGGGTTTAGGGACTAAACCCTAAACCCTAAACCCTAAACTCTAAATTGGGCTAAATTTTAATTCACAAAACATGATAAAAAAAAAACGTTAACATTCTTAGCGATCAATATTATCTTGAATGTTATTTTTGTCGATCGTTTTTTCACCTAAATAATAACATTCATCACGAAGTGCCTTTTTTAAATGTTCATATTTTCGTGTGATCTTGATGCCTAAAAAAAATTCCAAGAAAAACGAAAAGAAATTTTTTTTTGCTCCCCGATTGGTTACTTCCCCATTGATATATATATATATATATATATATATATATATATATATATATATATATATATATATATATATATATATATATATATATATAGTAGAGGGATCAAATGGGAATTTTTTTGTGTGAGAACCCTGAGAACTCAAAAATACACTGAAATTCGAGCAAAAAGGGAAAATCGAGCAAAAAAGGTGAAATTCGAGCAAAAATGGGACACGGGCGAACAAAAAACGTGCTATTTGAACAAAAAATGTGATATTCGAACAAAAAAAGGCGGGCGAACAATTTGTGTTCTACATTTTGATAGTTGAACAAAAATATGTAGAACATGTTGATATTCGAACAAAAAATGCGATATTCGAACAATTTGTGTTCTACATTTTGGTATTAGAACAAAAAAAAATTGCTCGACTATGATTTTTTTTTTGTTCGTCCGTATTTTTAATTTTTGCCCGACTTCCCTTTTTTGCTCGAATTCCCCATTTTTTGCTTGAATTTTAGTGTATTTGGGTGTATTTTGGAGTTCCTAGAGTTCTCACACTAAAAAAATTCTCACTAGATCCTCTCCCTATATATATATATATATATATATATATATATATATATATATATATATATATATATATATATATATATATATATATATAGTGGTAGGATCAAGAGGGAAGTAACGAATCGGGGGGAAGCGGGGGGAAGCAAAAACCTTTTTTTTCATTTTTTGAAAAAACTTTGTTTACGAACATTATAGATGGGATGAAAATATGAACATTTAGTAGAGACACTTTGTGATAAATATTTTTATTTTGGCGGGAAAACGCTCGAAGAAGTAATATATAACAATTATCGTGTTTTTCGAGCGTATGTTGAGGTTTTAGCTATTGAGGTTTAGATATTAGGGTATAGATATTAGGGTTTATAGGGTTTAGATATTAGGGTTTAGAAATTTAGGGTTTAGGGTTAAGATTTAAGGTTTAGATTTAGGATTTAGATTGAGTTTTTAACATGAACGGTTTAGAGTTTAGGGTTTAGGGTTTGGGGTTTGGTGTTTTGGGTTTATGGAATAAACCCAAAACACCAAACCCTAAACCCTAAACCCTAAACTCTAAATCGGGCTAAATTTTACTTCACAAAACATGAAGAAAAAAAACGTTCATATTCTTCACGAACAATATTATCTTGAATGTTATTTTTATCGATCGTTTTCCCGCATAAATAATAACATTCATCACGAAGTGTCTCTTCTAAATGTTCATATTTTCGTGTGATCTTGATGCCGGGAAAAAAAAATTCCAAAAAAAACGAAAAAAAAAAATGTTGCTTCCCCCCGCTTGGTTACTTCCCCATTGATAATGCCCCTATATATATATATATATATATATATATATATATATATATATATATATATATATATATATATATATATAATTTCCAACTCCTAACATGACCTAAATTCAATTGTGTCAATTGTGCAAAAATCATTTATGATGACACATAGGCTTACTGCAAATTAAAATGTATTTAAATTAGATGATTTCTAGTTTAGATTTGGTACCCACTATTTTAGTTTGATGTTCGGTATCCAAGGTTTTGTGTTGTATGTTTTGTGTGTGGTTTAGATGGTTCCTACTCTCGGGCTTGTCTTGTATAAAATGAAAAACAAACTTATGCAATTCAGTTCAATTTAATTACATCAATACTAACAAATATAGGGTGACACTCCCAGGCAATAAAAAATAATTTGTTTCATATAATGTTGCTTTCCTTGGCAGAACAAAAACATCAGCATGAGGACAACAAATCGATATCTAGACTACCAAAGGAATTGTATAAATATATGAGAAAGTTGAGTAAAAAGACAACCACTTGAGTTTGAAAGCAATGGGTCAAAGCAATTGTGAATGGTTATTTTCTTCTCCTAATTCTTACATCAACAATACTTTGGATATCTTCTTCATATACACAACCGATGATCATACAGCTTGTGGCCATACCGATACGCAAAGTAAGCAGCACCAGATGTTTCGAGTAATCCTTCTTTCTGTAAAACTGCATATCTGTGGTCAAATGGGTCAACATAAGTGCTTGTAATCATGGATATGACATAATAGAATTAGAGATGGAAAATGGGCAGATCAAGTTTGGTAACAGGACAAAAGAGAAGTTATGTATAGGTCATATCAAATTACAGCAATTTTTGTCAAACATTAATTAGTGTGTAAAATACTATAGTTGGAAGGTTCTATGCACTCAAAATAAACATGTGGGTGACTATCAACCTATTTGACCTATTCAACCAGTTTAGCTTCCACCTACGTATTACTTACCCATTTGACCTGACACATTTTCCACCTATTTTCAACGTCTGCTTTGAATTTTATAATAACAGATAGGATGCTTAGAAAACCAAAGCGTGAAGAGCGAATACTCAGATATGATTTACTTTTTTAACATCGTGAACCTAGCCCTGATGATATATACTAATCGAGAACTTGGAAACCCATTACAGATAAGTTGTACAATACGTCTCTCAATGTATATAAATATATAGTACCAGTGCTGGAACCATCGCAACCTAAAACCTGAAATGTCTTATCCATAAGGTGTCAAACGGATCACCCACTGAAAGTTAGTACACCTAATCTTTTGTAAAAAGCCCTTTAAAACGGGTAAGTCTATTACCAACAATAATAGTTGCTGAACCATTACCCATCTCACATGACCCACCCATTATACCACCATTTGTAATTTAGCACAAATAAATCAGTGCAATTGTGTCCAAGAAGTATGTTACAAGGGAGTTGAAAGGTAGAACACAAACACATCGCTGATGCACAAAGAAATTGCATAAAGGAGTTATGTAGGGATCAAAAGAACACCACTAGACTTTTGAAGAAGGTATCTACAGTATATAAAACCAACAACTCAAATTTTTGACACATTTTAATTTTAGAGACAAGTTCTACTCATGCAGCAACAATGATCTGCACTAACCACAAGATTTGTGGTTCTTGAGCACCTTGGATTAGGAACTAAAAATATGATAATAAGTACACACACACACACACACACACACATATATATACATATATATATATATATATACATATATATATATATATAGGGGCAGGATCAATGGGGAAGTAACCAATCGGGAGAAGCAAAAAAAAAAAAATTTCGTTTTTTTGGATATTTTTTTTCAGGCATCAAAATCACACGAAAATATGAACATTTAAAAAAGACACTTCGTGATGAATGTTATTGTTTAGGTGGGAAAACGATCGACATGAATTACATTCAAGATAATATTGATCGTGAAGAATGTTAACGAAACATTGAACCCTAAACCCTACACTATAAACCGTTCGTGTTAAAAACTCAATATAAATCCTAAATCTAAACCCTAAATCTAAACCTTAAACCCTAAATTTCTAAACCTTATAAACCCTAATATCTAAACCCTAATATCTAAACCCTAATATTTAAACCTTAATATCTAAAACCTCAAAATACGCTCGAAAAATACGATAATTGTTATATATTAATTCTTCGAGCGTTTTCCTGCCAAAATAAAAACATTTATCACAAAGTGTCTTTATCAAATGTTCATATTTTCATCCAATCTATAATATTCGTGAACAAAGTTTTTTCAAAAAACGGAAAAAAAAAAAATTTGCTTCCCTCGATTAGTTACTTCCCCCTTGATTCTACCACTATATATATATATATATATATATATATATATATATATATATATATATATATATATATATATATATATATATATATTGTGGTAGGATCAAGAGGGAAGTAACTAATCGGGGGAAGCAAAAACTAATAATGCAGTGATATATATATATATATATATATATATATATATATATATATATATATATATATATATATATATATATATATATATATATATATAAAGTATATATCTAGGAGTGAAAAGGTTATCATGGTGGGGAACCTTTAACCCCATGCACCCTTTGGATGCCAACTGTACGCGGGTCAGCACAGCCCCGGGCAAGTGTGGTCGGAACCAACCCCTGTCTCAGCGCCTAATACAACTGGTGGCCGAACCGAGATTCGAACCTTCGCCATCTAGGAGTGAATTGCCAATTGACTAGGTCAACTGAGCATTTGCGGGGCACCCTGGCCACCCAGGCTATGCCCGGATGGTTATATACAGTATATATCTAAATTTATTATTTTAGTCATAAGATACTAATAATCAGATGTAAACCATGTAACAATGCAGTGATATAAAAATAAAGTAATGAATAAAAAGTTGAAACAATAAATTTAGCAAACGCAACACAAATGTAACAATAACGACATATAAGTGGATCAATACCTTGATTGAGTTTTTGGGGAGTGTAGCTGGAGCTTCTTTAGCTGTTAATGTTCCAGAGTTGTCTTGGCTAGCCTTTTTAAATATAGATGAGATATCCTTCTCAATTAAAATATTGTAGAACTGCTTAACGAAAATGAATATGAATGGGATCTTATGCACCTATCTGACTATCTCGAATCTCGATGACCAAGCTATCGAAGTTGAGAAATTAACATACAATGACTTTTCGCTGGTTTATTGTAGCACAGTCACCAAGTACCTATATATTGTTGGTCCCTGCAAGTCCAAGCCATTCATCAGTAGCTAATACACGGTGATTTGTCGAAACGATACAAAATCACACTTTATAGGCAACTGGAACGGAATAAAATGTCAATTTCAACGCATAATAAATGGAAAGTACCTGTCCAACTTACTTTATGAAATCCGCTACAATAGGATGAGTTGTAATACCTGTTGACCACACAGCCATCCAAAAGGGTATAGTTTATATCTTTCTGGTTGAAATTTCTTTAGAACTTCTATTCAGCGAAAGTGGTAATTCTTTTGTCAAACATGCAAGCCACAAGCATGTGAAAACATAAGCATATATATGTATATATATACGAAAATTAAATTTCATTAGAGAGTCCAATGAAAGACTTACATGTTGGGTATATGGTCATTAGTCATTACATCAAGAAGTGATGTTTTTGACTAAATCTTTGACCCCTTGGTGTAGTTTTACCAAATCTTCAGACACATTTTTGTGAAGCTCGGCTGCAAACTCAACACCAGCAGGACCAACAACAAACCAGAGCATCCTGTTTCTTTCATAATTATTCATATTTGGCAGGCTCTCCTTCTCAAGAAGAACCCCCATGATTGTCTTTATTAGTCACTTGATGAAGTGGAAATCCGAATACATGCTTCAGATGCTTGCATTTTTATCTTATAAAATGCATCATGTTCCTTTAATGCAATAAGAGGAACACCACGATTTGCTATTATTGCTTTATAAACATCTTCAAGATATTTTATGTTCAAAGTTTTTTCCTACAAAGTCAGAAGAAGAAAACATAAATGATAAATAATCATAACAAATTTAGCATCACCAACTTCTAAACAAACAACCAGACATAAAACCTTATTGTTTGCATCACAAATTCTATCCCTTGCTTTCTTTCTCTTTTTAAGCAAACCTGACATTTTGATCATTATCCAGTTTCATAATTTATCAGTGGATTACCTAAGTATTAGATAAATGAATCATATTGAATTAATAATCAACCTTTGAATTCCCTCATTGTGCAGCTGCTTGTGAGCTATTTTTGTTTAGACTATTACTTAAATTATATCCAAAACACATAAATATACGGAGTAAGAACCTTTAGCTTTAGGTCCATGAATGAGGGTGAAACCAACATTAACATAATAAGGTTTATAAAACAAGTGGTTAGTACATACTAATAATAGTGAGAATCCAATGGGTTCTCAGCTTAAGACTCACAAACCAGTAGCCAACAGAGATTAACATTAAAAATCGAAGTTAAAGCGTGGTAACCGTATCCGTACATACCATCTGCTTTGTTAATATCCGCACTTCATATTGATGAAAATGCATTTATCATCTTCAATAACATAAGTTAATCTCACCCTGAATGAAAATAAAATCAATCAATAAGAATTAAAATCGTGTTATCAATTCATAATAGTGTCATAAACTTACAGTAACTTATATATGATACATATAATTTAGAAGTAAATAGAACAAATATCCATAAAATGTTCATGGTTAATCAGACCCGTAAAAAATAACCTACAAATGTAAATAACTAATCCGTGTAACACAAATTAATAAATGATGCTGACCTGCGTAAAGTGGCGGGACTCCATAAAAAAATACGTATAGGATAACACCAGCACTCCAGACATCAAGTTTCATTTTAAGACTTCAGGAACCATGAACAACGGAAACCCAACAATCGCATTTAATCTCTGACCTACAAGAAACATAAGAAGACCAGAGAAATTAAGCACCGATGATGTCTTATGAAAATGGTCATATTAATATGCTATTAACTGCGATCACCTTATGTGTACATGGTGTGAATGAAAATGACAACAGATTTTATAAATCGAAACCCTATCTATTTTGTTTGAATCGAAACTTAATAGGAGTAGCACTTTGTTTTTCTGGAAACCCTAAATTGTTGGAGAGAATATATGATGAATTCCAATCGATGAACTCGATGAACAGATAAAATCATTAGGGTAAAATGCAATGACCGATAAAAATTCTTCATGATACAAATGGGTAGTTACGGATGGGGATTCACAAATGGGAGTTAGAAGTGGGAAGTTACATTTGTGTTTCTGGATTTGAGATTAATAACGAACGATCGGTTAGTTGTGTGGTTGGGGTTAGATTTGGGCATAGATTACAGGCGGTTATATAAAACAGTTTTGGATGTATCAGTTTTGTTGAAAGATCGATGGGTTATATGTGACTTGGTAGATGGGTATTTTAGGAAAGAGACTTAATTTTGACATCAGACAGAGTATTCTGAAGTAAGATAAATGCTGGTCATTAGATTACCTCCAAAAAAAACCTAATCTAAGGGTTGGGATTGGTTGCAATAGGGAGATATTGAAAAACCTAAGGTAAATAGGGTTTTGTTATGATAGATAGCGTAGAAGTGTAGATGTAGAAGTGTAGATACTAACCTCCAACATGTTTAAATCATTTGTACCTCTTGCTTACATATTTGTACTATCAAGAACACCACTTACCTCCAACATGCTTAAACCATTTGTACCTCTTGCTTACATATTTGTACCATCAATAACACCCCTTAAACATCAACTCCACAACCACTATTCTCTATTATTATTATTAATTTATTATTATTATTGTTATTATTGTTATTATTATCTTTTCTAAAAAGGCAATTTTTTAAAAAATATTTTTTAACTTCGGGTTTTTTACCCAATTCAATTTTTCCTTTTGCTTATATGTTTGTCCTTTTTTTTCGCAATCGAAATTTAACAAACGTTCATCGACGCAACGCGAGAGCACCCCGACTAGTTATTACTATTAACTATGATTGATAGTATTATATTGATGCATATTTGTCTGTGTTTGTTTTTTGATGATTTAATGGTAGACCCTTTAGTTTCACATTTATATTTGTTCTACGTTTTATTTTAATGTTTTATTTATAATTTATATGTATATATAATATATTATATATATTTCACTCAAAAATCATGTGTATCAGGTTTTAAAATAAAATATCATTTATTTCTTTTTATCCTTTTAAAGTTTCAAGGATTGAATTTTAGCTCTCTGCTTAGTTTACACGGGTACATGAATTTGAAGTTATAGCAAACACTACAAATGATTTTGTTTATTATGCATACGAATTTAAAATTGATTATATCGAGTCTTAATTAACTTTTTATGTGTGAATACTTAGCTTATGTTATTTGGTGGTGATCCTTTTTTGTATTCGTAAATGAAATGATTTATATGTACAGTATCGTGACTTACATATTATTTTATTATATTACAACACTTTGTTGTCCAAGTGTAGTTATATTTTATTATTATTACAATATATGGTAAAATAATTCATTACTTTCATATGAAGTTATTTCCTACATATACTAATAGCCACACAAGTTCTTGTAGTTTCAATGTATTTAGAATATAGCTACACAAGTTCTTGTAGTTTCAATGTATTTAGAATGTAGTTTTACGTTTGCGTTCACACTACATCCGGTCCCTCATCTTTGCCTCATTTTACACAATGACCCCTCAAACTTACTTTTTCTTGGGGGTAAAAAGTGTAAATATACAATTTTATTAAAATAAAAAAAACTAACTCCACCCGAATTTTTAACGGGCCCTATCTTTTCGCTCGATGCGGGTTAAATTTTTCCGAGCCCACCGTTCAACTCAAAAAAATCCTACGAACACAACGGGACTAACTATACGCGAAACGGACACTAAAAAAAAACGTTCAATACCTCGGACTATATTCAATACATATACACACCTATAACACGCTCCGTTAACTATAAATACGCAACCCAAAGGCCCCGCGGCATCGCGCGGGCTCATTTTTCTAGTTTCAGCTAAAAATTGATGTAAACTAAATATAAGACCATGATGTAAGTACACATACTTTATGATGTTCAAAATATTTATGTAAAAATGAGAATTGAAGCTCATTTTGTATTGTAGAAACCGATTAAAATAGATTGATATTAATTGTAGATATAAATTTTGTTAATTTGTTTTGTAATGATATAAGAATCTATATATGAATTCATATAATATCATAATATGATGATCGGTTTGAAACCAATATATGGAATAAAATGATATATTATAAATAATATTACATTTGAGCAAATCCAAGTTAATATTCATTTACAGTACCCTTTCCAAAAATATTAATTGTTAATTGTTAATTATTATATATCATACAATTTACACAAATTTAAAAGTGGCTGAGTGGTTTTTTGCGTCCCTTTCTATACGATTGGTCAAGGGTTCGAACTACCACATTTTATTTCCCTTTATTTTTTTCCTTATTAACTCTTCAATCCCATTTCTTCTAAACTTTTCCATATTTCACCTCTTAATGTTTTAAATTACTATTTCAAATCTCCCCCTTCATTCTTACAATATTTAATTACTTCTATTATTTTTTACCTTTACCACTTTTTTATATATTTTTTTTATTAAATTTTTTTTTTCAATTCTTTTTTCCTCCTCTATTTCTTTACAATTTATTTCCCTTCTTCCACATTTTACTATTAAATAACTACAATATTTAAATTATGTTTACTTTACTTATCGTTACAAAATATATTTTCCTTTGATTTCGTTAAGGTTATTAACGTTTAATGATTTAATTTAAAACATAAGCCGTGTACAACGAAAAATTCGCTAACTATGTTATATATAAAAAATAAGTTGTCCGTCGCCGCATCGCGCGGCTGACCCAAAACTAGTTAAATCAAAATGACCATGTAATATAAGAAGATGGTAACCTCATCAAGTAATTTCCCAGGTCGTTTTCATGTTCGTTCGTGTTTGGTTAACGGGCCAACATGTTAATTCGGCTAAAACAATCTTAAATCGAACTTGATTTCTTATGATATAAAAAAAAAAAAAAAAGTATATAAGCAATTCTACATACAATACAAACAGGTGGGGTTAGATAGCCATTTGACAAACCCACATGGTATACTCTAAACATGAAATGCCTAAAACTTAACAGCTCCCTTGAGATTTATCTTATTGATTATGAAACCTAAAGTTTCAATCTTCGACCTTTAACAATTCAAACCACGAGTTATAATATGGATCATGACGTGAAACACACGAGCATTGTCTTCTAGTATTGGTAGTTTATGAGCAGTTTTTTTTTTTTTCATGTAGTGGCTATTTATTGTTAATGTACAGTCAACTATTGTTTGTTTTAATTTTTTAATAGGATAGTTCTAAGGGCTATGTATAAAAAAAGGTAGTGATATTTTCAAACTCAAAAATGATAGATCCACACTTATCTCATACAATCTTCCATTTCAATAATACTTTCAAATAAATCTAATATAAAATAAGTATAATACATCATTTAAATATATTTTAGGTATTTTAAGTGAATTTATCAATTGAAATAGTGGAAATATCATATAACCCATAAAAAATCCTTGATTATATTACATGATTGAAAGTTAAAATATAAAATTGATCAAGGTAAAAAAAAAATATAGATTACAAATACTATAAACCTAGTTTTTCTATTTCTCTCATAATATTTAATTCGATATATTTGATTCTTCGAACTGTATCTCTTCGGAGTATATATTGGTGTAAAATAATTTGTGCAAACCGAGTTTTCCGTTTCTGTGACTATAATTTCATAAACCTTGTTTTTTTTCTCTTTCCCTCATAAGGAGTAATATTTAATTCGATATCTTTAAACCTCTATCTCTGCTTGTATTTTTTCGAAGGCGATATGGCAAAAACACCGGCGATCGGAATAGATTTAGGGACAACGTACTCATGCGTTGCTGTTTGGCAAAACAATCGCATTGAAGTCATTGTTGGGGTGCAAACCTATCCCACATAGGAGGGAGACAAAAACAAATGTATGTATATAAGTCTAAGGGGAAGTCCCTCTAATACCAACTGGTTTTAGAAAAGGATGGACTCTTGGGCTTATATTGCAGGACATTGTGTTTGGGCTATGCGATCTTACAAATGGTATCAGAGCTAGGCTATAGCCCGATGTGGTGGACGATTGTGGCGCACCCCTGAACGCACGGTGCGACATGGCACACCCCTCAGTTTGCCAACGATAATGGAGCCATGGTGCCTTATATCGAAAGTCTTCCTTCCCAAGGCGTGGAAGTGCGGCGTGTCCCGATGGTGAAAGAAAAGTGAAAGAAAGAGATCGGCGGTATAAGAGGCGTGTCCCGGTAGTGAAAGAAAAGTGAAAGAAAAAAGAGACCGGTGATATAAGATGGCGGGAGTATCGTTGAAGGGGAGGCTCGGTGATGTGGTCTTCGGTTTGAGGGGAGGATTGTTGGGGTGCAAACCTATCCCACATAGGAGGGAGACAAAAACAAATGTATGTATATAAGTCTAAGGGGAAGTCCCTCTAATACCAATTGGTTTTAGAAAAGGATGGACTCTTGGGCTTATATTGCAGGACATTGTGTTTGGGCTATGCGATCTTACAAATGGTATCAGAGCTTGGTTCGACAAGATGATGGCCAACAATGTCATCACATTTCCTCGCCTCACAAAGGATAATTATGATCGATGGAGCATCCAAATGAAGACCTTCCTAGGTGGACAAGACTTATGGGAGATTGTGGAGGAAGGCTATGAGGAACCTACTGAAAAAGGTTCTCTCAGTAAGGAGAAAAAACTATTGAAGACCAACGATCAAAAGGCTCTTTCCATCATCCAACAAAGTGTAGATGATGGAGCTTTTGAGAAAATTGCAAGTGCAACCACCGCCAAGAAAGCATGGGAGATCTTGGAGAATTCTTATAAGGGAGTTGATAAGGTGAAAAAGGTTCGACTACAAACACTACGAGGTGAGTTCGAATCCTTAAATAAGAAAGACTCATAATCAATTTCTGATTATTTTACAAGAGTCTTGGCGGTTGTTAATCAATTAAAGAGGAATGGTGAAACTCTAAGTGATGTAAGAGTCATTGAGAAGATTCTTAGATCATTAGATTCAAAATTCGACTATATAGTCGTAGCCATCGAAGAATCTAAAGATCTAGAATCAATGACCATCGATGAACTCATGGGTTCACTACAAGCCCATGAAGAGAGGTTCAATAAGAAAAATAAGGAGCCTTTGGAGCAAGCTTTACAAGCAAAACTCTCTTTCAAGGAAGAGAGCAGTGAAAAGACTCATCAAACGAGTCAACAAGGTCGTGGTCAAGTACGTGGCCGAGGACGAGGACAAGGATATATCAAATGTGGAGGTTATAGTTCTTATAGAAATGAAGAAAGAAGTCAAAATTTTCACCCGACAAGAGGTCGCGGGAGAGGCTACACAAGTAGAAGGCCAAGGTATGACAATTCTCAAACCAAATGCTATAATTGTCATAAATTTGGCCACTATGCTTCGGAATGCGAGAAATCAAACAATTACGTGCAAGAAAGAGCAAATTTAGTGCAAGAAGATACCGAAGCCGTGAAAAACACTTTGTTACTAGCATGCAAATGTGGAGATAACGGAGAATCAAATTTGTGGTATCTCGACACGGGTGCAAGCAACCATATGTGCGGTGACAAAAACATGTTTGTGGAGTTAGACGAGGTAATTAGTGGAAATATCACCTTCGGAGATTCCTCTAAGGTCCCGGTTAAAGGTAAAGGTAAGATTCTCATCCGCTTGAAAAATGGAAGGCATCAATTTATCTCTAACGTGTATTATGTGCCCAATATGAAGACGAATATACTGAGTATTGGACAACTCTTAGAGAAAGGCTATGATATTCACATGATGAATCGTACCCTTTCTTTAAGAGACCAAAAAGGAGGTTTGATTGCTAAGGTGCCAATGTCAACGAATAGGATGTTTATGCTAAATATTCAACATGACATTCCAAGATGTTTAAAAGCATGTTTCAAAGATAATTCTTGGCTTTGGCACATGAGATACGGGCACTTAAATTTTGGAGGCTTAAAATTATTATCAAGTAAAGGAATGGTGAAGGGTTTACCTCCAATTAATCATCCGGATCAAATATGTGAGGGATGCCTTCTAGGAAAGCACTTCCGAAATAGTTTTCCAACAGAAGCTTCTAGTAGAGCGAAGAAACCTCTAGAACTTATTTACACGGATGTGTGTGGACCCATAAGCCCACCGTCTTTTGGTAAAAATAGATATTTTCTTCTATTCATTGATGATTTTAGTCGAAAGACATGAGTCTATTTTCTAAAAGAGAAGTCGGAAGCTTTTGAAATGTTCAAGAAGTTTAAAGCATTTGTGGAGGATCAAAGTGGTCTCACCATAAAGGCGATGAGATCCGATCGTGGAGGAGAGTTCACATCCAAGGAATTCAAGGAATTTTGCGACAACAATGGGTTACGACATCCTCTAACACTTCCGTATTCACCTCAACAAAATGGTGTTGCGGAAAGAAAAAATAAGACCATTCTTGATATGGCTCGGAGTATGTTAAAGAGCAAAAGGATGCCTAAGAAGTTTTGGGCTGAGGCAGTGGACTGTGCGATCTATCTAGCAAATCGCTCGCCCACTAGAAGCGTCAAGAACAAAACGCCCATTGAAGCTTGGAGTGGAAGGAAGCCAGGCATCTCACACCTTCGAGTGTTCGGAAGTGTGGCATATGCTCATGTGCCAGATCAGAAGAGGACGAAGCTCGATGATAAAAGCGAGAAACTCATATTCGTGGGCTATGACTCAAGTTCGAAGGGTTACAAGTTATACAATCCCAAGACCGGTAAAGTAATCTCAAGTCGAGATGTGGTGTTCGATGAAGAAGCAACATGGGATTGGAATGTTCCCGAAGAGGAGAACTACGACTTTCTCCCTTATCCATTCGAAAGTACTGCAAGGAACGAAGAATATCTAGAAGTTCAAGAACCTTCTAGTACACCATCTCCGCACTCTCCACGTACTCCAACCACTACACCTAATGAAGTGACACCAACATCAGGAGGAGAATCAAGTAGGCTACAACATCACACAAGGAGCATTAGGGAGTTGTATGAGGTAACCCAGCCTATGGAGGATCTATCATTGTTCTGCCTTCTTGCCGATTGTGAGCCAATAAGTTATGAAGACGCAACAAAAAGCCAAAAGTGGAAACTTGCTATGGACGAAGAGATTCAAGCAATCGAGAAGAATAATACGTGGGATCTTGCCACACTACCAAAGGGACATAAGGCTATTGGTGTAAAATGGGTGTACAAGGCCAAGAAGAATTCCAAAGGTGAAGTTGAAAGATATAAGGCAAGGTTGGTGGCGAAGGGATATAGTCAACAAGCTGGCATAGACTATGACGAGGTATTTGCTCCCGTCGCTCGTCTAGAAACTATAAGATTGATAATCTCACTTGCGGCTCAACATAATTGGAAGATTTATCAAATGGATGTCAAATCCGCATTCCTTAATGGCCACTTAGAAGAAGAAGTCTATATAGAACAACCTTTGGGATACATCGTGAAAGGCCAAGAGAATAAGGTGCTAAAATTAAAAAAGGCCTTATACGGGTTGAAGCAAGCGCCTCGGGCATGGAATAGCAGGATAGACAAGTATTTCCAGCAGAATGACTTTACGAAATGCCCCCATGAGCATGCCCTCTACACCAAAGTTAGCAATGATGGAGATGTTATGATTGTGTGCCTATACGTGGATGACTTGATATTCACCGGTAGTAATCCCAAAATGTTTGAGGAGTTCAAGAAAGCAATGGTTCGGGAGTTCGAGATGACCGACATTGGACTTATGGCTTACTATCTTGGGATCGAGGTAAAACAAAAGAAAGAAGGAATATTCATATCCCAAGAAGGTTATGCGAATGAGGTGCTCAAGAAGTTTAAGATGAATGACTGCAAGTCAATGAACACACCGGTGGATTGCAATCTCAAATTGTCAAAAGATGATGAAGGATACTTGGTGGACCCAACACAATACAAGAGTTTGGTTGGAAGTCTGAGGTACCTAACCTGCACGAGGCCAGATATTCTCTACGGAGTTGGACTAGTAAGTCGATACATGGAAGCACCTACAATAAATCACTTGAAGGCGGCCAAGAGGATACTTCGCTACATCAAAGGTACGATTGACTATGGGCTGTTTTATTCACCTTCTGATCACTTTAAACTAGTTGGATACAGTGATAGTGATTGGGCTGGAGACATAGATGATCGTAAGAGTACGAGTGGTTTCGTGTTCTGTATGGGAGATACAGCGTTCACATGGAGCTCGAAGAAGCAACCCATTGTGACTCTGTCAACCTGTGAAGCCGAGTTTGTAGCAGCAACATCATGCACCTGTCATGCAGTATGGCTCAGGAAGTTACTAAATAAGCTTAAGTTTTTTCAAAAGGAACCTACAGAGATATATGTGGATAACAAGTCTACGATTGCTCTAGCAAAGAATCCAGTCTTCCATGATCGAAGCAAACACATCGATACAAAATACCATTACATAAGGGAGTGTGTTACAAATAAAGAGGTGCAGATAAAGTACGCGAAGTCACTTGACCAAGTTGCTGATATTTTCACAAAGCCTCTAAAACACGAGACGTTTCAGAGATTACGGAATATGCTCGGAGTAACGAAATCAAGTTTAAGGGGGGCTGTTGAAAAATAAACTTGATTTTGGGCTATGTGTTTTGGATATGGGCTTGCAAGTATACAAGTATATGGATCAAGATTGTAGTCCATATCTAGAAACTTCTTGTAATATTTAGTAGTGAAAGTGTGTAGAATGTGTGTAGAAACATCTTGTAAAATATCTAAGATAATATTTAGGAAATATCTAGATAATACTTAGAAAATATCTAGATATAAGTAGATGATGGAGAGTTCTAGACTACTCCATTGAGTAGTATAAATAGAGGGCTTCACCCCTCATTTGTAATCAAGCAAAGCAAAGCAAATCAAGTAATAAACAAAGCCTTCAAGATCAATCAAACATCTAAATCATCAATCCTCTCTTCCACAAATAATATACATAACCTCCTATTTCCAACAGTCATCCCCAATGAACAAGGCAATCGAACCACTCCTTCTTGCGTTGCTTTTACTGACTCTGATCGTTTGATCGGTGACGCAGCAAAGAACCAAATCACCAGGAACTCTACAAACACGGTTTTCGGTATAATCTTTTTTATTATATATTTAATCGTCTCAGTTACGTAAAACTTATTTAGTACGAGTATTTGAAACGGAAGTGGTTAGTTTGATTCGTAAAAAAAGTATTTATCGATGGCTTGATACTACTAGTACCAATGAATTATTTAAAAACACTTTCAGGAATAGTACATAGCGGAATTTTTTTTTTGCAGCATGTTTGCAACTTATATATGTTATTATTTTTTTTCCTTGTTTTTTGGAATGTCCGTTAAGGTTAATTAACATATGGTATAGTTAATTATAACATGTGTTGATTATTGAACTTTGCAGATGCTAAAAGACTAATTGGAAGGAGGTATTCTGATGCTAGCGTACAGACTGACATGAAAGTTGGAAGGAGGTATTCTGATGCTAGCGTACAGACTGACATGAAAGTTTGGCCTTTCAAGATTGTAGAAGGAAATAATGGTAAGCCAATGATTGAAGTAACGTATCAGGGTGTTACGAAGCTGATTTCTGCTGAAGAAATTTCATCCATGGTGCTAACAAAGATGAAAGAGATAGCTGATAGACACCTTAATGACAATGTGAAATCTGCAGTAATCACAGTGCCCGCTTATTTTGACGATTTAAAACGACAAGCCACTAAAGATGCAGCTACTGTTGCTGGCCTTGATGTTTTGCGCTTGATCAGTGAACCGACTGTAGCAGCTGTAGCTTACGGTCTGGACCAGAAGTCCAAAATCGCCGGTGCAAAAAATGTGGTTATATTTGACTTAGGGGGTGGTACGTTTGATGTATCTCTTGTTATCATTAATAAAGGGAAGTTTGAGGTTAAGGGTGTTAGTGGTGACGCTCATTTAGGTGGTGAGGATTTTGATAATCAAATGATGGATCACTTTGTTGTGGAATTTAATAGGAAAGAAAAGAAAGATATTAGCAAGAATCCACGAGCATTAGCGAGGCTGAGAGTGGCTTGTGAGAGAGCAAAGAGGATTCTCTCTTCAACAACTTTTACTATTATAGAAGTTGACTGCTTGTATGATGGCGTTGATTTTTCAGCAAAAATTACTCGGGCTAAGTTTGAGGAGTTGAATATGGATTTCTTTAATAAGTGTATGGAAATTGTAAATAAATGTCTTGAAGATGCAAAATGGGATAAGAAAATGGTGGATGAGGTGGTACTGGTTGGTGGGTCCACAAGGATTCCAAAGGTTCAACAAATGTTACAGGAATTTTTTGAAGGTAAAGACTTGTGCAAGACAGTCAATCCTGATGAGGCTGTTGCGTATGGTGCAGCTGTTTTGGCTGCAAAAATTAGTGGTAAGAGGAATCAAATGGTTCAAGAATTGACGTTGTCAGATGTCACCCCTCTTTCACTTGGTTATCATGCTGTAGGAGACGTCATGAGTGTTATGATCCCAAAAAATACTCCCATACCTGTTATTAGAGAGCGTACGGTGACTACAGTTGTTGACTACCAAAGTAATTTTTATTTCAAGGTTTATCAGGGAGAGAGAAGTAAAGTGACAGACAACATTTATCTCGGTGAATTTATTCTTCATAACATTCCTGTAGCCCTTAGGGGTATTGCAAAAGCAAAGGTTCAGTTTGAAATTGATGTCGATGGTCTTTTGAAAGTTTCTGCTGAGGAACTGATTACTGGTCAGAAGACCGACGTCAAAATCACCAATGGTAAGAGAAGTATTTCAAAGGAAGAAATTGATAAGATGTTGAATGACGCAAAAAAATTCAAAGTTGAGGATCAAAACTACCGAAAGAAAGTGGAGGCCTATAACGATTTGGAGTATTATGTTTATCTCATGAAAAGAAGAGTGAATGATGACAACGTCAGGAAGATGCTAAGTCCGCAAAATTTAAGGAAGATTGATGATTTGGTCGCGGGTGCAATGGTGTGGCTTGAAATATATAAACTAGTAGAAATTGATGTGATTGCAGTTGCAGAAAAGAAGAAGAAACTGGAATGTGCCTTCAACGCAATAATTGGTCCGTTTATGTAAGGGTGAGAAGGGAGCTTCATTGACATGTACCAGTGTACATGATTCGTGATGCTTTAAGAATCCATATGAACCTTTAATTTTTTATTTTTTTTTTTTATTTGGGATTTGTTTCATCTTTTATGATCAGATTTGATCTTCATCTTTTATGTCACCAACTACTATACTGCCTCAGTTGTTTGGTAATTTTAGTCACTTCTCCTTTAATTGCTATTATTTGGTGATGTTCTAAATATTTTCCTTTGTATAACCTATTTTTGATTTGGAAGTTAGTTGATGTCTTTTTGTTCTACTGCATAAGTTTTTAATTCCTTACCAATTTACTCATTACTGCATCATCTGGTCTGATTTGTTTTGGATCCATGTTACTCTTTTGTATTCCAACTTGGTATGAAGTATTCAATAACATCAACAAGTTAGGTTGTAGCCAATTATTATTGGTTGGTTCACTTTAAGTGGAATTTTAAAAATACAGTTTTCACCTTTGATTCTGGCAGTCATATATATAGATGTTTACTGGATATTTTAAGTTGATGGTGAATCTGGTTAACTAAAGAATAATTTAATTTTGCATCAAGGCAAGTGTGGAATTCAATAGATTGGTTAGTTGTGTTGTGAATTTTTATCAGGTAACCCACCTGATCCTGACAATGAAGTTTATGATTTCAGATAATCAGAGCAGTATCAATTATAGTTTAGTTGTAGAATGCAGATGTATGTATGGAACCATATACTGATGATATCTGTGTTTATTTCGTAAGTTCTTCCACCAATGCCCGAAAAAGTTAATTTTCCTATATATATATATATATATATATATATATATATATATATATATATATATATATATATATATATATATATTTTTTTTTTTTGGGCAAACTGAGAAACTTATTGTGAGAATGTAAAGGTATAGATTAATTTAATGTGATAATTAGGTTTATATTAGTTTAATGTTATGAGTGGATGAATTAGTAAAAAAAGTATATGAAGACTTTGTAATTTGAAAGGTGAGTTTTTATTACTTGAAATTGTGTTTAGTGTTTTTTTACATACAATTTGGAAGGCATCAAGCCTATTTATAGGCTTCAATGGAGACTTCCATTTTTATCTAGAATTTTCTGATTTTTTTTGTCTAGCTATCCTTCTATCACCTTCTAGTTAACTTCTTCTAAAATATCTTATAATTAATATCTAATGTCACTTTTAATTCTAGATTAGTATAGAAAAACATTAGTATCTTAACACTCCTCCTTAATGTTTTTCGGTGTTACTCCGAGCATGTTGCGTAGGAACTCGAACTTGGGTCTTGGTAGTGCTTTAGTGAAAATATCTGCAATCTGCTCTTCGGTCTTGCAGTATTTTAATTCAATATATTTCTTGGCTGAGCTTTCTCGCAGAAAGTGATACTTGATGTCAATGTGTTTTGTTCTACCATGAAACACTGGATTCTTTGCCATCGCGATCGCGGACTTGTTGTCGCAGAATATTTTTGTAGCTTCATCTTGTTTCTCGCCCATGTCTTCTAGTATTCTTCTTAGCCATATAGCTTGATTAGCTGAGTTTGCGGCTGCGACGTACTCGGCTTCGGCTGACGATTGTGCCACCGTTTCTTGTTTCTTTGATGTCCATGAGAATACACCAGATCCAAGAGTGAATGCGTATCCGGAAGTACTTCTCATGTCATCCACCGATCCTGCCCAATCACTATCAGTGTATCCATGAAGCTTCGAGTCTGGATAGCAGACTCGTTGCGTACATGATGTCTGGTCTTGTTGCTGTTAGATATAGTAGACTTCCAATGAGACTTATGAATCTTGAAGCATCCGCTTTCTTCGATCCATCTTCTTGTCTCATCTTCTCATTTGCAACTAGTAGTGTGGTTACGGTTTTACAACCATATAGTTTAAATTTCTTCAGGAGATTTTCTGTATATTTCTTTTGGCATATAAAGATGCCTTCATTTTCTTGACTGATTTCGATACCAAGAAAATAACGCATCAATCCAGTCTACTTTAAATTCTTGTATCATCCTCTCATTGTTTCCAGTATATATTAGATCATCGACATACAAGGAAATAATGAGAGTGTCTGAGTTACCTTGGTTTTTGATGTAAAGTGTGGGCTCACTTTGACTCCTCCTAAACCCTGAACTTGTGAAGTAGCTGTCAATGCGGCTATACCAAGCACGCGGCACTTGTTTAAGTCCATATAAGGCTTTCTTGAGCTTCAGGACTTGGTCTTCTTTTCCTTTTTGAATGAACCCTTGTGGTTGCTCGATGTATATTTCTTCTTCTAGAAACCCATTTAGAAAGGCTGATTTCACATCTAGTTGGTGAATCTTCCATCTTCGTTGAGCCGCTAGCGCCACAAGTGCTTGTATAGTATTCAGTCGTGCTACAGGTGCGTAGGTTTCGGTGTAGTCGACTCCTGGTTGTTGTGAGTAGCCTTTAGCTACTAGCCTTGCTTTGTATTTTTGTATAGATCCATCAGGGTTGAGCTTTGTTTTGTAAACCCACTTTACTCCAATGATTTCTTTATTTTCTGGAGGATCAACTAACTCCCATGTGTTGTTTTTCTCGATCATTTTGATTTCTTCGTTCATAGCGGCCACCCACTTTTCATCTTTGGCTGCAACTTCATAGCTTTCAGGTTCTATAGTTGTAAAGTTGCAAGTCTCGTATATCTCTGCTAACGCTTTGACTCTTCCAGGTGTGGACTCTAGACTTGACTCGTCTTGCGCCAAAGGTAATCTTGTCGACGGAGAAGTTGGTGTAGTAGGGCTTGTTTCTCCGGTACTTTCCTGTTGTTCAGAATGCTCCAATTGTAGTGGTTGTTGAGCTGGAGTTTCCATAGATATTTGCGGCAAATATGTTTGTCTTTCAACTTTGTCTTTCTCCCAGTTCCAAGAAGCGTCTTCGTCAAACTCCACGTCTCGGCTGATTACAATGTTATTGGTCTTCAAGTTGTAGACTCGATAACCTTTTGATTGTGTGCTATAGCCCAAGAATATTCCCTTCTCTGATTTTTCTTGGAGCTTGTGACGTTTCTCCTTTGGAATATGGATGTAGCAGATAGATCCAAATACTCGCATATGTTTCGCCGACGGTTTCCTTCCACTCCATGCCTCAATAGGAGTCTTGTTTTCGACGGCTTTCGTGGGGAATCGATTTAGTATATATACAGCTGTGTATACAGCTTCAGCCCAGAAACTGTTTGGAAGGCCTTTTTCATGTATCATTGTTTTGGCCATTTCCATTACAGTTCTATTTTTGCGTTCAGAGACGCCATTTTGCTCAGGGGCGTAACCAACAGTAAGTTGGCGTTTAACTCCTTCGTCTTCACAGAATTTGTTAAACTGTGTAGAGGTGTATTCTTTTCCTCTATCACTCCTTAGCGTTTTTATATAATGGCCACTACTCTTTTCGACGAAGTTCTTGAACTTCTTGAATATTGTAAATACTTCTGATTTTTCACGCATGAAATAAACCCACGTCATTCTAGAATAATCATCGATGAAGAGAATAAAGTACCTGTTTTGGTTAAGTGACGGGGTTCTCATTGGTCCACAAACGTCGGTGTGCACCAGCTCCAGTATACCTTTCGCTCTCCAAGCTTTGTCACGAGGGAAAGGTTTTCGATGTTGCTTGCCCATCACACAGCTTTCACACATGTCGGTGATCTCTTCTATGTTAGGCAAGTCTCTCATCATATTCTTCCGTTGGAGGATTTTTAGTGCGTGAAAGTTAAAGTGGCCAAATCTTCGATGCCATAGCCATGATTCTTCAACTTGAACTTTCATGGCTGTGTCTTGGATATACTGCCAATGAAGCAGAAAGTTGCGGTTCTCCATTGGCACCTCGGCTATTAATTTATAGTTATTTTTCTTGTCACGAATAACGCATGATTTGTCTTCGAAGAGTAAAGAGTATCCGTGCTCCATCATTTGACCAACACTTAGCAAGTTACTTGCTAGGCTTGGTACTAGAAGAATGTCATTGATAGATCGAGTGACGTTATTAATTTGAACAGTAATGGTACCTTTGCCTTTAGTATCCACGAGTTCTCCATTCCCTAACTTGACACGGGACTTTACGGAGGTGTTGATACTCTGAAATAGCTTCTCATCTCCTGTCATGTGATTGCTGCACCCACTGTCGATCAACCAAGTATCGTCCCTCTGTTTATTTGCGACATGACAGGCATAGAATAGCTAATTTTTTTTCTCCAGTATATCTTCACTTTCTTCCGTGAAGTTAGCTCGATGATTTTGTTTTAAACGGCAATCTTTTTCTAGATGCCCAAATCTTCTGCAGTTATTGCATTGTGGCTTCCCTTTGTGGAAACAATCTTTCTCCAAGTGGTTTGTCTTTTTGCAGATACCACATGGAGGATAGTTTTTTCTTCTCTGATCGAACCCGGTTCTGGGTTTTTCTCCTCCTCTCGAATTTTCTTCATAAATCCTTTTCCCCTCATTTTTAGATTTTTGAGACCTTAATTTGAGTTTAGACTGAAAGGCACTTTCGAGTGAGTTTTCGCTACGCCGACTCAGCCTAGCCTCATATGCTTCAAGAGAGCCAATTAATTCTGGTACCGACAGAGTCTCGATGTCTTTTGACTCTTCGATAGCAGTAATGACATGATCGTATTTTTCGGTCATACTGATAAGTATCTTTTCTACGATCCTTTTGTCAGTTATATTATCTCCATAGGCTCTCATTTGTTTTGCTATTTCTTTGATTCTAGAGTAGTAGTCTTTAACGGTCTCGCTCTCTTTCATATTTAAATTTTCAAAATCCCGTCTTAGAGTTAGTAGTTTGACGGATCTTACCTTGACGTTTTCTTGAAATTCTTCTTGAAGGATCTTCCACGCCTCTTTGGCTGTCGTAGCTCCCATGATTCGTGGAAAGATAGACGGTGTCAAGGCTTGTTGAATGTACCCAAGAGCAGCAGCATTTCTTACAATATTTTTGTTGTATTTTTCTTGTTCTTCCGCTGACAGAGTTCCGACGTCCTTTGGAGTTGTAAACCCGACTTCGACAATATCCCACAAGCTTTGTGCTTGGAAATATGTCTTCATTCGGATAGTCCAAAAATCATAGTTGTCGCCATCAAAGATGGGGACGGGAATATTGTAGGTACCAATGGTAGTCATGGTGTATTCGAACAACGCCCAACACGGCTCTTGATACCACTTGTGAGAATGTAAAGGTATAGATTAATTTAATGTGATGATTAGGTTTATATTAGTTTAATGTTATGAGGGGATGAATTAGTAAAAGAAGTATATGAAGACTTTGTAATTTGAAAGGTGAGTTTTTATTACTTGAAATTGTGTTTAGTGTTTTTTTACATACAATTTGGAAGGCATCAAGCCTATTTATAGGCTTCAATGGAGACTTCCATTTTTATCTAGAATTTTATGATTTTTTTTGTCTAGCTATCCTTCTATCACCTTCTAGTTAACTTCTTCTAAAATATCTTATAATTAATATCTAATGTCACTTTTAATTCTAGATTAGTCTAGAAAAATATTAGTATCTTAACACTTATATTAATTTTGCAACCATACAACACCAGGCCGGATTTACCCTAAGCCTAAAAAACACATACAAATACAGAATTCAACACCAAACAAAAACCCAATTACAAACAAAATCTATTGCCTATAACAATCAAATCCCACTTTGTAGCCACTGCATACACAGCTTTAGAAGACTTAATCTTCATTGAAACAAGCTTTAGCCGGATAAAATTCTGGACAACACCACCTAATACATCAGCAGACCTCTTCTTATTCTTGAAACATCTATAGTTTCTCTCTTGCCATACAAAATATACACAAGCAGCAAAGGCAATACGATTCAGAATATTCCATATATTATTTGTAAGAGGATATTGGGAAAGAACCTGCACAATCCCATGAAACTGATCTGGAATTCCCCTAAAAATCAATTTCTCCTGTATCAACTTCCACACACATTTACTGTAACCACATTAAAAAAAAAGATGGTTTACAGAATCAACATCTTGCTCACACAAAGCACATCTCATGACAAGTGCAGGAAACCACTTTTGAATTCTATCTTGAGTATTGAGCCTATTTAAAATGGCCAACCACATCACAAAAACCTGCCTGGGGTCACAGTGCTTAAACCAGACAACATGAAACCAATCAACCTTAACTTTATTACTTCTAAAATCCATCCATACTTTTCTAGTAGAGAAATCACCCATCTTTCCAGCATTACTAATCCATTTCACTTCCTCTCTACCATTAACACTAACATGACTAACATGAGGCTTAACTCTATCTCTCAAATTCATCAAATATCTCCAACCCCAACTGTCAGTAGAGTTACAATCAACTTCCCATATGCTTCTACCTTTGAGCTTAACAATGTTAGCCCATTTTCCCCACAGAAATTCTTTTTTGGTGAAAATCCTCCACAAGTTTTTAACCACAAGTGTTTCATTCCACTCTCTAATACTTTTAATACCCAAACCACCCTGATCTTTTGGGAAACAAACATCATACCAAGCCACTTTAGCCTTACCTTTAGCAGACTCACATTGACACCATAAGAACCCCTTTAAACATTTTTCAATCTCTTTAACAACTCCTAATGGAAGGATATATACAGACATCCAGTAAATCTGCATAGATGATAAAACAGAGGCTACAAGCTGTAATCTTCCAGCATAAGATAATTTCTTATTCTTCCAATTGTTGACTTTTGCTTTGACTTTATCAATAAGGCATTTACAATCCTTTTTACCCAATCTTTTAGATAAGAGAGGAACACCAAGATATTTCATAGGCAAAGTATCCACACTAGATGGCAAAACTTGAAGGATTCTATTTTGAGTATCCAATGGAACACTGCCAAATAAAATAGTGCTTTTGCTCAGATTAGGGAGAAGCCCAGAAACATCACCAAAGGATTCCAATGCTCTTTTAATCACCCTAATTGAATTCTCATCACCATGACATAAGACAAGCAAATCATCTGCAAAACATATGTGGGACAGTGCCATTTTCTTGCATTTATAATGATATTTAAATCCATTGGCCTCTTTAATACTTTTCTCCATGATAAGGTTGAAAACCTCCATAACCAAAGTAAAAAGATAAGGAGATATTGGATCTCCTTGTCTCAAACCCCTCCCCCCTTTAAAATACCCTTTGATCTCTCCATTAATGCATATAGAGAAAGAAGGATTGGAGACACAAGCCATTATCCATTGGATCATTTTCTTATGAAAACCAAACTGCAATAGAATATCAGCTAGAAAACCCCAATTCACAGTATCATAAGCTTTTTAAATGTCGATTTTCAATGCACACCTTTTAGCACCCTTAGATCTATTATACCCTTTTAAAACCTCCTGCGCAACTAAAATGTTATCATGGATTGACCTTCCTGGGATGAATGCACTCTGATTACATCCAACAAGCTTGTCCAAAACACTCTTAACTCTATTAGTAAGCACCTTACTAATACATTTATATATAACATTGCAACAAGCTATTGGCCTGAACTCAGACACTTTATTAGGCACTTCAACCTTAGGAATAAGAGCAATAAGAGTAGCATTTACCTCCCCCAACAACTGACCAGTTGAGAAAAACTCCTTTATTGCATCACAGACATCTTTCCCAATTATTCCCCAAGCCTTTTTGAAAAACATAGAGGAATATCCATCTGGGCCAGCAGCCTTATTGACATCAATATCAAACATTGCAGCTTTGATTTCCTCATCTGTAACAGGAGACACCATAGCTAATGCTTCTTCATTACTCAACTTTTTGGAAAAAATATCACCTAGACTAGCAATAGGAGTACAGCTGCTACTTTTCCCAAAAAAATCTTGAAAATGCTTCACAAACTGATCTGGAACTTGATCACCAAAATACCTAATACCCTGTGCATCACAAATACTGTCCACCCTTCCTTTTTGAGCTCTATATTTCAAAATACTATGAAAAAACTTAGTATTTTTATCCCCTTCTGATAACCAATGTATCTTAGCTTTTTGTTGAAGAATAACAAGCTCCTCATGCTTAGCTCTCTCATATTCCATTAAAACAACAGTAGCTTCAGTCTTCACCACTGAATCATGAGGATTTTGCACCACCTTTGCTTGATAACTCTTCAATTTGACTCTGAGATCTTTAACTTTAGTAAACACATTCCCATTTGACCAGTTTAAATGATTTAGCTCCTTTTTAAGACCCTTTAACTTTTTAACCACCTGGAACATTTTATGCCCTGGCACAGTTACATTCCAGCCCTTTTCAACCACTTGATAAAAATTATCCATCTCAACAACATGATTCATAAACCTAAATGACTTCTTCTTTTTACTAATTCCTTGAGGAATTGTAAAAATAGCAGGGCTATGATCAGATACCATAAAGGGAAGGAATGTACCATAAGCTTGTGGATAACAAGTAATACATTCCTCATTGCACAGGATCCTATCCAACTTTTTCAGTATACCACAATTAGGATTCTTCAAAGACTTTGTCCATGTAAAATAACAACCAGTACTGCCCAAGTCTTCCACTTCAATGTTGTTCACAAGATCATTAAACTCATTCATTTCATCAGTATTTTGTGAACCACCAGCACTATGTTCATTAATATTTCTAGTGACATTAAAATCACCCAAAATGATCCAAGAATGCCCCTTAGTAATGATAGCCTGAGCAGAAAGGTCACTCCATAGTTTTTGTCTCTCTCTACCATTGTTGCTAGCATACACAAAGCTACAATACATTTTAACCTTATTATCCACTGTTTCAATAAGACAGAAGATAACTTGTCTTGTGACTTGAAGAATCATCAGATGAACCAAGTTACTATTCCAGCCTACCATTATTCGACAACTGTTAGGACTATACATACTATTAGAATCCCATTTCCAGTTATGAAATACATTGTTACCAGCTTGATTAATACCCTTTGGCTTGAGATGAGTTTCCAGAATTGCACACACCTGCACTTTTTCCTCACTAAGAAACTTCTTTATTTCATCCTGTTTATCCATGTGACACATACCTCTTATGTTCCATGATGAAATTTTAAAATCCATTGGAAACTAATATTTTTCATCCAGAATATCTGGACCCTTATCATCTAACTCATTATCACCCACTTTATTATGCTCTGCAACCCCTGGATCTAACACATCCTCATCATTTTCAGAAAGTACTGCATACTTATTCATACTTTGTCTTAAACTGCTACTTGCCTTGTCATTCATTCTCCATTTCTTTTTAGGACTAGTAACAGTTACATCAACTCTTTTTGGTACATACACTTGCTTGTTCCTTTCTATCTTCTGACCCTCAGGTTTATCATTATACTTTCTATTTTTCACCACCACAAACTCATCAGCTTGTTTATTCACTTGTTGCTTTTCAATCTCAGCTTTTGTTCTTGGCCTAACCTTACAAACATCATGATTATGGCCGAATACTGCACAGTGAGAGCAAATAGCTGGCTTCCAATCATAATCAACCTTAACTTTTTTAATACCGTTGGTGATTTGCATCTTATCTTTATAATGAATATCAATGTTATCCTGATATCCTTTTGAAGCATCCATTTCTACCATTACCCTAGCAAATGCAGCTCTACCAACACCCTTATGGCACATAGTTGCTGTCATATTTTCCATAACAAGAGGTTTGCCAAGCTTACTTGCTATAGTGCTAATTCCCTTTGAACTCCAAGCCTCAAGTGGTAAGTTAGACATTTTAACCCACACTGGAATGGTTTTAGGTTCAATCTTTTCAATGTTTACATCAGGATGCCATTTAGCCACAAATAATGGTTTGCCTTGCACAATCCATGGCCCCTTTTCAATAACATTGTTCATACCCTCAATAGAACAAAACTTAAAATAACAAATTTGATTGTCATCCATTATAATATCTTTGATCCCAAATTTGTTCCACATTTTCCTCAGATTAAATTGCAACGCACCATAAGACATACTACCACCTATGACATAGCCATATGCAGTAGTATTCCACCTAGTACAACCTTCCTCAACCAAAATTTCATCAAATACAACTATCTCCTCACCATTCTCTTCCACTAAAGGCACATAGCACAGATTTTTATCAATAGAATCAGTAACTTTAGCATACAATTTAGCATCATCAACACTTTTAACTGTACTGTTACTCTTATCCTGAACTACATCAATAATAGCAGGATTTTGAGTAGGAGTAGTTACCTTTTCAGCTGAGTTTAGTGGGGGAAAATGCACATCAATATTATTCAGATCAGTTTCCCCTAAATTCTGCTCTCCAGAGATTTGATCCTCAACATCCAAATAATCTGTCGCCACACTCATAGAATCATCCTCATTACTCTTATCACTAACGCTTCCCTTTGATTTCATGTTATGGATCGAATTCTGAAATTTAACTGGAATTTTGATTTTTCTCTTTGATTTACGATTAGGAGACATGATTAGAGTGAAATCGTGAAATCAGATGAAATGAATACAGTAAACGACAAGAAATTAACAAAAATCGTACAGATTAATGCTTAGATATGAAGAATTTGGATCGATTAAGCACGAATTAGGGCAAAATTGGCATTATCGCCAAAATCGCCTTAATCGCCTAGAGAGGAGAGAGAAAAAAAAAATGTTTGGTGTAGTTGTTATAGTGAGGTATGTATTATTTTCCTATATTTGTGCACAAGTATTAACAGATTTTTTTTTTTATTTTTTTTTTTTTTTGTTACATTTAGTTATCAGTGGATTTATTTGTGTATTGTCTCTAATAAGTCAGATCAAACAGTTGCAGAAAAGGTGAACGATTAGTGTGGGTTGATTTGTCAAACGAGGTAAGAGTTGCTCAAGTTTATTTTCAATTGCATATACAATTACCCTCCCAAATCGTTTATGCTACTATTTTCATTATTATTGTTGCACACAAAATTTAAATAAACACTGTAAATGCAGAGAATATAAATAATACACTACTTATAATGTAGAGTGTAATAATAATTTCTTTGGCATCTAAAATAGCAATTTAGCCATCTTTTGACGCGGTTGACACTTTACCACCAACGGTTTAGCTCGAGGCATAGTTAATCCCGCTCCTTCGGTCATATCAATCATCTCGTCACTCGTTCGTTCCCAATCAAAGCATTGAATTAACGTACCCAATGCCAACCCGACCATACGCGTTGCCAAATTTTCTGCAGGACATCTCCTCCTTCCAGCTCCAAATGGCATTAACTTATACCCAACACTTGAACCTTCTAACCCTACAAATCTCTCTGGTTTAAACTTTTTAGGTTCTTCCCAATTCTTCGGATCATTATGCATGGCCCACACGTTCATCAATAGCATCGTCCCACTTGGTATGTGGTACCCTCCCACCGTACAGTCCTTTGCAGACTCATGAAACACAATCGGACCAGGAGAGTTCATTCGCATAGTCTCGTTTATTATGCAGCGTAGATAAGGAAGGTTTGATATGTCTGATTCGTTAAATAGTCGATCTTTGCCTACATTATTATCGATTTCATCTCGTGCTTTCTTTAGAGCTTCAGGGTTGTTTAACAAATGTGATAACATCCATTCCATCGTATTACTTGATGTATCCGTTCCTGCTGATAATAGTACCTATCAAGTATACAGAATCAGGTTGAATTTTAGGTACTTAATGATTATAAACAAACCGAAAATTGTTTTGACACGGGTAAACGGATAAGTTTTCACCCTGTTTCAGGGTATTCTGTCATCATTTCCAACACTTTTCCCTAACCACCTCAATATATGATTCCGGTCTCAACCTGAGACCTCTTGACAGAAAATAAGGCCAAACTACCAGGCTATATTGAATAATAACAATAACGCTAACAATAATGAATAAATATAAATATACAAAATAATGTTAGGTATTTAGTATTACCTGCATTAGTCCTTTAATAACTTGATCCTTGTAATGTTCAGGTTCATTTTCTTGCAACTTTAACATAACCTGAATCAAATTCTTCTTCTCATCCTTTTTCTCGATTTCCCGTTCTTCCAAGCCAGAAATTAGTTTTCGTTTTTGTTCGTCTAACAAACCTTGCATAAACTCATCTCTTATCTTTTTCAAATCGACGAATTTCTTCTCCAACGCCCTCCCTCCCAACCACTTCCACCATGGCAAATAATCCGAAACATTGGTTGTCTCCATCAACACGAACGTTTCATGTACAATCTTCTTAAACCGTTGTCCCTCTTGCTCATCCGCCACCGAATCACCATAAAACCTTTTCCCAGCAATCATCATCATCATTACATTCAACATGAGCTCAAAAAACATGGACTTCATCTCCACTATTCCATTACCTTCTATCGCACTTTCATACACCTTTTTAGCCAGTAGCCTCACTTCTTCTGCACGAACCGAGTTTAAGGTTTGTACCCGATGAGCTGAGAAAAGCTCAAGGGTAGCTATACGACGTAGGTTACGCCAGTGATCACCATAGCTTGACCAAGGAAGGGTGGTGTAGTCATACCCAAAGTGTTTTCCAGCAAGCAAATGGGGACGGTTAGCGAAAACAATATCGTTGGTGGTTAGACACTCTTCTACGACGTCTGGAGACGAAACCAAAAGGGTTTTACGGCTACCAAAGTGAAGCATGAGTACTGGACCATAACGGTTCGAGAGTTTAGCTAAGGCTCGATAAAGAGGGCTTTTGACTAGATAAAGATGACAAACTATGGGTAAGCATGGGAATGGGCTAGGGGGTAAGTTTTTATTCTTTTCAAGGACTATTTTAGTAATCCATATGAAGGCAACGACGGAGAGAATTACATAAAAAGGAACCATGTTGATTTTATGGTTGTTTGTGTGTAGATATGATTTATGGAGTACACCGTATTTATAATGAGATGGCGGGGTACGTTGACTATTAGTTTATATATATATATATATATATATATATATATATATATATATATATATATATATATATATATATATATATATATATATATATATATATATATATATATATATATATATATATATATATATAATGAGATGACGGGGCTAGTCTAAGAATATCAATTAGTACTAATTAGTTGTGGAGCCCTCGCTTCGCGCCGGAGGCTCCGTTTTGAATGCGAGTTAAAAAAAAAGTCTTGATCTAATTTGTAAAAAAAAAAAAAATTTCGACATCTAATATTGAAGGGTTGTTCCTTTTGTGAAGTAGTTGTTTTTTTTTTAAAAAGAATTTTTTTCAACATATTTTGGTAACATTGAAAGGTTGGTTCTTTTACGAAAGTTGCTTCTTTTATCGTTGGAGACAAAAAAAAGGTGAAATGACGAAAATACATCTGGTTACTATTGATGAATAGTGCTACATGGTTTTGTCTTTTCGTAACATTGAAAGGTTGGTTCTTTTACGAAAGTTGCTTCTTTTATCGTTGGAGACCAAAAAAAAAGTGAACTGACGAAAATACCCCTGGTTACTATTGATGAATAGTGCTACATGGTTTTGTCTTTTAGATAGTACTAGTTGTGGAGCCCTCGCTTCGCGTCGGGGCTCCGTTTTGAATGCGAGTTAAAAAAAAAGTCTTGATCTTTTTTGTAAAAAAGAATTTTTTCGACATCTAACATTGAAGAGTTGTATTACTTTTTGAAAGTTGCTTCTTTTAGTGTTCCTTTTTTGTTTTTTTTTTAAAAAGTTAGTTGATCTATTTTGTAAAAAAGAATGTTTTTCGACATCTTTTGGTAACATTGAAGGGTTGTTCGTTTTATGAAAGTTGTCTCTTTTATCGTTGAGGGAAAAAAAAAGGTAGTTGATTTTTTTATAAAAAAGAATTTTTTCGGCATCTTTTGGTAACATTGAAGGGTTGGTTCTTTTACGAAAGTTGCTTCTTTTATCGTTATAGACGGAAAAACGATAAAATGACGAAAATACCCCTGATTACTATTGATGAATAGTAAATAGTGTTTTGTCTTTTAGAAATGTAAATATCAATTAGTACTATATACAGATGATCATTGGAAACGGTTAGAATGAAATAATAATAATAATAATAATAATAATAATAATAAGGGCAGTCCCTTATGGAAATCACAGCAGGGTGATCACACCTCTGCTTGGCTAAGGGCAGTCCCTATTTTAGGGTTGGGTCAGACGATGAACGCAAAGACTTACCGATGTGTGTTGTGCTACCGGTTGGGTGTTCAATTGTTCTCTATCTCGACGGCATGCTCTGCCTGTTCAAGGGTTTTTACTGGGATATTTTCGGGGATCACGCGGTGTCTTGTGCTGGTATGGTGGGTATTAAGCATCGACATAATGTTGTTCGGGATTCCCTTGTTGATGTTTGTTATCGATCTGGGATTTCAGCGAGAAAGGAGGTTGACATTGGGTTGTCTGGAGGGAACGACAGGGCCCTCAGACCGGCAGATGTGTTAATTTATTCCTGGGAGTGTGGTCGCGATGTTTGTGTTGACTTGACAGGGTCTTCTCCTTTGACGCAGTCTGGGCTTTCTGACTTTGTCCCTGGACGTGCTGTGGTTGATGCGGCTCGTAGGAAGCGGGTCAAGTACGAATCTAGCTGTCAGGCGATTGGTTATGGTTTCATTCCTTTCTCATTTTCTTCCCTTGTGGAATTAGAGAAGGAGGCTGTTTCTTTGCTAAAGCGGGTTCAGAAGAGTTCGATGGCGCAAGATATTGGTGCCGGTGCTGCTTCTCATATTTTTACTAGGATAGGATTTCCTATTGCTAGAGGTGTGGGTGCCCAGATTGTCTCTAGGCTTCCCACTAATTTCTTGTAAGTTTTAAAACTTTGAAGTTTATTATTTTTATAATAATAATAATAATAATAATAATAATAATAATAATAATAATAATAATAATAATAATAATAATAATAATAATGTCTCTAGGCATTTGCATTTGGAGGGCTTGGTGTTTATTCTGCAGGAGATGTTCGTCATTATGCTTTTCTGGCTTCTCGATTACAGTCTGCTAGATTGCAGACCAAGCTCCTACGTCATGCGAGTATTGTTGGTCTTGGTCGTGCTTTTGAAGATGCATTGGGTCTGTTTAATAAAACGGTTGGGTTTCATATTTTAGGTAATCCGAGTGAGGTCGCTGCCCCAATACTCATGAAGAAATTGGCAGATGTTTATTTCACAAAGGTTACCGCTTCTGCAGAATCCACTTTTTCGTTATCTCTCCGACAATCGGCCTTATGGAAATCACAGCAGAGTGATCACACCTCTGCTTGGCTAAGGGCTGTCCCTATTTTGGGGTTGGGTCAGACGATGAACGCAAAGACTTACCGATGTGTGTTGTGCTACCGGTTGGGTGTTCAATTGTTCTCTATCTCGACGGCATGCTCTGCCTGTTCAAGGGTTTTTACTGGGATATTTTCGGGGATCACGCGGTGTCTTGTGCTGGTATGGTGGGTATTAAGCATCGACATAATGTTGTTCGGGATTCCCTTGTTGATGTTTGTTATCGATCTGGGATTTCAGCGAGAAAGGAGGTTGACATTGGGTTGTCTGGAGGGAACGACAGGGCCCTCAGACCGGCAGATGTGTTAATTTATTCCTGGGAGTGTGGTCGCGATGTTTGTGTTGACTTGACAGGGTCTTCTCCTTTGACGCAGTCTGGGCTTTCTGACTTTGTCCCTGGACGTGCTGTGGTTGATGCGGCTCGTAGGAAGCGGGTCAAGTACGAATCTAGCTGTCAGGCGATTGGTTATGGTTTCATTCCTTTCTCATTTTCTTCCCTTGGGGAATTAGAGAAGGAGGCTGTTTCTTTGCTAAAGCGGGTTCAGAAGAGTTCGATGGCGCAAGATATTGGTGCCGGTGCTGCTTCTCATATTTTTACTAGGATAGGTTTTGCTATTGCTAGAGGTGTGGGTGCCCAGATTGTCTCTAGGCTTCCCACTAATTTCTTGTAAGTTTTAAAACTTTGAAGTTTATTATTTTTATAATAATAATAATAATAATAATAATAATAATAATAATAATAATAATAATAATAATAATAATAATAAGTTGCTTAGGGCAAGTAGGTGTCTTTCCTCCTAATATCGCTCGGCCTTTAAATGGTGTTAAGTTGCTTGTGGCCCTCGCAAGTTCCGATCCTGGTTTTAGTAGTGAACTAGTGATGCAAAGGGTGACCAAGTCCATTGCGCTTATGGATAAGGTTGCTAAGCTTGATGATCCTCAGTGTGAGTTGTTGTTGCTTAGGGTGATAAGGCTAAAAAGGAACATATATTTCATAGCATTATCCCCCAAGAAAGACAAGATTTTAGTTGCAATTGTTCCATTTTCAAGTGATATTCGTTTATATTAAATAAGTGCGAAGACAAAAGGCAGATTCGACAAATTGAAGACAAAAAGGTCCAAAAAGCTCAAAAGTACAAGATACAATTAAAAAGGTTCAAATTATTGATGAAGAACGTCTAAAAATGACAAGAGTACAAGTTACAAAACGCAAAGTACACGATATAAAATAGTACGCAAGGACGTTCGAAAATCCGGAACCGGGACATGAGTCAACTCTCAACGCTCGACGCAACGGTGTAAAAATTACGAGTCAACTATGCACAAGAATAAAATATAATATTTAAATAATTCATAATAAGAATAATATTAAATAATAAAAAGTTGTTAATTTAGCATAGTTCAGGGGTCGTAAATGAAAATTCAATTTCATATTTTGCCTATAAAAGGCGATGATTATCGATCAATTTAAAAGCATCCCTTTTTCTATCCTAAAAATCTATTATCAATATCAATATCTAAAAATCTCTATCATAATGTTAATGTAATAAGATATAACAATAATCTTAATTTTAATTTTAAATTATGATAATAATAAGATTTATGATAGAGATCGTTTGAGTGTGTAAGTCGAAATTCTGTCCGTGTAACGCTACGCTATTTTTAATCATTGTAAGTTATGTTCAACCTTTTTATATTAATGTCTCGTAGCTAAGTTATTATTATGCTTATTTAAAACGAAGTAATCATGATGTTGGGCTAATTACTAAAATTGGGTAATTGGGCTTTGTACCATAATTAAGGTTTGGGCAAAAGACCGACACTTGTGGAAATTGGACTATTGACTATTAATAGATGGGGGGTATTGTCTAATTGAGTGACAACTCATTGGAGTCTGTCGAACCTATCTTCAAATTAATTATCCTAATAATTAATAATGATTATGGTTGTCCTATTTAGTGACGTTCATATGGAATCTATTATAATCATTTAATTAATTATTCGGGTTGGGTAATTGATTATTCAAACTGATCAAGTGGGTAAATTAATATTCATATCTAATCAAAACAGGGGTAGATTACATACAGTGATAACTGGTGTAATTGTTGACAGAAGTGATAACTGCGTCACAGTTTAAATCCTTAATTAGTTGGAATATTTGACTTCGGGTATAAGGGTAATTTGACGAGGACACTCGCACTTTATATTTATGACCGATGGACTATTATGGATAAAAACCAGATAGGTATCAAATAAACCATGACAAAGGACAATTAACCCGAGTAACAATTAATTAAAATCAAAACGTCAAACATCATGATTACGGAAGTTTAAATAAGCATAATCCTTTTATTTCATATTCTATCGCAATTTTATTTATTGTTATTTTATTTATCGTCATTTATTTATTTTACGCACTTTAATTATTGTCATTTATCTTTACGCTTAAAAATATAAAATCGACAAACCGGTCATTAAACGGTAAAAACCCCCCTTTTATAATAATATTACTACTTATATATATATATATATATTTACATAAATATAGTTTTATAAAAATATAGTACGTAATCACTAGCTCCCTGTAGAACGAACCGGACTTACTAAAAACTACACTACTCTACGATTAGGTACACTGCCTATAGTGTTGTAGCAAGATTTAGGTATATCCCATCCGTAAATTAATAAAACTTGTGTCATATTTTGTAGTATTTCCTAGTAAAAATAATACTATTTCGTACCCTCACGCTACATCATCAAGTTTTTGGCGCCGCTGCCAAAGAGCGCTAAAACGCTATATTTTTAATTATAATAATATTGAAATAAAATATAATAATATAATAATATTGAAATAGAATATAATAATATAATAATATTAAAATAGAATATAATAATATAATAATATACGTAAAGTTTTAAAAAGTCGTATTTATTAAATACTTCAGGGGTATATTATGTAACTTGTAATTAATAATTTCTATCATATCGCTTTCATGTGAATAGTAAATTAATTAATTTCTTTTCATTTACTATTCATGAATAGTAAATGAATTAAAAAAAAAAGTTTTGAAAAAAAATAATAATTATAAAAAAATTATTAATTTGTAAAAAAAAATCGTTTTTAAAAAAAAAAAAAACCTAAAAAAAAAAACCTAAAAAAAAAAAAACGTAAAAAAAAAAAACGTAAAAAAAAAAAAACGTAAAAAAAAAAAAATTATTAAAAAAAATATATATTTTTTTAAGATTTTGTCTATAAAAAAAAAATGTTTTTTTTAGTTTTATTACCTTTAGATTTTTAGACTAAAGTCGTAACTTTTAGTATTAAGTTTAGTTTTGCCATAGTTATTTTTACTTCTAGAATTTTTAGGCTTTGCCGTAAAATCCCTTAAGTGCTTATTCCTTAGACTAAGTTTTAGGTGCTTTAGAATTTTACGACGCCGTATTTCGCACTACTTTCTTATTTTTATTTTTCGACGCCTATTTTTCGACCTTTTCATTTTTCGACACTTTTCGACGCGCACTCTTTTTCTCTCTTATTTCTCGCCATTCTAGTTTTTAGGACTTAGATTTTTTTCTACTTCTTCTCTAAATTTCTTAAAATTACGAAAATTTATTTTAAGTGGTTAAATTGATAGACATCAAAATTTTCTGGTTCGTAGTAATAGTTGGATTTGTACGTGGACCTGGTTATTGGAGCCAAACAGTACTCAATTATATTGAGACCAAACGAATCCTGCCCCTCTGCTGCATCTTTTGGCTATTCGAAACGTGGGCAAAATCAGAAAAGTCTATTGATTGGACAACTTATATAAGTTTTTCTATTTTTATAACTAATAGGATATCATGTGAATGCACCGAGCAAAACGTTCACCACCTTTCATACGTTCACCACCTATAACTCGATCAAGACATCTAGCGAATATTGCCGCCGTTGATTTTTCTTTAGAATCATCATCAAGTAATCCAAGTACTCCAACTCATATTTCCGATAATCCATCTTTTGAACCCGATTTCACAACTAAGAACCCGGAAGATATTCAAGGACAATTCCAAGATCCTGAACCCCAAACCGTTAAATCAGAATCCTCTAGTGATTCGGATACAACAAATCCAATCATGGAAATTCTAGAACCTCTAAGTATGGAAGATCGAATGAGAGCTAAGCGCACTGGCCAAGGTCACGCCATTATTAAACCAGAAGTTAATGCTCCAGATTATGAAATTAAAGGACAAATCCTACACATGGTAACTAACCAATGCCAATTCAGTGGTGCACCGAATGAAGATCCTAACGAACACCTTCGTACGTTTAAAAGAATTTGTACACTATTCAAAATCCGAGAAGTGGAAGATGAGCAGATCTATCTCATGTTGTTTCCCTGGACTTTAAAGGGAGAAGCCAAAGATTGGTTAGAATCGTTACCTGAAGGGGCGATTGACACATGGGATGTTTTAGTTGAAAAATTTCTTAAACAATTCTTTCCGGCATCTAAAGCCGTGAGACTTCAAGGAGAAATTGTTACGTTCGCGCAAAAGCCAAATGAAACATTATATGAGGCGTGGACAAGATTCGGAAGGATGTTGAGAGGATGTCCTCAACACGGTTTAGATACTTATCAAATAGTACAAATATTCTACCAAGGTGTCAACGTTGCTACACGAAAAGACATCGACATAACAGCCGGTGGTTCCATTATGAAGAAAACCGCAACTGAAGCTTACAAAATTATGGATAACACAGCATCCCACTCGCATGAGTGGCACCAAGAAAAAGATATTTTTCGTTCATCTAAAGTGGCTAGAGCCGATTCTAGCCATGACTTTGATTCCGTTTCAGCAAAAATAGATGCTTTCGAAAGACGAATGGAAAAGATGAATAAAGATATTCACGCAATACGAATCAGTTGTGAGCTATGCGGTGGACCACACTTATTGAAAGATTGTCACATTGAACCAACATTGGAACAACGAGAGAATGTTTCCTATATGAACCAAAGGCCTGGAAATAATTATCAAAATAATTATCAACTGCCAAAGCTAAACTTCAATCGAAATCAAAACATTCTTTACAATCCAAAAGGACCCGAAAATAACTGGTATAACCAACAAGGTCCGAATAACCAACCAACTCAAAACAACACTTTCAATCAACAAAGACCTGGCTTATATAAACCACAACAACAAACCGAAGAGAAAAAGTCAAATATGGAAGACGTGGTATTCAAGCTAGTTGAATCTCAAACACAATTTATTGAAACTCAAACCCAAACGAACGAGAGATTTGATCAGTCATTAAGAACTCAACAAGCTTCCATTTTGAATCTAGAAAAACACGTAGGTACTCTTGCTAGCATGATGAGTGAGAGGGAACAAGGAAAGCTACCGAGTAATACTGAAGTAAATCCTCGGAATGAGAATGTTAATATGGTTTCAACGAATTCTGAAAAACCAGCACCAGAAAATGGGAAGGTTTTAGATGAGAGTAACAATGAAGAAGTTACACCACCACCACCCGAGTATGTAAAGCCAGTGGTGGCACCATACAAACCACCCATCCCGTTTCCAAGAAAAGGAGTTGAGTATGAGCAAGTGATAGGTAATAAAGATTGTGATACCTCTGGAAAGAAGAAGAAGAAAAAGAATAAGAAAGTGCAAGAAACAAAAGCCGTAAATATAAACCCGGTGAAGACAGTTCCACCAAAACCTCCACCTAGGGTAGGTGATCCGGGTGAATTTATTGTTCCTTGTCTACTTAGTGATTGTGTCATGTATGATGCACTAGCAGATTTAGGTGCAAGTGTAAGTGTTATGCCTCTTTCCTTATATAAGAGATTAGGTGTAGGTAAGTTAAGTCCAACGGATATGAGTGTTCGACTCTTTGATCAAACCATTAAGCACCCAGTTGGAATTGCTGACAACCTACCCGTTCAAGTAGGCAATTTAACCTTTCTAGTCGAATTTATTGTCATTGACATAGAAGAAGACCCAAACATTCCTTTAATTTTAGGTCGGCCATTCTTAGCGTCCACCAAGGCGTTATTTGATGTAGGAAATGGAAGAATGACACTTAAAAGTGGTGACAAATCGATCACCTTTATGATTCGAAAGTCTAAATCTCCATCAGCCAAAACCGTTGAACCAGTAAAAACAATTGGTAAGAACCATGTGCTTTTACCAACTCCAACGGTAATACTTAGCAATAATGAAACGCCTAAGTGTGGGGAAAATGAAGTAACACCTAATGATGACATGATAACAAAGAACCCCGTTGTTGATACGAAATTAAATGATCCCGTTATTAATAGTTCAATGAAGAAACTTATTAAACGGATTCGCGATGCTAGAACCAAGGGGAACTTTAAGTTATGTAACCGGTTAGTATCCAATCTATCACCTAAAGAAAAGGAGAAACTAGTTGAAATTGTGGATATTACACAGGAATCCGACCAATGGCTTAAAGAAAAAGTCACGGATATGCAAGTTGATTATGGACCAAGAGAAATTAACGATGAAGTTAATCACAATTTTGACACCATGGCTACCTAAGTGTGGGGAGATTCAAATGTTCTAAAAAGAAAATGCTATCTAGAGTTAGTTGTTCTGTTCTCGTGTAGTTCCGAGAATGGAACCCGATTGGTCTTTTCCGCTAGCAGACACTAAAGAACTAGTTTTCTCCCTCCATTCTGAATTTTTGTTTTGTAGGTTTTTTTATGAAATTAATATGCATTTTAATTTAAGTTTTTAAAAACAAAATTTACTTTAATTCATTAAGTTTAAAAAATGATTTCTAAAATTCGTCGTGAGTTAAAGACTAGGTCGTTGAGCCGAAATTGCTTTACCCGAGGGCGGGGCGACAAATTTTGTTATCATTTAATTTTATTGATCTAAAGTATGCAAAAAAAAAAATATATATATTATATTAATTTTTGAACGTAGGGGTTATATACCAAACTTCAAAAATATGTATATATGTTTGTATTTTATGTTATGTACACAACAGGGTAAAACAGCGCACTTTCAAAGACTGTCATTAAGTTCAACAAAAAGCTACTAATTTTGATGACAAGGCGCAAAATATCAAATGTGATGTAAAATAATATGCTTACAAACTGGGTATTTTTAATCACTTTTCTACACTAATCACCCTCATGAATTTATAATTATAGTCTGATTTCATGCAAATGAGGGCATTGCATGATCTCAAGTGTGGGGAAGGGTTATAAATTCTCTCGGGTTTACACTTAGTTTATTTGCCAAATTTTGTGAAAATTTGAAAAATTTTCAATTAAATGAACTCAAAATCATGTTTATACATATTTATGAACGATGAAAACTAGGTGATAATACCGAAATTATCGTTACCTCGAAAAGGACATAAATTGAGAAACACCCTAAAACGCTTGAATTCATTTAAAATGAAATAGAAGAAAATAAAAAGGCAAAGAAAGAAACTAAGTGTGGGAAGAATGTACCAAGTTATTCAATTTAAAACATATATCACATATTTTTGTACAAGATTATTGCAGGTACTTTTGCTTTGGACGATACTAATCAGTTTTACCCGGTTTACTGTAATACATTTGAAAGAAAGATGGATCTACACGATGAATCAATTCCATCATTAAAAGGAAGTAAAGTCTTCCGAAAAAGACACGCGCTTCTTGATTTAGGTCATGAAGTTGTCGTCCAGACCAGCTGTAGGTTGACGAAAAATCTAGAAAAGTCATCACTAAAATCAGCAGGAAATCCACGGACCTCAGCATCAAACAGGGTCGCCAAGTGGTCATATTTATCCTAACCATGAGAAGGATTTATCTCGTACAATGGGGAGGCACCGTGCAAATTAGCTTGATAAGACTAATGAATCAGATCCCCAGAAAAGGATAATCTCCTTAAAGATTAAAAATCAGCTTTTAAGACTGATAATACTCAATTCTAGAGATTGACCTTAAAGATTGAGAATTCAAACTCATGGAATTCGATGATATCTAAACTCGAGCATGAACGAGAAAATATTTTGATCAAAAATACAAACCGATTTGTTTTCTGAAAAACCATTTTCAATGCGTTCATTACCATTGAACGTAAAATCCTAAGAAATTCACCTGGAATTCATTAGGTCACCTGAACCAAATCGGGTGTCAACCGTAAGAACGGTGGTTGCATAGCATGGTCGGAGACAGGACCTTGTGCCAGACCGAAAAATTATAGGATGATCTTTACTATCGCTCCTACCAAGGATAGTTCTAGCATCGGACACGTTAATAAGACCATAATCATCTGCATGTCACGGGACATTGCCTTAACAGTTTCTTGTTCATCGCTTTCCTTTACAACCGGACGGTAGTTTACCGAAAGGTAATGTACGGAACAAGTAAACTGGATGTGTGCTTTCCGATACCGGAATAGCAGTGGATTACACGAACCTAAAAGTTTTAGCCAAAATATTGATCCACAAATATATTTTGCAACACCGATGATGGATCAAATCAGAAAACTTATCTAGGGTAAAAGCTAGAATGAATTTTCAAAAGATCAAATGTTTTCATAAAGATCCAATTTCCTTAATGGATCTAAATTTTTATAGTCATGTGGGACTGTAAACCATATCGTTACTACCATTGTTTATACCGCCATATCAAAATCACTGATGTACAAAGTGTGAAGAATAAAGAAGTGATTCTAGTATTTCAAGACTATATTGCTTGAGGACAAGCAACGCTCAAGTGTGGGGATATTGATAAGGCTAAAAAGGAACATATATTTCATAGCATTATCCCCCAAGAAAGACAAGATTTTAGTTGCAATTGTTCCATTTTCAAGTGATATTCGTTTATATTAAATAAGTGCGAAGACAAAAGGCAGATTCGACAAATTGAAGACAAAAAGGTCCAAAAAGCTCAAAAGTACAAGATACAATTAAAAAGGTTCAAATTATTGATGAAGAACGTCTAAAAATGACAAGAGTACAAGTTACAAAACGCAAAGTACACGATATAAAATAGTACGCAAGGACGTTCGAAAATCCAGAACCGGGACATGAGTCAACTCTCAACGCTCGACGCAACGGTGTAAAAATTACGAGTCAACTATGCACAAGAATAAAATATAATATTTAAATAATTCATAATAAGAATAATATTAAATAATAAAAAGTTGTTAATTTAGCATAGTTCAGGGGTCGTAAATGAAAATTCAATTTCATATTTTGCCTATAAAAGGCGATGATTATCGATCAATTTAAAAGCATCCCTTTTTCTATCCTAAAAATCTATTATCAATATCAATATCTAAAAATCTCTATCATAATGTTAATGTAATAAGATATAATAATAATCTTAATTTTAATTTTAAATTATGATAATAATAAGATTTATGATAGAGATCGTTTGAGTGTGTAAGTCGAAATTCTGTCCGTGTAACGCTACGCTATTTTTAATCATTGTAAGTTATGTTCAACCTTTTTATATTAATGTCTCGTAGCTAAGTTATTATTATGCTTATTTAAAACGAAGTAATCATGATGTTGGGCTAATTACTAAAATTGGGTAATTGGGCTTTGTACCATAATTAAGGTTTGGGCAAAAGACCGACACTTGTGGAAATTGGACTATTGACTATTAATAGATGGGGGGTATTGTCTAATTGAGTGACAACTCATTGGAGTCTGTCGAACCTATCTTCAAATTAATTATCCTAATAATTAATAATGATTATGGTTGTCCTATTTAGTGACGTTCATATGGAATCTATTATAATCATTTAATTAATTATTCGGGTTGGGTAATTGATTATTCAAACTGATCAAGTGGGTAAATTAATATTCATATCTAATCAAAACAGGGGTAGATTACATACAGTGATAACTGGTGTAATTGTTGACAGAAGTGATAACTGCGTCACAGTTTAAATCCTTAATTAGTTGGAATATTTGACTTCGGGTATAAGGGTAATTTGACGAGGACACTCGCACTTTATATTTATGACCGATGGACTATTATGGATAAAAACCAGATAGGTATCAAATAAACCATGACAAAGGACAATTAACCCGAGTAACAATTAATTAAAATCAAAACGTCAAACATCATGATTACGGAAGTTTAAATAAGCATAATCCTTTTATTTCATATTCTATCGCAATTTTATTTATTGTTATTTTATTTATCGTCATTTATTTATTTTACGCACTTTAATTATTGTCATTTATCTTTACGCTTAAAAATATAAAATCGACAAACCGGTCATTAAACGGTAAAAACCCCCCTTTTATAATAATATTACTACTTATATATATATATATATATTTACATAAATATAGTTTTATAAAAATATAGTACGTAATCACTAGCTCCCTGTGGAACGAACCGGACTTACTAAAAACTACACTACTCTACGATTAGGTACACTGCCTATAGTGTTGTAGCAAGATTTAGGTATATCCCATCCGTAAATTAATAAAACTTGTGTCATATTTTGTAGTATTTCCTAGTAAAAATAATACTATTTCGTACCCTCACGCTACATCATCATAGGGCATGTACGGGAGTTTCTAAACTCTACTTTTCCTTGCGTACTTGTCCTCCTAGTATATTTGAGGCGGCTCAACGCGCTTTCGATGGAGCTCTTCGATCTTCCTTGGAGCGTATTGTTACTGCTTCAGGGCCTGGGTTTGGTGATTGGCAGTGGCGGCTTGCCACCTTGCCATTTGCATTTGGAGGGCTTGGTGTTTATTCTGCGGGAGATGTTCGTCATTATGCTTTTCTGGCATCTCGATTACAGTCTGCTGGATTGCAGACCAAGCTACTACGTCATGCGAGTATTGTTGGTCTTGGTCGTGCTTTTGAAGATGCATTGGGTCTGTTTAATAAAACAGTTGGGTTTGATATTTTAGGTAATCCGAGTGAGGTCGCTGCCCCAATACTCATGAAGAAATTGGCAGATGTTTATTTCACAAAGGTTACCGCTTCTGCAGAATCCACTTTTTCGTTATCTCCCCGACAATCGGCCTTATGGAAATCGCAGCAGGGTGATCACACCTCTGCTTGGCTAAGGGCAGTCCCTATTTTGGGGTTGGGTCAGACGATGAACGCAAAGACTTACCGATGTGTGTTGTGCTACCGGTTGGGTGTTCCATTGTTCTCTATCTCGACGGCATGCTCTGCCTGTTCAAGGGTTTTTACTGGGGATATTTTCGGGGATCACGCGGTGTCTTGTGCTGGTATGGTGGGTATTAAGCATCGACATAATGTTGTTCGGGATTCCCTTGTTGATGTTTGTTATCGATCTGGGATTTCAGCGAGAAAGGAGGTTGACATTGGGTTGTCTGGAGGGAACGACAGGGCCCTCAGACCTGCAGATGTGTTACTTTATTCCTGGGATTGTGGTCGCGATGTTTGTGTTGACTTGACAGGGTCTTCTCCTTTGACACAGTCTGGGCTTTCTGACTTTGTCCCTGGACGTGCTGTGGTTGATGCGGCTCGTCGGAAGCGGGTCAAGTACGAATCTAGCTGTCAGACGATTGGTTATGGTTTCATTCCTTTCTCATTTTCTTCCCTTGGGGAATTAGAAAAGGATGATGTTTCTTTGCTAAAGCGGGTTCAGAAGAGTTCGATGGCGCAAGATATTGGTGCCGGTGCTGCTGCTCATATTTTTACTAGGATAGGTTTTGCTATTGCTAGAGGTGTGGGGGCCCAGATTGTCTCTAGGCTCCCCACTAATTTTTTGTAAGTTTTAATACTTTTAAGTTTATAATAATAATAATAATAATAATAATAATAATAATAATAATAATAATAATAATAATAATAAAATTAGACGTAAAGTTTGACGCAAATGGCATGGATGTTTTGTTGACTAATTATTTGTGTGCTTGTTTTCATATCACATACACACGATATAGTTCCTGTTAGATATAGTAACGAATCTAGACTGAAAATCTGTAGGGGACCTAAATAGTATTCAAAGCTAATTATCTTTCAAAGGTGATTTAGCATTGTTTTATATTTTTGAAAAAATATAAATTTTAAAATATACTTAAATTTAATTCCAGATTCACTCCTAGAAAACAAAACTACAAAAACAACTAGCTTACAAGATATTTAGAAGCGAGTCGAGCCACCCTCGACATATCAGGAATCACGCAACAAAACAACATACTAATCTTAAAAACTAACCAACATAAAGCAACAAGCAACAACCAACATTAAGAAATAACTTGACCGACATAAACCACAAAACAACTAAACAAACCATAGAGTCCGAGAAAAAATCAAGGTAACCAAATCTATCTGCGGCGAAAGATGCTCTTTTCCCCTAGATTTATTTTTCTTCGCAAGTTTCTACACATTATCTCACATGAGAATTCCCCAAATAATTAGGGTTGGTTTGGTGTAATCTTGTGTCATGAGCGAATCTGGAAAAAGTGTCCTCTCATAAACAAATTATACATTATGATTAGGGTTTAGAGCCTAGTCAAGCTAGATAGAATCTTTACGTCAATGTTATTATCAAGTTAAAGTTTTACAATGTGAAGAGATCAACTTCAATGAGTTACAATTTGATACATCACCTAAAATGATGTATGTGTGCATATTTAGAAGAAAAATCAACAATTAATTTGTCACATTCAAGATTTGCTAAAAAACTCAATAATGTTTAAATAAACATTCAATAAAATTATAGAAAGACAAAACCTGATCACGTAAATGAAGAGAAAAAAACGATCTAACAAAAATGTTAATGGTGTTGGTTGCTAGCGGTTTGGCTAATATATTTGGTGATCATAAAATAGTTGACTAGCATTGTATTTGAGCTAATATTCAATAATGTAACAACAATTGTGAAAGGCTAATTATTCTAATGTGGGATGATATTACATTTGGAAAAAAAATGAAGCTTACTATTCTGAATGAGCTACAGAAAAATGTTGCCCCTATTTTCATGTTGCCCTGTGCCACTGCCCATGAGGTTTATGGGGAAGCACGACCTTGCATATAATTATAGTAGATATTTCATTATCTAATAAACGATAACATTAAAACAGATTCGAAGATCAACAATTACAAGTGATACGAAAGAATTTGTTGGTTGATGTTGGTTTATGGCCTAAATAATAATATTAATCTCAACCAATGATAATATATGTTTTGATAATGACACATACTTAGCCAAATGTGATGATCGACATCTTGACATAAAACATGCAAATTCACTAATTCATACTTAATCTTGCAAATGACCAAACCAAACATTAGGCTAACAAAGTAAAACAAAACTCAAAGTGCACACGGTTTGGAAAATGGTCGATCGCAGGTCAGACCGTGCATGTCTTGTACCACTGTTTTATGAAAAGAAGGTACATGGTCGACTTCACGGTCAACCGTGGGTCGACCGCAGAAATCTTTGTCCAAATCCGTTTGATCAATTAATGTTTGACTACTTCCGGGCATCTATAATTTACGAAACCTTTTTCAACATGCTTAGAATAGTTGCCCCTTCCATACTCAAAAGAGTTTTGGTCATTTGAACACTAATCTTGATTAATCACACTTAATGACGTTTTAACCTTGATTAAGGATAACACGTAAGTGTTATAAAATAACTTGTGATCCTAAAGTACATCTAGACATACGTAGGAGGATCATCAAGTACCAACACATAAGACCCTTGGTCACTAGAAATTACACCAAATGACAACCTAGTGACCTTTTGGTCTTAGTTAAAGGAAACACTTAAGAGTGATAAAATAACTAGCAATGACTTATGATTTTAAAACACATCTAGACATGATTGAGATGGTCACCAAGTCCTAGCTAAGAGTTGATTTTCTCTTGTACATGTGTTGGACATTAATGTAACTTATACATTAATCTTGTAATATGCCATATTGCAATTAAACTTACATAGCCCAAGATATTGCTATGTAATCTCTATGTGTTAGACTAGTATATCATTATGTATTATCAATAGTTATCTCTTGCTATGATTACACGAGTATTATTTGACTATGTGTTATTTGTTAATTTGCTAATACTCATTCAAATACATATATGAATGATATTACTTGTCTTGCTATATGCTACAAGTTGGAAAACCATCAACTTGTATTTGGACTACTTCAACCTACTTATGCAACTTGGATAACAATTGAAATGTCATAATTTAATGGTCTTAAAAAGAATAAAGAATTATTAACACACATAGAATTTGCTTAGGTCTAGAAATAAGTTTAAGAATAGTCTAGTCTTGATTAACTTAATATCTTACAACATACTTAATTGATATTACTTATTTGACTTGTTAAGACGTTATGAATTGATTAATCCATAAGCAAGCTTAAAGATGAATATTAATGTGCTTTGTGATTAAGTGAATTATTTTCATCAATGACATGTTGACCAACCAATAGGACTTTAGCAAGTGTGCTAATTACAAACAAAAGATTATGACAAAACTGAAATTGAATCAAATGATTATCATGACTTGTATTCAAGAATGTTAGGCTTACCACTTTGAACATGACAAGTCACTATCAAGGCAATACATCCAAGACAAATGAACACTTAATCCATATAGTACTTGTATAGGACGTTGGGTATCTTTTGCAGGTATTAAATGTAGTAAAGAGTCCAAAGATTTGAGTTCAAAACTGATTCAAATGTTTATATAACGGATAGGTGTCTTGGACTGGACCGCGTACGGTCAACCCACGGTCGACCGTGTGCTCAGCCGCAGAAACTACTAGTTTTTTGAAGTCTCACTATAAATAGCAAGACTTGAAGAACATTTGAACTTGACCCTCTTACATGATTTAAGTTCAAATACATCAGTGATCACAAAGACCTCAAGTCATATTCTTATGGTGATCAAGCAATAGAAGATTCTATGATCTTAGAGATATAGAATTGATGTAAACTTACGACTAAATTATTATCTTGTGAGTTTACTTAGTGTTGTAATATCCTTAGAATTGTATTAGGATTATTATCACTAAAGAGTGAGTCTTGTACTTTGTAACTAGAAGCATATGCTAGCTTAGCTGTCTTCTTCCTAAAAGAGATCTAGGAAGTTGATTAATCCCATTGGGGGTTAATACTTGTCCAAGGTGAAGACAAGTTGATCTAAGTTACAGGTAATCTTACGACGAGATTGAAGGATTAGGTTTGTTGTCTACAAAGGAGTGCAAGACTTGTAAAACGGATCTCCACCGATTTTAGAAAAAAGCTCCGTGAAGCGAAATCTCGATAAGGTGTATCGAGGAATGGATTAAGGTGGATTAGTTAACATCCACCCGAACCACTATAAATCCTTGTGTCTATGTTCTTTACTTTACTTCTTACATTACTTTGAACATAAACACTATGCACATTGATTTGAGTTGAACCCCCCCCCCCCCCCCCCCCCCCAGTTACTTACCGAATCCAAAAAGAGCTCTAGCCAAACTATACCAAACTAAATAAACGACATCACCAATAGAGTGAAAACACATTTAATCAACAAAAAAGTAAGATTAAAGAACTATAACAAATAGAAATAACAGTGTCATTTACAATAAATGACTACAACAACTAAATATAACAAACAAACAAACATAACGAACATCGAAGGTGACTAGGTGAATTCTGATCACCACCGCAACATACCCAGGATGCCGCAGGAAAGTCGCATCAAAATAGAACCTAACCACAAAAATCTATCCCCTCAACACGAAACTAGATCTCCAATAGAGAGATCGTCGCCTGGTCCAATTTCCGAAGGCAAAACCGAACAAATGATTGCGCCAACCTGACAAGTCACTACACCAAAAATTAGACCAAGGACAAATAAAAAGGCACAACTACCACCTCCACCCACCCCTAAATCATGGGAATCCAACTACCAACAGGGTGGTGGTCCTCTACTACGCCACCACCGAGGTGGTGAAATAGTGGGTTATTTAATCCAAATTATATTATCAATGCAATGCGGCTAGATAAAAGAAGATTGAAACCTTGTGTTGTAGCTCATGTGGTAGTGATTTGCCTCTTCTAACGAGAGGTTGGGAGTTCAACTCTCGTGGGAAGCAGCATTGCACACAAGGTTGTCCCTTAACCCTTGAATTCCACCGAAGGGTGCCTTCCACACATCGTGTTGCGGGGGCAGTGGGGGAAGGGGTTTTACCGCCCATGCCCTAGGATTGGGACGGGTTTCCTTCTGGGTAGCAATTGGGGCCGGGTTATGCAACTGCAAGAGATGAACGTGTGGGTCGTTTAGTCCTCCTGGGTGATCCCAAATTGCTGTTTAAAAAAAAAAAAAAGATTGACGTCTAATAAAAGAAAGGGTTAAACTCACTGATTTAAACAATACATAAATTTTATACTCCCTCTGTCCATATTTAATTGTCTACAGACAAAAATCGCACTTTTTAAGAAAAAATAATTGCCATGTGTACTTTTTCTTTACTTTACAATCTTACCTTTTCTCTTTTACTTTCATTTTTGTCTTACATGCATAAAGTATGGGCGCAAAACAATTTTACCCTCTTATTGTTTTCTATATATGGAAGTGAATAATTAATCTGAAACATCCCAATGAAAAATATTCGACAATAAATTAGGAACGGAAGAAGTATTTATTAGAGTCGGATACTTTCAAAGAAACATGAATGCATAATCAAAAATGGTCCATCCATCCATCCAAAAATTAGCGTTTAATTTTACTTTTTGTTGAATTTAAAATATATTTGTGAATTGTGTATTATTATACTCTTCATTCAATGAGATTGTTTAATTACAAGAATTTAATTTTAAAGAGTAGTCAATAAATTTGTTGTCATATTGAATACTATTCTATTAATAAAAAAGTATAATTCAATATTTTTATTTGTTTTTTACTAAGTGATAATATTTTTGAGATAAAAAAAAAAGTAGTAAAGTGGACAACTTTTTAGACTGGATGAGCAGTTACAAAGAAACATAAACTGATGTCGGGTGATTAAATTTTGTTCCTTTTTAAAGTCATATTCAAGCAACGAATATATACATGTTTACTTAGATTTGATTTCACACACTCCACCACTCCAGCCCAACAATTTACCTTTCTTCCATCACATTTGTCACATCACCAATATATCCCATAAAAAACCCTCATCACAGTCCATCACACAATCACCATTAGAAATAGTCTTATAGTGCGTTTAAAAAACTAAATGATTAAGCACTAAAAGGTCATAATCCGAATTATTCGAATGAAGTTGTTTCTGAATAACAATAACATGTTTGATTATTATTTTAAATGAATATTCTGAATGTTGTAAAATTATCATATTAAACTTTGACATTAATAAAAACTACAATATATTACCACGAAATTTCTAGCCTAGTGGTACCCGGCCCTGATCATGAGGTGAGACCCGTGTCGATCCCAGGTTCGATCCCCACAAGGGGGTTTTTCCGAATTTAATAGTGCGTGACTCGTGAATTAAAATCTCGTGGAGTTAATTAATTGAGTGTGACCCTGAATTAACGTCCTTCAATTTCCTCCTTGACGGTCCTGATTTCGCAATATGAATGGGTGGGTTGCCTTGGGCACCCGTTAGTGACGCGAAATAGTTGTTCAAAAAATAAAACTACGATATATTTTTTAATAAGTAATCTTGACATAATTCTAAGAGAATATTGCATAAAATTTAGGTGCTTAATGATTAAGAGATAATCTTGCTTTGAATGGTTCAACACTAAATGTTGAATCATTCAGCATCATCTGTCAAATAAACACTTGAATGCTAAAAGTTCACCATTTAGCGGTGTTGGCACATTGAATTAATAGGTAAATAAACACAATCTTACCCATATTGAATTAATAGGTATCAACCCATCTGAGCCCCGACATACGAACTACATTTACAACATTTTTTAACGTCTAACCTTCGAACTCAATAGTTGAACCTTATAAATTATTTTGTTGCATTGTTTATATTATCTACTAACTTTGAATCGTTTGAAAGAATCTTATATTTCGTTCAATCCAAATGTAATAAACAATTGATGCAAGAGCCAGCCTTTCATTGATTTGAATCGTGTTTTAAGAAATTGAAAATTCACATTTAGTTTTACTTACTTCTTATTTTATGTACAACTATTACATGCATATGAGAGAATCACATAAACTTAAAGTGGTTTGACCGTAAATTTAATGAATTTAAAATGAAAACATTCTATAGTAAATTATGAATGTTCAAAGTACGTGAAAAGACAGTGAAAAATGTCAAAATCGAAGAATATTCTACGAGAGTAATAGTTTGAAAATATAATGAATTTGAAATTAGAATATTCTGTAGCAAGTGATGAGTGATCAAATGCATGGAAACTCTAAAAAAATGTCAAAATCGGTGAATATTCTATGAGAGCAATAGTTTTGAATATACAACAACAATACCCAATCTCGTATATTCGAGGTAGTAGGAGGTGAGATATAGACAATTATTCTAATATTTTAGAATAGACGAGAAATCGTTTCTCCACTCACTTGTAGGGAAAAAATTCCTCCCCTATGAGAAGAGAAAATCATTCCCTCTCTAATATATATATATATATATATATATATATATATATATATATATATATATATATATATATATATATATATATATATATATATATAGGGGCATGATCAATGGGGAAGTAACCAATCGGGAAAAAACGGGGAAGCAAAATTTTCTTTTTTTTCTTTTCATTTTTTTGGAATTTTTTTTTCAAGCATCAAGATCACACGAAAATATGAACATTTAAAAAAGACACTTTGTGATGAATGTTATTATTATGCAGCGGAAAAATTATCGACAAAAATAACATTCAAGATAATATTGATCGTGAAAAATATTAACGTTTTTTCTTCTTCATGTTTTGTGAAGTAAAATTTAGCTCAATTTAGAGTTTAGAGTTTAGGGTTTAGTGTTTTGGGTTTAGTCCCTATACCCAAAAACCAATACCCTAAACCCTAAACTCTAAACCTTTCGTGCTAAAAACTCAATCTAAATCCTAAATCTAAACTCTAAATCTAAATCTAAACCCTAAACTCTAAATTTCTAAACCCTAAGGTCTAAACCCTATAAACCCTAATATCTAAAACCTCAACATACGCTCGAAAAACACGATAATTGTTATATATTAATTCTTCGAGCGTTTCCCCGCCAAAATAAAAACATTTATCACAAAGTGTCTTTATTAAATGTTCATATATTTTCATCCAATTTATAATGTTCGTGAACAAATTTTTTCAAAAAAAAAAAAAAAAAAATTTTGCTTCCCCCCGCTCCCCCAATTGGTTACTTCCCCCTTGGTCCTACCAATATATATATATATATATATATATGTGTGTGTGTGTGTGTGTGTGTGTGTGTGTAGGGGCAGGATCAATGAGGAAGTAACCAATCGGGGGAAGCGGGGGAAGCAAAAAAAAATTCGTTGTTTTTTGAAATTTTTTTCCAGCGTCAAGATCACACGAAAATATGAACATTTAGAAAAGACACTTCGTAATTAATGTTATTATTTAGGCGGAAAAACGATCGACAAAAATAACATTCAAGATAATATTGTTCGTGAAGAATGTGAACTTTTTTTTTCTTCATGTTTTGTGAAGTAAAACTTAGCCCGATTTAGAGTTCAGGGTTTAGGGTTTAGGGTTTGGTGTTTTGAGTTTATTCCATAAACCCAAAACACCAACCCCTAAACCCTAAACCCTAAACTCTAAACCATTCGTGTTAAAAACTCAATCTAAATCCTAAATCTAAACCCTAAATTTAAACCCTAAACCCTAAATTTCTAAACCCTAATATCTAAACCCTAATATCTAAAACCTCAACATACGCTAGAAAAACACGATAATTGTTATATATTACTTCTTCGAGCGTTTTTCCTCCAAAATAAAAACATTTATCACAAAATGTCTTTATTAAATGTTCATATTTTCATCCAATCTATAATGTTCGTGAACAAAGTTTTTTCAAAAAACGAAAAAAAAAAAATTGCTTCCCTCTGCTTCCCCCCAATTGATCCTACAACTATATATATATATATATATATATATATATATATATATATATATAGGGAAAGTAACCAATTGAGGGGAAGCGGTGGGAAGCAATATTTTGTTTCTTCATTTTTTGAAAATTTTTTTTCACGAACATTATAAATTGGATGAGAATATGAAAATTTAAAAAAGACACTTTGTGATAAATGTTTTTATTTTGGCGGGAAAATGCTCAAAAAAATAATATATAACAATTATCGTGTTTTTCGAGCGTATTTTGAGGGTTTAGAAATTTAGGGTTTAGGGTTTAGATTTAGGATTTAGATTGAGTTTTTAACACGAACGGTTTAGAGCTTAGGGTTTAGGGTTTTAGGTTTAGGGACTAAACTCAAAGCACTAAACCCTAAACCCTAAACTCTAAATCGGGCTAAATTTTGACAAAAGTTACTTCACAAAACATGAAAAAAACTGTTCGAAGATTAACAATCTTCACGATCAATATTATCTTGAATGTTATTTTTGTCGATCGTTCCCCGTCTAAATAATAACATTCATCACAAAGTGTCTTTTTTAAATGTTTATATTTTCGTGTGATCTTTATGAGTGAAAAAAATAATTCGAAAAAACTAAAATAAAAAAAATATTAATTCACTCACTTCCCTCTAATTGGTTACTTCCCACTTGATCTTACCAATATATATATATATATATATATATATATATATATATATATATATATATATATATATATATATATATATATATATATATATATATATATAGGGGCAGGATCAATGAGGAAGTAACCAATCGGGGGGAAGCGGGGGGAAGCAAAAAAAAAAAAATTCGTTTTTTTTGAATTTTTTTTTTCCGGCGTCAAGATCACACGAAAATATGAACATTTAGAAGAGACACTTCGTGATGAATGTTATTATTTAGGCGGGAAAACGATCGACAAAAATAACATTCAAGATAATATTGTTCGTGAAGAATATGAACGTTTTTTTCCATGTTTTGTGAAGTAAAATTTAGCCCGATTTAGAGTTTAGGGTTTAGGGTTTGGTGTTTGGGGTTTATTCCATAAACCCAAAACACCAAACCCTAAACCCTAAACCCTAAACCCTAAACTCTAAACCGTTCGTGTTAAAAACTCAATCTAAATCCTAAATCTAAACCCTAAATCTAAACCCTAAACCCTAAATTTCTAAACCCTAATATCTAAACCCTATAAACCCTAATATCTAAACCCTAATATCTAAACCCCAATAGCTAAAACCTCAAAATAAGCTCGAAAAACACGATAATTGTTATATATTACTTCTTCGAGCGTTTTTCCGCCAAAATAAAAACATTTATCACAAAGTGTCTCTACTAAATGTTCATATTTTCATCTCATCTATAATGTTCGTGAACAAAGTTTTTTCAAAAAACGAAAAAAAAAAATTTACTTCCCCCCGCTTCCCCCCGATTGGTTACTTCCCTCTTGATCCTACCTATATATATATATATATATATATATATATATATATATATATATATATATATATATATATATATATATATATATATATATATATATATATTGTATGAACTAAATTGGAGTACGTGTGATGGATATATTGCCAAAATGGTGAAGGATCGCAGAATTTGCGAGCTATTACCGTTTTAGTGATATAACTAGGCTCAAATTTGATTGATTGTAAAAGTCTAAACCCACGTAACTCATATGCTACAAATTTCAATTTTATGGTTATTTACTTATTTGAAATTTCAAATCCAGAGCCTTTTACCCGATTTATTTATAATTTATAGTTTATATACCATTTTTGTTGATTGACATACATATACCATTATGTCTAGCTTCTAACGACTTATATATTTATATTCAATGCTAACATCATTATATTTTCATGCTAAAATATGTTCCTCAAACGAGATTGTTCAACCTTCCACGGCCACCTGACCCACCCAATTTCCACCTTTAGCTCCAATAGACCACACCATGTTGGGGTGAACCTCAACTTAGTACACAAACTCAGTTGATACATGGTGTCAAGAAAAACATAGCATCATTCGATATAAATCCAGTTGAAGAAACCACGTTAACAAATAGGTTTAGTTACTTCAAACGTATTTTCTACTAGTTGAAGTGTTCATACAACATATATAACGCAATAACCAAAGACAAAACAACACAAATATATCATAACTGGCACTATTAAATCAAAACTAAAAGAGGGTAACCAATTTGAGCAACCTTTTATTAGTTTTTTTTCTCCCACAAAAAGCTTTAAGCTCTTGTAAATAGACAGAATTTTTAACATGATAAGATCTTATTCATAAAAACTAGAAGCTAATAGCTTTGATGTAGCGACCCGACCAAATCGTCATTGACGGCGCCGTCTACATAGGTCCCGTTACGTAGTCATAAGTCTTTAAAACAACGTTTGACCAAAAAATATGTCGCATTCATTTCAAAAGTTAGGATGTTTCAAGGTTTACAAAAGTAGTTCAACGACTAAATACGTTACAACAATTAAAATACAATTGAAATCTATGCGACACAATTTAAGTATCAAAAGACACTCCACGTATGCATATATACTCGACATCCAAGCAAGTATCAAAAAGAGTGCGGAAGCATGTATCACATAGCGTTCAAGGACCTGAGAAAACATATAGAAAACTGTCAACGAAAACGTTGGTGAAAACATAGGTGTTTTAGTAAACGTTGTAATTGAACCACAATATTTAATATAAGTTGATTATCTAAATCGTTTGCATTCCAAAGTTGTTGTTTATATCGCGAGCACCCAATTATCAAACTTAACTGTTTTGTACCCTGTTACGTAGTGTTTGAACATACACTATACTCAAAATTATATTTCATCCGCTAACGGTAGCGAACCGTCCGAATGAGGCTCGTCAAGCCCATGTGATCACATAATATAAGTTCTCGTTTACACCCTGCAAGTGTAACTAATGATAATTGAATTGAGGCTTTTTGTTCAAACTCGCACGTGGAATGTTTGTTTTCGTACTTGCGTTCAAAGCATAAAAGTATGATACGTATATGTTTCTCATCTCATAGTTTAAAAGTATAAAAGTTGTTGAAAGATGGGACTATGATCTCACCTTGAGTGCACGAGTAAAAAGTACTTCGCAAGTATACGCGTGCAAAGAACAATGCTAGTCTTGACCTAAACAAATAGGTCGTATCAATAACGGTAATCACGATTGGTCAAAGATGTTCAATTAGTCATATGGCTCGTTACGACTCGATTATATAGCATGTGAATCAATTTGTCAAGTTTCATGTACGTTACAAGTAGTTACGCATGTTAGAACAATCGTATAAATGTTTGGTTAAGTTTGACTAAAAGTCAAACTTGGTTAAAGTCAAAGTCAACGGGGTCGGGTCGGGCATCCGACAATTTTCCCATGATGAGGAATCATATATGAGCACATTAGTCAAATTTCATATTAATCGGAGTGACGGTTAAGTGGAAAAGTTTTTATGAAGAACAAAACACAAATAAAAAGCAACTGGGCAGATGCGCGGTGCGCGCAGAGATACGCGGCGCGCACTTCAACGTGGAACCAGGTCAGAAATCAACTAAAAAGGGCAATTATCTGGATTTTCTGATTTGCGCGGCGCGCTAAGGTGTGCGCGGCGCGCATACCTGGAAAAATGCTGGTTTGCAGAAAATTGGCTAAGTCTCGAACCAAAACCCAAATTAACATAATTCATGAACCGAAAACATTCAAAACGCATACCATATATCGTTGGAAAGGTACATTTAAACAACGAGATCAAGCATATAAATCATATATTCATGTTAGACTTGAGCCATAGACACTAATTAACAACTTTATAAGTTAAAAACATCAAGAACACAAAATCTAGTGATTTTAGAAAGTTACCCAAATGAGATGTAATCGGTATGGATTCGAAGAGGAAGATGCAAGGATTCTGAATATGTAATTTGTTTGGATTGATGCTTGCTTGATTTGATTTAGATGATGAATCTTTGTATTGGAGATTTAGAGAAAATGGTGAAAGTATGAAAAGAAAAGGGAAATGATAATGGATAAATGAATGGATGAGGAAGAGTGTTGACTCTTTGACCTAGTCACCTCTTTGCTCTTTTGACAATCTTAGTCCCTCAACTTTGGAAACGGGTGCGTGAATTACCTAAACGAGATAATTTTAAAACGCGTGTCAACGGGAGATGTTATAAATATATAACGGACTTTAAATAGTTAGACGAAAATTTAACGGAAAAAGGCGGGATGTTACATTACCTACTCCTTAAAAGAAATTTCGTCCCAAAATTTAAGTAGGCGTAGTAGTCGTTGTTTCTTCCTCGAGATCTTGCGTTTCCGAATTCGCGAATGAGTGAGGGCATTTCTTTTGCATTTGATCTTGCCTTTCCCAAGTAAACTCGGGTCCTCTTTTGGCGTTCCAACGGACCTTAATAATCAGGATTCGGCTTTGTTTTAACGTTTTGACGTAGGAGTCCACAATTTCAACCGGTTCCTCCACAAAATGAAGTTTGTCATCAATAGTAAGTTCTTCGAGAGGGATGACGATATCGGGTTCGGCAAGATACTTTTTCAAGTTGGATACATGGAAGGTAGGATGAATGGAGTTTAATTGAGGCAGGAGATCTAAATGATAAGCAACGGTTCCAATACGCTCCAAGATTTCGATAGGACCAATATATAGCGAATTTAGCTTCCCGCGTTTCCCAAAACGGATCACACCCTTCCAAGGTGCGACTTTTAACATTACGCGATCACTGACATGAAATTCGAGGTCGTTGCATCTTTTGTCGGTATAGCTCTTTTGACGACTTCGGGCCGTCTGGAGTCTATCACGGATTTGAACGATCTTCTCGGTCGTTTCGTGAATAAGTTCGGGTCCGGTGATTTGAACGTCGCCTACTTCGGCCCAACAAAGAGGAGAACGACATTTTCGGCCATATAGTGCTTCGAATGGTGCGGCGTTAATACTCGCGTGATAGCTATTGTTGTAAGAGAACTCGGCTAGTGGCAAATGCTTTTCCCAAGCTTTTCCGAAGTCGACAACGCAAGCTCGTAGCATATCTTCCAAAGTTTGAATTGTGCGTTGGCTTTGCCAATCGGTTTGTGGATTATATGCGGTGCTCATGTCCAATCGCGTTCCCAACGCTTCTTGTAAGGTACGCCAAAATCTAGAAACAAAACGGCCGTCTCGGTCAGAAATAGTCGATAAAGGTACACCGTGACGGGCTATGATCTCTTTGATGTAAATTTGTGCGAGCTTTTCCATTTTGTCGGTTTCCTTCATGGCTAGGAAGTGGGCGGATTTGGTGAGACGGCCAACAATAACCCAAATGGTATCGTAACCGCCCGTCGTTTTTGGTAGCTTGGTGATGAAGTCCATCGTTATTCTTTCTCACTTCCATTGGGGGATTTCAGGTTGTTGAAGTAACCCGGATGGCCTTTGGTGCTCGGCTATGACTTTGGAGCAAGTTAGGCATTTTCCGACATAAGTACCGACGTCCCTCTTAATGTTCGGCCACCAATATTGTTCTTTAAGGTCGTGGTACATCTTATTGGCACCGGGGTGAATCAAGTATCGTGACTTGTGGGCTTCATCTAAGATGAGGTTTCGTAAATCCCCATATCTAGGCACCCAAATCCTTCCGGCGAAATATCGAAGTCCGGTCTCCTTAACTTCGAATCGAGAGAAGAGAATGTTTAAAAGTTCATGAGAAATGTTTTCATCCTTGAGAGCCTCCTCTTGGGCCACACGAATTTGGTTATTGAGGTTGGTGTGGATAGTGATGTCTAAAGCTCGGACGAGAAGAGGCACCGCTCTTTCTTTTCGACTTAAGGCATCGGCTACTACATTTGCCTTTCCGGGATGGTAACGAAGCTCGCAATTGTAATCATTTAAGGTTTCAATCCATCGTCGTTGTCTCATGTTTAGTTGCTTTTGGTCGAAGATGTGTTGAAGACTTTTGTGATCGGTAAAGATAGTACTCTTGGTTCCATAAAGATAGTGTCTCCACATTTTAAGTGCAAAGACAACGGCTCTGAGTTCGAGATCATGGGTCGTATAATTCCGTTCGTGGACTTTTAGTTGTCGGGAGGCGTAAGCAATGACTTTCTCTCGTTGCATCAATACACACCCAAAACCATGTTTCGAGGCATCGCAATATACAACGAAATCATCATTACCTTCGGGAAGTGACAAGATAGGAGCGGTGGTTAGTTTCGTCTTCAAGATTTGAAATGCGGATTCTTGCTCGGTTGCCCAAACGAATTTTCTCCCCTTATGAGTTAACGCGGTTAGAGGACGAGCAACCAAGGAGAAATCTTAGATGTGAAATGTCCCGTTCATATTGATTATAAACGTTCCATATTAATTGATTTCGTTGCGAGGTTTTGACCTCTATATGAGACGTTTTTCAAAGACTGCATTCGTTTTTAAAACAAACCATAACCTTTATTTTATCGACAAGGTTAACATGACACCACTTAGATTATCCAAAAATGATAATCTAACAAATATCACACTTACACACTACCAATACATATTGGTTTACAAATATTAATATATTACAACAAAATAAATCTCGAATGCAGTTTTAAACAATATTATACAAGCATGCTGACACCAAATCTTGTCCATATAATAGCATGCAACAGCGGAAGCTCTTAATAATCACCTGAGAATAAACATGCTTTAAACGTCAACAAAAATGTTGGCGAGTTATAGGTTTAACCTATATTTATCAAATCGTAATAATATACCACAAGATTCCATATTTCAATATACATCCCATACATAGAGATAAAAATTATTCATATGGTGAACACCTGGTAACCGACCTTAACAAGATGCATATAGAATATCCCCTATCATTCCGGGACTCCCTTCGGACATGATGAATTCGAAGTACTAAAGCATCCGGTACTTTGGATGGGGCTCGTTGGGCCCAATAGATCTATCTTTAGGATTCGCGTCAATTAGGGTGTCTGTTACCTAATTCTTAGATTACCAGACTAAAAAGGGGCATATTCGGTTTAATAATCCAGCCATAGAATGTAGTTTCATTTACTTGTGTCTATTTTGTAAAACATTTATAAAACTGCATGTATTCTCATCCCAAAATATTAGATTTTAAAAGTGGGACTATAACTCACTTTCACAGATTTTTACTTCGTCGGGAAGTAAGACTTGACCACTGGTCGATTCACGAACCTATAACAAATATGTACATATATATCAAAGTATGTTCAAAATATATTTACAACATTTTTAATACGTTTTGCTATTTTAAGTTTATTAAGTCAGCTGTCCTCGTTAGTAACCTACAACTAGTTGTCCACAGTTATATGTACTAAAAATAAAGCAATATATATTATCTTGAATCAATCCACGACCTCGTGTATACAAGCCTCATGCTAGATCACAACTCAAAGTATATATAATATTTTGGAATCAACCTCAACCCTGTATAGCTAACTCCAACATTACTGCATATAGAGTGTCTATGGTTGTTCCGAAATATATATATAGATGGGTCGATATGATATGTCAAAACATTGTATTCATGTCTATGGTATCCCAAGATCACATAATATATTAGAATACATGTATAATACAATATGAGTTAGCTAGGATATGATTAATATAGATTTGTTACCAATTTTCACGTAGCTACAACAAGAAAAATTATCCAATCTTGTTTTACCCATAACTTCTTCGTTTTAAATCCGTTTTGAGTGTTTCAAGTTGCTATGGTTTAATATTGAACTTAAGTTTATGAATCTAAACATAAAAAGTATAAGTTTATAGTCAGAAATACAGGTTACAAGTCATTTTTGTAAAGGTAGTCATTTCAGTCGAAAGAACGACGTCTAGATGACCATTTTGGAAAACATACTTCCACTTTGAGTTTAACCATGATTTTTGGATATAGTTTCATGTTCATAAGAAAATAATTTTCCTAGAAGAACAACTTTTAAATCAAAGTTTATCATAGTTTTTAATTAACTAACCCAAAATAGCCCGCGGTGTTACTACGGCGGCGTATATCCGGTTTTACGGTGTTTTTTGTGTTTCCAGGTTTTAAATCATTAAGTTAGCATATCATATAGATATAGAACATGTGTTTAGTTGATTTTAAAAGTCAAGTTAGAAGGATTAACTTTATTTGCGAAAAAGTTTAGAATTAACTAAACTATGTTCTAGTGATTACAAGTTTAAATCTTCGAATAAGATAGTTTTATATGTATGAATCGAATGATGTTATGAATATCATTACTACCTTAATTTTAGTAGGTAAACCTATTGTAAATGAGAAAAATAGATCTAGCTTCAAAGGATCCTTGGATGGCTTGAAAGTTCTTGATGCAGAATCATGACACGAAAACAAGTTCAAGTAAGATTTCCACTCGAAATAAGATTGTTATAGTTATAGAAATTGAATCAAAGTTTGAATATGTGTATTACCCTGTATTAGAAAGATATATTACTATAAATAAGAAAGATTTCTTGAGGTTGGATGATCACTTTACAAGATTGGAAGTAAGCTAGCAAACTTGGAAGTATTCTTGATTTTATGAAACTAGAACTTATAGAATTTATGAAGAACACTTAGAACTTGAAGAGAGAACTTGAGAGAGATCAATTAGATGAAGAAAAGTGAAGAATGAAAGTATTTGTAGGTGTTTTTGGTCGTTGGTATATGGATTAGATATAAAGGATGTGTAATTTTGTTTACTTATAAATAAGTCATGAATGATTACTAATATTTTTGTAATTTTATGAGATATTTCATGCTAGTTGCCAAATGATGGTTCCCACATGTGTTAGGTGACTCACAAGGGCTGCTAAGAGCTGATCATTGGAGTGTATATACCAATAGTAAATACATTTAGAAGCTGGGTATTGTACGAGTACGAATACGAGTGCATACGAGTAGAATTGTTGATGAAAATGAATGAGGATGTAATTGTAAGCATTTTTGTTAAGTAGAAGTACTTTGATAAGTGTCTTGAAGTCTTTCAAAAGTGTAATACATATTAAAACACTACATGTATATACATTTTAACTGAGTCGTTAAGTCATCGTTAGTCGTTACATGTAAGTGTTGTTTTGAAACCTTTAGGTTAACGATCTTGTTAAATGTTGTTAACCCATTGTTTATTATATCTAAAGAGATGTTAAATTATTACATTATCATGATATTATGATGTATTAATATATCTTAATATGATATATATACAATTAAATGTCGTTTCAACGATAATCATTACATATATGCCTCGTTTCGAAATCCTTAAGTTAGTAGTCTTGTTTTTACATATGTAGTTCATTGTTAATATACTTAATGATATGTTTACTTATCATAATACCATGTTAACTATATATATATCTATATATATATATATATATATGACATCATATAGTTTTTACAAGTTTTAACGTTCATGAATCACCGGTCAACTTGGGTGGTCAATTGTCTATATGAAACCTATTTCAATTAATCAAGTCTTAACAAGTTTGATTGCTTAACATGTTGGAAACACTTAATCATGTAAATAACACTTTCATTTAATATATATAAATATAAATATGTAAATGTTCGGGCCACTACATGATGAACCTACGATAGTATCCGGCGAGGCCCAAGAATTGACGAATGTGGGTAGGAGTAGTAGGAGTCTCCCATTTACTAATGGCTTCGATTTTAGTAGGATTGACTTTAATACCTTGATCACTTACAACATGGCCAAGAAATTGAACTTCCTTCAACCAAAATTCACACTTAGAGAATTTGGCATAGAGTCGCCCTTGTCTCAAGAGTTCAAGCACAAGTCGGAGATGTTCTTCGTGTTCTTCTTCGCTTTTAGAATAGACCAAAATATCATCGATGAACACGATAACGAATTTGTCGTGGTACGGTTTGCACACGCGGTTCATAAGGTCCATGAACACCACCGGTGCATTAGTGAGACCAAATGGCATGACAAGGAATTCATAACTACCATAACGAGTCCGGAAAGCGGTTTTGGAGACATCTTCCTCCTTAACCCTTAGTTGATGATAACCCGAACGGAGATCGATTTTTGAATATACACGAGACCCTTGTAGTTGATCAAAGAGGTCATCGATGCGAGGAAGAGGATATCGGTTCTTAACCGTCAATTTATTTAGTTCACGGTAATCAATGCACATTCATACGGATCCATCTTTCTTCTTAACGAACAAAATCGGAGCGCCCCATGGTGAATGGCTAGGTTGGATAAAACCACGATCATGTAGTTCTTGGATTTGACTTTGCAATTCTTGCATTTCGGATGGAGCAAGTCTATACGGTGCACGTGCTACGGGTGCGGCTCCCGGAATAAGATCGATTTGAAATTCAACCGGTTGATGAGGTGGGAGACCCGGAAATTCATCGGGAAATATATCGGAAAAGTCACTAACAATTGGCACATCATCGATATGCTTCTCATCGGACTCGACTTTCTTAACGTGGGCAAGGATTGCAAAACCACCCTTACGGAGTAACTTTCTAACTTTAAGGCACGAAACGAGGTTGAGTCCGGTGCAACTCTTATCGCCATAGACAATCAAGGGTTCACTGTTCTCGATAGGAATTCAGATTGCGTGAAGATCGCAAAGGATGTGAGATTTCATTCTGACCATCCAATTCATACCGATTATTACATCGAAACTTCCTAGTTCCATAGGTATCAAGTCAATTTCAAACTCATTACCCAAAATGTTTAACATACACCCCCGGTAATATATGTCGACACTCAATAAGTTCCTGTTAGACACCTCAATGGCATAAGTAGTATCTAGGGGTAGTGGTGGAGTGCGAAGTGTATGAGCCAAAGTCTTGGATACAAAGCATTTATCGGCACCCGAATCGAACAAGCAAGTAACATAAGAGTTGATGAGAAGAAACGTACCCGTGACTAGTTCATTGTTGTCCCGGGCTTCCTCGGTGGTGATGTTGAAAGCTCAGCTGCGTGTGTTGGGGTTTGCTTTCTTCTTTGGGCTCGCATTTCTATAGTGACCCGTTTGGCCATATTCGAAACAAACACCCGGTTTTGGTGCATTGGGCCCCTTTTGAGCTACGGGGGCGGTACTTCTACAATCGTTGGCCACATGACCACTCCTTTAGCACCTGTGACGATTCTTCAAAATCCCTTTGGATGAATACATCATTCATTGATTTCATAGTGAGGTTTTGACCTCTATATGATACGTTTTGTAAATCTTGCATTCTTTTGAAAAGGCACACCATAAATGAATATATAAATCCAAGGTTTTCGACGTCTGATGATTTCTACGTATAGACTATCACCGTATATAATAGTTTACAATACTACATCCGTTGACAATGCAGTCAAAATAAGATACATGGTGATGATTTTGTGAATGCAAAGTTTTCTTGAATAAAGCATGTATGACTCCATACACATAGCTTGTATAACGTATAAGCAAACAACGGAAGACTTCTAAGAACCTGAGAATAAACATGTTTAAAAGTGTCAACACAAAGGTTGGTGAGTTCATAGTTTTAATGTTGCGCATAATCTGTATATAAAGGTGGATCACAAGATTTCAGTTGTTTCATCCAGAAACGTTTATCAAATATTCTGCGAAGTTGAGCACCCTGGTAACTAAACTTTAACGTTATAATAAGTACCCCTGTTTTAACATACATGCAACCAACATGTATGATGTGTGCAGCGGGGTGTACGAAATACTATTAAATTTTACAAGAAAATACTATTAAATACGATACAATTTTACACAAGATATTTATTTATTTATGGAATGGATATACTTAAACCTTGCTACAACACTTATAGGCAGTGTACCTAATCGCACAGTAGTGTAGTTTTTAGTAAGTCCGGTTCGTTCCACAGGGAAAATCTTTAAACAAAGCTTAACGCTATATTAGTTTACTTTTATAAAAATACAAATATATATATAAGTAATATTATTATTATAAAGGGGGGTTTTTACCGTTTAATGACCGGTTTGTCGATTTTAAAACTTTAGTCGCAGTTAAAATCAAATGTAAAATAATAAATAAATACAAGACTTAATTTAAAGCGTAAAGTAAATAACGATAATGAAATTGCGATTAATAAAAATGCGATAAAATAAACTTGCGATAATTAAAAAGTACGATAATTAAAAGTGCAATTAAATACAATAACAATAAAAATGCGATAATTAGAAGTGCAATTAAATATAAAATAAAGGAAATTAAATATGAAATAAAAGAATTATGCTTAATTAAACTTCCGTAATCATGATGTTTGACGTGTTGATTTTAGTTTTATGCCCATGGGTTAATTGTCCTTTGTCCTGGATTATTTAATATGTCCGTCTGGTTTTTGTCCATAACAGTCCATCAGTCATAAATATAAAGTGCGAGTGTCCTCGTCAAATTATCCTTATACCCGAAGTTAAATATTCCAACTAATTGGGGACTTAAACTGTAACAAGATTTTAATACTTTGTTTAATAATTATACCAGGATGTCGACTGAGTGTAACCCAAGGTTTTAATATTTTGTTATCAATTATACCAAGTGTCCTTGTACATAATTTCACCCCTATTTTAATTATTCTAGTGGCTATTAATCCATTCCCGTGTCCGGTCAAATGAACGATTATTCGTACATATAAATACCCCGCCCATCGTGTCCGATTGAGTGTATATGGTAATTTATAGGGACGCCCAATTGTAAATCTTTATATTAACATTAACAAACTATCATTTAGTTAAACAAATATAAAGCCCATTAATAGCCCATAGTCTAATTTCCACAAGTGTCGTTCTTTTGTCCAAACCCCAATTATGGTACAAAGCCCAATTACCCAATTTTAGTAATTAGCCCAACATCATGATTACTTCGGATTAAATAAGCATAATAATAACTTAGCTACGAGACATTAAATTAAAAAGGTTGAACATAACTTACAATGATTAAAAATAGCGTAGCGTTACACGGACAGAATTTCGACTTACACCCTTACAATATTCGCTAACATACCCTTATTATTAGGATTAAAATTAAAATTAAAATTAAAATTAAAATATAAATATAAATATTTACGTATAGATATAGAGAGGATGGATATATATGTTTTTTTTTGCGATCAGAATTCGTTTGCTTTTATAGGGAGTTTCAGAATTTGGGGCTCCGCGACTCGCGGCCCTTTTTGCCTTCAAACTCCGCGAGTCGCGGAGTTTGAAAATACAGCTCACTCCATTTTGGCTCTTTGTTTACCGACGGTTTATTATATAAATAAAATATATATAATTTATATAATTAATTATATATTATATTATATTTATATACATAGTTAACTTGTAATTTTTAGTCCGTTGCGTCGAGCGTTGAGAGTTGACTCTGGTCCCGGTTCCGGATTTTCGAACGTCCTTGCGTACAATTTAATATCTTGTACTTTGCGTTTTGAATCTTGTACTCTTGTAATTTCGAGACGTTTCTTATCAATAATTGGAACCTCTTTGATTGTATTTTGTACTTTTGAGCTTTTTGGTCGTTTGCGTCTTCAATTCGTCGAATCTGTCTTTTGTCTTCACCTTTTATTATTTAAACGAATATCACTTGTAAATAGAACAATTGCAACTAAAAGCTTGTCTTTCTTGAGGAATAATGCTATGAAATATATGTTCGTTTTTAGCATTATCAAATATTCCCACACTTAAGCGTTGCTTGTCCTCAAGCAATATCGTCTTGAAATACTAGAATCACTTCTTTATTCTTCACACTTTGTACATCAGTGATTTCTATAAGGCGGTATAAACAATGGTAGTAACGATATGGTTTACAGTCCCACATGACTATAAAAATTTAGATCCATTAAGGAAATTGGATCTTTATGAAAATATTTGATCTTTTGAAAATTAAATCTAGTTTTTACCCTAGATAAGTTTTCCGGAATAACCCTTTACCGGTGTTTGCAAAATATTTTTGTGGGTTTGGTGGGTTTCAGATTTGAAAATTTTAGCTCAAAACTTGCAGTTTTGTGTCACCCACTTGCTAACCTTGTATTTGGAAAGCAACACGTCCAGTTTACTTGTCCCGTATATTACCTTTCGGTAAACTACTGTCCGATTGTAAAGGAAAGCGTTGAACAAGCAACTGTTAAGGCAATGTCCCCTGACATGCTTTTAATTATGGTCTATAACGTGTCGGACGCAATTACTATCCTTGGTAGGAGCAATAGTAAAGCTCACCCTTATGATTTTTCGGTCTGACACAAGGTCCTGTCTTTGACCACTATGCAACCACCGTTCTTACGGTTGACACCCGATTTAGTTCAGGTGACCTAATGAATTCCAGGTGAATTCCTAGGATTTTACGTTCAATAGTAATGAACGCATTGAAAATAGGGTTTTCAGAAAACAAATCGGTTTGTAATTTTGATCAAAATATTTTCTCGTTCAAGCTCGAGTTTAGATATCATTGAATTCCATGAGTTTGTAATTCTCAATCTTTAAGGTCAATCTCAAGGATTGAGTAATATCAGGCTTAAAAGCTGATTTTTGATCTTTTAAGGAGATTATCCTTTCTGGGGATCTGATTCATTAGTCTTATCCAGCTAATTTGTATGGTGCCCCCCATTTTACGAGATAAATCCTTCTCATGGTTAGGATAAATCTGACCACTTGGCGACCCTGTTTAATGCTGAGGTCCGTGGATTTCCAGCTGATTTTAGTGATTACTTTTCTAGATTTTTCGTCAACCTACAGCTGGTCTGGACGACAACTTCTTGACCTAAATCAAGAAGCGCGTGTCTTTTTCGGAAGACTTTACTTCCTTTTAATGATGGAATTGATTCATCGTGTAGATCCATCTTTCTTACAGTAAATCAGGTAAAACTTTTTAGTTTAGTCCAAAGCAAAAGTATTTTCAGTTATTTGTACAAAAATATGTGATATATGTTTTGAATAACTTGGAGAATTTTCCCACACTTGGCTTTTATTTTCCTTTTTATTGTCCTCTATTCCATTTTAAATGAATTTTAACATTTTGGTTTGTTTCTCAATTTATGTCCTTTCCGAGGTTACAATAATTTCGGTGTTAAAACCTAGTTTTATCGTTCATAAATATGTATAAACATGATTTTGAGTTCATTTAATTGAAAATTTTAAAAAATTTTACTAGAATTGGGTAGTCAGTATATAAGACTAGGGCTGTTCTTTATTATCAGAGAGCACTAGATTCTAATACAACTACTGCTTTACTAGTATTTTTAATGGTAACCCAGTGTTTAAGATAAAAATTTTAAAATCCGAAAGAATTTAACCCCTTCCCACACTTAAGATCTTGCAATGCCCTCATTTGCAAGAAATCAGTAACAATTTAAATTATTGAGGGTGATTTGTGTGAAAATGATTAAATTTTACCAAAGTTTCCAAATATATTGGCGTTTGTTTGCTGAATGATAAATGGTGCACATCATTTGTTCATTCCGTCTTGTTGTTATTTCACATATATTTTGCATCTTGTCGTCAAAATTAGTTGCTTTTGCTGAACTTAATGCCAGTCTTTGAAAATGCGTTGTTTTACCCTGTTGTGTACATAAGATAAACTGCAAACATATATACATATTTTTTGAAGTTTGGTATATTACCCCACATTCAAAAATTATTAAAATCTAAGAATAAAAGTTAGAAAATTATAAAAACTATTACAATATTAACATAAGTATTAAACGTATCAACATTACAAATTACAAAATAAATAAAACTAAGTAGACTAGGGATGATACTGATACCAATAGGGGTTCCACGCATAACCATAGGTGCTATAGAATGCTTCGGCTGGGTTATACGTAGGATACGGTGGTTGCATCTCTATAGACCAGGGAGGGAATATTGGCTTTGGAGTAGGAATATAGTTTCTACCTATATGTTGGCAATAAGCTATGATTTGGTTTTGATGAACTTGCCAATCTTCAAATGCTCTTTGTCTAGCATTTTCGTACTCCTGTGAAGCTATAAACCATTGCATTTCTTGCATTTCATTTCCCCCTCCTACATTACCTTGATGTTGGTTTCTCTCAACCTGTGGATGTCTACCATGGTATTTTACTGCGGTGTTATTTCGCCTCTTCAAAACTTTAGCACCATGGTATACATTTAAACCTATAGTATCGCGGGGTTCTGGTTCTTCGACTAATAATCCCCCCCGACTTATATCCACACCTAGATATTCAGCAATCAAAGTAATAAAAATACCACCTCCTATTATGCTATGCGGTCTCATCCCCCTAATCATAGCTGATAAATAATAACCCACACAATAAGGTATACTTACAGCGCTTTGTGGGTCTCGAATACACATATGGTAAAACAAATCCTGTTCATTTACCTTTTCCTTGTTCTTACCTCTTTGTGTAATCGAATTAGCTAAAAACCTATGAATCACTCTTAATTCAGCTCTATCTATGTCCAAATAAGAGTAATTTCCCCCTTTGAATCGGTGATGGCTTGTCATTTGACTCCATACACCATGTGTATCAAAATTTTCATCTATCTTTCTACCATTTAGTATCAACCCTCTACAATCGGAAGATGCTAACTCCTCAGGCGTATATATACGTAAAGCCTGAGCCATGTCTAGTAAAGACATGTGGCGCATCGAACCTCCTAACAAAAATCTAATAAAAGATCGATCGGTTAAACTAGCTACCCGATCATTTAATTCTATACTACACAACAATTCTTCACACCATACTTTATATACAGGTCTACGCATGGTGAATAAACGTACCCAGTCATTAAAAGTAGAATTACCATACCTCTGTGCAAGTAATTCCCTAATTGGCCCGGCCAATTCTACAGCTTCTAATGGTCCCCATTCTATGACCCTAGGTACCTCAACAACTTTAGAATGAAGAGTATGCAAACCCCTTTGGTATTTTGGATAATCTATCCAAAGTCTGTCAAATCTCAGGTTCGGGTGCAAATCTTCCAAGTGCATATCAGAAAATGTCATGACTGGATGAGGTATATCTTGTTTGTAGTAGTTATCCACCTTCTGTTGTTCCGCATTCTCAGCAGGAGCATTGCGAGCTTGGGATGAAGATTCACCCCTTTCAGTCTGCAAAACACATCAAACACAATTTTTGTGCATCCAAATATGCATTAGTGTCAGCAAAATCATCAATCAAAATAATTACAATGACATGATCAATTTATATCAAACTTAAGCTCATTTTCACATTTTTATCAAATCTACACTTTTTTAAATAAGCATATACGAAAATGTTCGCCAAGTTCATAAGCATTCAACTCAAATAACATGTCAAAATAATCATTACTAGCAGTTAAACAAGTTTCAAATGGCATTATCTCTCAAAAATCAAGTTCATGAAATTTAGACTTGAAAAAGTCCACTTTAATTCTCAAAATCATGTTTAGGCTCAAAGTTTGGATCATTTAACTACCTAAACATGTTACACTACTTAATTTAGCAACAATTCATGACAAAAATCGGCCATAACCTGTTTATATCAAAAAGCCCCAAATTTCTCAAGAACACAAACCCTAGATTACTCAAAATTTGAAGTTTAAGGCTTCTAATCATGTTAAATAGCATCAATCTAGGTTATACAAGCATAATACATAAGCAATTTAAGCATAATTACAATAAAAAGCATCAAAATCAAATTGGGGAAAAAATTGCTCAAGAACACTAATTTTCGGATTAAATGGTGTTTACGTGTAGAAATTTACCGTTTTTCTTGAGTAATTCCTTGATAGCATCCTTCTCAACATGATTTTAGTAAAAGATTTGATGATTAACGGTTAAAAATTGTGATTTTGGGGGTGTTTTCTCGTGTATTTTCGGGTTTTATTTTCGCAGTATTTGGTTTTGTGGTGTGTGGACTGATCAGTTCAGCTCGATTTTATTTTTTTCTGTATTTTGGTCCTCCCGCGAGTCGCGGTATATTACCCTTAAAATTCGCGACTCGCGGAGTTTGTTTTTTTTTTTTTTTATAACATCTTATACTAATTAAAACAATTAAGTAATTAATTTTAAAATTTTGTTTCCCTTGTTATTTAGGGCGAGGTCGTTTCGGATCGATGTCCTAGTCCGTCCTTCGACAAAATTTTAAAATTTGTCTTTTTGTAGCGATTGTTTTAAAAGCTAAGATTTTTGGGTTTTTTTAATGTTTTTGGCATACTTTAATTCAATAAGATTAAAAATAATGATAATAAAAGTTCTCGTCCCTCCCTCGGGTAAAGCAATTTCGGTTCAAAGACCTAGTCTTCAACTTACAACGAATTTTAAAAATCATATTTTTAACTTAATGAGATAAAGTAAATTTTTGTTTTTAAATTCACACAATTTAAATATAAAATTCAAAATTAATATTAAAAATTCTCACCAAACTTAAAAATTTGAAATGCATAAAAATAAAATTCATATTTTAAAAATTAAAAATTCACACCAAACTTAATTTAAAAATTCATATTATAAATTCACACCAAACTTATATTAATTTTTCAAATATTTACAATTTTAAAAATATTGTTTTTACAAAGTTTACAATATTAATTTAAGATTTAAATATTAATTTTAAAAACATGGTAAAAATAAAATTAAAAATCTTTTTGGCTTTTTATCCCACTTTAATCAATCAAATATTATCAAAAATATGCGCCCCTCTTTTCAGTAAAGTAATTTCGGTTCCAAGACCTAATTTAACTCATGACGAATTTTTGAAATATTTTGGGTTGATTGATTAAAGATATTTATACCTTAAGAATAAACATTAAATTTCGCAGTGATGTAATAAATTTTTGAATGATATCAATAATTTAGGTCGCCAAACCTAATTTTATTCAATATCAATTTAATACTTTATAGCGAACAAATTAGCGTTTATTATCAAAAGGTTAAAAATAAAAATAAAAAATAAAAACTGTACAAACATACCTGTGAAATAGTAGTCTTAGTTATATGATCTATCCCATTCATAAGATAGTCGGTTTAATTGGTTTTCCATGGCTACATAGGCGTAACCTCGAGCATTCAGTGTCTTTTCTTCTAAACATATAAACGGTTCGTCTCTGCATAAAGTAACAAATTCGGTATTTGAATAGGTTTGATTATTTGAACATTTACCTCCATGTGACCATTTTCCGCATTTGTGACATCTTTCTAGGTGTCGTGCTCTTCTTTTCGCTGCGGATTTTGATTTTCCTTTACCAAATTGTAACTTATTATCTTCGCATCTGGATTCTTTTCTAACTCCGTCCAATCTTTCTCTGATTACTGATACTATTTCACTCGGTAGTGTGTCATTATTACGTTTAGTGATCAAAGCGTGTAGCATTAGACCATGGTTTAGTTCACAGGCAGTCTTCATTTTCTAAAAACCTAAAAAAAATAAAAATTCAGAATGGGGGGAGAAGACTACTTCTTTAGGGTCTGCTAGGGAAAGACCATTCGGGTTCCATTTTCGAGAACTACACGAAAACAGACAATCTAACTCTAACAGAAATACATATTATCCTTTAAAGACTTGATTCTCCCCACACTTAGTTACCTGTGGTGTTGAAATTGTGATTAACTTCGTTGTCGACTTCCATCGGACTATCTATGTAGTGTTTAACTCTGTGACCATTAACTTTAAATTCAATCCCATTTGAATTTATCAATTCTACCGTTCCGTATGGGAAAACTCTTTTGACTATGAATGGTCCAGACCATCTTGATTTCAATTTTCCAGGAAATAGCTTGAATCGTGAATTGAAAAGAAGAACTATGTCTCCTTCTTTAAATTCTTTTGAACTTCTGATTCTTTTATCATGCCATTTCTTCGTTCTTTCTTTATAGATTAACGAATTTTCGTATGCTTCATGTCTTAATTCTTCTAATTCGTTTAGTTGACTTAATCGTAGACGTCCGGCTTCATGTAAATCAAGATTACATGTCTTCAAAGCCCAAAATGCTTTGTGTTCAATTTCTACTGGAAGATGACATGCTTTTCCATAAACAAGTCTAAAAGGTGTGGTTCCAATTGGAGTTTTGTAGGCTGTTCTAAAAGCCCAGAGTGCATCCTCCAATTTAATGGACCATTCCTTCGAATTTGATCCTACGGTTTTCTCTAGAATACGTTTTAAAGCTCGGTTGGTATTTTCAACTTGTCCACTTGTTTGTGGATGATATGCGGTGGAGATTTTATGAGTTACTCCATATCTTTTGAGAACTTTTTCAAGTTGATTATTACAGAAATGAGTACCCCGATCACTTATTAAAACTTTCGGTGTTCCAAACCTTGCAAAAAGACGTTTTAAAAAGTTGACTACAACTCGTGCATCGTTAGTTGGGAGAGCTTGTGCTTCCACCCATTTAGATACATAATCAATGGCTACGAGTATATATAGATTATTATGAGATTTTGGAAATGGACCCATAAAGTCAATACCCCAAATGTCAAATACTTCACATACTTGGATGACATTTTGTGGCATTTCATCACGTTGACTTATTTTTCCGGCCCTTTGACAAGCATCACAGGATTTGCAAAGAAGGTGTGCGTCTTTGTAAATTGTAGGCCAATAGAATCCAGCATCATAAACTTTTCCTGCTGTTAGTTGAGGCCCATAATGCCCTCCTGTTGGTCCTGTGTGACAATGGTTTAAAATTTTACTAGCTTCATCTCCAAATACACATCGGCGTATTATTCCATTGGGACAACTTTTAAACAGATGTGGATCTTCCCAAAAATAGTGTTTTATATCACTGAAGAATTTCTTTCGTTTTTGGTACGATAATCCTTTTTCAAGGAATCCACAAACTAAGTAGTTTGCATAGTCTGCAAACCATGGAATTTCTTTATAATCTATCTTCAATAGATATTCATCAGGAAAGTTGTCTTGTATGGCCGATTCATTTAGAACTTCTAATTCGGGATTTTCAAGACGAGAAAGATGATCAGCGGCGAGATTTTCTGCTCCTCTTTTATCTCGGATTTCAATATCAAACTCTTGTAAGAGTAAGATCCAATGGATTAATCTTGGTTTAGCATCTTGTTTTGAAAATAGGTATCTAAGAGCAGAATGGTCGGTATAAACCACCGTTTTTGCTAGAACGAGATATGATCGAAATTTGTCAAAAGCAAAGACAATAGCAAGGAGTTCTTTTTCAGTAGTTGTATAGTTTGTTTGTGCTCCTTTGTAATGACAGTCATGCCACCCTTCTTAGGCACGCATTGAACTGGGCTTACCCATGGACTGTCAGAGATTGGATAAATTAGTCCTGTGTCTAGCAGTTTAATAATCTCTTTCTTAACTACATCTTGCATATTAGGATTTAGTCTTCGTTGGCGTTGCACATATGTTTTATGACCTTCTTCCATAAGGATTTTATGTGTGCAATACGAAGGACTTATTCCTTTAATATCATGAATTTTCCATGCAATGGCTGGTTTATGAGCTTTCAACACAGAAATGAGTTGTGATTTCTCATTTTTAGTAAGAGAAGACGATATTATTACAGGTAATTCAGATTCACCATGTAAATAAGCGTATTCCAAATGGTTTGGAAGTGGCTTTAACTCTAATTTCGGAGGTTCTTCTATCGATGATTTATATCGATATCTGTCTTCTTCTTTTAGCATTTGAATTTCTTCTGTTGTTGGTTCATATCCATTAGCTATAAGTGTAGCTAACATTTCAGCTTCATCAATTGGTTCATTACCTTCTCCTAAAGAACATTCTCCTGTTCCTTGTAATTCTGGAAATTCTTCTAACAATTCTGCATGTGCATCTATAGTTTGAATATAATAACATGTATCATCTGCAGATTGCGGTTGTTGCATTGCTCTATCAACTGAAAAGGTAACACTCTCATCCTCTATACTTAGGGTCAATTTCTTACCGAACACGTCTATCATTGCTTTAGTCGTGTTTAAGAATGGTCTTCCTAATATGAGAGGAACTTGAGAATCTTCTTCCATGTCCAAAACAACAAAATCTACTGGAAATACTAAAGTACCAACTTTAACTAGCATGTTCTCCATTATCCCTCTAGTATATTTTATTGATCAATCGGCTAGTTGTATGCTTATTCTGGTTGGTTTCAATTCTCTAAGGTCTAGTTTAGCGTATAGTGAATACGGCATTAGATTTATACTAGCACCTAAGTCTGTCAATGCTTCTATTGAACTAAGACTACCCAGAAAATATGGAATTGTGAAACTTCCTAGATCAGATAGTTTTTCTGGTATCTTATTCAACAGCACTGCTGAACAATTAGCATTCATGGTAACAGCCGAGAGTTCTTCCATTTTCTTTCTATTTGAGATTAGATCTTTCAAGAATTTAGCATATCTAGGCATTCCTGAAATCACATCAATGAAAGGAAGATTTACATTTATCTGTTTAAACATATCCAAGAATTTAGATTGCTCGGCTTCAAGTTTCTCTTTCTTCATTTTACTCGGGTAAGGAAGTGGTGGTTGGTATGGTTTAACATAAGGTTTAGCCTTAACTGTGTTATCTTCATTAACCTTCTCAACTACCGGTTCTTTTTCCTTATCTTGATCAGGTTGTGGTTCTTGTGGAGTAGGAATAACTTCATCAGAAGTTACAAATATTTCAGGTGGTTTAAGTGTTGTACCACTTCTTGTGGTAATGGCTTTAGCTGTTTCATTCCGAGGATTAGCATTTGTATCACTAGGTAGACTTCCCGGTTTTCTTTCACCTATTAACCTTGCTAGGTTACTTACTTCTTGTTCCAGATTTTGAATAGAAGCTTGTTGATTTCTAAATGCTTGAGCATTTTGTTCATTAGTTTGTTTCTGAGATGTGAAAAACTGCGTTTGAGTTTCAACTAGCTTCGTCATCATATCTTCTAAATTCGGCTTTTTATCATCGGTTTGTTGTGGTGGTTTGTTTTGAAAATTAGGTCTTTGCTGATTGTAATTATTATTGGATACTTGTTGATTGCTAGGACCTTGTTGGTTGTTGTATGGAATATTTCGGTTATAATTCTGGTTTTGATTGTAAATTGGTCTTGGCGGTTGATAATTATTCTGATAATTATTTCCAGGCCTTTGGTTTATGTATGAAATATTCTCTCTTTGTTCCATTGTTAATTCAATACTGAGACAATCTTTTGTCAAATGTGGTCCTCCACACTACTCACAACTAATTCGTATTGCGTGAATATCTTTAGTCATCTTTTCCATTCGTCTCTCGACATCATCTATCTTTGTGGAAATGGAATCTAAGTCATGGCTAGAATCGGCTCTAGCTGCTTTAGATGATCTAACGATATCTTTTTCTTGGTGCCACTCATGTGAGTGGGAAGCAGTGTTATCAATAATTTTGTAAGCATCAGTTTCGGTTTTCTTCATAATAGAACCACCAGCTGCTATATCTATGTCTTTCCTTGTAGTGATGTCGCATCCTTGGTAGAATATTTGTACTATTTGACAGGTGTCTAAACCATGTTGCGGACATCCTCTTAACAACTTTCCAAATCTTTTCCACGCCTCATATAGAGTTTCATTTGGCTTCTGTGTAAACGTAACAATTTCTGCTTGAAGTCTTACGGCTTTAGATGCAGGAAAGAATTGTTTAAGAAATTTTTCAACTAAAACATCCCATGTATCAATCGCCCCTTCAGGTAACGATTCTAACCAATCTTTGGCTTCTCCCTTTAAAGTCTAGGGAAATAACATGAGATATATCTGTTCATCCTCCACTTCTCGGATTTTAAATAGTGTGCAGATCCTATTAAAGGTACGTAGATGTTCATTTGGATCTTCCTTTGGCGCACCACTAAATTGGCATTGATTAGTCACCATGTGTAGAATTTGTCCTTTGATTTCATAATCTGGCGCATTAATGTCTGGATGAGTAATTGCGTGACCTTGGCCAGTGCGTTTAGCTCTCATTTGGTCTTCCATACTTAAAGGTTCCAGATTCTCCATAATTGAATTTGTTGAATCGGAATCACTAGAGGATTCTGATTTAATGGTTCGTTCCTCAACAATCTCTGTTTGAATGATTGGTGGTTCCGAAGGAAAGTTTAGTGGTTCAGGATCTACGAATCGTTCCTGAATATTCTCCGGATTCTCAATTGTGAGGTCGGGTTCAAAAAATGGATTACCGGAAATTTGAACTGGAGTACTTGGTCGACTGGATGACGATTCTAAAGAAAAATCAACGGTAGTAATATTTGCTAAATGTCTTGATCTAGTTACAGGTGGTGAACGTACAAAAGGTGGTGAACGTCTTGCTCGGTGCATTCACTGAATATCCTATTAGTTTTTAAAAGGGAAGAAAAATTATAATAAGTTATCCATTCAATAGACTTTTCTGATTTTGCCCATGTTTCGAATAGCCAAAAGATGCAGCAGAGGGGCAGGATTTGTTTGGTCTCAATATAATTGAGGACTGTTTGGCTTCAATAACCCGGTCCACGTACAAATCCAACTATTACTACGAACCAGAAAATTTTGATGTCTATCAATTTAACCACTTAAAATAAATTTTCGTAATTTTAAGAAATTTAGATAAGAAGTAGATTAAAAATCTATGTCCTAAAACTAGAATAGCGAGAAATAAGAAAGAAAAAGAGCGCGTCGGAAAAAAGTCGAAAAAGAAAAATGGTTGAAAAATAAAAGGTGACGAAAAAATAAAAGAAACTTATAACACTTAAAAACACTTGACTAACCTAACCTTATTACTACAACTAACTTAAAATTATAATCGCAAATTGAGATTACTAATTGGAATGATAATTGATACATAGGTAAAAGTCGTCTAAAAATATTAAAGTTTACAGGAAAAACTAAATCCCAAATGGAAATAACTTAAAAAGAAACTAAAACTTAAAAAGGCGTCGCAAAATTCTAAAGCACCTAAATCTTAGTCTAAAGAAAAAGCACTTAAGGAATTCTACGGCAAAGCCTAAAAATCTAGAAGTAAAAATAACTATGGCAAAAACTAAGTTTAAAACTAAATATGAGCTAAAAATACAAATATTATGCTAAAATGATTAAAAAGGGACAAAATATAAAAATATACAAAAAGTTGTAAAAAGTTACAAATTTTTATAAAAATATTATTTTTATATTATTTTATAAAAGCATTAATTTTTTTATATTAAAACTAATTATAATTAATTATACTAATTAAATTAAAACTTAAACTAAATTATAATAATAATTAAACTAATTAGGGTTAAAATAATAATAATAATTAATTACTCCTAATTAAATGCAGATTAGGGTTTCTGTCGGTGTCAGAGTAGCTCCGCGAGTTGCGGTATTCCAAGCAGCAAACCCCGCGAGTCGCGGGGTTCCAAAATTCAACTCTGGTACAGTTCAAAATTTGACCTTTTTTTTATATATATTTTCTGTTTTATATTTTCTGTTTATATCAAAATATTTATATAATAAAAACTTATATTTAAAAACTTAAACAAAAATAGAACTACTTTATAATTTTAAAAATATCTTAAAAATAGATTTATATATATTAAATTTTTTTTTTTCGATTTTTTTTTATGTTTTAAATAAAAACAAAATACTTAAATAAAACTTATATAAAAATAAAAAAACTTTATAAAACTTAAATATTTAACAAAATCTTAAAAATACTTATACTTTTGTTTTTCTTTTTATATTTTTGAATAATTAAAAACGTATTTTTCTAAAAACGAATTTTAATAAAAGTAAACTAAAAATCTTTTTTTTTCTGTTTTTTATTAGCGTTGCTTCCGGCTTTTAAGCTAGATTGTTCCCCGGCAGCGGCGCCAAAAATAACTTGATGTGTGCAGCGGGGTGTATGAAATACTATTAAATTTTATAAGAAAATACTATTAAATACGATACAATTTTACACAAGATATTTATTTATTTATAGAATGGATATACTTAAACCTTGCTACAACACTTATAGGCAGTGTACCTAATCGCACAGTAGTGTAGTTTTTAGTAAGTCCGGTTCGTTCCACAGGGAAAATCTTTAAACAAAGCTTAACGCTATATTAGTTTACTTTATAAAAATACAAATATATATATAAGTAATATTATTATTATAAAGGGGGGTTTTTACCGTTTAATAACCGGTTTGTCGATTTTAAAACTTTAGTCGCAGTTAAAACCAAATGTAAAATAATAAATAAATACAAGACTTAATTTAAAGCGTAAAGTAAATAACGATAATGAAATTGCGATTAATAAAAATGCGATAAAATAAACTTGCGATAATTAAAAAGTACGATAATTAAAAGTGCAATTAAATACAATAACAATAAAAATGCGATAATTAGAAGTGCAATTAAATATAAAATAAAGGAAATTAAATATGAAATAAAAGAATTATGCTTAATTAAACTTCCGTAATCATGATGTTTGACGTGTTGATTTTAGTTTTATGCCCATGGGTTAATTGTCCTTTGTCCTAGATTATTTAATATGTCCGTCTGGTTTTTGTCCATAACAGTCCATCAGTCATAAATATAAAGTGCGAGTGTCCTCGTCAAATTATCCTTATACCCGAAGTTAAATATTCCAACTAATTGGGGACTTAAACTGTAACAAGATTTTAATACTTTGTTTAATAATTATACCAGGATGTCGACTGAGTGTAACCCAAGGTTTTAATATTTTGTTATCAATTATACCAAGTGTCCTTGTACATAATTTCACCCCTATTTTAATTATTCTAGTGGCTATTAATCCATTCCCGTGTCCGGTTAAATGAACGATTATTCGTACATATAAATACCCCGCCCATCGTGTCCGATTGAGTGTATATGGTAATTTATAGGGACGCCCAATTGTAAATCTTTATATTAACATTAACAAACTATCATTTAGTTAAACAAATATAAAGCCCATTAATAGCCCATAGTCTAATTTTCACAAGTGTCGTTCTTTTGTCCAAACCCCAATTATGGTACAAAGCCCAATTACCCAATTTTAGTAATTAGCCCAACATCAAGATTACTTCGGATTAAATAAGCATAATAATAACTTAGCTACGAGACATTAAATTAAAAAGGTTGAACATAACTTACAATGATTAAAAATAGCGTAGCGTTACACGGACAGAATTTCGACTTACACCCTTACAATATTCGCTAACATACCCTTATTATTAGGATTAAAATTAAAATTAAAATTAAAATTAAAATATAAATATAAATATTTACGTATAGATATAGAGAGGATGGATATATATGTTTTTTTTTTGCGATCAGAATTCGTTTGCTTTTATAGGGAGTTTCAGAATTTGGGGCTCCGCGACTCGCGGCCCTTTTTGCCTTCAAACTCCGCGAGTCGCGGAGTTTGAAAATACAGCTCACTCCATTTTGGCTCTTTGTTTACCGACGGTTTATTATATAAATATAATATATATATAATTTATATAATTAATTATATATTATATTATATTTATATACATAGTTAACTTGTAATTTTTAGTCCGTTGCGTCGAGCGTTGAGAGTTGACTCTGGTCCCGGTTTCGGATTTTCGAACGTCCTTGCGTACAATTTAATATCTTGTACTTTGCGTTTTGAATCTTGTACTCTTGTAATTTCGAGACGTTTCTTATCAATAATTGGAACCTCTTTGATTGTATTTTGTACATTTGAGCTTTTTGGTCGTTTGCGTCTTCAATTCGTCGAATCTGTCTTTTGTCTTCACCTTTTATTATTTAAACGAATATCACTTGTAAATAGAACAATTGCAACTAAAAGCTTGTCTTTCTTGAGGAATAATGCTATGAAATATATGTTCGTTTTTAGCATTATCAATGTACAATACACGCAATCCAACGTGTACTAAACTCAAATAGCATACGTCTGTTTTATAGTTCAGGCTAGGGTTTCTATACCTGGAACAGACGGGGATGTCAAGCCCTATGGATCCATATACCACTATTCGCGCCCACCAGTTCTTATAACCGGCAGTTACTATTTACCAAAGCTAAGGGATTTTTGGTTCAAACTCAGTGTAGAATTTAGTATGTACTTGTATCCATTGTGTTTAAAATAAAGTGCATGTATTCTCAGCCCAAAAATATATATTGCAAAAGCAATTAAAAAGGGAGCAAATGAAACTCACCTTAGCAGCACATAAGGTCATTCACCGAAATGTGACCGAACTCAGAATGCAAAATAACCGTAGATCTCAATCTAGAGAACATATGTTGGTCAATATATGTCTAATAAGCTAGGTTAGGTCATAGTGTATCACAATCCTAATGCTCGAGACCGACATGTAGAAGTTTAACAAAAGTCATCTCAAAAGTCAACCTGACCCAATATGATCTTTAAATCTATATATGTTTATTAACATAGTATAAGTCTTGATAATTGAACGAATTTATAGTTTATCAAACTCAAAATATTATTTATTTCAGGGGCTATATTATATTTGAATTATCATGGCAATCGAACTTGATTTTCATATAGTTTTCCAATACTTAAAAAATCAGATTATAGTGTTTATAAAGCTTTAAAACATGATAAGACAGTCAACTTTGACAATTGTTCAACAAGACGAGACGTGCCTTATATAGAAATTCATTTACTCGATTAGTAATATTTGAAAATCCAATTTATCAATCTTATATACAAGTAGTTTAAATATCAATTACAGATTCAAAAGCAATTTCAATTAATGTTAATTATAATTCAGTTGACCATAACTTTTAATTCGTTCTTCGAAAACACACGATTTCTAAATGAAAAGTTATTAATTTTTCGATAGCTTTTCAATGACATGCATATCATATACCTTTTATCAATAATATATGTATCAAATTCGTGATTCATCATAAACTATCTAACGAAAAAATTAAAGCATACAAGCATGCATAAACATATATACTCGAGCACTAGACATGGATACATTATTAATATATAAAAGATAAGATATAAATGCTTACATATCAATATTGTGATTCAATATTGCAGAAAAGTACGTAGATGCAACGGAGATGATAAATACTAGTTTAACTTGCTAACAATACTCATGAACATTACCCATAACCTCCATAGTTATAACCCATAGTTTCCCTAGCTCTATCCCGCTCGGAAGGCTTGTTTGAAAATAATTCGCTCATAACCTCTTCGTAGTATTTTATGTATAATAATACTAATAATAATACTCCTAACTATAAGATTAATAATAATATTAATCTTAATAATAATAATAATATAAATAATAATATAAATAATAAATATAAAATATAATACGGAGTAATATAGATATTAATATGTGTGTGTGCGTGTGTGTGTTGAGCAAACTGGCCAATTTATAGAATGTTTCTGAATTCTGACTGCCATGCGATCGCATGGGTTTTATGCCTATTTCTCATGCGATCGCATGGCCCCAAAATCCAGCTCACAATTTTTTTGTTTTCTTGTTTGTCGACATATTATTATATATATATATATATATAATATATATATAATTTATATTAATTATATATATATATATATATATATATATATATATATATATATATATATATATTATATTATATTCATGTACATAGTTGACTTGTAATTTTAGGTCCGTTGACTCGTACGTTGATACTCGGTTCATGTCTCAGTTTCGGATTTTCGAACGTCCTTTCGTACATTTAGAAAACTTGTACTTTACGTTTCGTGATTCGTACCTTTGTCAAAATATAATCTTAAATTATCAATAAACTATATTACTCAAAGTATAACTTATACATTTGAGTAATTTGGTCATTTTCTTCTATAAATCAACTCTTCGTTGTTTATTAAAATATATTTAATAATATCGAAACGTTTTATATCTAATTCAATTCTATGCATTATCACATTGTAAAATATATATTTTCGTTTAGAAAAATATAAATTTGTATATAATATTTATTTATCAAACGGAACAATAAATGGGTGTTACTATTGTTTACAAAAATAATTTCGAACCTTAATATATATATATATACAATATATATAAATACTTTTTCTATACAAGTTGCAAGTTATTTATATATCAAATACAGTCAAAAAGGAAAGATTTCTTAAATCAAGGTGGACCTCTCAACAAAGACTTATCACAATACTTACGGGATTTATAATTGTTGAAATATCTACTAATCCAATCGTTGGTATTTTCTTCTAATTCCGTAGATGAATATATTAACCATATATTGAGACAAATACGTTTAATGTAAAATGTTATACATTTAATACTTTGTTAACATTTTCAAGTTATAATATATATATATATATATATATATATATATATATATATATATATATATATATATACATATATATACATATATATATATATATATATATATATATATATATATATATATATATACACACATATATATATTCATATCCATTTATATATTCGTTCGTGAATCGTCGAGCATCGTCAAAAGGGTAATTGAATGTATGAACATAGTTCCAAAATTTTTGAGACTCAACATTACAAACTTTGCTTATCGTGTCGGAATCATATAAAGATTAAGTTTAAATTTGGTCAAAAACTTCCGGGTTGTCACAGCACCGGTGGCAAAATGATTTATCACATTCACCATAGTGATGTTTGTGACATTTGTTGCAAAAAGGTTTATTTCCACCATACCTTTTCTTGCCGTCGGAGGTGAAAGGCTTCTTGGCGGGGTTGTTGTTGTAGTTGTTGCTTGATTGGGGGGCTTCCCATTTTCTTTTGTTGCCACCCGATTTATCCTCAGCCTTAGGTGCCGGAACTACGATTTCATCCAATGTTTCTATCAATTGGTGGGCCATATTTAAGGCTTGTTGTAGGTTAGCGGATTTGGATGACATCACTCCTTATTTGATGCTCTTTGGAAGACCATCCATGTAGAGTTCAACCCTTTGAGATTCGGGGTTCACGAGGTTTGGACACATCAAGGATAGTTCGGAGAATCGTTGATTATAGGCCTTAAGATCGTTTCCGACCGCCTTTAAAGTTCTTAGCTCTTGTTCGAGCTTTCGGGTTTCTTCACGAGGGAAATATTCGACGATCATTTTTTCCCTTAAGTCGGCCCAAGAGAGGGCACGAGCTTCATCGGTACCCACAGATTGCACATAGGTGTTCTACCATGTGAGAGCGACACCGGCGAAAGTGTGAGTGGATTATTTGATCTTATCTTGGTCCCGACAACCGCTTATGCTAAAAATGGCTTCAGTTTGTTCGAACCATCGAGTGAGCACAACCGGTCCCCCGGTTCCATCAAAAGTGTGAGGTTTGCACCCCATGAAGGATTTGTAGGAGCACCCTTCGCTTGAGTTACCGGCTCCTTGATTGTTGTTGCGGTTGTTGTTATTGTTGTTGTTGGAAGAGTGACTGGCCATTGCCGCCTCTACGGCGGTTGCTACCATCCGTTGAAGGGCTTGTGCGGGTGTTTTGTTGCGTGGCACACGGCGAGGAGGCATTGTTCCTTCAAAACACAAGAATATCATTGATTAGTATTCTCAATAATACTAACCGTGATATTGAATAAGGATAGAGAGAAAAATTTTCCTTGACTTGCCTTAAATTCTCTATGTCATAATGTCGGAACGTCCATGTGAATCACTGTAATATAATCCCGGAAATTATATTACCCTGATTCACATGTGCATTTAACATTACTTCATAGGGTCAAGGTGGCGTGTCAACCAAATTTAACAATGTGAGATTAAGATCGAATAAGAGTTAGCTATGAATAGAAACGTTCGAGTATAAATGCACAAGTAGTCAAGTAATTCCTACTTCAAGTCTATATGCCGGTCGTAGTCTAGATCCACTAATGTACCCTATGACTCGGGGTCGACACCAATGAACTCTAAATCCCTACAACCAACGCTCTGATACCTTCTGTAGCGACCCGACCAAATCGTCATTGACGGCGCCGTCTACATAGGTCCCGTTACGTGGTCATAAGTCTTTAAACAACGTTTGACCAAAAGATATGTCGCATTCATTTCAAAAGTTAGGATGTTTCAAGGTTTACAAAAGTAGTTCAATGACTAAATACGTTACAACAATTAAAATACAATTGAAATCTATGCGACACAATTTAAGTATCAAAAAACGCTCCACGTATGCATATATACTCGACATCTAAGCAAGTATCAAAAAGAGTGCGGAAGCATGTATCACATAGCGTTCAAGGACCTGAGAAAACATATAGAAAACTGTCAACGAAAATGTTGATGAAAACATAGGTGTTTTAGTAAACGTTGTAATTGAACCACAAGATTTAATATAAGTTGATTATCTAAATCGTTTGCATTCCAAAGTTATTGTTTATATCGCGAGCACCCAATTATCAAACTTAACTGTTTTGTACCCTGTTACGTAGTGTTAGAACATACACTATACTCGAAATTATATTTCATCCGCTAATGGTAGCGAACCGTCCGAATGAGGCTCGTCAAGCCCATGTGATCACATAATATAAGTTCTCGTTTACACCCTGTAAGTGTAACTAATGATAATTGAATTGAGGCTTTTTGTTCAAACTCGCACGTGGAATGTTTGTTTTCGTACTTGTGTTCAAGCATAAAAGTATGATACGTATATGTTTCTCATCCCATAGTTTAAAAGTATAAAAGTTGTTGAAAGATGGGACTATGATCTCACCTTGAGTGCATGAGTAAAAAGTACTTCGCAAGTATACGTGTGCAAAGAACAATGCTAGTCTTGACCTAAACAAATAGGTCGTATCAATAACGGTAATCACGATTGGTCAAAGATGTTCAATTAGTCCTATGGCTCGTGACGACTCGATTATATAGCATGTGAATCAATTTGTCAAGTTTCATGCACGTTACAAGTAGTTACACATGTTAGAACAATCGTATAAATGTTTGGTTAAGTTTGACTAAAAGTCAAACTTGGTCAAAGTCAAAGTCAACGGGGTCGGGTCGGGCATCCGACAATTTTTCCATGATGAGGAATCATATATGAGCACATTAGTCAAATTTCATGTTAATCGGAGTGACGGTTAAGCGGAAAAGTTTTTATGAAGAACAAAACACAAATAAAAAGCAACTGGGCAGATGCGCGGCACGCGGAGGGTTGCGCGGCGCGCACTTCAACGTGGAACCAGGTCAGAAATCGACTAAAAGGGGCAATCATATGGATTTTCTGATTTGCGCGGCGTGCCGAGGTGTGCGCGGTGCGCATACCTGGAAAAATGCTGGTTTGCAGAAAATTGGCTAAGTCTCGAACCAAAACCCAAATTAACATAATTCATGAACCGAAAACATTCAAAACGCATACCATATATCGTTGGAAAGGTAATTTGACGAGGAACACAACTAAGCACATTTCATCAATCAAATTATCATTTGCAATAAATAAAACCAAGTGCAAAGTTCATTAAATATCCACCATTAATGCTTTCAAGTCCATAAATGCATATTTATGATTCGGAAATAAAATGCATACATATCATAAGCCGTTTTGTAGGTAATTATGCATATAATACTATTATGCACTCTCAATTAACATTCCAAAGCATTCAATGCATTTAAATTCCATTTTACTTCTATCAAACCCAAACTCAAGAACCACAAAATCAATAATCATAATAGTGAAGTTTTCTTAATCAACCTACACATCAAATTGAAGCTAATGATGCTAGGAACACATTTAATACTTGCACTTTATCATAACAACAACATTAAATAATCCAAAACTCAAAATTAAACACACACTTTTCAAGTTCATGCTAATTACATTTAAATAACGAGATCAAGCATATAAATCATATATTCATGTTAGACTTGAGCCATAGACACTAATTAACAACTTTATAAGTTAAAAACATCAAGAACACAAAATCTAGTGATTTTAGAAAGTTACCCAAATGAGATGTAATCGGTATGGATTCGAAGAGGAAGATGCAAGGATTCCGAATATGTAATTTGTTTGGATTGATGCTTGCTCGATTTGATTTAGATGATGAATCTTTGTATTGGAGATTTAGAGGAGATGGTGAAAGTATGAAAAGAAAAGGGAAATGAAAATGGATAAATGAATGGATGATATAACGACCCTCATTTTTCCATTCTATATTTTTTCAATATTAAATGCCCAAACAATATAATTAAAACTTAATGATCAAACTTTAATCAACAATTGTTAAGTGTTAAGAGTTAGAAAACATATTAATTAACTTTGTGCAATAATTGACAAGTTAATAAAAGATGAAAATAATAAACTGTTAGTCGACACTCGCTACTAATTAAAATTTATGCATTTATGTAATATTATAACTAATAACCTGTAAGTAATAAATAAAAAGTGACATTTATATAAATAATAAAATAATTGAGAACTAAATATATACAAGTCATGAATTAGTAAAAAGAAAATAATACTTATCAATGTAGTAAATGTAAAAATAATAATAGTAATAATAATGAGACTAAAGAATCTTAAACCATTACATCCTTATGTTGACTAAAAATAAGGTATAAACTAGTACCACCTATTGTTGACTAAAAAAAAAAAAAAAAAAAATTATAAAACTCATTTTATCAACTTTATTTTCACTATAAATAGCACCCATTTGTTTCATTTCAACTCACACCTCAAAACACACTCTCAACTTGAAAGAAACTCTCCCAAGTCTCAGCAACTATTTTTTTGTAAGTCCCCTAATTAATTTATATAGTTTTTATTAAGTTTTTATATAGTTTTATGCTAGTTTTTATGTTAAAAACTAATTAAATACGAAATTAATTTTAATAAAAAATGTAAATACATGATAATTAGTGTTAAGTATCCTAATGTCTATAAAAATTAGTTTCATGAATTATAAAGTCGGAATAGTATTTATTAAAAATCAAAAACTGATTTTTTTTATAAACCGAAATACATAAATGATTTTTATTAAATAGTAAACGAATTTTTTTGTAAAATTTTATTTTAGTCGCTTGCTATATCATATGTAAGGGTAATTATAAATTTTTTTTATAATTAAATTCGCATGTTTAATATTTAATTTGAATTTTCTTCTGAAAACGCTACAGTACCCGATTAAACTGTTTTTTATAATAAAATGAAATTATATGTTACAGCAGGTTTTTAACCATGATAACTATTAAAAACTACTTAATAACTATTAATAAAGTTATAAAAATATTTGTAGAATTAATGGTTATGTATTTCTATTAATTTTTTTTATTAAAACTAAAAACTACACAATAGTATGATTAAATAGTTAAACTATTTATATAAATGTATAAATAATTTTTCTGACTTTGTTGTAACATTATAAGCATAGAAAAAATATTGGTTGAATTAATTTGGTTCATTTAATAATTAATTCTTTATAAACTTTGTATTATTACAAACCGAAAGGAAAATGGAAAATAAATACTTAAACACCATAACAAAAATCTATAAATTTTTCTTAAGCTTATTTTGATCAGTAGAACATAAGAAAAATATAAAATGTGATGTTTAATTTGTTTACCTATTTATTTACATTTTAGCTATTAAAACAATAATAAAAAGTGTTATTTAATACACAAAACTTAATATTAATGTGTATAAAATTTTTATTATGTTTTATACATATTACCTACTGATATTAAATCAATATTACACTTGTTAATATTATTAGATAATTAATTGATGCTATTATTGATCTAAAACAAAATTTAAAATAAATATATATATGTATCCTTACATATATATAATATTTATATATATTGAAACACTTATAAGTAAAATAACTAAAGTGTTGTATTCCTATACACACCTAAAAACATATTGGATCGGTATATTAGACTTGTATAGATCTTAAACTTTCTCGATGTGGATGGAAGCTCGAAAGTCTTAGGTGGAGGGTCTGGATTGACCAATTTAACGGATCCTAGTGCTCAGAAACCTAATGACCTGAAAAGACCATTTTAAATTGAAAGTGGGTAGATTGGAAGCTTGTCTAATATGCAAAAGCCTTTCCAAAACGATAAACAATCTTTAAACTTACTACACACGAAAATACTTAAACTTATCTTCATACGGGCAAAACATCTAAACTATTCTCAACTTATTCTTAGGTTGACTTATCTTGTGCTTCGATCATCCATACATTCTCTTTAAGGACTACCTTACTTCATCGAATTACTAAGGTGAATTCATAGCCCCACTCTTTATTGCTAGCAAACTTATTTAACTTATTTGGGGTGAGACACATGCTGCTTTTACTATTTACAATTTAGACACAAGTACCAACTGCTAAAACTATGCTATACCCGGCTACGTCCGACTAAGTCCCTACAGTGATATTTTTAAGTGCTGCGGCATGCTTATTTATTGGGGGTAGGCCTATCGGGAGTAACGTCCCCGATACATTTGACTCAGTCTTTGTATTACTTGATAATGAAATTTAAACCGACAAGGACAGACACAACTTGTCATGGGGCAAACTTGAACGTTTAGTCTAAATATCACGCACTGGCATAACTTTTTGATCCTGCGGGAGATCAACCTTACAAATTAAATCTTGTGGTCTAAAACAAACGGTCAAACTTATTTGTTAAACCTATGAACTTCACTCAACCTTTTGGTTGACACTTTAGCATGTTTTGTCTCAGGTGCTGTTTGATTCAAGCTCTTATACTTACTGCTTATGTGATGCTACTTGGACATAGGATCAAGAGATATCACATTTATTACTTCTGCATGTGAACATTTCCATTATTGTTATTCCTATCATTGTAACTACGTTTCATTTTCCGCTGCGTGCTCAATAAAGTTTGTTTTATCATTTAGTATTGTTCTCGTATATTATAATATGTTGGTTGATTTGATATTAAGTCACATTTCACCCAGGCCCTAACTGGGGGTGTGACAGATTGGTATCAGAGCAAACCAGGCTGTTATAGAGAACCAGGATTGCATTTTTATGTGTGCCTTACTTGTTAGCTAGGGTGCCTTAGCAATCTAGGAAACTATAACCTTTCCTGCCTTAGACTTAAAGCACTTAGGATTGTCGTATAATCTTAACAATTATGCTTTAATAAACTTGACTCAAAGATTCTAATCAAGGTCTCTTTCCTAATGATAGGATGTCAAGCTCAAACGTTAACAAGCCCAACAAAGCAACTCACAACCCTACCACCGAAGTAGGTGTTGGACACTCTTCAACTTCGAGACCAGTTCGAAGTCCTCTTTATAGTCCTGCTTCACCACCGCTGAATTATAGCCCGAATACTATTTTAGATTCACATGGGTCTCCTCAATACTACCCAACTCCGAGAACCCAAGATAAGGGAAAACGGCATGAAGAAGTTGGTCCATCAAGGAAGAGAGCCCGATCTCCTTTTTATGATGGTCCTAAGTATGAAATCATGAGATTACGAAACGATATCGAGAGAAACATTGGAGGTCTACTTCGCCACATGGAAAGAGTGGATCGTCGAATGAAGAAACTTATGAAAGAAAACGTCGAGCTAAGAAAGGAGTTGCTGATGCTAAAGTGCGAGGAAGAACGCAACACTCGCTGGGGAAAGCAATCACTTGCTTACCTCAAGGAGGATGTTGATGTCCGAATGAAAATGGAGAAAGGTCGAGTCGACGAACAACTTGCCATAAGAGAGTACAACACTAATGCCGTAAACAGTCGTGTTACCAACCTTTATGACAACTTCGAGTATCTCTATGAGAAACAAAAGACGAAAAATGAGAAAGTTGAGGAGTTTATGAAGAAGGTTGGAGACGAAATATGAAGACTACTTCAATCTTAATATTTCCTAGTTATTTTTCCTATTTTCCATCTATGTAAAGGCTGTGCCTTAAACAATTTCTATTTCCGAATCGTGTAATAAAGGCTTATTTAATGCCTCGTTCTAATAATATAAAGTGTTTTATTAATATCATGCGATATCAATACTTTAGTTTATTCATACTTGTGATTACTCAAACTTATAACTTGTTAAACTTATCAAACATATGTTCACTTTTATGTAGTGACATCATGGTTCGTTCAGCTGCACCTACCGTTAACAACGTTGTGTTAACTACTGAGCAATTCCAACAGTTACTCGCTGTTGCCCAAGGCAACGCCCAAGCTAATCATGCTAATACTCAACCAAAACCTTGTTCCTACAAGGACTTTACAAACTGTCACCCTCCCGCTTTTAAGGGAAACGAAGAAGCTGTCGAACTAGTTCGTTGGTTCGAAAAGATGGAATCTATTTTCCGTATTTGCAACTGTGGTGATGATGATCGAGTAAAGTATGCCACTAGCTCGTTGGGTGGTAATGCTTTAACTTGGTGGACTGCTTATGCCAAGTCCGTAGGAATTGATAATGCTAATGCAATTCCATGGGACGAACTCAAAAGTATGATGGTCAACAAATTCTGCCCAAGGAGTCAAGTTCAGAAGCTTGAAGCTGAGTTCTGGGAACTCAGGGTCAAGGGTACTGACATTGAGAATTATACCAATCGTTATCTGGAGCTTTCTACTCTATGTCCTGAAATGTTTCCTACTGAAGCTAGAAGAATTGAGCGGTATATTGAAGGTCTTCCCGAGGATGTTCAAGGGAATGTTATTGCTGCTGAGAAGGTTACTTTGGATGCTGTGATTCTCATGGCACAAAATCTCATGTTGGCCAAGAGAAGAAGGGCGTCGGCCAATAAGCAAGTTGAAACCAAGGGTAATGATGGTAAGAGGAAGTTTGAGCCGTCTCAAGGTTCAACTCAGAATGTTAGTAAAAAGCTTATGGATAGTACAAGGACGAATTATAAGGGCACTTATCCTTTTTGTGTTCGTTGTGAAAGGCATCACCCGGGGCAGTGCACTGCCACTTGTTCGTTGTGTAAGAAAGTGGGACACGTAGCTAAGACGTGTAGGACTCCTCCAAAGAATAAATCTATTGTTCCTGCCAAAGCTCCTCCTACTTGTTATACTTGTGGGGAAAAGGGACACATTAGTCCAAATTGCCCTAAGAAGAGAGATAATCCTGCTACTGGAGCCAATACTACTGCTGCAAAGGGTCGTGCATTTGTTATTACTGCTGCTGAAGCCCGAGATGAAGATGAGGTCATCACGGGTACGTATCTCGTCAATAATTGCTACGCAACTATTTTATTCGATACTGGTGCCGACCGAAGTTACGTATCTAATGAATTTTGTACCCTATTTACTGAAAAGCCTCAACCCTTAGAAACTAAACGATTAGTAGAAGTAGCCAATGGAAAGATCATGAAAGTTGATAAAATTTATAAAAACTGCAACCTAATCTTAGCCAGCAAAGAATTTAAGATAGACCTTTTGCCGGTCGAGCTAGGAAGTTTCGATGTCGTAGTTGGAATGGATTGGTTACGTCCATTAAGAGCTGCGATCATGTGTTACGATAAAACCGTTCATGTTCCATTAGGAAATGGAGAGACTCTTATTATCCAAGGTGAAAAGAGTGGTTCCAATCTCAATATTATCTCCTGTATTAAAACCCGCAAATACCTTATGAAAGGTTATCCAGCTATTCTAGCCCACGTTAATCTGATTGAATCGAAAGAGAAGCGAATTGAAGATGTACCAGTAGTTAAAGACTTTCCCGATGTGTTTCCCGAAGATCTTCCGGGTATTCCACCTCCTCGACAAGTTGAATTCCAAATTGATTTAACTCCTGGTGCTGCTCCTGTTGCTAAAGTACCATACCGTTTAGCACCTTCCGAAATGAAGGAATTATCCAACCAACTCCAAGAACTATTGGATAAAGGTTTCATTCGTCCAAGCTCGTCCCCTTGGGGAGCTCCTATTCTGTTTGTTAAAAAGAAGGATGGTACATTAAGGATGTGCATTGATTACCGCGAACTTAACAAGCTTACTATCAAGAACCGTTATCCGTTGCCACGTATTGATGATCTATTTGACCAACTTCAAGGGTCAAGTGTTTATTCAAAGATTGATTTAAGATCCGGTTATCACCAACTCAAGGTCAAGGAATCCGATATTCCTAAGACTGCTTTTCGCACTCGTTATGGGCACTATGAATTCTGTGTCATGCCTTTTGGTTTAACTAATGCTCCTGCCGTGTTCATGGACCTCATGAATCGTGTTTGTAAACCGTATCTTGACAAATTTGTCATCGTATTCATTGACGACATCTTGATCTATTCGAAGAATGAGAAAGAGCATGAGCAACATTTGCGCATGATTCTTGAACTCTTACGAAAGGAACAACTTTATGCTAAATTTTCTAAGTGCGAGTTTTGGCTCAAAACCGTACAATTTCTCGGACATGTTGTTGATAGAAACGGAATACATGTCGATCCAGCTAAGATTACTGCTATTCAGAACTGGGAGATACCAAAGACTGCAAAGCATATTCGTCAATTTTTGGGACTTGCCGGTTACTATCGAAGGTTTATAAAAGATTTTTCTCTCATTGCCAAACCTCTTACAAAGCTGACTCAAAAAGGGAAGAAATTTGAGTGGTCCGAAGAACAGGAATCTGCTTTCAAGATTCTGAAGGAGAAGTTGACCACAGCCCCGATTCTTTCTTTACCTGAAGGTACCGACGACTTTGTTGTTTACTGCGATGCCTCAAAGCATGGCTTTGGTTGTGTTTTAATGCAACGAGAGAAGGTTATCGCCTATGCATCTAGACAGTTGAAGAAACATGAAGTAAACTATACCACACATGACCTAGAGTTAGGTGCCGTGGTATTTGCATTAAAGATATGGAGACATTATCTCTATGGTAATCACTTTACGGTGTACACTGACCATAAAAGTCTTCGACACATCTTTGATCAAAAACAGCTGAATATGAGGCAAAGTCGATGGCTCGAGACATTGAACGATTATTATTGTGAGCTGAAATATCATCCTGGCAAGGCGAATGTAGTTGCCGATGCCCTTAGTCGAAAAGACGATATTAAACGTGTTCGTGCTTTAAACCTAAAAATCAAATCGAATCTTATTTCACGAATCTGTGAAGCTCAATTGGAAGCTATTAGACCGACACTTATCGAAGGTGAAGGACCTATTGGTTTTGAGAACCAACTTCAAGTGAAAGCTAATGGTAGACGGTACTTTGGCAATAGAATCTGGGTTCCTCGTTTTGGTAATCTTCGCGAACTAGTCTTGGATGAAGCACATAAGACTAGATATTCTATCCATCCCGGTTCCAGTAAGATGTATCACGATGTGAAGGAATTCTACTGGTGGCCTAACATGAAAGCCGATATTGCTACTTATGTTAGTAAGTGTCTCACTTGTTTGAAAGTCAAGGCCGAACATCAAAAGCCTTCTGGTCTGTTGACACAACCCGACATTCCGCAGTGGAAGTGGGAAGGTATCACTATGGACTTCGTTACTAAGTTACCTAAGACTTCGAACGGTAACGATACTATTTGGGTCGTAGTTGATCGTCTTACTAAATCTGCACATTTCATACCGATCAAGGAAACCGACAAGATGGAGAGATTAGCACAGCTTTATATTAAAGAAATCGTCTCACGTCATGGTGTTCCTATCTCGATCATTTCTGATCGCGATAGTCGATTTGTTTCTAGATTTTGGAAAACTTTACAATCTGCTCTTGGAACTCAACTCGACATGAGTACAGCTTATCATCCGCAAACCGATGGTCAAAGTGAACGAACCATTCAAACTATGGAGGATATGCTACGTGCTTGTGCAATCGATTTCGGCAAAGGATGGGATAGACATCTACCTTTGGTTGAATTTTCTTATAATAACAGTTATCACTCCAGCATTAAGGCTGCACCTTTTGAAGCTTTATATGGACGGAAGTGTAGATCCCCTTTGTGTTGGGATGAACTTGAGGACAGACATTTAACTGGTCCTGAAATTATTCACGAAACTACCGAAAAGATCGTTCAAATCAAGCAACGTTTAGAAACTGCCCGTAGCCGACAGAAAAGCTATGCCAATAAGAAACGAAAAGACATCGAATACCAAGTTGGAGATAAAGTCATGTTGAAAGTATCCCCTTGGAAAGGTGTTGTCCGCTTCGGTAAGCGAAGTAAACTCAGTCCACGATATGTTGGACCATTCACAATCACTGAAAGAGTCGGTCCCGTGGCATACCGATTAGAACTGCCAACCGAACTTAGTCAAGTACATGATGTGTTTCATGTCTCAAATCTTAAACGGTGTCTTGCTGTCACGACCCTACTTTTTCCGTTATCTTTTTCCGTTAATTATTTAACGACCGTTAACTGTTAGTGTGCCACGTCATTTCCATGACCTATATTATTATTTTTGTAATAATATATATATAATAATTATTATGTGTTATGTGGATATATGTATTCATATTTTAAATTATACGTTTCTACGTTCCGCGGATTTCCATCCGGCGAATCTTTTCGGTTTTTAAACCAACGGTCGAGCTTTCGGGATTTTTAAATCCTAAATATTTTAAATATGATATTTTATGATCATATTATTTATAGGTGTATTTATATTTATTTTTCGTCGCGCGTTTGTTATCTTTCCGGATTTTTAATCGCGTAAGCGTGTTTTCGCGTTTCGGGCTTCGTTCGGGTTTTCGGGCCACAAGTAATTTAGCATTTGAGTGAGATGGACCAAGTGGGGCCCACCCCACTAAAGAATTCGGCTGAATTAGGGAGGGGGAGCACTCCCTTGCTTTTCCATTTTTCTTATTTCATTTTTATTTCACAAATTTGTAACCTAAACCTAATACTTGCATTTTTGCTCTCACCCTCTCCTCTCCTCTCCCTTGTGCCGTCACCATCACCACCATAAACCACCATCATCATCTAAAATTGTAGCTTGGATCATAAATCAATTAACACCAACGCGTTCCTTGTTTCGTTCTCTACGCGATCATATACTTTGATTCTTGATTAGGGTATAAACCCTAACCCTAGATCTTTTCATTTTTATTTATTTTTCTGTATTTTGATGTTATATGATTAGTATGATATGTATAAGTTGTTGTAATGTTGTTTGGATGCGTAGAATTACTCGTTTGTTCATGTTTTCGGTTTGTAAATTTTGGACAGCAGTTTGAAACGTATATTCTGACTTTGTAACTGTTATGAATGTTAAAATAAAGTACATAAATGAGTTCCTCTCATCAAGACATTAACTTTAGACTCCGGATTCATGTCGTTTCGATTCCCGGAGCCCTAGATACGCTTAATTTGGTTTTTGTTAAAGATTGAAAGGTGTTTTTGGCATGAACAAGGTTGGGTCCGACTTTGTGACCATCCTTGGTGTCTTTAGGGTGCCTCATTTGGTTAGGACTGATGGTGGGACGAATATTCATGTTCGGGTCACCTAAATCCGAGCCACGGTTCACCCGTTTTGCCCGAATTACTGTTTTGAGTAAAATGATTTCCCAATTGAAGTCATGGCTGATATGCACGACTTAGGGACTGTTCTTGGAGTGTTCTTGAGTTCATAAATGTGTCGGGTGGTTTGAGTAGGTGAAGTTACATATGTGGCTTGCCCGAAACCGACACCCGGGGCTCAAGATACGACCCGGCGAACTTTTAAATTTATACTTATGGTTAATGATTAAACTTATGATAAAATTTATGGAATTCATTATTAATTAATTACTTAAGATAAAAGAAGTAATTATTTTATTTTAAGACTTTTAATATAATTATTTATTATATTATTTAATTATTAATTATAATTTAATTAACATTTTAATTAAACTTATGATTAGTAATACTTTTATTATTAAAGGAAAATACTTATGATAAGTATTAAATTTAATTATGAGAAATTATTATAAGACTTATAATAAAGATTAAATAATTATTTAATTATTATAAGACTTAATTATTATTTAATTATGACTTAATTATTAAATACTTATGATTTAATAATTTTAATTATAATACTTATGATATGATTAATAATTCGTTATTAATTAATAATACTTATGATATGATTTAAAATTTATTATAAATTAATAATATTTATATTATGATTGACATTTAATTAATTAATTAAATACTTATGTTATACTAATTATAACATTTCAACTTATATTAACTTTAATAATTCATTTTATTTAATTAAACTTATGTTAAGACATTATTATACACTTTTGACTTTAAATAACGTTATAACCTATGTTATTATTATAACTTACACTTTTAAAATTAATGTTGACTATGTTTGACCAAGGTTGACTTTTGAGTTGACTTTCGGTTGACTTTGACTTTCAGTTGACTTCTGTTGACTTTCTAAATGAGGAAACTTTCCTAACTTCAAAACTTTCCAAAAATAGAAACTTTCCAAAAATAGAAACTTTCCAAAAATAGAAACTTTCCAAAAATAGAAACTTTCCAAAAATAGAAACTTTCCAAAAATAGAAACTTTCCTAAAATAGAAACTTTCCAAAAATGGAAACCTGCTAAAAATAGAAACTTTCTAAAAATAGAAAGTGTGTGTCCTTATGCTGTTCCAATCAAACCGATGCTTGCTGAGTAATGTTCTATGCCTACTTGCAACATGTACAATAGCTATCATACTAAGACTTGGCCTAAGTTAGTTATTTATTTCGACCTGCTTTACTTATAGGTCGGCGTTGTGATCTTTCTTGATCACTTTACTTTACGTGCTGTTCGCTTGTTTGTGAGATTTCTTCAGTTGCTATTTAAGGTGAGTTATAGTCCCGTTTTTACATACTTTTCAAAGTATATTTTTGGGATGTGATTACATGCAGATTTTTATTTACGTTTAGACACAAGTAACAGTTAAATTTAATTATTCATTGTGAGTTGGACAAAAATATTCCCTAGTCTGGTAACTGTAATCATTGGTTTCTACCGGTGAACGCGAATCCTACGGATAGATCTATCGGGTTTGACAACCCCATTTCGAGCTAGTCGCGCTAGCAATTTATAATCGGAATGTTTAGTACTTCGTAATTTGTTGTAGATACACTGTCCAAGTGTATATTTTTATTGTGTTTGGCAAGGGTAAATAAAGGGTTAAGTGGTTACCAGGTGGCTCATTGATAATGGAATAATGTTTAATGTTTTCTAACATTTTTAAATCTTGTGGTCTAAAGTTTACTTATTTATTTAAACCTATAATTCACTCAACCTTTGTGTTGACAGTTTACTTGCATGTTTTCACAGGTACTTGAGTTATTTGATGCTTCCGCTGTCGTTAGAAGAGTCTGCATGCATTTGGGCAGATTTTATGAAACTATTTATGAAACTTAAGTTTGCATTCTATTTTGGATAATTTAAATTGTGGGATTGTTGGCAATGTTTTGTGTCAACTTTTGGTTTCATATTATGGTTGGTTGGTTTTCAAACTACTTAATTTGGTTTGTTTCCTTTTTGGGTAACATTTTGAAATAAAAGAATGCAACTTTGTTTATTTAATTCATTTAAGTCCGATCAAGCTATGGGACCAACTGACGGATCCGTTAAGTGTTTTGACGGGGTCGTCACATGTGGTATCAGAGCTCTGGTTGTAGGGAACTAGGCGGTCTTAATGTGGTCAACCCGTGGTTATTAGGGTGCATTAGAGTCTAGTCTACAGCCCGACCTTTTTGCTATAGCATTATTATGCATTTCATTTCGTATAAGTTATATTATTAGCTTTCATATCTTTTGGTATATGGTTTGCGGTTTTGCTGTTTGCAGATGTCGACTTCGAGCGATAACTCTGTTGCTGCTCCTGCTCCACCGTCTCCTGCTAGACGTCGTGCTAATCAACCGGAGATCGATGATCCTGTTCATTACTATTTTTCTACCATTACTCATATGAACCGGGCTTATAATGAGGTGACACGTATTAACGCCCTTAGTGATTGTTTGCGCACCTTGCCACATAATGAAGTTATGGACGAGATCCGTGCCGACATGCGTAACTTTGTCACTTTCAAGCATAGGGTTGAGGATGCGAACCGCAAGCGTGATCGAGAAGTTAATGCTAAGTTCGAGGCTCTCGAGAGCACTGTTCGTGTGTTGAAGGAAGAGTTGGATGATGTGAAAGGGAAGTTGCGTAAGTATGAGGATCCTGCTGAGACTCATGCTGGACCAGCTTATCACACCCGCTCTAAGCGAATGTGATGTGATTATTCATATTGATTATCTATTTCATCAGACTTAATGTCCTTTTTATACATACATTTTGGGTTATGTACGGCGTTTTGCCGAGGATTTTATTAAGATTTTGTTATGGGATATTTTTCATTATGTATGGATGGTTATTTTTATGACATCTATTATCATTATCATGTTTTATTACTGATGTTGTGGCTCTTGGCATGTTATATTATGCGTAATATATGTTCATGTATGTTAGGTGCTATGTATGTTGTATGATGTTATCATAAAATATGTATGCATGTGATGGTTATTTCTATAACAATCATAACTGTCATGTTATTACTCATAGTGTTAGTTGACTAATATCTTAATGGTTAGTCTTTTCGTGTTTTGATCTATTCCTTTATGACACTAGTATTATTCTTGGTACTAACGGATGTGTTATTCTATTTTGAAGATCATGCCTCCAAGAGAGTCCACTGAAGCGCGTATGCAACGCCTGATCAATGAAGGAATTGCTGCTGCTATGGCAGCAAATGCTGATGTTAACGCCAATGCGAACAACAACGTGGGATGCTCCCACAAAACTTTTATGGCTGGTCGACCTCAAGAATTCAGTGGTACGGAAGGACCAATAGGGCTTACTCGTTGGTTCGAGAAAATCGAATCTATTTTCAGGGTCAGTCGGGTCCGTGAAGAGGACAAAGTTAGTTTCGCTAGTTGCACTCTCAAGGATAGTGCCTTGACATGGTGGAACAATCTGGTTAGTAGTTTGGGAAGCGATGTAGCTTATGGTTTGGCCTGGAATGATTTTAAGGAAAGATTGATCACCCGCTATAGACCTCGGGGTGAGCTTAAGAAGCTAGAGGTTGAGCTCAAGAATTTGAAAATGCATGGCACCGAGTTAGATGCCTATGAACGAAGGTTTTTCGAGTTAACTTTGCTGTGTCCTAGGGTTTATGCGGATGAGGACCGCAAAATTGAGGCTTACATTGATGGTTTGTCCGAGAAGATTGAACACGGGGTTGAGTCCAGTGAACCCCAGACTATTGAGGCAGCTATGACTATGGCCCACAAACTTAATGACAAGGTGTTGAGAAGAAGCAAGACTACAGTTGTTGAAAGTAGTGAGGAGGTTGTCAAGAAAGCTGATAATGGGAAACGAAAGTGGGATAACAACCGCAATCAAAACCAAAATCAGCAGAAGAAACAGGATACCTCAGGTGCTAACAACAGAAATCAGCGTGTGTGTCCTCGTTGCTATAAAGTTCATGATGGTTACTGCACAGTTACTTGTAAGAGGTGCTCTAAGCAAGGGCACATTGCTAAAGATTGTACAGTGCTTTTGCCGGGGTCTGCTACTCCCGCGACTGGTGGTAATAATAATAATGTTGGTAATAGAGGTGGTAACGGTAACGGTAATGGGAAATCGAATAATGGAGGTAATCCAAGAGTTTGTTATGAGTGTGGGAAGCCGGGGCATTTTCGAGATGCTTGTCCCAACAAGAAGACTGCAGAGACTGCACGCGGCCGAGCGTTCAACATTAATGCTAAGGATGCGGAGGAAGATCCTAAGCTTGTTACTGGTACGTTCTCAGTCAACGATTTATCAGTTTATGTGTTATTTGATTCAGGGGCTGATTTAAGTTTCGTGTCGAGTAAATTAAGTCCGAGAATCAAAACGCCGTTAGCTCTCTTAGACAATACTTATGTTGTTGAAGTAGCTAATGGTAAGGAACTTACTGCTAAGGCTGTACATCGTAAGTGTAACATTAATCTGGGTGGTAGGGATTTCGAGATAGATTTGATACCGATTGAACTTGGTAGTTTTGATATTGTTATTGGTATGGATTGGTTGTCCGCGAACCGTGCCGAGATCGTCTGTTATGATAAGGCTATTCGTATTACTGATGTGGTTGGAGAGCCACTGATGGTCTTTGGAGATAAGAAATGCACACAGTTAAACCTTATTAGCTGTATGAAAGTTCGTAAACATCTCCGTAAGGGCTGTCATGCTATCCTTGCTCATGTTGTTGATCCTAGTAAGGAAGTAAAGAACGTTGATGACGTTCATATTGTTAGGGATTTTCCCGAGGTGTTTCCCGATGACTTACCTGGCCTTCCACCGCAACGCGCGGTAGAATTTCAAATTGATCTTGTTCCCGGCGCTGCTCCTGTAGCACGTGCTCCTTATCGTCTTGCGCCTTCTGAACTTCAAGAATTGTCAAGTCAACTCCGTGAGTTGATAGACAAAGGTTTTATTCGTCCTAGTTCGTCCCCTTGGGGAGCTCCTGTTCTGTTTGTTAAGAAGAAGGATGGTTCTTTTCGTTTATGCATTGATTATCGTGAACTGAATAAGCTCACTGTTAAAAATCGTTATCCTCTTCCGAGAATTGATGATCTGTTCGATCAGCTTCAGGGTTCTTCTGTTTATTCAAAAATTGATCTTCGTTCTGGCTATCATCAGTTGCGTGTTAAAGAATCTGATGTTTCGAAAACTGCTTTTCGCATCCGTTACGGTCACTTTGAATTTCTTGTTATGCCGTTCGGATTGACAAATGCACCTGCTGTGTTCATGGACCTCATGAACCGTGTGTGTAGACCCTATTTGGACAAGTTCGTTATTGTTTTCATCGACGACATCCTTATCTATTCTAAGAGTGATGAAGAGCACGAAGAACACTTGAGGTTAGTGCTTGATTTGTTAAAGAAAGAAGAGTTGTACGCTAAGTTCTCTAAGTGTGCTTTTTGGTTAAGAGAAGTTCAGTTCCTTGGTCACATTGTTAGCAAACAAGGAATACAAGTTGATCCTGCTAAAATTGAGGCGATTGAAAAGTGGGAAACCCCGAAAACTCCTACTCAAATTCGTCAGTTCTTAGGATTGGCAGGTTACTATCGAAGGTTCATCCAGGATTTCTCTCGTATAGCGAAACCTCTGACTGCTTTAACGCATAAAGGGAAAAAGTATGAGTGGAAGGATGAACAGGAGAATGCTTTTCAGATTTTGAAGAAGAAACTGACTACCGCTCCGATATTGTCTTTACCGGAGGGTAATGATGATTTTGTTGTTTATTGTGACGCATCTCGACAAGGCTATGGTTGCGTTTTGATGCAACGAAAGAAGGTTATTGCGTACGCATCACGTCAGTTGAAGATTCACGAGCAGAACTATACAACTCATGATTTAGAGTTGGGGGCTGTTGTTTTTGCACTTAAGATTTGGAGACATTATTTGTATGGGGTCAAGAGTACTGTGTACACAGATCACAAAAGTCTTCAACATATCCTCGATCAGAAACAGTTGAACATGAGACAACGAAGATGGATTGAGACGTTGAATGATTACGATTGTGACCTTTTGTATCACCCGGGTAAGGCCAATGTTGTGGCTGATGCATTGAGTCGTAAAGAAAGGACTGAACCTCGCAGGGTTAGGGCCTTGAATATGACAGTTAGATCAAACCTCGCAAGGCAGATTCTTGAGGCACAACAAGAAGCCTTAAAGGAAGAGAATTTTGTGAAAGAGAACGTAAGAGGTATGGCTAAGAAATTTGAGATTCGAGCAGATGGTACTAGGTACTTTGTAGGACGTCTTTGGGTTCCGAAGTTTGGTGAACTGCGACAACTTGTTTTGGATGAGGCTCATAAGTCTAGGTACTCTATTCATCCTGGTTCAGGGAAGATGTACCATGATCTTAAGGAGCTGTATTGGTGGCCAAATTTGAAAGGTGATGTGGCTACGTATGTGGCTAAGTGTTTGACCTGTTCTAAGGTCAAAGCTGAACATCAAAAACCGTCCGGATTGTTGGTACAACCAGAAATTCCCGAGTGGAAGTGGGAAGGTATCACTATGGATTTTATCACTAAGTTACCAAGAGTTTCGGGTGGCTACGATGCGATTTGGGTGATTGTAGATCGACTCACTAAGTCGGCTCACTTTTTGCCGATTAGGGAAACCGATTCCATGGAAAAACTCACCCGTTTGTATTTGAAAGAGATTGTTTCGAGGCATGGTGTTCCCGTTTCTATAATTTCCGACAGAGATAGTCGATTTGTATCGAGATTTTGGCAATCGTTGCAAGAAGCCTTGGGCACTAGATTGGATATGAGCACCGCTTATCATCCTCAAACGGATGGTCAAAGTGAGAGGACCATTCAGACATTAGAAGATATGTTGCGAACTTGTGTGATTGATTTTGGAAATGGGTGGGATAAGTATTTGCCGTTAGCTGAGTTTTCTTATAACAACAGCTACCACGCAAGTATTAAAGCCGCACCGTTTGAAGCTTTGTACGGTAGGAAATGTAGATCTCCTATTTGTTGGAATGAGGTTGGGGATGCTCAACTTACAGGTCCAGAGATTATTCACGAGACTACTGAGAAGATTGTTCAAATTAAAGAAAGGTTGAGAACTGCTAGAAGTCGGCAAAAGAGTTATGCCGACAAAGGAAGGAAAGATGTTGAATTTCAAGTTGGTGATCGTGTTATGTTAAAAGTTTCGCCTTGGAAGGGTGTTATTCGTTTTGGTAAAAGAGGGAAGTTAAGTCCTCGTTTCGTGGGACCGTTTGAGATCATTGAAAGAGTTGGACCGGTGGCTTATCGTTTGAAGTTGCCACAAGAACTCAGTGCTGTTCACGATGTTTTCCATATTTCGAACTTAAAGAAGTGTTTGGCTGAATTTGATCAGACTATTCCTTTGGAGGAACTTCAGGTTGACAAGCAATTGCATTTTATTGAGGAGCCAGTTGAGATCATGGACCGAGAGGTTAAGACTCTTAAACAGAGCAGAATTCCTATTGTTCGGGTCCGATGGAACGCTAGACGCGGTCCCGAGTTCACTTGGGAGCGTGAAGACCAAATGAAGCAGAAGTATCCGCATTTGTTCTCAGATGCCGAGTCAACCCCTGCGCCTGCTTAAATTTCGGGACGAAATTTCCGTAACGGGGAGGTACTGTCACGACCCTACTTTTTCCGTTATCTTTTTCCGTTAATTATTTAACGACCGTTAACTGTTAGTGTGCCACGTCATTTCCATGACCTATATTATTATTTTTGTAATAATATATATATAATAATTATTATGTGTTATGTGGATATATGTATTCATATTTTAAATTATACGTTTCTACGTTCCGCGGATTTCCATCCGGCGAATCTTTTCGGTTTTTAAACCAACGGTCGAGCTTTCGGGATTTTTAAATCCTAAATATTTTAAATATGATATTTTATGATCATATTATTTATAGGTGTATTTATATTTATTTTTCGTCGCGCGTTTGTTATCTTTCCGGATTTTTAATCGCGTAAGCGTGTTTTCGCGTTTCGGGCTTCGTTCGGGTTTTCGGGCCACAAGTAATTTAGCATTTGAGTGAGATGGACCAAGTGGGGCCCACCCCACTAAAGAATTCGGCTGAATTAGGGAGGGGGAGCACTCCCTTGCTTTTCCATTTTTCTTATTTCATTTTTATTTCACAAATTTGTAACCTAAACCTAATACTTGCATTTTTGCTCTCACCCTCTCCTCTCCTCTCCCTTGTGCCGTCACCATCACCACCATAAACCACCATCATCATCTAAAATTGTAGCTTGGATCATAAATCAATTAACACCAACGCGTTCCTTGTTTCGTTCTCTACGCGATCATATACTTTGATTCTTGATTAGGGTATAAACCCTAACCCTAGATCTTTTCATTTTTATTTATTTTTCTGTATTTTGATGTTATATGATTAGTATGATATGTATAAGTTGTTGTAATGTTGTTTGGATGCGTAGAATTACTCGTTTGTTCATGTTTTCGGTTTGTAAATTTTGGACAGCAGTTTGAAACGTATATTCTGACTTTGTAACTGTTATGAATGTTAAAATAAAGTACATAAATGAGTTCCTCTCATCAAGACATTAACTTTAGACTCCGGATTCATGTCGTTTCGATTCCCGGAGCCCTAGATACGCTTAATTTGGTTTTTGTTAAAGATTGAAAGGTGTTTTTGGCATGAACAAGGTTGGGTCCGACTTTGTGACCATCCTTGGTGTCTTTAGGGTGCCTCATTTGGTTAGGACTGATGGTGGGACGAATATTCATGTTCGGGTCACCTAAATCCGAGCCACGGTTCACCCGTTTTGCCCGAATTACTGTTTTGAGTAAAATGATTTCCCAATTGAAGTCATGGCTGATATGCACGACTTAGGGACTGTTCTTGGAGTGTTCTTGAGTTCATAAATGTGTCGGGTGGTTTGAGTAGGTGAAGTTACATATGTGGCTTGCCCGAAACCGACACCCGGGGCTCAAGATACGACCCGGCGAACTTTTAAATTTATACTTATGGTTAATGATTAAACTTATGATAAAATTTATGGAATTCATTATTAATTAATTACTTAAGATAAAAGAAGTAATTATTTTATTTTAAGACTTTTAATATAATTATTTATTATATTATTTAATTATTAATTATAATTTAATTAACATTTTAATTAAACTTATGATTAGTAATACTTTTATTATTAAAGGAAAATACTTATGATAAGTATTAAATTTAATTATGAGAAATTATTATAAGACTTATAATAAAGATTAAATAATTATTTAATTATTATAAGACTTAATTATTATTTAATTATGACTTAATTATTAAATACTTATGATTTAATAATTTTAATTATAATACTTATGATATGATTAATAATTCGTTATTAATTAATAATACTTATGATATGATTTAAAATTTATTATAAATTAATAATATTTATATTATGATTGACATTTAATTAATTAATTAAATACTTATGTTATACTAATTATAACATTTCAACTTATATTAACTTTAATAATTCATTTTATTTAATTAAACTTATGTTAAGACATTATTATACACTTTTGACTTTAAATAACGTTATAACCTATGTTATTATTATAACTTACACTTTTAAAATTAATGTTGACTATGTTTGACCAAGGTTGACTTTTGAGTTGACTTTCGGTTGACTTTGACTTTTAGTTGACTTCTGTTGACTTTCTAAATGAGGAAACTTTCCTAACTTCAAAACTTTCCAAAAATAGAAACTTTCCAAAAATAGAAACTTTCCAAAAATAGAAACTTTCCAAAAATAGAAACTTTCCAAAAATAGAAACTTTCCAAAAATAGAAACTTTCCTAAAATAGAAACTTTCCAAAAATGGAAACCTGCTAAAAATAGAAACTTTCTAAAAATAGAAAGTGTGTGTCCTTATGCTGTTCCAATCAAACCGATGCTTGCTGAGTAATGTTCTATGCCTACTTGCAACATGTACAATAGCTATCATACTAAGACTTGGCCTAAGTTAGTTATTTATTTCGACCTGCTTTACTTATAGGTCGGCGTTGTGATCTTTCTTGATCACTTTACTTTACGTGCTGTTCGCTTGTTTGTGAGATTTCTTCAGTTGCTATTTAAGGTGAGTTATAGTCCCGTTTTTACATACTTTTCAAAGTATATTTTTGGGATGTGATTACATGCAGATTTTTATTTACGTTTAGACACAAGTAACAGTTAAATTTAATTATTCATTGTGAGTTGGACAAAAATATTCCCTAGTCTGGTAACTGTAATCATTGGTTTCTACCGGTGAACGCGAATCCTACGGATAGATCTATCGGGTTTGACAACCCCATTTCGAGCTAGTCGCGCTAGCAATTTATAATCGGAATGTTTAGTACTTCGTAATTTGTTGTAGATACACTGTCCAAGTGTATATTTTTATTGTGTTTGGCAAGGGTAAATAAAGGGTTAAGTGGTTACCAGGTGGCTCATTGATAATGGAATAATGTTTAATGTTTTCTAACATTTTTAAATCTTGTGGTCTAAAGTTTACTTATTTATTTAAACCTATAATTCACTCAACCTTTGTGTTGACAGTTTACTTGCATGTTTTCACAGGTACTTGAGTTATTTGATGCTTCCGCTGTCGTTAGAAGAGTCTGCATGCATTTGGGCAGATTTTATGAAACTATTTATGAAACTTAAGTTTGCATTCTATTTTGGATAATTTAAATTGTGGGATTGTTGGCAATGTTTTGTGTCAACTTTTGGTTTCATATTATGGTTGGTTGGTTTTCAAACTACTTAATTTGGTTTGTTTCCTTTTTGGGTAACATTTTGAAATAAAAGAATGCAACTTTGTTTATTTAATTCATTTAAGTCCAATCAAGCTATGGGACCAACTGACGGATCCGTTAAGTGTTTTGACGGGGTCGTCACACTTGCCGATGACACACTCGTTATTCCTCTGGATGATGTCCGCATTGATGAGCAAATGCACTTCGTTGAAGAACCTATAGAAATCATGGAAGGAGAGGTCAAACAAACGCATAAAAGCAATATACCTATCGTTAAAGTCCGGTGGAATTCGCGTAGAGGCCCCGAATATACCTGGGAACGCAAAGACCATATGAAACGGAAATATCCCCATCTCTTCTCAACTGCTGATGCAAACGAGAAAACTACCTAAAAACTTCGGGACGAAGTTTTCAATAACGGGGAGGTACTATAACGACCCTCATTTTTCCATTCTATATTTTTTCAATATTAAATGCCCAAACAATATAATTAAAACTTAATGATCAAACTTTAATCAACAATTGTTAAGTGTTAAGAGTTAGAAAACATATTAATTAACTTTGTGCAATAATTGACAAGTTAATAAAAGATGAAAATAATAAACTGTTAGTCGACACTCGCTACTAATTAAAATTTATGCATTTATGTAATATTATAACTAATAACCTGTAAGTAATAAATAAAAAGTGACATTTATATAAATAATAAAACAATTGAGAACTAAATATATACAAGTCATGAATTAGTAAAAAGAAAATAATACTTATCAATGTAGTAAATGTAAAAATAATAATAGTAATAATAATGAGACTAAAGAATCTTAAACCATTACATCCTTATGTTGACTAAAAATAAGGTATAAACTAGTACCACCTATTGTTGACTAAAAAAAAAAAAAAAAAAAATTATAAAACTCATTTTATCAACTTTATTTTCACTATAAATAGCACCCATTTGTTTCATTTCAACTCACACCTCAAAACACACTCTCAACTTGAAAGAAACTCTCCCAAGTCTCAGCAACTATTTTTTTGTAAGTCCCCTAATTAATTTATATAGTTTTTATTAAGTTTTTATATAGTTTTATGCTAGTTTTTATGTTAAAAACTAATTAAATACGAAATTAATTTTAATAAAAAATGTAAATACATGATAATTAGTGTTAAGTATCCTAATGTCTATAAAAATTAGTTTCATGAATTATAAAGTCGGAATAGTATTTATTAAAAATCAAAAACTGATTTTTTTTATAAACCGAAATACATAAATGATTTTTATTAAATAGTAAACGAATTTTTTTGTAAAATTTTATTTTAGTCGCTTGCTATATCATATGTAAGGGTAATTATAAATTTTTTTTATAATTAAATTCGCATGTTTAATATTTAATTTGAATTTTCTTCTGAAAACGCTACAGTACCCGATTAAACTGTTTTTTATAATAAAATGAAATTATATGTTACAGCAGGTTTTTAACCATGATAACTATTAAAAACTACTTAATAACTATTAATAAAGTTATAAAAATATTTGTAGAATTAATGGTTATGTATTTCTATTAATTTTTTTTATTAAAACTAAAAACTACACAATAGTATGATTAAATAGTTAAACTATTTATATAAATGTATAAATAATTTTTCTGACTTTGTTGTAACATTATAAGCATAGAAAAAATATTGGTTGAATTAATTTGGTTCATTTAATAATTAATTCTTTATAAACTTTGTATTATTACAAACCGAAAGGAAAATGGAAAATAAATACTTAAACACCATAACAAAAATCTATAAATTTTTCTTAAGCTTATTTTGATCAGTAGAACATAAGAAAAATATAAAATGTGATGTTTAATTTGTTTACCTATTTATTTACATTTTAGCTATTAAAACAATAATAAAAAGTGTTATTTAATACACAAAACTTAATATTAATGTGTATAAAATTTTTATTATGTTTTATACATATTACCTACTGATATTAAATCAATATTACACTTGTTAATATTATTAGATAATTAATTGATGCTATTATTGATCTAAAACAAAATTTAAAATAAATATATATATGTATCCTTACATATATATAATATTTATATATATTGAAACACTTATAAGTAAAATAACTAAAGTGTTGTATTCCTATACACACCTAAAAACATATTGGATCGGTATATTAGACTTGTATAGATCTTAAACTTTCTCGATGTGGATGGAAGCTCGAAAGTCTTAGGTGGAGGGTCTGGATTGACCAATTTAACGGATCCTAGTGCTCAGAAACCTAATGACCTGAAAAGACCATTTTAAATTGAAAGTGGGTAGATTGGAAGCTTGTCTAATATGCAAAAGCCTTTCCAAAACGATAAACAATCTTTAAACTTACTACACACGAAAATACTTAAACTTATCTTCATACGGGCAAAACATCTAAACTATTCTCAACTTATTCTTAGGTTGACTTATCTTGTGCTTCGATCATCCATACATTCTCTTTAAGGACTACCTTACTTCATCGAATTACTAAGGTGAATTCATAGCCCCACTCTTTATTGCTAGCAAACTTATTTAACTTATTTGGGGTGAGACACATGCTGCTTTTACTATTTACAATTTAGACACAAGTACCAACTGCTAAAACTATGCTATACCCGGCTACGTCCGACTAAGTCCCTACAGTGATATTTTTAAGTGCTGCGGCATGCTTATTTATTGGGGGTAGGCCTATCGGGAGTAACGTCCCCGATACATTTGACTCAGTCTTTGTATTACTTGATAATGAAATTTAAACCGACAAGGACAGACACAACTTGTCATGGGGCAAACTTGAACGTTTAGTCTAAATATCACGCACTGGCATAACTTTTTGATCCTGCGGGAGATCAACCTTACAAATTAAATCTTGTGGTCTAAAACAAACGGTCAAACTTATTTGTTAAACCTATGAACTTCACTCAACCTTTTGGTTGACACTTTAGCATGTTTTGTCTCAGGTGCTGTTTGATTCAAGCTCTTATACTTACTGCTTATGTGATGCTACTTGGACATAGGATCAAGAGATATCGCATTTATTACTTCTGCATGTGAACATTTCCATTATTGTTATTCCTATCATTGTAACTACGTTTCATTTTCCGCTGCGTGCTCAATAAAGTTTGTTTTATCATTTAGTATTGTTCTCGTATATTATAATATGTTGGTTGATTTGATATTAAGTCACATTTCACCCAGGCCCTAACTGGGGGTGTGACAGATGAGGAAGAGTGTTGACTCTTTGAACTAGTCACCTCTTTGCTCTTTTGACAATCTTAGTCCCTCAACTTTGGAAACGGGTGCGTGAATTACCTAAACGAGAAAATTTTAAAACGCGTGTCAACGGGAGATGTTATAAATATATAACGGACTTTAAATAGTTAGACGAAAATTTAACGGAAAAAGCGGGATGTTACATTTGAAAGCTTGCTAACAAACATGGCCCCCATCTCACTAAAAATTGGAAACTCTCTCTCACCATAAATAATACTACATCCGTCTCATTCCAATAGGCTAGTATTCCATTTTGGGTTGTCCCATTCTGATAGTCCACTTCCATAAATAGAAAGGAAAGATGATATTTTATTGGTGGATTTGGAGAGAGAAGATATTTCATTGGTGGAGAAATGAAGTTAGTGGGATTTCTTAAAACTGCGTGTTTTTTGTCTGTGAACTATTGGAATGAGACGGAGGTAGTACTCCGTAATCAAAAAGGTTGGTAGACAAAAGATTTGTTGATTGTTTGGATTGAATTACTAAAGTTGCTAAATAGTATAATTTAATTAACTAAAAGCATGGAAAATATGTAAAAATATAATACAGTATACTAATATTAACAATAAAGGTGAATCTTTACCATTGACCAAAAAATCTATCTATCTATCTATATCTATATCTATCTTTATCTATACTTCTATCTATCTATACTATACATTATATTAAAGCCTTAATTGAGATACATTAAAATCAAAATACTTAATCTACACCATTGGATCACAAAAATTACTACAACCTACCCCTATTCTCCACCATTGATCTAAATATAACTCAATAAGTATACTATCAAATAATGGGCCAATAGCCTAGTGGTGAATGACTCACTCTCCCTTAAGGGAGGTGAGGGTTCGATTCCCACTAGGTGAGGATTTTCCAATTAATTGGATCAAAAACCATTCTTACCGGGCCCAAATGATCTCTTGGTCCCACGCATGCGAAGATTGAAACAATGACAATGCAGGTTGGTTTATCGGGCCTGGCATGCTGTGGGGAAATGGGTGATGGTGTTTCGCCAGGCTCCAGTGAGCTACCGGGGACCGCTGGATGGGTTGACAAAGTCAACACAGGGCTAACATGTCCCTGCCGATACACATGTTTTGAAACAATAAGTATACTCTCAACAGAAGTTTTCCAAAACTACCCCTAAATCAACACGCGGCACGAACAAATCAGACATCAATCCCTATGAACAATTTCAAAAACCTTAACATGCACTGAAATAGAGCCAAAGATAAATCGCCTACGGATATTGATCATTAAGCGCGGGTGAGTATTCTTGATTGAATCCTATATCGTTTTTTTTTTTTCTGTACATCATTTTTGATTTTGTGCTTCGCCGGTGAGTACTTTTGGAATCAAATGGACTGATTGATTTGATTTAGGGCTTCGATCAATCGGTTTTTCATATATCATCTCTGATTTGTGCAATCGGGTGTGCATATTTCAAGCTATTTATGAAGATACCAAGCAATTAGGGTTCCTGGTAATTTTGCGATGTGCTGTGCTTCAGTGTGGCGATTGTGCCGTATACCAAAATGGGTATCAATTTATCGATTTATTGTTATCTCTTTATCGTTTGCTGAAAAAATTTGACAAAATAAATATATGGTTTGTAGCGATTTTGTCACAGATTTCTGCCTTTTTGGATTCAACTATGTTTAAACTTATGCTATGCAATATGTATATGTATTATTCATGATATGAGGATATGAATGTATGTGATTCAAAATATTCAGAGTTTATTAAGTATTTAGCATACTATAGCATTTGTGATGTGATGATATTATATGACTCTGGCTATTATTAAATGTAAATTTAATTTTATTATGTTAATACTTGCCTGTGTGTATTAGCAATAGGAGAGGTAACTCAACATTTGCAGATTAGGTAATGAATATTTGGTTGGGTAAAGTTGGAGCAGACTGAGTCATGGTGAGTGAGACTTAATTCTGGCCTGGTGAGACTTATCACTTATGTCGGGTATGTCTTCCGGTTTAGAAAGGTTTTTGATGTGAGGGATGATTTTTCAATCATTCATGTAACTCATATTTTTATATGAATATTTTGCTATAGTAACTATAATTAGCATTTTTCTTTGAGACATAAATCACTCCACTTGATTATATTACTTCTTACAATTGTAATTTAACATGTTTATGTTTACAGGGAACCTTCTAAAGTAATGTATCACATTTTTATAGAGAGAAGTGTAACTGGTAAAGTTCTTGATATAATTATGAAGAGAGTTTCAGAGTTGTCTCGTCTACAAGTTTCTTATTTGACTGGTAATACAACATATGATGATGCCACTTCACCACAAATGCAAATGGAGACTCTTGAATCTTTTTGCCTTGGGAAGGTATATTTATCCTACTGTTATCAGCATAAAGTAGATGTTGCAAGATGGCCGGGTCGCATAATTTTCTAATAATTAGTATTATAAATTATAAATTTTATCTCTGTTAATGTTGTTACTTGATTTGGCCCACCATTAGGTCAACCTATTGTTTACTAATGATGTTTCTGAGGAGGGGATTAACGTGCCAAACTGCTCAACCGTGATCTATTTCGATATCCCTGAAACTGTTCGTATTATACATTTTCAATGATTATGACACAAAGTTAATTTGGCTGGGCCAATGACGGGTCACATGGTTTAGGAGGAGGTATGATGCAATGAAAAACTATCAGGCACCGAAAGTTCTGATTATGATGAGTCTTTCGAGTTTTTTTTTTTTTTTTTTTTTTTTTTTTTTTTTTTTTTTTTTTTTTTTTTTTTTTTTTACTATTGTATGTTGTAGACATACCCATGGAGATACCGAATGTCAAACAATAGCTAGACACTGAGTTATTTGGTGAGCCCCATAATTGGACCAAACTTGAAGGAACTGTATGAGTCTCATAGCTTACTTCATTGCATTAATAGCTTAAAGTTTTTCTTTCTTCAAGATACTTATTTTATTTGTTAATACACTTATATATCTAAAGTTGCAGGTACCAGCCCGACCTCTGTCATGTTACAATGAGCCTGATAACCGGGATTGGCCTGAAAGGCCTGCTGTTGAGGAGAAAATGATTAATCGCAAAGCCTGACAATTGTCATTTTAACCGGTTTGATAATATGCAAGAACCGAATTCACAATATGATAGACCACAAGCCACACCTAAGCAAGGGGTATGTTCTTTACTGGGTTTTATATGACTTCTATTGTAACTGTTTGTTATGAATTTGTTATACAATTAACTGTTTTCTATTGTAACTGTTTGCTATGAATTTGTTTACTGGGTATGTTGTTTACTGGGTTTTATATGAATTTGTTTTTTATGAATTGGTTGACTCCTTTTTACTTCCAATATTCTGATCAAGTCGACTCGAGAAAAGTTTCATATTCTCAATCGTCAAGTTATTGACTCCGGGATTACTACAACCCTAAAGGGTTTTTTCTCTGGTCTACTATAGTATTAGTATTGATCAATTATATTGTATTTTCTCAACATAATATTATCTTAAAATGGTTCCATTTTGAAATTCAGAGGGTTATTCGTTGATGGTTTTATAAGGCTGTTCTCCAGCCTACATTTTGTCCAATGCATATGCTTAACTATACTCGGATCATAATAAAATGCTCCCAACATTTCCATATCATGAACATGACGAAAAGGAGATCCATTCTGAAATGCCAAGAGGATTACGAAGGTGCCGACCAACATACATTCAAAAACTAAGGCAAATTACTACCCCTGAGCAAGATTTTGAACGTAATGATATACAAAGAATGCTTAAGCTTCGGACTCTTGGAAACAATGGTATAATTGCTGAACTTTTGAAGTAAAAAATGGTTCCAAAAAAGATTGATCACGTTGTACATGTTTCATTTATGACCTTCAGACCTTGTACCAAATTTGTGCATACTTTAGTAATAATTGTAATAGGTATATATTTTATATTTGTGATATGTGGGTTTCAACGCCAACTTTTGTAAAATTTACTTGAAATTCATATTGGTAGCGGACGAGCAAGATTTGGAACTCGAGAAGATTAGTAGTTTCTACGTTTATAACGGAATTGTGGGTTTATTCAACTTTCTTTAACACCAAATTATATTTACACCCAATTGCATTTGGGGTGCAGACGTAGAGGAATAGTTCGAGTATTTTGAGGTAAGCTTCTACTTCTTTCTAATTGACGAACTTTGCAAGCCATATGTTAAGGTTAACGGGTAAATTTACCATTTTGATATATTAAATGGAACAAGTAAATCAAAATATACACTTTATATTTATAATATTATCGATTACAAAGAAATAGTCAAATACTAGATTTTGTTATGTTTCTTATGTAGGGTGATAAACTTCGTGAAAAGAGTTTAAAGAAGATGTGAAGTATATTCGCAGAACAAGCTGCTTCAGCGTTGACACTAAATGGGTACTTCAAACGATTGATTCATTAAGTAATCTATGGGAAACTCGTCAGAAAAATATTTAGCTACATGATAATTGTCTATTAATCTATTATCAGAACTCATACTACAACTAACCGGCGTGATGGTATCAACTATCTTTTTTTATTAGACGTTTAAACTTTAGTTATATTCAGTTTTTTTTAATACTTACTTTATGTTTACAATTTTGTTCAAGTTTGCCTTGATTTGTATTTTACACGCAATTTTTGTTGATTAAATTGATATGTTCATACATAATATATTACATTTGTAATTTTTATTGCCGAAACCCGCAATTCATGCTGATCTTAAGCTAGTATATCTAAATTTAGCCGAATAGTTGAATGACATTTTTTTTTATTGAAAGGCGAATCTTTAGAATTGATCAAAGAATATACTCGTATATAGATTTAGCCCAATATGTTGAATGACAACTTTTTATTGAAATATATAAATAAATAGTTGACAAATGACAACCATGTCATTGTATATTTATTAGACGTCAATCAAATATGATAAGGTGGCAGCAGTATCATCGTTTGCCTAAAAAATTCACCGGAAAAACATTGACACATTGTCGTTCAAAAAAGCAAGTCCCTTTTAGCTAAGATTATAAATCGACGTCTTTTATACAATTATAAAAAGACAAAATTACTAAGATTTGTAATAACTCATCCACAATAGGGGTGTTCATCGGTTCGGTTTTCGGTTTGTTCGGTTTATTCGGTTCGGTGTATTCGGTTTTGAAATTTTTTTGGGCAAAACCGAAAATCGAACCGAAAACCGAATTCAAAGTTAAAACCGAACCGAACCGAAAACCAAATTCGAATTCGGATTCGGTTCGGTTTTCGGTTAAAACCGAATATTATGAAAAAATGAGAACGATGGTATTTTAATTGTGGCGTTACTAATGTCTTAGTTATTTATATCCTAAAACAATGACGTACTATAAAATTATCAAGAATTCGATGATTCATTAATATTTACAGCTTAATTATGATGTTACTGCTTCTTTTATTAAGAAGAAGAGCATAATAATTTGAGTAACATAATTATAATGTGAGCTTCGAAATCGTCATATGAGTGAGAACATATGTTATTGATTGAATCCCAAATTATAATGACATTAAAACATAAATATACAAATTAATATATAAAAATTTTGAATTCGGTTTTCGGTTAAACCGAATTCAGAATCTTCAAAACCGAAAACCGAATTTAAATTCGGTTTTCGGTTTGACTCGATCCGAAAACCGTTTTTCAAATTCGGTTTGGTTTTTTCCGGGTTGGTTTCGGTTTGGTTTTCGGGTTTCATGGTTTCAAACCAAATACTGACCACCCTAATCCACATCGGATAGAATTTGTAAGTTTGAGTTTCTTATAAGGTAACTTTCATCCTTATCTCACATAACGCGTTTTGGGGCTACAAGCACAAATTCCGTCAATTATGTGGTCGCCATGAAAAAGTTGTCCGCATACGAGCAAAGCGGACAATATTGTGGTCGTGGTAAGAAAGGATGTTACAAGAATAGTCTTTGTGGTTTGTACGAAATTACAGGTTCAGTTCCTAAACTTTCTTTTCAACAAGGGCAATAACTGTGGTTTGTTAATGTTGCATAAATGGTCCACCCATCTAATGGACGTTAAAGATCATTAAATCACGTCACATTCCAAGCACATGAGGGTAATATTGTCAATTTACATACCCCAAATAGGTATGTTTGGCCCATTAGCTTATGTCAGCTTAAACTTATTTGTTTCATAAGCTTAAGTTAGTTGCATTGTTTTGTAGGAACTAATTAAAGAGCTTCTGAGAAATATAAGCTCTTAAAAATAAGCTCATTAGAGTAACTTATGGTTGTGTTTGGCTGAAAGCTGAATTTGAAAATTTATAACTGAAGCTAAAAGTTGAAGCTTATATTTTTTATAAATGCTTGGTAAAGTAACTCAAGCTTATACTTGTGATTTGTGAATTTTGACTTTAAAAGACCTAAATTTAAAATCTAAAACAATATAAAAATGGTATATCATGTTATCATTCATAAGCATTACTTTAGCTAGTTATGAAGAGCTTAATTTGAAAACTCTAGATCATATCATAAAATCTATTTTTTTATGCTATCAAACAAAGCTTAAAAACTTAAACTCATTAAAATTATAAGCTCTACATTTTTAAGCTCTCATAAGCTCCTAAAATATGTTATCCAAACACACTTTATAAAAATAAGTTAGGAGCTTATGAAAGAGGAAATTACATCCTTACTCCTTATATCATTATATATCATTAATTTTTAGACCTTAATTTTCAATTTACATAAATAAACTTAAGCTGGCCTACCAAAAAAATTATGATTCATAAGCTCAAGCTTATAAATTAAAATACAAAATCAAGCTTCCAATTCCCCCCTCTTCCATTTCCACCGTCACTCCCACCCAGTCACTCCCACCCAGTAGTTTCATTCAAACACACTAATATATATTTATATTTATATTTATAAACATACTAAACAACGTAAACAATATATCAATTTCTTTCTTTGTCTTCTTCGCGATCCTCCAGCACGGGTATCCACACCCGAAGTTGTTGATCAGATGTCGGATGTGGTTCAATTACCGAGGTACCATATTACATCTTCCAAGGTGGGTGGTGTTAGTTCCAAGGATAAAAACTGCACGCGTGATTCTATTCCATTGCAAGCCCCAATGAAAATTCAAAATCATGTTTCATGTTGGGCCAGATCAAGCATTTGGGCCAGATTGTTCTTTTGTTTCTAAAATGGACAAATTTCCTTCTAATGGACCGGGCCTGGGTGATCATGACGAGAGTGCTCCTAGCCCATACGAAAAAGATTGCGTCGTGGCCTCTATTTTAACTCATACCGCGGTTGCTCGTTTTCGTGCAAAAGAAAAAAAGAAAAAAAAAGTCCACCCTCTAACTAAAAGTCACTTCATTAAGCATGTTTGGGGACGGATAAATATGAAACGTTGCCGACGTCGGGATAATTTCGATGGCACGAAAGATTTTTAATCGAGAATGTGATGAATGACTCGGAAGAGGACGATGTTTGTTGCTCATGTTGCTCCTCCTGCGCGTCATCGGATTCGGAAACTTAGTTTTATTTCGATAGTCGCGATGCGTTGATTTTAGTGCCATTGTCTTAGAGTGTTTCCGTTTGTTCGTGTCTCTAGTTTGTTCGTGCGTATAATTGTGCGGTTGCGTGTAGTCTTGTGTCTTATCTAGCTCCTTGATAGTTTGTTTCGTGTTCCTCTTTTATTAATATAACTTACTTGCCTTTCAAAAAAAAATAAAAATAAAAAATTCTGTTGTAGCTTTCTTATACTCTATTTTTCATCTTCTTTCTCTCACTGAATTGGATACTCTATTATTGTAACATTCTCATTAAAAATTTACTTTTCAATCTATTTTTTTTTTTGTTCTTACAATTAGTTTCCGTTTCTACTTAAACTATGGCGAACGAACCAAATTCAGTGTTAGGCTTATATTTATAGACGTTATTTGTTGTTGTAATGAGTTCATATAAATACCTCATAGCTAGCTTAAACACTAAGTTTTCCCTCACAATTCACCAACACTTACACCTTGAACACACACACTTTTCTCTCTAAACCCTCACCTTTGTAATCACCCTACACCTTGTAATTTCGACTCTTAATTGTGTATGAATTCAGTATACTAATGTGTTCCAGATTCATCTTCATCATCATTCTATATTCATATTCATATAAATTGCATATATACATATATATCGATACATATACACTCTGATCTTTCACATATAACCTAGAACCCGAATTCAATCATTTTCCAATCCAATCATTCAGCATACTTGTTTTCAAAGACAATAATATATTAAAATCACAACAACTTTCAATCGAGGGCATGATAACTTTCTCTGGGTTTTAAGGATGCTATATGAAGGTAACATTTATTTGTTCTTTATTTTAGTAAATTTTTCTTTCTCTTCAACTCCTTATTATGATGTCCATGATGTAGGCATCTTGGTCAAAACTTTCAGGTTTCTTTATATAGGTGATGTTCTAGAACTCATTCTAAATTGTTTATTTAATTTGTTCCTTTTGTATTTTTTTTCTATACTAGATGATTGTGGTATGTGTAAGTAACTAGAGGGGGTGAATAGTTACTTAACGATTTCTTAAAACTTTTTCGAAATTTTTAACATTCAAAACATAAGTTTTAAGTATGGAAGCGTTTGTGTTTGTTGATGCAAGTATGTAAAGAATTTAAAGTGCACAAACACAAGGATTTATAGTGGTTCTGGTGTATGTTAACTAATCCATCTTAATCCACTCCTCGATAATCCATATCGAGAGTTAGCTTCACTAAGCTTTTTCTCTAAAACCGGTGGAGATCCGTTTTACAAGTCTTGCACTTCTTAGTAGACAACAAACCGAATCCTTCTATCCCTTCGAAAGATTATCTCCAACTTAGATCAACTTGTCTTTAATTTGGACAAGTATTAACCCCCAATGGGATTAATCAACTTTCTAAATCCCTTTAAGGAAGAAGATAGCTAAGCTAGCATATGCTTCTAGTTACAAAGTACAAGACTCACTCTCTCATAGTTCTTCAATAGGTCACACCAACCTTACTTAGATCAAACTTGTCTTTACATTGGACAAGTATTAATTCCCAATGGAATTAATCAACTTCCTAGATCCCTTTAAGGAAGTTGAATCACTAAGTAAAATGGTGTTTTCTATCACAAGAACTATTTAACTTCCTTGACCTCCCAAGGAAGTATCTCACAAAGTAAACTTAAAGATACAAATGATAAGCACAAAGTTTACATTTCAATTATACTTAGTGTAAGTTGAATCTGTCTTTCTCTCTTATAATCTCTCTATATATATGTGCTTGAGGCTTGGGAGATTAGTTGATATGTCTTTTAAAGTATGTAGGAAAGAGGTGGTCTTCAAATGTCTCCATGCCTTAGCTTTTATAGATAAACGGCTCCCTTTGCATTTGAAATTTATCCGTTGTAATTGAGCACCACAAATCAAAGTCTTGACTTCAATTCTTGATTCAGGACCTACAAAATCTTATTAAAAAATATGACATCTTTTGACTTGCTTCTTATTTCCTTTGAATAGCCGTTGATAAGTCTTCTCCATTTGCCATTGACAAGAGTCCAAGAAACCAAATAGAAACAAACAAATGTTTTTTTTTGAACGACGATATCGACATCGAATGCTCTCATTTGTCACCCACACACGCGTTAGGAGTAAACCCAATTTGCGACGATGTTGGCAGTACCATCGAAGGTTAGGAAAACCCCCTCAGAGACCTTCCCAAATCGCATTGATGTTGGCAGTACCATCAAAGATTGGAAACTCCCTGCTTGAAGTGAGAATTGAACCTGAGTTGGCAGTACCCCAACTTAAATCTCACCCTCATACCACTCAAGCTAAGCTTCGGTGGTAAAAACAAAAAAATGTTGTCTCTTCCTTTTGATGACATCACATGTACAACATACTTGAAGTCTTTTGGATATATTCTTTGAAAGTGACTTAACAACAGCTAAATATGTAAGTCTTTCATTCTTTGACAAATAGCTACCTTTCAAAATTGATGTCATTGTTCTTTGACAAATAGCAATCTTCCAAAATAGCAACCTTCCAAAATTAATGTCATTGTACTTTGACAAATAAGCAACCTTCCAAAATTCATATCACAAGTCTTCAAGGCTTTTTGTCAATATTGGTTTGCAAGTATATGCATTCATTGGTTACTTGCAACCCTCCAAATAAGACCCATTTGTTTTACATAAAGACTTCTAAGAAGTTACACTAATCACATTATAAGCATGTAAGTAATGCTTAAGGGTTAAGAGAGAGCATCTCTTTAATTGGGACTTAATGACCATTCTTAATTTGTCTTGATATATTAAATGACAAATTGTAAAAAGGTTTACAAGAATGTAACACTTATGTGTCTAACCTTAGTTGCAAGTTAAGTTGTCATTAAGGTGTGATTAAGCAAGATTAACATCATTAGGTTCAAAACTCTTTTGGAAATGAAGGAGGCAACTATTTTAAACATATTGAAAAAGGTTTTGTAAATTATAGATGCCCGGAAATAGTCAAACATTAATTGAATAAATGAATTTGGACAGAACATTCTGCGGTCAACCCATAGTTTCCCTTGAGGTCGACCGTGGACCTTGTTTCTGATAATAGTAGTACAGGACATCCTGCGATCGACCGACGATTTTCCGTGAGGTCGACCATGGAGCTTGTTTCTTAAAATAGTTGTACAGGACATCCACGGTTTAACGAACATCCAAAATCGCTATTGACGCAGCTCGTTATCATTGGTCCCAAAAGCACGATCATGACCTCTATCAACATCGGAAGCAATATCTAGGTACCTGAGAATAAAACATGCGAGTAATCTATCGACAATAATGTTGGTGAGTTATAGGTTTAGTATAACAATTTGTATAAAAATCTAACCACAAGATTTGATGCTGAGAATCGTATAATATCAGACCACAAGATTTAATGCTGAGAAACGTCTTAAAAATATTATTACATTTATCTCGTGATCACCTGGAAACCCAACTTAACTCGGTTTATCTACCCTTTTATGAACCATACACTGAACATGTGTATCTTTTGCGAAGTACTAAACATTCCCTTGAAAACTAGCGCAACTAGGAAGGAGTGGGGCGGTCAAGCCCGATATATCTATCAACAGAATTCGCGCCTACGATACAGATCACGTAGTTACAGTTTACCAAGCTAAGGTATATTTTTGTTCAACTCGCAAATGAATGATTCACCATTTTGATTACTTGTTTCTAATGTGTAAAACAAAAAGCATGTATTCTCATCCCAAAAAGATTAGAAATAATAGAAAAATGGGACTATATCTCACATATAGTAACCTTTTGATGCTTGTGGCTATTGTGTAAAAATTTAAAATTGGATGTATTCTCACTCCAAAAACAATAGAGAAAAAGGGGCCATAACTCACTTGATAGCACAACAACAAATCACACAGATGTGATGATAACTCGAAATGCAATGACAGTAAAACTCAACCTAATTATATAGATTGGTCAGAAATAAAGTCTAACAGACTAGGTCAAGTCATAGTGTATACATTCCTAATGCTCGAGACCGACACACAAGTTTAACACAAAAGTCAACATGAAAAGTCAACTCAAAAGTCAACTCGAAAGTCAAAAGTCAACTTAGAAAGTCACATGAAAAGTCAAAGATCAAACCTAGTAGTTAATCCGAAGTCAAAGTAGGTCAAATCGCGTGCATGCTCGATATAATATATTATATTTTACTTTGCGATATATAAAAGTCAAAGTAAGGTGTTTTGGCCAGACGGTCAACATAAGTCAAACCCGCCATCTCATTTGAGTAAAAGTCAATGGTTGGTCAGAGTTCATAGTCACACTTAGTACACTTTTTATTTTATAAAAAGAAATTATATATATATATATATATATATATATATATATATATATATATATATGTATATATATGTATATATATATATATGTATATATATATATGTACATATACATATATATATGTATATATATATATGTATATATATATGTATATATATATATATATATATATGTACATATACATATATATATACATATATATGTACATATATGTATATATATGTATATATATATATATGTATATATATATATGTACATATACATATATATATGTATATATATATATGTATATATATATATATGTATATATATATATATATGTACATATACATATATATATACATATATACATATATATATACATATATATATATATACATATATATATATATACATATATATATATATACATATATATATATATACATATATATATATATATATATATATATACATATATATATATATATACATATATATATATATATACATATATATATATATATACATATATATATATATATATACATATATATATATAATACATATATACAATTAATCATGTACACGCATTGTCAATGGTTTTACCAAGTGGTCAACCAAGGTCAAAATCATGGTCAATATGTTCAACGGGTCAGGTCTGACCTAAAGGGTTTCTCACCAAGTCGCTAGTCTACAAGTAAAAATATGCTATTCATATAATGATAAGATTATTTTACCGACAAGTCACTGCGCAGTAAATTTCCGAATTTTTTAAAAAATAATAAGTACAGATCCGTTTGACCTGAAATACAAGCCAAAATCTTCGTAACTCGGAGTTCTAAAACATATCAGGAAATCATCTCTAAGTCCTAGTCGAGAAGTTGCAGCTGTCTGAAATGCATCCGACAGTTTTTCAGAAAAGTTTCAGCACTTTTATATAAAACGTATAAACTTTAAACGAGTGTATAGGTCTAGAGAAAAATCGAAATGACCCATTTCATGAGTCCAATATTAGTAGATTTTCAATTCCAACAACACTATGAACTCATATTAGTAGCCATATGTCATTAACCATGTCAAAAACGTCCATAAACGAACATACAAAAGTATAAGTTGATTTAATCATAACTTTTGACTCATAAATCGAATCCGCACGATATTTAAATGAAACTTAATATTTTTCGCAAAAATAAAGCTAAATAACTTTCATGACCTGAATATAACATGTACCTTTCCAGATTATCAATTTCAATTACGAACTTCAAACCGAAAACAAAATAGTCCTATCTTGCAAACCGTAAATTGAAATCATACGATTTTTAAATGAAAAGTTATTAATTTTTTGAGAGATATCCATCTACATACATATTATAAACAAATTATAACTCATACATACCAGTATTATATCATTCAAATTCGTGATTTAGCAACATAACCTCAAACGATCAAATTAACGATTAAAATCATGCATACAAACAACGAATCGAGCACTAGACGTATATACACTATCTAATTTGAAAAAAATCAGAAAATTAAGAATTATGGTTCATAGAGTTTTCACCCAAATCAAGAAATTGCACGGTGTATAGTGTAGCTCTTCGCGCGTAGGTTAAGAATATATAATTTATTTAACTATCGGGCAAGAATTCGATGGTGTGGATGATGAAGAAGGACATGATGATGATGAAGGTGTTTGGGCTATTTTAGGTCGTGCTTTAGGTGAGGCCAAGAAAGAAGTAGGAGAAAATAAGATTAGGGCAAGATTAACTAGCCTTAACAACCTAACATGTTTCATGATAATGCACAAACACCCCTCCACTAGGGTCACGACTTTGGAAGGCTAAAAATAGGTTTCCGGAAGTTTAATTTCTTCTATTTTGACAACTAAAAGATTACACGCAAACCTGCAAGTCTAGGTGATTTTTAAGACACGCGATAACGATTAATTCTTAAACGGTGTACTAAGAATAGCACAAAGATAAATAAATTATTACAAATAATAATTATGAAAGAGAATGACATAATAATGTCCTTAAAAATATTTTTAATCCTAAAATAACGGTCTCGGAAAAGTTAAAACGTTAACGGTCTCTAACGGCCGTCAAGTTTCAATTAAATAAATTAGGAATTGGAATTCTTAATATATACTTAATCTCCACTAAATATTAAGGATAATAGTTATTATTAAATAAAAGTATAAAATATTATATCTTCGAATAGTGACTCAAAAGTCGAATTTTGATCGTTACGTGCAAATAACTAAAAAAAGGAATTATTATACTTTCAATTTGCCACATATATATATATATATATATATATATATATATATATATATATATTAGAAATAATATTTATAACTAAATATAACATAAAAGTCATATTAAAATCATTACTCACTAAGAAGTCAACTAACGGTCGTTAAAACATTAGCAAAAAAATTAACGAAAAAAGTCGGGTCGATACACACGGTCAGGCCTGCGGTCGACCGTGGAGTTAGCGGTGACCCATTTTTGACCTTTTATTTTAACTTTGATTATTAAGTGTATTGTTCTTGTTGGGGGAGAATGTGGGTTAACATGAGATTAAGCTTAATGACTATACTAATCTTAACCCATAACAATAAGTGTTTTGATGATGACATATGCACATAACTAAAGGTGATGGTAGACATCTTGATATTAATAAATAAGTTCACTAATCAACACTTGCTCTAGCAAAAGACCAAAACCAAAGAAATCTTAAAATTAAAACTGAGGTACACGGCTAGAACCACGGTCGACCGCAGGTCAGACCGTGGAGACTTGCACCCAGATTTATGAAATCAGGGTTGCACGGTCGACTCCACGGCTGACCGTGGATCGACCGCAGAATCCCACTGTCCGGATTTTGATCGAAAAATATTTGACACTTTCAGGCATCAATAATTTATGAAACCTGTTCAAACATGCTTAGAATAGTTGCCTCCTGAAATGTCCCGTTCTTATTGATTAAAAACGTTCCATATTAATTGATTTCGTTGCGAGGTTTTGACCTCTATATGAGACGTTTTTCAAAGACTGCATTCATTTTTAAAACAAACCATAACCTTTATTTCATGAATAAAGGTTTAAAAAGCTTTACGTAGATTATCAAATAATGATAATCTAAAATATCCTGTTTACACACGACCATTACATAATGGTTTACAATACAAATATGTTACATCGAAATCAGTTTCTTGAATGCAGTTTTTACACAATATCATACAAACATGGACTCCAAATCTTGTCCTTATTTTAGTATGCAACAGCGGAAGCTCTTAATATTCACCTGAGAATAAACATGCTTTAAACGTCAACAAAAATGTTGGTGAGTTATAGGTTTAACCTATATATATCAAATCGTAACAATAGACCACAAGATTTCATATTTCAATACACATCCCATACATAGAGATAAAAATCATTCATATGGTGAACACCTGGTAACCGACATTAACAAGATGCATATATAAGAATATCCCCATCATTCCAGGACACCCTTCGGATATGATATAAATTTCGAAGTACTAAAGCATCCGGTACTTTGGATGGGGTTTGTTAGGCCCAATAGATCTATCTTTAGGATTCGCGTCAATTAGGGTATCTGTTCCCTAATTCTTAGATTACCAGACTTAATAAAAAGGGGCATATTCGATTTCGATAATTCAACCATAGAATGTAGTTTCACGTACTTGTGCCTATTTTGTAAATCATTTATAAAACCTGCATGTATTCTCATCCCAAAATATTAGATTTTAAAAGTGGGACTATAACTCACTTTCACAGATTTTTACTTCGTCGGGAAGTAAGACTTGGCCACTGGTTGATTTACGAACCTATAACAATATATACATATATATCAAAGTATGTTCAAAATATATTTACAACACTTTTAATATATTTTGATGTTTTAAGTTTATTAAGTCAGCTGTCCTCGTTAGTAACCTACAACTAGTTGTCCACAATTAGATGTACAGAAATAAATCGATAAATATTATCTTGAATCAATCCACGACCCAGTGTATACGTATCTCAGTATTGATCACAACTCAAACTATATATATTTTGGAATCAACCTCAACCCTGTATAGCTAACTCCAACATTCACATATAGAGTGTCTATGGTTGTTCCGAAATATATATAGATGTGTCGACATGATTGGTCGAAACATTGTATACGTGTCTATGGTATCTCAAGATTACATAATATACAATACAAGTTGATTAAGTTATGGTTGGAATAGATTTGTTACCAATTTTCACGTAGCTAAAATGAGAAAAATTATCCAATCTTGTTTTACCCATAACTTCTTCATTTTAAATCCGTTTTGAGTGAATCCAATTGCTATGGTTTCATATTGAACTCTATTTTATGAATCTAAACAGAAAAAGTATAGGTTTATAGTCGGAAAAATAAGTTACAAGTCGTTTTTGTAAAGGTAGTCATTTCAGTCGAAAGAACGACGTCTAGATGACCATTTTAGAAAACATACTTCCACTTTGAGTTTAACCATAATTTTTGGATATAGTTTCATGTTCATAATAAAAATCATCTTCTCAGAATAACAACTTTTAAATCAAAGTTTATCATAGTTTTTAATTAACTAACCCAAAACAGCCCGCGGTGTTACTACGATGGCGTAAATCCGGTTTTACGGTGTTTTTCTTGTTTCCAGGTTTTAAATCATTAAGTTAGCATATCATATAGATATAGAACATGTGTTTAGTTGATTTTAAAAGTCAAGTTAGAAGGATTAACTTTTGTTTGCGAACAAGTTTAGAATTAACTAAACTATGTTCTAGTGATTACAAGTTTAAACCTTCGAATAAGATAGCTTTATATGTATGAATCGAATGATGTTATGAACATCATTACTACCTTAAGTTCCTTGGATAAACCTACTGGAAAAGAAAAAAATGGATCTAGCTTCAACGGATCCTTGGATGGCTCGAAGTTCTTGAAGCAGAATCATGACACGAAAACAAGTTCAAGTAAGATCATCACTTGAAATAAGATTGTTATAGTTATAGAAATTGAACCAAAGTTTGAATATGATTATTACCTTGTATTAGAATGATAACCTACTGTAAGAAACAAAGATTTCTTAAGGTTGGATGATCACCTTACAAGATTGGAAGTGAGCTAGCAAACTTGAAAGTATTCTTGATTTTATGTAACTAGAACTTGTAAAATATATGAAGAACACTTAGAACTTGAAGATAGAACTTGAGAGAGATCAATTAGATGAAGAAAATTGAAGAATGAAAGTTTTTGTAGGTGTTTTTGGTCGTTGGTGTATGGATTAGATATAAAGGATATGTAATTTTGTTTTCATGTAAATAAGTCATGAATGATTACTCATATTTTTGTAATTTTATGAGATATTTCATGCTAGTTGCCAAATGATGGTTCCCACATGTGTTAGGTGACTCACATGGGCTGCTAAGAGCTGATCATTGGAGTGTATATACCAATAGTACATACATCTAAAAGCAGTGTATTGTACGAGTACGAATACGGGTGCATACGAGTAGAATTGTTGATGAAACTGAACGAGGATGTAATTGTAAGCATTTTTGTTAATTAGAAGTATTTTGATAAGTGTCTTGAAGTCTTTAAAAAGTGTATGAATACATATTAAAACACTACATGTATATACATTTTAACTGAGTCGTTAAGTCATCGTTAGTCGTTACATGTAAATGTTGTTTTGAAACCTTTAGGTTAACGATCTTGTTGAATGTTGTTAACCCATTGTTTATTATAACAAATGAGATGTTAAATTATTATATTATCATGATATTATGATATATAATATATCTTAGTATGATGTATATACATGATTAAATGTCGTTACAACGATAATCGTTACATATATGTCTCGTTTCGAAATCATTAAGTTAGTAGTCTTATTTTTACATATGTATTTCATTGTTAATACACTTAATAATATATTTACTTATCATTTAACATAATTAACCAAGTGTATCAATATCTTAATATGATTCATATGTACCTAGTAAGACGTTGTTATAACGATAATCGTTATATATATCGTTTTCGAGTTTCTTAAATTAATAGTCTCATTTTTATGTATATAACTCATTGTTAAAATACATAATGAGATACATACTTATAATAAAAACATGTTAACTATATATATAACCATATATATGTCATTGTATAGTTTTTACAAGTTTTAACGTTCGTGAATCACCGGTCAACTTGGGTGGTCAATTGTCTATATGAAACATATTTCAATTAATCAAGTCTTAACAAGTTTGATTGCTTAACATGTTGGAAACATTTAATCATGTAAATATCAATCTCAATTAATATATATAAACATGGAAAAGTTCGGGTCACTACAGTACCTACCCGTTAAATAAATTTCGTCCCGAAATTTTAAGCTGTTGAAGGTGTTGACGAATATTCTGGAAATAGATGCGGGTATTTCTTCTTCATCTGATCTTCACGCTCCCAGGTGAACTCGGGTCCTCTACGAGCATTCCATCGAACCTTAACAACAGGTATCTTGTTTTGCTTAAGTCTTTTAACCTCACGATCCATTATTTCGACGGGTTCTTCGATGAATTGAAGTTTTTCGTTGATTTGGATTTCATCTAACGGAATAGTAAGATCTTCTTTAGTAAAACATTTCTTCAAATTCGAGACGTGGAAAGTGTTATGTACAGCCGCGAGTTGTTGAGGTAACTCAAGTCGATAAGCTACTGGTCCGACACGATCAATAATCTTGAATGGTCCAATATACCTTGGATTTAATTTCCCTCGTTTACCAAATCGAACAACGCCTTTCCAAGGTGCAACTTTAAGCATGACCATCTCTCCAATTTCAAATTCTATATCTTTTCTTTTAATGTCAGCGTAGCTCTTTTGTCGACTTTGGGCGGTTTTCAACCGTTGTTGAATTTGGATGATCTTTTCGGTAGTTTCTTGTATAATCTCCGGACCCGTAATCTGTCTATCCCCCACTTCACTCCAACAAATCGGAGACCTGCACTTTCTACCATAAAGTGCTTCAAACGGCGCCATCTCAATCCTTGAATGGTAGCTGTTGTTGTAGGAAAATTCTGCTAACGGTAGATGTCGATCCCAACTGTTTTCGAAATCAATAACACATGCTCGTAGCATGTCTTCAAGCGTTTGTATCGTCCTTTCGCTCTGCCCATCAGTTTGTGGATGATAGGCAGTACTCATGTCTAGACGAGTTCCTAATGCTTGCTGTAATGTCTGCCAGAATCTTGAAATAAATCGGCCATCCCTATCAGAGATAATAGAGATTGGTATTCCATGTCTGGAGACGACTTCCTTCAAATACAGTCGTGCTAACTTCTCCATCTTGTCATCTTCTCTTATTGGCAGGAAGTGTGCTGATTTGGTGAGACGATCAACTATTACCCAAATAGTATCAAAACCACTTGCAGTCCTTGGCAATTTAGTGATGAAATCCATGGTAATGTTTTCCCATTTCCATTCCGGGATTTCGGGTTGTTGAAGTAGACCTGATGGTTTCTGATGCTCAGCTTTGACCTTAGAACACGTCAAACATTCTCCTACGTATTTAGCAACATCGGCTTTCATACCCGGCCACCAAAAATGTTTCTTGAGATCCTTGTACATCTTCCCCGTTCCAGGATGTATTGAGTATCTGGTTTTATGAGCTTCTCTAAGTACCATTTCTCTTATATCTCTAAATTTTGGTACCCAAATCCTTTCAGCCCTATACCGGGTTCCGTCTTCCTGAATATTAAGATGCTTCTCCGATCCTTTGGGTATTTCATCCTTTAAATTTCCCTCTTTTAAAACTCCTTGTTGCGCCTCCTTTATTTGAGTAGTAAGGTTATTATGAATCATTATATTCATAGATTTTACTCGAATGGGTTCTCTGTCCTTCCTGCTCAAGGCATCGGCTACCACATTTGCCTTCCCCGGGTGGTAATGAATCTCAAAGTCGTAATCATTCAACAATTCAATCCACCTACGCTGCCTCATATTCAGTTGTTTCTGATTAAATATGTGTTGAAGACTTTTGTGGTCGGTATATATAATACTTTTGACCCCATATAAGTAGTGCCTCCAAGTCTTTAATGCAAAAACAACTGCTCCTAATTCCAAATCATGCGTCATATAATTTTGTTCGTGAATCTTCAATTGTCTAGACGCATAAGCAATCACCTTCGTTCGTTGCATTAATACACAACCGAGACCTTGCTTTGATGCGTCACAATAAATCACAAAATCATCATTCCCTTCAGGCAATGACAATATAGGTGCCGTAGTTAGCTTTTTCTTCAATAACTGAAACGCTTTCTCTTGTTCATCATTCCATTCAAATTTCTTCCCTTTATGCGTTAATGCAGTCAAGGGTTTTGCTATTCTGGAAAAATCTTGGATGAACCTTCTGTAGTAACCAGCTAGTCCTAAAAACTGGCGTATGTGTTTCGGAGTTTTCGGGGTTTCCCACTTTTCAACAGTTTCTATCTTTGCCGGATCCACCTTAATACCTTCTTTGTTCACTATGTGACCGAGGAATTGAACTTCTTCCAACCAAAATGCACACTTTGAAAACTTAGCGTACAATTCTTCCTTCCTCAATACTTCTAACACCTTTCTCAAATGTTCACCGTGTTCTTGGTCATTCTTTGAGTAAATAAGTATGTCATCAATGAAAACAATGACAAACTTGTCAAGGTATGGTCCACACACTCGGTTCATAAGGTCCATGAACACAGCTGGTGCATTAGTTAAACCAAACGGCATGACCATAAACTCGTAATGACCGTAACGTGTTCTGAAAGCAGTCTTTGGAATATCATCTTCTTTCACCCGCATTTGATGATACCCGGAACGTAAGTCAATCTTTGAATAAACAGACGAGCCTTGTAGTTGATCAAATAAGTCGTCGATTCTCGGTAGTGGGTAGCGGTTCTTGATGGTAAGTTTGTTCAACTCTCGGTAGTCGATACACAACCTGAATGTACCATCTTTCTTCTTGACAAACAAAACAGGAGCTCCCCACGGTGATGTGCTTGGTCGAATGAAACCACGCTCTAAAAGTTCTTGTAATTGGCTTTGTAGTTCTTTCATCTCGCTGGGTGCGAGTCTGTAAGGAGCACGAGCTATTGGTGCAGCTCCTGGTACAAGATCTATTTGAAATTCAAAAGATCGATGTGGGGGTAATCCCGGTAATTCTTTCGGAAATACATCTGGAAATTCTTTTGCGACGGGAACATAATTGATGCTCTTTTCTTCAGTTTGTACTTTCTCGACGTGTGCTAGAACAGCATAGCAACCTTTTCTTATTAGTTTTTGTGCCTTCAAATTACTAATAAGATGTAGCTTCGTGTTGCCCTTTTCTCCGTACACCATTAAGGGTTTTCCTTTTTCTCGTATAATGCGAATTGCATTTTTGTAACAAACGATCTCTGCTTTCACTTCTTTCAACCAGTCCATACCGATTATCACATCAAAACTCCCTAACTCTACTGGTATCAAATCAATCTTAAATGTTTCGCTAACCAGTTTAATTTCTAGATTCCGACATATATTATCTGCTGAAATTAATTTACCATTTGCTAATTCGAGTAAAAATTTACTATCCAAAGGCGTCAATGGACAACTTAATTTAGCACAAAAATCTCTACTCATATAGCTTCTATCCGCACCCGAATCAAATAAAACGTAAGCAGATTTATTGTCAATAAGAAACGTACCCGTAACAAGCTCCGGGTCTTCCTGTGCCTCTGCCGCATTAATATTGAAAACTCTTCCACGGCCTTGTCCATTCGTGTTCTCCTGGTTCGGGCAATTTCTAATTATGTGGCCCGGTTTTCCACATTTATAACAAACTACATTGGCATAACTTGCTCCGACACTACTTGCTCCGCCATTACTCGTTCCAACACCATTTGTTCCTTTCGTTCTATTAACCCCTGGTCCGTAGACCTCACACTTCGCCGCGCTATGACCATTTCTTTTACACTTGTTGCAAAATTTGGTGCAGAACCCTGAGTGATTCTTTTCACACCTTTGGCATAGCTGCTTCTGATTGTTGTTGTTGTTGCGGTTATTATTGTTGTTGGGATGATTGTTATAGTTGCTGTTGTTGTTGTTGTTGTTGTTGGGCCGTTTGTTGTAGTTGCGATTGATGTTGCGATTGTTGGGATAATTGTTGCGATTATTGTTGTAATTGCTGTTGTTGTTGTATTGGTGATTCTTATCACCGTTTTCCTCCCACTTTCTTTTGACTTGCTTCACATTGGCCTCTTCAGCAGTCTGTTCTTTAATTCTTTCTTTAATCTGGTTCACGAGTTTGTGAGCCATTCTACATGCCTGTTGTATGGAGGCGGGCTCGTGTGAACTTATATCTTCTTGGATTCTTTCCGGTAATCCTTTCACAAACGCGTCGATCTTCTCTTCCTCATCTTCGAATGCTCCCGGACACAATAGGCACAATTCTGTGAATCGTCTTTCGTACATGGTAATATCAAATCCTTGGGTTCGTAACCCTCTAAGTTCTGTCTTGAGCTTATTGACCTCGGTTCTGGGACAGTACTTCTCGTTCATCAAGTGCTTGAATGCTGACCACGGTAGTACGTACGCATCGTCTTGTCCCACTTGCTCTAGATAGGTATTCCACCATGTTAACGCAGAACCTGTAAAGGTATGCGTAGCGTACTTTACTTTGTCCTCTTCAGTACACTTACTTATGGCAAACACCGATTCGACCTTCTCGGTCCACCGTTTCAATCCGATCGGTCCTTCGGTTCCATCAAATTCCAAAGGTTTGCAGGCAGTGAATTCTTTGTAGGTGCATCCTACACGATTTCCTGTACTGCTAGATCCAAGGTTATTGTTGGTATGTAGCGCAGCCTGTACTGCGGCTATGTTTGAAGCTAGAAAAGTACGGAATTCCTCTTCATTCATATTCACGGTGTGTCGAGTAGTCGGTGCCATTTCCTTCAAAATAGTTAAATGGAACAAGTTAATCATACAGAATATTAAGAGTAGTTAATAGTATTTCGTAGCAAAATATGAACTCATTTATAAAAGCTTTTTCTTCATATTAGCGTTTTATAAGTTTAAATTCGGGTAGTACCTACCCGTTAAGTTCATACTTAGTAGCTAATATACAATTCAACTACTACAATTCTATATGAAAAACTGATTATAATAATATTTCGCGTTCAAACTTTTACACAATATTTTACAAACTTACAATACCGCTTATTTTACATATAGCATGAAATATAGCACACAATAAATTTGATACAAGATGGTTGTGAAGATAATTCTAGCTAGTACACAAGTCGTTCAGCAAAGGCAATAAAGACACATAATTCATACGTCCAGAAACAAGTCATGCATTCTGGTTTTACTAGGACTACTTCCCATCCTTGGTCTTGTGGAACATAACCATTATGGCCGTTGATAAGACAGCGTGTTGTAACGTCGTCAAAGGGACGAGGGTTACGTAATGTCCAACAGTCCCGTAACAATCTAAAAACCTCATTTCTTACCCCAATTACCGACTCCGTCACTTGTGGGAACGTTTTGTTTAATAGTTGTAGCCCGATGTTCTTGTTCTCACTTTGGTGAGAAGCGAACATTACTAATCCGTAAGCATAACATGCTTCTTTATGTTGCATGTTAGCCGCTTTTTCTAAATCACGAAGTCCAATATTCGGATATATTGAGTCAATATAATTTCTTAACCCATTGCGTAAAATAGCATTTGGGTTCCCCGTAATATATGCGTCAAAGTAAACACATCGTAACTTATGGATTTCCCAATGTGATATCCCCCATCTTTCGAACGAAAGCCTTTTATAAACCAAGGCATTCTTGGAACGTTCTTCGAATGTCTTACAAACTGATCTCACCTTAAATAGTTGTGCCGAAGAATTCTGACCGACTCTAGACAAGATTTCATCAATCATGTCTCCTGGTAGGTCTCTTAAAATATTGGGTTGTCTATCCATTTTGTGTTTTTATACTGTAAAATAGACAAGAGTTAGATTCATAAAAAAAAATACTTATTAATACAAGCAATTTTTACCTATATCATAAAGCATAAGCACACTATATTACATATATTACACCACACGAATACAACTATCTTATTCCGACTCGCTTGTTTCTTCTTCTTCGGTTTTGGTTCGTTTTGCCAAGTTTCTAGGGATATATGATGTTCCCCTAATACGAGCCGTCGTGATCCACATTGGTTTAGAAAAACCTGGTGGTTTAGAGGTTCCCGGGTCATTGTTACAACTTAAGGACTTCGGGGGTTGACGATACATATAAAGTTCATCGGGGTTGGAATTAGATTTCTCTATTTTTATGCCCTTTCCCTTATTATTTTCTTTTGCCTTTTTAAATTCAGTTGGGGTAATTTCTATAACATCATCGGAATTCTCGTCGGAATCCGATTCATCGGAGAATTGGTAATCCTCCCAATATTTTGCTTCCTTGGCGGAAACACCATTGACCATAATTAACCTTGGTCGGTTGGTTGAGGATTTTCTTTTACTTAACCGTTTTATTATTTCCCCCACCGGTTCTATTTCTTCATCCGGTTCCGATTCTTCTTCCGGTTCCGACTCTTCTTCCGGTTCCGACTCTTCTTCCGGTTCCTCTTCGGGAACTTGTGAATCAGTCCACGAATCATTCCAATTTACATTTGACTCTTCATTATTATTAGGTGAGTCAATGGGACTTGTTCTAGAGGTAGACATCTATCACATAATATCAAACGCGTTAAGAGATTAATATATCACATAATATTCACATGTTAAAAATATATAGTTTCCAACAAAATTTGTTAAGCAATCATTTTTCAAGTAAACACGGTCGAAGTCCAGACTCACTAATGCATCCTAACAAACTCGATAAGACACACTAATGCAAAATTCTGGTTCTCTAAGACCAACGCTCTGATACCAACTGAAATGTCCCGTTCTTATTGATTAAAAACGTTCCATATTAATTGATTTCGTTGCGAGGTTTTGACCTCTATATGAGACGTTTTTCAAAGACTGCATTCATTTTTAAAACAAACCATAACCTTTATTTCATAAATAAAGGTTTAAAAAGCTTTACGTAGATTATCAAATAATGATAATCTAAAATATCCTGTTTACACACGACCATTACATAATGGTTTACAATACAAATATGTTACATCGAAATCAGTTTCTTGAATGCAGTTTTTACACAATATCATACAAACATGGACTCCAAATATTGTCCTTATTTTAGTATGCAACAGCGGAAGCTCTTAATATTCACCTGAGAATAAACATGCTTTAAACGTCAACAAAAATGTTGGTGAGTTATAGGTTTAACCTATATATATCAAATCGTAACAATAGACCACAAGATTTCATATTTCAATACACATCCCATACATAGAGATAAAAATCATTCATATGGTGAACACCTGGTAACCGACATTAACAAGATGCATATATAAGAATATCCCCATCATTCCGGGACACCCTTCGGATATGATATAAATTTCGAAGTACTAAAGCATCCGGTACTTTGGATGGGGTTTGTTAGGCCCAATAGATCTATCTTTAGGATTCGCGTCAATTAGGGTGTCTGTTCCCTAATTCTTAGATTACCAGACTTAATAAAAAGGGGCATATTCGATTTCGATAATTCAACCATAGAATGTAGTTTCACGTACTTGTGTCTATTTTGTAAATCATTTATAAAACCTGCATGTATTCTCATCCCAAAATATTAGATTTTAAAAGTGGGACTATAACTCACTTTCACAGATTTTTACTTCTTCGGGAAGTAAGACTTGGCCACTGGTTGATTCACGAATCTATAACAATATATACATATATATCAAAGTATGTTCAAAATATATTTACAACACTTTTAATATATTTTGATGTTTTAAGTTTATTAAGTCAGCTGTCCTCGTTAGTAACCTACAACTAGTTGTCCACAATTAGATGTACAGAAATAAATCGATAAATATTATCTTGAATCAATCCACGACCCAGTGTATACGTATCTCAGTATTGATCACAACTCAAACTATATATATTTTGGAATCAACCTCAACCCTGTATAGCTAACTCCAACATTCACATATAGAGTGTCTATGGTTGTTCCGAAATATATATAGATGTGTCGACATGATAGGTCGAAACATTGTATATGTGTCTATGGTATCTCAAGATTACATAATATACAATACAAGTTGATTAAGTTATGGTTGGAATAGATTTGTTACCAATTTTCACGTAGCTAAAATGAGAAAAATTATCCAATCTTGTTTTACCCATAACTTCTTCATTTTAAATCCGTTTTGAGTGAATCCATTTGCTATGGTTTCATATTGAACTCTATTTTATGAATATAAACATAAAAAGTATAGGTTTATAGTCGGAAAAATAAGTTACAAGTCATTTTTGTAAAGGTAGTCATTTCAGTCGAAAGAACGACGTCTAGATGACCATTTTAGAAAACATACTTCCACTTTGAGTTTAACCATAATTTTTGGATATAGTTTCATGTTCATAATAAAAATCATCTTCTCAGAATAACAACTTTTAAATCAAAGTTTATCATAGTTTTTAATTAACTAACCCAAAACAGCCTGCGGTGTTACTACGACGGCGTAAATCCGGTTTTACGGTGTTTTTCGTGTTTCCAGGTTTTAAATCATTAAGTTAGCATATCATATAGATATAGAACATGTGTTTAGTTGATTTTAAAAGTCAAGTTAGAAGGATTAACTTTTGTTTGCGAACAAGTTTAGAATTAACTAAACTATGTTCTAGTGATTACAAGTTTAAACCTTCGAATAAGATAGCTTTATATGTATGAATCGAATGATGTTATGAACATCATTACTACCTTAAGTTCCTTGGATAAACCTACTGGAAAAGAAAAAAATGGATCTAGCTTCAACGGATCCTTGGATGGCTCGAAGTTCTTGAAGCAGAATCATGACACGAAAACAAGTTCAAGTAAGATCATCACTTGAAATAAGATTGTTATAGTTATAGAAATTGAACCAAAGTTTGAATATGATTATTACCTTGTATTAGAATGATAACCTACTGTAAGAAACAAAGATTTCTTGAGGTTGGATGATCACCTTACAAGATTGGAAGTGAGCTAGCAAACTTGAAAGTATTCTTGATTTTATGTAACTAGAACTTGTAAAATATATGAAGAACACTTAGAACTTGAAGATAGAACTTGAGAGAGATCAATTAGATGAAGAAAATTGAAGAATGAAAGTGTTTGTAGGTGTTTTTGGTCGTTGGTGTATGGATTAGATATAAAGGATATGTAATTTTGTTTTCATGTAAATAAGTCATGAATGATTACTCATATTTTTGTAATTTTATGAGATATTTCATGCTAGTTGCCAAATGATGGTTCCCACATGTGTTAGGTGACTCACATGGGCTGCTAATAGCTGATCATTGGAGTGTATATACTAATAGTACATACATCTAAAAGCTGTGTATTGTACGAGTACGAATACGGGTGCATACGAGTAGAATTGTTGATGAAACTGAACGAGGATGTAATTGTAAGCATTTTTGTTAAGTAGAAGTATTTTGATAAGTGTCTTGAAGTCTTTCAAAAGTGTATGAATACATATTAAAACACTACATGTATATACATTTTAACTGAGTCGTTAAGTCATCGTTAGTCGTTACATGTAAATGTTGTTTTGAAACCTTTAGGTTAACGATCTTGTTGAATGTTGTTAACCCATTGTTTATTATAACAAATGAGATGTTAAATTATTATATTATCATGATATTATGATATATAATATATCTTAGTATGATGTATATACATGATTAAATGTCGTTACAACGATAATCGTTACATATATGTCTCGTTTCGAAATCATTAAGTTAGTAGTCTTATTTTTACATATGTATTTCATTGTTAATACACTTAATAATATATTTACTTATCATTTAACATAATTAACCAAGTGTATCAATATCTTAATATGATTCATATGTACCTAGTAAGACGTTGTTATAACGATAATCGTTATATATATCGTTTTCGAGTTTCTTAAATTAATAGTCTCATTTTTATGTATATAACTCATTGTTAAAATACCTAATGAGATACATACTTATAATAAAAACATTTTAACTATATATATAACCATATATATGTCATTGTATAGTTTTTACAAGTTTTAACGTTCGTGAATCACCGGTCAACTTGGGTGGTCAATTGTCTATATGAAACATATTTCAATTAATCAAGTCTTAACAAGTTTGATTGCTTAACATGTTGGAAACATTTAATCATGTAAATATCAATCTCAATTAATATATATAAACATGGAAAAGTTCGGGTCACTACACCTCCATCATTCCCAAAGGAGTTTTGGTCACTAGAACACTAATCTTGGTTAATCACGCCTAATGACACCTTAATGATGATTAAGCCTTGATTAAGGATAATACATAAGTGTTATAGGAAAGCATGTACATCTAAAATCTATCTAGACATACTTATGATGGTCACCAAGTCCCAATCAAAAATTGCACCTTCCTTGTACATGTGTTGGACATTAATGTATACTTATACATTAATTTTGCAACATGCCACTTTGAAAGTAAAACTTACATAGCGTTAGTTTAATGCTATGTTATCACTATATGTTTAATTCTAAATTATTTAGTGATCTCTTGCTAGTCATTACATGAATATTACTTGACTACTTGCTATTAGTACATGTGTATTATTTGACTATGTGTTATGTGTTAAATTTTAAGTAGTTAGTTAATATGTATATGTATCAATCTTGTTTTGCCAATTGTTACAAGTTGGAACTAGTATTTGGACTACTTCAATATATGTATGTGTTACTTAGATAAAACTTAAAATGTCATAATCTAGTAATCTTAAAAGACAATGAAACATTAACACACATAGGTTTGCTTAAATCTAAAATTAAGTTTATAAATAAGTTTAAACTTGATTGAGTCGATGTCTTACAACATGCTTAATTGTTATTAGTTGCTTAATTTGTTAAGACATCATTAACACACTTAATTAATTACAAACAAGTTCAAATTTGAATACTAGCATGCTTTGTGATTAAAGTGGGTTTGTGTCATCAATGACATGCTGACCAATCAATAGAGCTTTAGAAATTTTGTTAATTACAACTAAAGGATTATGACAAAACTGAGATTGCCTCAAATGATTATCATGACTTGTATCCAAGAATGTTAGACTGTTCACTTTGAGCATGATAAGTCACTATCAAGGCAATACATCCAAGATAAATGGACATTTAATGCATATGGTACTTGTATAGGATGTTGGGTATCTTTTGCAGCTGTCAAATGAAGTAAAGTGTCCAACGTGTGATGTCCAAAACTGATTCAAATGGCTATACAATGGATAGGTTTTCTGGGCAGGACTGCGTGCGGCGACCCACGATCGACCGTGGTCCAAGCCGCAAAGAAGGCTGACCTTTTTATCTCTCCATATAAATAGAAAGGCTTGGAGAACTTTGAAGACTATTACCTCTTGATGCTACTCCTCAAAATCATCAGAGAATCACAAGAATATAACACTCATACATATGTTTGTGATTAGCAAGAGAAGTTTGTATAATCTCATAGATTATAAAAGGGGTCTTTGTAAACTTACTTTCAAATTCTTATCTTTGTGAGTTTACATAGTGTTGTATTAATTCTTAGAATTGTCTTAGGATTGTCATCAGTAGAAAAGGGTGAGTCTTTGTACTTTGTAATTAGAAGCATATGCTAGTTTAGCTATCATCTTTCTTAAAGGGAACTAGGGAGTTGATTAATCTCATTGGGGATTAATACTTGTCCAAGGTGAAGACAAGTTAATCTAAGTTGGAGGTAATCCTTCAAAAGGATAGAAAGATTAGGTTTGTTGTCTAAGGAGAAATACAAGGCTTGTAAATTGGATCTCCATCGGATTTGGAGAAAGGTGATTAGTGAAGCAAAAATCCCGATTAGTGAATCGGGGAGTAAATTAAGATGGATTAGTTAACATCCACCCTAATCCTTGTGTTTATGTTTTTTACTTTACATTCCGCATTATTACAAATATAAACACACCACACATTGGTTTGAGTTGATTAACGTGATCAAGTAGTGTTCAAATCTTATTGATCATCGAATTTTTTTTTAAAATCGTATTAAGTAACTATTCACCCCCTCCTCTAGTTACTTACAGATCTTTTGCTAGAGATCGAGTAGGCTTATTAACTTGTGTCGTCTTGTTCGTATTTAGCACTTAACTTGTTATATCATCATAAAAACAAAGTGATTAACATTTGAATATTATCATTGGATTGTTAACCAACATTCTCCCCCTTTTTGATGATGACAAATATAAGTAAGTGCTTAGACATTCAAGCAGACGCATGTGTTAACGTCGTTTACCATACACTTTCTCCCCCCTTTTGTCGAAGCAAAAAGGTTAGCTCCCCCTGGAACTAAGTGTGCCCTAGAGTAATGCTCCCCCTTAAATCGTACATAGAAAAAGATAGTGTGGCTTCCCCTTGAACCATATAGTCATAAGACCAAGTAAGGAGTGATATGAACTCAACGAGCCAGATAAACCTTCAATCAAGGGTTAGTGCTGACGTGTGTTGAACACTCTATAAAAACCTTTAACAAATACCACAATTAATCACACAATTAGTGATCAACTAGGACCCGGTCATCATATCAATTTCATGCAAGTATTCTTTCAAGTTCGTCCCCAGAGAGCGTGCTTAATTGAATGTCAAAAACTAATAATTATCCTAGTTTTGATTGGGGGTTTGATCGATTTTGAATTAACTCTAACAATTTCAAACTAAGAAAATAATGAGTAAAGATATCAAATAACTAAGTAGTTTCCACTTATCTAATCCACTCTCATGCTTGGTTTGCCCTTTTTATTACAATTGTTATCACTTTGGTTGTTAAACAAGTAACCGTTTAATATCACTATTAAACCCAAATCAAGTTAACCTTGCAAATTCACTCACATAAGCATTGCTTTACAACACTTAGTTGACCCATGAGAAGCTATTAAGATTAGAATTGGATTGAAATCCCTTAAAATCCCTTAATGATCAAAGTCCCCTAAGAACAATAAACACCACTAGTTTTGACTAAGGACCATTTGAAAACCAATCCAGTTAGGAGACACAATCCCTTGTAATCTCTTCCTTGATTGTCTAGATCATGTAGACATGTTGAAGTATAAATTGCATCCCAATTGAAATCACTTACAATGTTCAACAATTTGTATAATCAAATTTATATCCAAAACAACACTAGCAATGATTAATTGGCTAACTCAATAACAATTTCTCAATTATTTCATTCAATCAACACGTGTTCAATGGATTTGGGGCAAACCCAACTATTAGAGCTTCATAGATAAGTAAACACAAGAGGTTTAGCCAATCATGGCTAAAACAAACAAAGATACAAAGATAATCAAGTAGCTATACATCATATCAATACAAATGTCACAACACTAGCTTTTCCACTTAAGTTGTCTAGTTGATTTCTTTAAGTTACTTTTTCCGTCATGACGAGTAAAAATTATTAATCTATGTCTTTGTTTATTTTAGGGTTTGTATAACCCTAAGGGTGCATTTTAAAGTCTTACTTAATAGGATTTTACTTCACATTTTGTATAAAGTCATAAAACCTAACTTATCATCATGAACCCTAGCTTACTACTATAAACCCTAGCTCATTTTCATAAACCCTAGACTTGTATCTTGTATTTATATTAACTCAATAGATAAATTTATAACCAAGTATTTAGAGTAAAGACTTGAAACATTTTCGTTTGAACATTTGTTCATAAGAGAGAAACATTTCTACACTCATTCACTTTCACAACTAGTCTTGATTTCCTTGAACTTAACCATTTCTATCAACCTTAACCTATCTTGATTAGAACCTAACTTTAGCTTACTTCCTAAACCTTAAACATACAAGTAAACATCTTAGGATTTAACATAAGAAAGCCTACACAAGTACATGTACACTTGCAAGACCAAAAATTAACTAGAACATATCATCATCATCATCATCATCAACGTTTTTATCATCATCATCATACACCATCATCCCAAAAATATCTTCACTTACTTCCTAACTAAGCTAATCTCCATGTAAGACATCATGATGAGCTTCATTAATGGTTCTAGGTGAGTCATCTTCTCCTTTCTTCCTCCTTGTGACACGTCCCGTACACCTCACCACCATTTCTATATAAAGCTCACTTCCACTTCATTTCTCTCATTTGATCTTTCTCCTTTCCCTCTCTACTCTTTATTGATCCCAAATACAGATCTTAGGCTACTTATTAATCATATTCTTGAAGCTTTAAAAGTAGATTTCATCAAGGTATAACTAGCTAACTTAATCTCTTCATCATTTCTTGTCAAAATCAAGAACCTTCATGGTGTAAAAGCTAGATCTAGAGTGTTAATTCACTCAAGGATGATTATAAATCTAACCTTGATTTTGATACTAGATCAGTATAATTAAGATCTATATATGTCATATCTCTTAAAATGAAGTTAAAGTAAGACCCAAAGTGGTTATACTATGTAAAACTATTTTATCTTTAAGTTGTCCAAATTTTTACTTGAATTCCATGACTTAAACACCAACTTATGGTTGCTATTTGGAACTCATGAATTTATATGATGTTCATATATGTGTTTGAGACTTCTAGTAAAAGTTTCATGATTTAATTCAATGGGAAAGTCATTATAGAATTTTATTTGGTGAAACATGTTCAGATTCATGACAATCTGACTAAGTGTCAAAGATTCATGTATAACTTAAAATATAAGATAGATTTCGAACCAATGTCTTCTGATATAATTAGTAAACTTAATAAGGAAACCGAGGACAGTAAAATCACTTAAATCCATTAAGAAATCATTAAGATATAGTCCTATCTAGTTGACACAAGAATTTGTTGAAGTCAGAAATTAGTCTAAAACCTTATCTCTAAAGACAAGGTTAATGAAGACTTTGAGTCTATTAATTTTGGGAACAAGCACTTTTATATATTCTAAGGCTTCTTTAAAGTTCTTGAGTCAAATGGATAAGTTTTCCTATTTTTAAATTTACAAAATATTGTGTAGTGTAAAACTGAACTGTTTTGCACACTTGTAAAGAAATGAACTTTTGACTAACTAATGTTCTGAGTTTAGAGGCTAACCTTACATAGTTAGAACCTACACTCAAAGAGATTTCCAGAGATACTAAGTTCACTTAAAATGGATGTCTAGATCTTTAGAAATACCTACACTTATGTCATGATAAAACTAGTCGAAAACAGTCTTTTTCTAAAACTATGAACTAGTAACTTTTGAAACCAAGAATCGATTTAGACATGTAAGATTACTTAAGGGATTGATCTTAGACTTTAAATTAAGTACTATATTAAATAGTAAGACCTCTAACCTATTAACATTTCATTAGGTCTCAAGCCGGAACACCGAACACAATCTAACCATTTACCGTGAACGTTCCGCATAGCTTTACTTGTGAGTTCGTAGTCCCATTTTTAATCAATATTTTATGCTTTTGGGATGATATAATACTTGTTTATTGTTTTACATATTGGAATCAAGTACTTACAACTATATTCTATGTTGAGTAATAAAGGTCATTTTAGAAAGCCCGATTTTGATATCGTTAATTACCGGTTTGGTAAACGCGAATATTATGAATAGATCTATTTGAGGATGACTCCTCACATCAGGATAGGCCTTCTAGGCTATCAGATGCATAACCTTCGACCACTTGCACTTAGACCTTAAGTGACGCTTGTTTTCGGGTACTTTTACGTTAACGTTCGATATCGAAAGCTCATGAACTAGAATAACTTTTAACTATTTTATACATGAAATCTTGGTGTCCATTAACTTATGCATTGTAACTAAACCTATGAACTTACCAATATTTATATTGACGTTTTTAAGTATTTATCTCAGGTACTTAACTTTTGAAAGCACTTTCAGGTCGGGCATCGTGGAAGTTTTAAAATGTCTTTTGTTAAATCTAGTATTGATAGGCTAGATTAGGATGTATTTTTATTTGTACTATGTCTGTACTTATATTTTGTAACCACGATGTACCAAAACTAAAAACAGAGATTGTGATGTAATAATATTTATGTTTTCGCTGCTATGTTGACTATAACCTGGGACACTATGTTGAAGTTCACACCACGTCTTGGGGATTCGAGACGGGGGTCGTGACAGACATGGTATCAGAGCTTGGGTTATAGAGAATGTGGACAGCATTAGTGTGTCTAGACCTGACCAACTAGGATTGCATTAGTGTGTCCCGTCTATAACCGAGTCAAAAAAAATTCCGGTCTCTACTATTTTTCGAGTCATATATTATTACTTGTACTCGTCGGAAATTATATAGGCTAACTTTTATATATTTTATATGTTAAGATGGCATCATCTAGTTCTATGGGATCCAACACCATGACTGCACCTATCATTGTTAGTGATGATTCTGACGATAATTCTAATAGGAACGAGTTTGAGATGTTTCAACCATTCTGGCGACGATGGATTTGGGTTAGGGAAATTTTAGGTAGATGGAATCATCAAGAAGGAACCCCTTATCATGAACATAATGTGCCTCCGAGCATTAATGGAAGGGATGGATTAGTGGGTCAATCACAACAGGATACGATTTATACCTTGTTTGCTAGAATCTTTAGGTATGAGAGACGTATTGAGCGAATTCAGGGTACTGTTGATTACCTGTATATGAGGTAGAAGCAAGATTGGAATGATCGTCAGTTTAATCATTTTGAGAGATTGCATATTGGTCTACAGAAGACCATTGAGCTACAGCAGCAGCAGATTGATGATTTATCGGCAAGGAATCGTGACCTTGCGGAACAAGTAGATAGTTTAGGAACTCGTTTGAACGAAGTGGTTTCGGTGGTTAATACCATTGTTCCCCCAGTAGTTCTACCGTTAGGGATTAGGAGTGTTGATTTTCTAACTTACACTCTTAAGATGTTCTTATTTCGGATATTATATGTTAAGTAATTAATGTATTAGTTGTTTATATGTATGAAAGGAACTAACCAGGTAGGTTAGATACCCAAATTTTGTAATATTGAAAAGCCTATCTTAATTGATAACTTTTATATTATGATTACTTGAGTTCATTTTCATATTATAAACAATTATATCTATGTTACTTATAATATCTCGAATATTTAAATTGTCTGTAGTTAGAAAATGCCTCCGAGGAGAGATCCAAATACGGGAATGAGTGCTGCTCAAATTGAGGAAATGATAACTCAAAGAGTAGCTGAGGCAGTTGCTAACGCCGAGGCAGGATGTGCAACAAATGTCGCAAACGAAAGGAGACCCGAAGTGGCAAACGTTCAGCAGCGATGCAATTACAAGGCATTTATGGGTTGCAAGCCCCAGAGTTTTTCAGGAACGGAAGGACCCGTAGGGTTAATGAGGTGGCTTGAAAAACTAGAATCAGTATTCCAAATCAGTGAGTGCACAGAAAATGATCGAGTGAATTTCGCATCATGTACTCTATTGGATGGAGCCTTAACCTGGTGGAATTCTTTTGCCAAATCTGTGGGTATTGATGTTGCATATAATACGCCATGGGAAGAATTCAAGAAGCAGATGATCGATGAGTATTGCCCGAGGAATGAGATTCAGAGGCTAGAAACTGAGTTGTGGAACTTAAAGTTACAAGGAACGGATATCTCAGGATATACTAATCGATTTCTTGAGTTAGCTTTAATGTGCCCAACCATGGTTACTCCCGAATATAAGAGAGTTGAGAGATATATTTGGGTTTTGTCAGAAGACATTCAAGGTAATGTTCTGTCATCAAAACTAGAAACGATCCAGAGTGCTATTCGTATGGCGCATGATTTGATGGCGCAAGTAGTGCGACGTCAATCAATCGATGCTAAGACGGATGTGAAGGTTACGACTGAGAAGCGTAAGTGGGATGGAAACCAAGAAGGTAATTCTAAGAAGCAAGGAACTGCTAAGGTGGAGAGTTCGAATAGCAAGTATGCAGGAAAGAAACCCTATTGCAGCAGATGCACAAAACATCATTTAAGTGTGTGTACTGTAGTCTGTGAGAGATGCAAGAAGCAGGGACATCTTTCAAAGGATTGTAAAGTTCGTTTATCAGGAAGTGATAAGAACGATAAGAACAATCAGAATGTTTGCTTTGGATGTGGTCAAGTAGGGCATTTCAAGAAAGAATGTCCTAAGGCTAAGAAGGGTGAAACGACTAAGGGCCGAGCTTTTCAGATTACCACAAAAGAAGCTCGTGAAGACCCAGAGTTAGTCACAGGTACGTTCCTCCTAGATAATCATTTAGCATCTATTTTATTCGACACCGGCGCTGATAAAAGTTTTATAGCTAAGGATTTTAGTGTTGTGATAAATAGGCCTTTAACTGCCTTAGACACTAGATATGCTGTAGAATTGGCAGACGGTAAGTTGATAAAAGTAGATAAGATTATGCGAGGTTGTGCCTTAAATTTTTCAAACAATTTGTTCGAAGTTGATTTAAGGCCCGTTGAGTTAGGAAGTTTCGATGTTGTTATTGGCATGGACTGGTTATCTAAGAACCGTGCGGATATTAATTGTGCAGAAAAGTCTATCCGTATACCTCTTGAGAATGGTGAGAACTTAGTCATCCAAGGAGATAAGAATAAGGTAAACCTTAATATTATTTCCTGTATGAAAGCTCGAAGGTATCTAAAGAAGGGATATCCTTCCATTCTCGCGCACGTGAAAGAACTCAAAACCAAAGAAGTTGGATTAGAGGATTTTCCAGTTGTTCGTGAGTTTCCTCAAGTATTCCCAGAAGATTTGCCAGGACTACCTCCGCATAGACAAGTTGAATTCCAGATTGATTTAGTTCCCGGAGCCGCACCAGTTCCCAAATCACCTTATCGATTAGCTCCTTCAGAATTACAGGAACTATCCAATCAACTCCAAGAATTATTGGATAAAGGATTTATTCGACCTAGTGTTTCTATGTGGGGTGCTCCAATCTTGTTTGTTAAGAAGAATGACGGATCTTTTAGAATGTGCATTGCCTATCGAGAGCTGAATAAGCTTACAGTCAAAAATCGTTACCCGTTGCTGAAATGTCCCGTTCTTATTGATTAAAAACGTTCCATATTAATTGATTTCGATGCGAGGTTTTGACCTCTATATGAGACGTTTTTCAAAGACTGCATTCATTTTTAAAACAAACCATAACCTTTATTTCATAAATAAAGGTTTAAAAAAAACTTTACGTAGATGATCAAATAATGATAATCTAAAATATCCTGTTTACACACGACCATTACATAATGGTTTACAATACAAATATGTTACATCGAAAGCAGTTTCTTGAATGCAGTTTTTACACAATATCATACAAACATGGACTCCAAATCTTGTCCTTATTTTAGTATGCAACAGCGGAAGCTCTTAATATTCACCTGAGAATAAACATACATTAAACGTCAACAAAAATGTTGGTGAGTTATAGGTTTAACCTATATATATCAAATCGTAACAATAGACCACAAGATTTCATATTTCAATACACATCCAATACATAGAGATAAAAATTCATTCATATGGTGAACACCTGGTAACCGACATTAACAAGATGCATATATAAGAATATCCCCATCATTCCGGGACACCCTTCGGATATGATATAAACTTCGAAGTACTAAAGCATCCGGTACTTTGGATGGGGTTTGTTAGGCCCAATAGATCTATCTTTAGGATTCGCATCAATTAGGGTGTCTGTTCCCTAATTCTTAGATTACCAGACTTAATAAAAAGGGGCATATTCGATTTCGATAATTCAACCATAGAATGTAGTTTCACGTACTTGTGTCTATTTTGTAAATCATTTATAAAACCTGCATGTATTCTCATCCCAAAAATATTAGATTTTAAAAGTGGGACTATAACTCACTTTCACAGATTTTTACTTCGTCGAGAAGTAAGACTTGGCCACTGGTTGATTCACGAACCTATAACAATATATACATATATATCAAAGTATGTTCAAAATATATTTACAACACTTTTAATATATTTTGATGTTTTAAGTTTATTAAGTCAGCTGTCCTCGTTAGTAACCTACAACTAGTTGTCCACAGTTAGATGTACAGAAATAAATCGATAAATATTATCTTGAATCAATCCACGACCCAGTGTATACGTATCTCAGTATTGATCACAACTCAAACTATATATATTTTGGAATCAACCTCAACCCTGTATAGCTAACTCCAACATTCACATATAGAGTGTCTATGGTTGTTCCGAAATATATATAGATGTGTCGACATGATAGGTCGAAACATTGTATACGTGTCTATGGTATCTCAAGATTACATAATATACAATACAAGTTGATTAAGTTATGGTTGGAATAGATTTGTTACAAATTTTCACGTAGCTAAAATGAGAAAAATTATCCAATCTTGTTTTACCCATAACTTCTTCATTTTAAATCCGTTTTGAGTGAATCAAATTGCTATGGTTTCATATTGAACTCTATTTTATGAATATAAATAGAAAAAGTATAGGTTTATAGTCGGAAAAATAAGTTACAAGTCGTTTTTGTAAAGGTAGTCATTTCAGTCGAAAGAACGACGTCTAGATGACCATTTTAGAAAACATACTTCCACTTTGAGTTTAACCATAATTTTTGGATATAGTTTCATGTTCATAATAAAAATCATTTTCTCAGAATAATAACTTTTAAATCAAAGTTTATCATAGTTTTTAATTAACTAACCCAAAACAGCCCGCGGTGTTGCTACGACGGCGTAAATCCGGTTTTACGGTGTTTTTCCTGTTTCCAGGTTTTAAATCATTAAGTTAGCATATCATATAGATATAGAACATGTGTTTAGTTAATTTTAAAAGTCAAGTTAGAAGGATTAACTTTTGTTTGCGAACAAGTTTAGAATTAACTAAACTATGTTCTAGTGATTACGAGTTTAAACCTTCGAATAAGATAGTTTTATATATATGAATCGAATGATGTTATGAACATCATTACTACCTCAAGTTTAGTAGGTAAACCTACTGGAAGTGACAAGAAATGATCTAGCTTCAAAGGATCTTGGATGGCTTGAAAGTTCTTGAAGTAGGATCATGACACAAAAACAAGTTCAAGTAAGATTTTTACTCGAATTAAGATAGTTTATAGTTATAGAAATTGAATCAAAGTTTGAATATGAATATTACCTTGAATAAGAAAGATAACCTACTGTATATAACAAAGGTTTCTTGATCTTAGATGATTACTTGGAATGGATTAGAAAGCTTGGAAGTAAATTAGTAAACTTGAAGGGATTTTTGAAGTGTTCTTGAAGTGTTCTTCCTATGATGATAATAGCTTAATTCTTGAAGTGACTTTTGATGAAGATGATGATTAACTACTGGAAAAATACGTTCATAATAGTGTGGGTGTGTTGAGATAGAATTAGAAAGAGAATTGGAAGTGAAATGGAGTGAATGATGAGTGGTAATTGGTGAGTGGTGAGTAGGGTTAAAAGGAGTTCTAGTTAGTTGACTAGCTCATGGTAGAAGTTAAAATTGATTAGTCATACATGACATAATCAAGAGTGGAATCCCATGCTAGTTCCTATTGGTATATACCCATAGTAAGTACGTTTTGAAGCTGTGTATAATACGGGTAAAAATACGACTAGAATTCTTGATGAAAGAAAAGAATGGGAAAGTAACTGTAACCATTTTTGTTAAGTATGAGTTTTTTGATATATGTCTTGAAGTCTTCCAAAAGTATTTTAATACATCTAAATACACTACATGTATATACATTTTAACCGAGTCGTTAAGTCATCGTTAGTCGTTACATGTAAGTGTTGTTTTGAAACCTTTAAGTTAACGATCTCAATTAATGTTGTTAACCCATTATTTATTATATCTAATGAGATGTTAAATTATTATATTATCATGATATTATGATATATTAATATATCTTAATATGATATATATACATTTAAATGTCGTTACAACGATAATCGTTACATATATGTCTCGTTTCGAAATCCTTAAGTTAGTAGTCTTGTTTATATGTATATAACTCATTGTTAATATACTTATGGAGATACTTACTTATCATAATCTCATGTTAACCATATGTATATCCATATATATATCGTCATGTCGTTTTTACAAGTTTTAACGTTCGTGAATCGCCGGTCAACTTGGGTGGTCAATTGTCTATATGAAACATATTTCAATTAACAAGTCTTAACAAGTTTGATTGCTTAACATGTTGGAAACATTTAATCATGTAAATATCAATCTCAATTAATATATATAAACATGGAAAAGTTCGGGTCACTACAGTTGCCAAGGATAGATGATCTATTTGATCAATTGCAAGGGTCAAGTGTATATTCTAAGATCGATCTCAGATCATGGTACCATCAATTAAGAGTCAAAGAGGATGATGTGCCTAAAACAGCGTTCAGAACACGCTATGGCCATTATGAATTTTTGGTAATGCCGTTTGGTTTAACCAACGCCCCTGCAGTATTTATGGATCTGATGAATAGAGTATGCAAGCCCTATCTAGATAAATTCATCATAGTATTTATCGACGATATTTTGATATACTCCAAGAATAAAGAAGAGCACGAGCAACATTTGAGATTAGTTTTACAACTTTTGGAAAAAGAGCAGTTATATGCTAAATTTTCAAAGTTTGGTTTTTGGCTCGATTCAGTCCAATTTTTAGGTCATGTGGTTGATAGAGAAGGCATCCACGTTGATCCTACCAAGATTGAGGCTATCAAGAATTGGGAAGTGCCCAAGAACCCGTCTCAAATTCGTCAATTTCTAGGACTTGCTGGATATTATAGAAGATTTATTCAGAATTTCTCCAAGATAGCAAGACCATTGACTGTGTTAACGCACAAGGATAAGATATTTGAATGGTCCTCAGCACAGGAATCTGCTTTTCAGATGTTGAAACAAAAGTTGACAACCGCACCTGTACTATCACTACCTGAAGGAAATGAATATTTTCTAGTTTATTGTGATGCATCTAGGCAAGGGTTAGGATGTGTTCTAATGCAACGACAGAAGGTCATTGCATATGCATCTCGTCAACTGAAAAACCATGAGCATAATTATACAACTCATGATCTGGAGTTAGGAGCCGTCGTGTTTGCGTTGAAAATATGGAGACATTATCTATATGGGACCAAGTGTACCATATACACTGATCATAAGAGTCTTCAGCATATTTTCAATCAGAAGCAGTTAAACATGCGACAAAAATGTTGGGTGGAGCTTATAACTGATTATGATTGTGATATTCGATATCATCCAGGAAGAGCGAACATTGTAGCTGATGCATTGAGTTGCAAAGAAAGGGTTAAACCTCTGAGAGTTAGGTAATTGAATATGACTATTCAGACAAATCTTGCGTCTCGTATTCAAAATGCACAATTAGAAGCTATGAAGGAAGAGAACGTGAAGAAGGAAGGAATTAGTGAGAAGGATAAGAATTTCGAAGTTAAGGGTGATGGAACCCGATATTTTGCAAACAGAATTTGGATTCGGAAGTTTGGTGGATTGAGAGAACTAGTGATGGATGAAGCACACAAGACGAGATATTCAATTCATCCAGGGTCTGGGAAAATGTACCATGACTTAAAAGAATTCTATTGGTGGCCGAATATGAAGGCTGAGATTGCAATTTATGTTGGGAAATGCTTGACATGTTCGAAGGTCAAGGCTGAGAATCAGAAACCATCAGGGTTATTGCAGCAACATGAAATTCCTGAATGGAAATGGGAAGGAATTACGATGGATTTCATTACGAAGTTGCCAAAGACTGCGAAGGGTTATGACACTATTTGAGTAATAGTGGATCGACTTACGAAATCTGCTCATTTCCTATCCATGAAAGAAACTGACAAGATGGAATGGTTGGCGGAATTGTATAGTAAGGAGATTGTCTCTAGACATGGAGTTCCAATTTCTATTATCTCGGACCGAGATAGCAGATTTACTTCAAGATTTTGGCAATCTTTACAAAAAGCCCTAGGTACTCGTCTAGACATGAGTACGGCTTATCATCCCCAAATCGATGGTCAGAGTGAGAGAACTATTCTGACATTTGAAGACATGCTCCGAGCATGTGTAATTGATTTTCGAAGTGGCTGGAATCAGTATTTACCTTTAGCTGAGTTTTCATATAACAATAGTTATCACTCGAGTATAAAGGTTTCTCCATTTGAAGCTTTGTATGGAAGGAAATGTAGATCACCATTGTGTTGGAGTGAGATTGGTGATTCACAATTGACAGGACCCGAGATTATCCAAGAAACAATTGTGAAGATCTTTCAGATTCAAGAAAGATTAAAAACGGCGAGAAGTAGGCAGAAGAGTTATGCCGATGTTCGAAGGAAATTTTTAGAATTTCAAGTAGGTGACAAAGTTATGTTAAAAGTTTCTCCATGGAAAGGAGTAATAAGGATTGGGAAGCGAGGAAAGCTGAGCCCAAGATATGTAGGACCTTTTGAGGTTATTGAAAGGATTGGTTCAGTTGCATATAGATTGAAACTGCCACAGGAGCTTTATGGTATTCATAATGCTTTCCATGTTTCGAACTTGAAAAAGTGTTTGTCGGATGAGAATTTAGTGATTCCTTTAGAAGAATTAAGTATCGATGACAAGTTGCATTTTGTCGAGGAACCAGTAGAGGTATTAGATCGTGAGGTAAAAACATTGAAACACAGTAGAATACCAATTGTTAAAGTCCGTTGGAATGCCAGGAGAGGTCCAGAGCTTACGTGGGAACGTGAGGATCATATAAGGCAGAAATATCCCCATTTGTTCGATAAACGAAGTACCACCTAAATTTTGAGGACAAAATTTTTCTTAACAGGTAGGTAATGTCACAACACTAGCTTTTCCACTTAAGTTGTCTAGTTGATTTCTTTAAGTTACTTTTTCCAACATGACGAGTAAAAATTATTAATCTATGTCTTGGTTTATTTTAGGGTTTGTATAACCCTAAGGGTGCATTTTAAAGTCTTACTTAATAGGATTTTACTTCACATTTTGCATAAAGTCATAAAACCAAACTTATCATCATGAACCCTAGCTTACTACTATAAACCCTAGCTCATTTTCATAAACCCTAGACTTGTATCTTGTATTTATATTAACTCAATAGATAAATTTATAACCAAGTATTTAGAGTAAAGACTTGAAACATTTTCGTTTGAACATTTGTTCATAAGATAGAAACATTTCTACACTCATTCACTTTCACAACTAGTCTTGATTTCCTTGAACTTAACCATTTCTATCAACCTTAACCTATCTTGATTAGAACCTAACTTTAGCTTACTTCCTAAACCTTAAACATACAAGTAAACATCTTAGGATTTAACATAAGAAAGCCTACACAAATACATGTACACTTGCAAGACCAAAAATTAACTAGAACATATCATCATCATCATCAACGTTTTTATCATCATCATCATCCACCATCATCCCAAAAATATCTTCACTTACTTCCTAACTAAGCTAATCTCCATGCAAGACATCATGATGAGCTTCATTAATGGTTCTAGGTGAGTCATCTTCTCCTTTCTTCCTCCTTGTGACACGTCCTATACACCTCACCACCACCATTTCTATATAAAGCTCACTTCCACTTCATTTCTCTCATTTGATCTTTCTCCTTTCCATCTCTACTCTTTCTTACTCCCAAATACAGATCTTAGGCTACTTATTAATCATATTCTTGAAGCTTTAGAAGTAGATTTCATCAAGGTATAACTAGCTAACTTAATTTCTTCATCATTTCTAGTCAAAATCAAGAACCTTCATGGTGTAAAAGCTAGATCTAGAGTGTTAATTCACTCAAGGATGATTATAAAGTTAACCTTGATTTTGATACTATATCAGTATACTTAATATCTATATATGTCCAATCTCTTAAAATGAAGTTAAAGTAAGAACCAAAGTGGTTATACTATGTAAAACTATTTTATCTTTAAGCTGTCCAAATTTTTACTTGAAGTCCATGACCTAAACACCAACTTATGGTTGCTCTTTGGAACTCATGAATTTATATGATGTTCATATATGTGTTTGAGACTTCTAGTAAAAGTTTAATGATTTAAATCAAAGGGAAAGTCATTTAGAATTTTATTTGGTGAAACATGTTCAGATTCATCACAATCTGACCAAGTGTCAAATATTAATGTATAACTTAAAATATAAGATAGATTTCGAACCAAAGTCTTCTGATCTAATTAGTAAACTTAATAAGGAAACCAAGGACAGTAAAATCACTTAAATCCATTAAGAAACCATTAAGATATAGTCCTATCTAGTTGACACAAGAATTTGTTGAAGTCAGAAATTAGTCTAAAACCTTATCTCTAAAGGCAAGGTTAATGAAGATTTTGAGACTATTAATTTTGGTAACAAGCACTTTTATATGTGCTAAGGCTTCTGTAAAGTTCTTGAGTCAAATGGATAAGTTTTCCTATTTTTAAATTTACAAAAGATTGTGTAGTGTAAAACTGAACTGTTTTGAACACTTGTAAAGAAATGAACTTTTGACCAACTTATGTTCAGAGTTTGGAGGCTAACCTTACATGGTTAGAACCTACAATAAAATAGCTTTCCAGAGATACTAATTTCACTTAAAATGGATGTATAGATCTTTAGAAACACCTACACTTATATCATGATAAAACTAGTCGAAAACAGTCTTTTTCTAAAACTATGAACTAGTAACTTTTGAAACCAAGAATCGATTTGGACATGTAAAATTACTTAAGGTATTGATCTTAGACTTTAAATTAAGTACTATATTAAAAATTAAGACCTCTGACCTATTAACATTTCATTAGGTCTCAAGCTGGAACACCGAACACAATCTAACCATTTACCGTGAACGTTCCGCATCGCTTTACTTGTGAGTTCGTAGTCCCATTTTTAATCAATCTTTTATGCTTTTGGGATGAGATAATACTTGTTTATTGTTTTACATATTGGAATCAAGTACTTACAACTATATTCTATGTTGAGTAACAAAGGTCATTTTAGAAAGCTTGATTTTGATATCGTTAATTACCGGTTTGGTAAACGCGAATATTATGAATAGATCTATTTGAGGATGACTCCTCACATCAGGTGTAGTGACCCGAACTTTTCCATGTTTATATATATTAATTGAGATTGATATTTACATGATTAAATGTTTCCAACATGTTAAGCAATCAAACTTGTTAAGACTTGATTAATTGAAATTTGTTTCATATAGACAATTGACCACCCAAGTTGACCGGCGATTCACGAACGTTAAAACTTGTAAAAACGACATGACGATATATATATGGATATACATATGGTTAACATGAGATTATGATAAGTAAGTATCTCCATAAGTATATTAACAATGAGTTATATACATATAAACAAGACTACTAACTTAAGGATTTCGAAACGAGACATATATGTAACGATTATCGTTGTAACGACATTTAAATGTATATATATCATATTAAGATATATTAATATATCATAATATCATGATAATATAATAATTTAACATCTCATTAGATATAATAAACAATGGGTTAACAACATTAATTGAGATCGTTAACTTAAAGGTTTCAAAACAACACTTACATGTAACGACTAACGATGACTTAACGACTCAGTTAAAATGTATATACATGTAGTGTATTTAGATGTATTAAAATACTTTTGGAAGACTTTAAGACATATATCAAAATAATCATACTTAACGAAAATGGTTACAGTTACTTTCCCATTCTTTTCTTTCATCAAGAATTCTAGTCGTATTCTTACCCGTATTATACACAGCTTCAAAACGTACTTACTATGGGTATATACCAATAGGAACTATCATGGGATTCCACTCTTGATTATGTCATGTATGACTAATCAATTTTAACTTCTACCATGAGCTAGTCAACTAACTAGAACTCCTTTTAACCCCACTCACCACTCACCAATTACCACTCATCATTCACTCCATTTCACTTCCAATTCTCTTTCTAATTCTCTCTCAACACACACACACACTATTATGAACGTATTTTTCCAGTAGTTAATCATCATCTTCATCAAAAATCACTTCAAGAATCAAGCTATAATCATCATAGGAAGAACACTTCAAGAACACTTCAAAAATCCCTTCAAGTTTACTAATTTACTTCCAAGCTTTCTAATCCATTCCAAGTAATCATCTAAGATCAAGAAACCTTTGCTATATACAGTAGGTTATCTTTCTTATTCAAGGTAATATTCATATTCAAACTTTGATTCAATTTCTATAACTATAAACTATCTTAATTCGAGTAAAAATCTTACTTGAACTTGTTTTTGTGTCATGATCCTACTTCAAGAACTTTCAAGCCATCCAAGATCCTTTGAAGCTAGATCATTTCTTGTCAGTTCCAGTAGGTTTACCTACTAAACTTGAGGTAGTAATGATGTTCATAACATCATTCGATTCATATATATAAAACTATCTTATTCGAAGGTTTAAACTCGTAATCACTAGAACATAGTTTAGTTAATTCTAAACTTGTTCGCAAATAAAAGTTAATCCTTCTAACTTGACTTTTAAAATTAACTAAACACATGTTCTATATCTATATGATATGCTAACTTAATGATTTAAAACCTGGAACCACGAAAAACACCGTAAAACTGGATTTACGCCGTCGTAGTAACACCGCGGGCTGTTTTGTGTTAGTTAATTAAAAACTATGATAAACTTTGATTTAAAAGTTGTTATTCTGAGAAAATGATTTTTATTATGAATATGAAACTATATCCAAAAATTATGGTTAAACTCAAAGTGGAAGTATGTTTTCTAAAATGGTCATCTAGACGTCGTTCTTTCGACTGAAATGACTACCGTTACAAAAACGACTTGTAACTTATTTCTTCGACTATAAACCTATAATTTTTCTATTTAGATTCATAAAATAGAGTTCAATATGAAACCATAGCAATTTGATTCACTCAAAACGGATTTAAAATGAAGAAGTTATGGGTAAAACAAGATTGGATAATTTTTCTCATTTTAGCTACGTGAAAATTGGTAACAAATCTATTCCAACCATAACTTAATCAACTTGTATTGTATATTATGTAATCTTGAGATACCATAGACACGTATACAATGTTTCAACCTATCATGTCGACACATCTATATATATTTCGGAACAACCATAGACACTCTATATGTGAATGTTGGAGTTAGCTATACAGGGTTGAGGTTGATTTCAAAATATGTATAGTTTGAGTTGTGATCAATACTGAGATACGTATACACTGGGTCGTGGATTGATTCAAGATAATATTTATCGATTTATTTCTGTATATCTAACTGTGGACAACTAGTTGCATGTTACTAACGAGGACAGCTGACTTAATAAACTTAAAACATCAAAATATATTAAAAGTGTTGTAAATATATTTTGAACATACTTTGATATATATGTATATATTGTTATAGGTTCGTGAATCAACCAGTGGCCAAGTCTTACTTCTCGACGAAGTAAAAATCTGTGAAAGTGAGTTATAGTCCCACTTTTAAAATCTAATATTTTTGGGATGAGAATACATGCAGGTTTTATAAATGATTTACAAAATAGACACAAGTACGTGAAACTACATTCTATGGTTGAATTATCGAAATCGAATATGCCCCTTTTTATTAAGTCTGGTAATCTAAGAATTAGGGAACAGACACCCTAATTGACGCGAATCCTAAAGATAGATCTATTGGGCCTAACAAACCCCATCCAAAGTACCGGATGCTTTAGTACTTCGAAATTTATATCATATCCGAAGGGTGTCCCGGAATGATGGGGATATTCTTATATATGCATCTTGTTAATGTCGGTTACCAGGTGTTCACCATATGAATAATTTTTATCCTTATGTATGGGATGTGTATTGAAATATGAAATCTTGTGGTCTATTGTTACGATTTGATATATATAGGTTAAACCTATAACTCACCAACATTTTTGTTGACGTTTTAAGCATGTTTATTCTCAGGTGATTATTAAGAGCTTCCGCTGTCGCATACTTAAATAAGGACGAGATTTGGAGTCCATGCTTGTATGATATTGTGTAAAAACTGCATTCAAGAAACTTATTTTGTTGTAACATATTTGTATTGTAAACCATTATGTAATGGTCATGTGTAAACATGATATTTTAGATTATCATTATTTGATAATCTACGTAAAGCTTTTTAAACCTTTATTGATGAAATAAAGGTTATGGTTTGTTTTAAAATGAATGCAGTCTTTGAAAAACGTCTCATATAGAGGTCAAAACCTAGCAACGAAATCAATTAATATGGAACGTTTTTAATCAATAAGAACGGGACATTTCAGTTGGTATCAGAGCGTTGGTCTTAGAGAACCAGAATTTTGCATTAGTGTGTCTTATCTAGTTTGTTAGGATGCATTAGTGAGTCTGGACTTCGACCGTGTTTACTTGAAAAATGATTGCTTAACAAATTTTGTTGGAAACTATATATTTTTAACATGTGAATATTATGTGATATATTAATCTCTTAACGCGTTTGATATTATGTGATAGATGTCTACCTCTAGAACAAGTCCCATTGACTCACCTAATAATAATGAAGAGTCAAATGTAAATTGGAATGATTCGTGGACTGATTCACAAGTTCCCGAAGAGGAACCGGAAGAAGAGTCGGAACCGGAAGAAGAATCGGAACCGGAAGAAGAATCGGAACCGGATGAAGAAATAGAACCGGTGGGGGAAATAATAAAACGGTTAAGTAAAAGAAAATCCTCAACCAACCGACCAAGGTTAATTATGGTCAATGGTGTTTCCGCCAAGGAAGCAAAATATTGGGAGGATTACCAATTCTCCGATGAATCGGATTCCGACGAGAATTCCGATGATGTTATAGAAATTACCCCAACTGAATTTAAAAAGGCAAAAGAAAATAATAAGGGAAAGGGCATAAAAATAGAGAAATCTAATTCCAACCCCGATGAACTTTATATGTATCGTCAACCCCCGAAGTCCTTAAGTTGTAACAATGACCCGGGAACCTCTAAACCACCAGGTTTTTCTAAACCAATGTGGATAACGACGGCTCGTATTAGGGGAACATCATATATCCCTAGAAACTTGGCAAAATGAACCAAAACCAAAGAAGAAGAAACAAGCGAGTCGGAATAAGATAGTTGTATTCGTGTGGTGTAATATAAGTAATATAGTGTGCTTATGCTTTATGATATATGTAAAAATTGCTTGTATTAATAAGTATTTTTTTTATGAATCTAACTCTTGTCTATTTTACAGTATAAAAACACAAAATGGATAGACAACCCAATATTTTAAGAGACCTACCCGGAGACATGATTGATGAAATCTTGTCTAGAGTCGGTCAGAATTCTTCGGCACAACTATTTAAGGCGAGATCAGTTTGTAAGACATTCAAAGAACGTTCCAAGAATGCCTTGGTTTATAAAAGGCTTTCGTTCGAAAGATGGGGGATATCACATTGGGAAATCCATAAGTTACGATGTGTTTACTTTGACGCATATATTGCGGGGAACCCAAATGCTATTTTACGCAATGGGTTAAGAAATTATTTTGATTCAATATATCCGAATATTGGACTTCGTGATTTAGAAAAAGCGGCTAACATGCAACATAAAGAAGTATGTTATGCTTACGGATTAGTAATGTTCGCTTCTCACCAAAGTGAGAACAAGAACATCGGGCTACAACTATTAAACAAAACGTTCCCACAAGTGACGGAGTCGGTAATTGGGGTAAGAAATGAGGTTTTTAGATTGTTACGGGACTGTTGGACATTACGTAACCCTCGTCCCTTTGACGACGTTACAACACGATGTCTTATCAACGGCCATAACAGTTATGTTCCACAAGACCAAGGATGGGAAGTAATCCTAGTAAAACCAGAATGCATGACTTGTTTCTGGACGTATGAATTACGTGTCTTTATTGCCTTTGCTGAACGACTTGTGTACTAGCTAGAATTATCTTCACAACCATCTTGTATCAAATTTATTGTGTGCTATATTTCATGCTATATGTAAAATAAGCGGTATTGTAAGTTTGTAAAATATTGTGTAAAAGTTTGAACGCGAAATATTATTATAATCAGTTTTTCATATAGAATTGTAGTAGTTGAATTGTATATTAGCTACTAAGTATGAACTTAACGGGTAGGTACTACCCGAATTTAAACTTATAAAACGCTAATATGAAGAAAAAGCTTTTATAAATGAGTTCATATTATGCTACGAAATACTATTAACTACTCTTAATATTCTGTATGATTAACTTGTTCCATTTGACTATTTTGAAGGAAATGGCACCGACTACTCGACACACCGTGAATATGAATGAAGAGGAATTCCGTACTTTTCTAGCTTCAAACATAGCCGCAGTACAGGCTGCGCTACATACCAACAATAACCTTGGATCTAGCAGTACAGGAAATCGTGTAGGATGCACCTACAAAGAATTCACTGCCTGCAAACCTTTGGAATTTGATGGAACCGAAGGACCGACCGGATTGAAACGGTGGACCGAGAAGGTTGAATCGGTGTTTGCCATAAGTAAGTGTACTGAAGAGGACAAAGTGAAGTACGCTACGCATACCTTCACAGGTTCTGCGTTAACATGGTGGAATACCTATCTAGAGCAAGTGGGACAAGACGATGCGTATGCACTACCGTGGTCAGCATTCAAGCACTTGATGAACGAGAAGTACCGTCCCAGAACCGAGGTCAATAAGCTCAAGACAGAACTTAGAGGGTTACGAACCCAAGGATTTGATATTACCACGTACGAAAGACGATTCACAGAATTGTGCCTATTGTGTCCGGGAGCATTCGAAGATAAGGAAGAGAAGATCGACGCGTTTGTGAAAGGATTACCGGAAAGAATCCAAGAAGATATAAGTTCACACGAGCCCGCCTCCATACAACAGGCATGTAGAATGGCTCACAAACTAGTGAACCAGATTGAAGAAAGAATTAAAGAACAGACTGCTGAAGAGGCCAATGTGAAGCAAGTCAAAAGAAAGTGGGAGGAAAACGGTGATAAGAATCACCAATACAACAACAATAGCAATTACAACAATAATCGCAACAATTATCCCAACAATCGCAACATCAATCGCAACTACAACAAATGGTCCAACAACAACAACAACAACAACAACAACAACAACAATAATAACAACAGCAGCAACTACAACAATCATCCCAACAACAATAATAACCGCAACAAAAACAACAATCAGAAGCAGCTATGCCAAAGGTGTGAAAAGTATCACTCGGGGTTCTGCACCAAATTTTGCAACAAGTGTAAAAGAAATGGTCATAGCGCGGCGAAGTGTGAGGTCTACGGACCAGGGGTTAATAGAACGAAAGGAACAAATGGTGTCGGAACGAGTAATGGCGGAGGAAGTAGTGTCGGAGCAAGTTATGCCAATGTAGTTTGTTATAAATGTGGAAAACCGGGCCACATTATTAGAAATTGCCCGAACCAGGAGAACACGAATGGACAAGGCCGCGGAAGAGTTTTCAATAATAATGCGGCAGAAGCACAGGAAGACCCGGAGCTTGTTACGGGTACATTTCTTATTGACAATAAATCTGCTTACGTTTTATTTGATTCGGGTGCGGATAGAAGCTATATGAGTAGAGATTTTTGTGCTAAATTAAGTTGTCCATTGATGCCTTTGGATAGTAAATTTCTACTCGAATTAGAAAATGGTAAATTAATTTCAGCAGATAATATATGTCGGAATCGAGAAATTAAACTGGTTAGTGAAACATTTAAGATTGATTTGATACCAGTAGAGTTAGGGAGTTTTGATGTGATAATCGGTATGGACTGGTTGAAAGAAGTGAAAGCAGAGATCGTTTGTTACAAAAATGCAATTCGCATTATACGAGAAAAAGGAAAACCCTTAATGGTGTACGGAGAAAAGGGCAACACGAAGCTACATCTTATTAGTAATTTGAAGGCACAAAAACTAATAAGAAAAGGTTGCTATGCTGTTCTAGCACACGTCGAAAAAGTACAAACTGAAGAAAAGAGCATCAATGATGTTCCCATTGCAAAAGAATTTCCCGATGTATTTCCGAAAGAATTACCGGGATTACCCCCACATCGATCCGTTGAATTTCAAATAGATCTTGTACCAGGAGCTGCACCAATAGCTCGTGGTCCTTACAGACTCGCACCCAGCGAGATGAAAGAACTGCAAAGCTAATTACAAGAACTTTTAGAGCGTGGTTTCATTCGACCAAGCACATCACCGTGGGGAGCTCCTGTTTTGTTTGTCAAGAAGAAAGATGGTACATTCAGGTTGTGTATCGACTACCGAGAGTTGAACAAACTTACCATCAAGAACCGCTACCCACTACCGAGAATCGACGACTTATTTGATCAACTACAAGGCTCGTCTGTTTATTCAAAGATTGACTTACGTTCCGGGTATCATCAAATGAGGGTGAAAGAAGATGATATTCCAAAGACTGCTTTCAGAACACGTTACGGTCATTATGAGTTTATGGTCATGCCGTTTGGTTTAACTAATGCACCAGCTGTGTTCATGGACCTTATGAACCGAGTGTGTGGACCATACCTTGACAAGTTTGTCATTGTTTTCATTGATGACATACTTATTTACTCAAAGAATGACCAAGAACACGGTGAACATTTGAGAAAGGTGTTAGAAGTATTGAGGAAGGAAGAATTGTACGCTAAGTTTGCAAAGTGTGCATTTTGGTTGGAAGAAGTTCAATTCCTCGGTCACATAGTGAACAAAGAAGGTATTAAGGTGGATCCGACAAAGATAGAAACTGTTGAAAAGTGGGAAACCCCGAAAACTCCGAAACACATACGCCAGTTTTTAGGACTAGCTGGTTACTACAGAAGGTTCATCCAAGACTTTTCCAGAATAGCAAAACCCTTGACTGCATTAACGCATAAAGGGAAGAAATTTGAATGGAATGATGAACAAGAGAAAGCGTTTCAGTTATTGAAGAAAAAGCTAACTACGGCACCTATATTGTCATTGCCTGAAGGGAATGATGATTTTGTGATTTATTGTGATGCATCAAAGCAAGGTCTCGGTTGTGTATTAATGCAACGAACGAAGGTGATTGCTTATGCATCTAGACAATTGAAGATTCACGAACAAAATTATACGACGCATGATTTGGAATTAGGCGCGGTTGTTTTTGCATTAAAGACTTGGAGGCACTACTTATATGGGGTCAAAAGTATTATATATACCGACCACAAAAGTCTTCAACACATATTTAATCAGAAACAACTGAATATGAGGCAGCGTAGGTGGATTGAATTATTGAGTGATTACGACTTTGAGATTCGTTACCACCCGGGGAAGGCAAATGTGGTAGCCGATGCCTTGAGCAGGAAGGACAGAGAACCCATTTGAGTAAAATCTATGAATATAATGATTCATAATAACATTACTACTCAAATAAAGGAGGCACAACAAGGAGTTTTAAAAGAGGGAAATTTAAAGGATGAAATACCCAAAGGATCGGAGAAGCATCTTATTATTCGGGAAGACCGAACCCGGTATAGGGCTGAAAGGATTTGGGTACCAAAATTTGGAGATATGAGAGAAATGGTACTTAGAGAAGCTCATAAAACCAGATACTCAATACATCCTGGAACGGGGAAGATGTACAAGGATCTCAAGAAACATTTTTGGTGGCCGGGTATGAAAGCCGATATTGCTAAATACGTAGGAGAATGTTTGACGTGTTCTAAGGTCAAAGCTGAGCATCAGAAACCATCAGGTCTACTTCAACAACCCGAAATCCCGGAATGGAAATGGGAAAACATTACCATGGATTTCATCACTAAATTGCCAAGGACTGCAAGTGGTTTTGATACTATTTGGGTAATAGTTGATCGTCTCACCAAATCAGCACACTTCCTGCCAATAAGAGAAGATGACAAGATGGAGAAGTTAGCACGACTGTATTTGAAGGAAGTCGTCTCCAGACATGGAATACCAATCTCTATTATCTCTGATAGGGATGGCAGATTTATTTCAAGATTCTGGCAGACATTACAGCAAGCATTAGGAACTCGTCTAGACATGAGTACTGCCTATCATCCACAAACTGATGGACAGAGCGAAAGGACGATACAAATGCTTGAAGACATGCTATGAGCATGTGTTATTGATTTCGGAAACAGTTGGGATCGACATCTACCGTTAGCAGAATTTTCCTACAACAACAGCTACCATTCAAGCATTGAGATGGCGCCGTTTGAAGCACTTTATGGTAGAAAGTGCAGGTCTCCGATTTGTTGGAGTGAAGTGGGGGATAGACAGATTACGGGTCCAGAGATTATACAAGAAACTACCGAGAAGATCATCCAAATTCAACAACGGTTGAAAACCGCCCAAAGTCGACAAAAGAGCTACGCTGACATTAAAAGAAAAGTTATAGAATTTGAAATTGGAGAGATGGTCATGCTTAAAGTTGCACCTTGGAAAGGCGTTGTTCGATTTGGTAAACGAAGGAAATTAAATCCAAGGTATATTGGACCATTCAAGATTATTGATCGTGTCAGACCAGTAGCTTACCGACTTGAGTTACCTCAACAACTCGCGGCTGTACATAACACTTTCCACGTCTCGAATTTGAAGAAATGTTTTGCTAAAGAAGATCTTACTATTCCGTTAGATGAAATCCAAATCAACGAAAAACTTCAATTCATCGAAAAACCCGTCGAAATAATGGATCGTGAGGTTAAAAGACTTAAGCAAAACAAGATACCAATTGTTAAGGTTCGATGGAATGCTCGTAGAGGACCCGAGTTCACCTGGGAGTGTGAAGATCAGATGAAGAAGAAATACCCGCATCTGTTTCCAGAAGATTCGTCAACACCTTCAACAGCTTAAAATTTCGGGACGAAATTTATTTAACGGGTAGGTACTGTAGTGACCCGAACTTTTCCATGTTTATATATATTAATTAAGATTGATATTTACATGATTAAATGTTTCCAACATGTTAAGCAATCAAACTTGTTAAGACTTGATTAATTGAAATATGTTTCATATAGACAATTGACCACCCAAGTTGACCGGCGATTCACGAACGTTAAAACTTGTAAAAATGACATGACGATATATATATGGATATACATATGGTTAACATGAGATTATGATAAGTAAGTATCTCCATAAGTATATTAAAAATGAGTTATATACATATAAACAAGACTACTAACTTAAGGATTTCGAAACGAGACATATATGTAACGATTATCGTTGTAACGACATTTAAATGTATATATATCATATTAAGATATATTAATATATAATAATATCATGATAATATAATAATTTAACATCTCATTAGATATAATAAACAATGGGTTAACAACATTAATTGAGATCGTTAACTTAAAGGTTTCAAAACAACACTTACATGTAATGACTAACGATGACTTAACGACTCAGTTAAAATGTATATACATGTAGTATATATAGATGTATTAAAATACTTTTGGAAGACTTTAAGACATATATCAAAACAATCATACTTAACGAAAATGGTTACAGTTACTTTCCCATTCTTTTCTTTCATCAAGAATTCTAGTCGTATTCTTACCCGTATTATACACAGCTTCAAAACGTACTTACTATGGGTATATACCAATAGGAACTAGCATGGGATTCCACTCTTGATTATGTCATGTATGACTAATCAATTTTAACTTCTACCATGAGCTAGTCAACTAACAAGAACTCTTTTTAACCCCACTCACCACTCACCAATTACCACTCATCATTCACTCCATTTCACTTCCAATTCTCTTTCTAATTCTCTCTCAACACACACACACACACACACTATTATGAACGTATTTTTCCAGTAGTTAATCATCATCTTCATCAAAAATCACTTCAAGAATCAAGCTATAATCATCATAGGAAGAACACTTCAAGAACACTTCAAAAATCCCTTCAAGTTTACTAATTTACTTCCAAGCTTTCTAATCCATTCCAAGTAATCATCTAAGATCAAGAAACCTTTGATATATACAGTAGGTTATCTTTCTTATTCAAGGTAATATTCATATTCAAACTTTGATTCAATTTCTATAACTATAAACTATCTTAATTCGAGTAAAAATCTTACTTGAACTTGTTTTTGTGTCATGATCCTACTTCAAGAACTTTCAAGCCATCCAAGATCCTTTGAAGCTAGATCATTTCTTGTCACTTCCAGTAGGTTTACCTACTAAACTTGAGGTAGTAATGATGTTCATAACATCATTCGATTCATATATATAAAACTATCTTATTCGAAGGTTTAAACTCGTAATCACTAGAACATAGTTTAGTTAATTCTAAACTTGTTCGCAAACAAAAGTTAATCCTTCTAACTTGACTTTTAAAATTAACTAAACACATGTTCTATATCTATATGATATGCTAACTTAATGATTTACAACCTGGAACCACGAAAAACACCGTAAAACCGGATTTACGCCGTCGTAGTAACACCGCGGGCTGTTTTGGGTTAGTTAATTAAAAACTATGATAAACTTTGATTTAAAAGTTGTTATTCTGAGAAAATGATTTTTATTATGAATATGAAACTATATCCAAAAATTATGGTTAAACTCAAAGTGGAAGTATGTTTTCTAAAATGGTCATCTAGACGTCGTTCTTTCGACTGAAATGACTACCTTTACAAAAACGACTTGTAACTTATTTTTTCGACTATAAACCTATAATTTTTCTATTTAGATTCATAAAATAGAGTTCAATATAAAACCATAGCAATTTGATTCACTCAAAACGGATTTAAAATGAAGAAGTTATGGGTAAAACAAGATTGGATAATTTTTCTCATTTTAGCTACGTGAAAATTGGTAACAAATCTATTCCAACAATAACTTAATCAACTTGTATTGTATATTATGTAATCTTGAGATACCATAGACACGTATACAATGTTTCGACCTATCATGTCAACACATCTATATATATTTCGGAACAACCATAGACACTCTATATGTGAATGTTGGAGTTAGCTATACAGGGTTGAGGTTGATTCCAAAATATGTATAGTTTGAGTTGTGATCAATACTGAGATACGTATACACTGGGTCGTGGATTGATTCAAGATAATATTTATCGATTTATTTCTGTATATCTAACTGTGGACAACTAGTTGTAGGTTACTAACGAGGACAGCTGACTTAATAAACTTAAAACATCAAAATATATTAAAAGTGTTGTAAATATATTTTGAACATACTTTGATATAGATGTATATATTGTTATAGGTTCGTGAATCAACCAGTGGCCAAGTCTTACTTCCCGACAAAGTAAAAATCTGTGAAAGTGAGTTATAGTCCCACTTTTAAAATCTAATATTTTTGGGATGAGAATACATGCAGGTTTTATAAATGATTTACAAAATAGACACAAGTACGTAAAACTACATTCTATGGTTGAATTATCGAAATCGAATATGCCCCTTTTTATTAAGTCTGGTAATCTAAGAATTAGGGAATAGACACCCTAATTGACGCGAATCCTAAAGATAGATCTATTGGGCCTAACAAACCCCATCCAAAGTACCGGATGCTTTAGTACTTCGAAATTTATATCATATCTGAAGGGTGTCCCGGAAGGATGGGGATATTCTTATATATGCATCTTGTTAATGTCGGTTACCAGGTGTTCACCATATGAATGATTTTTATCTCTATGTATTGGATGTGTATTGAAATATGAAATCTTGTGGTCTATTGTTACGATTTGATATATATATAGGTTAAACCTATAACTCACCAACATTTTTGTTGACGTTTTAAGCATGTTTATTCTCAGGTGATTATTAAGAGCTTCCGCTGTCGCATACTTAAATAAGGACGAGATTTGGAGTCCATGCTTGTATGATATTGTGTAAAAACTGCATTCAAGAAACTTATTTTGTTGTAACATATTTGTATTGTAAACAATTATGTAATGGTCATGTGTAAACAAGATATTTTAGATTATCATTATTTGATAATCTACGTAAAGCTTTTTAAACCTTTATTGATGAAATAAAGGTTATGGTTTGTTTTAAAATGAATGCAGTCTTTGAAAAACGTCTCATATAGAGGTCAAAACCTCGCAACGAAATCAATTAATATGGAACGTTTTTAATCAATAAGAACGGGACATTTCATCAGGATAGGCCTTCTAGGCTATCGGATGCATAACCTTCGACCACTTGCACTTAGACCTTAAGTGACGCTTGTTTTCGGGTACTTTTATGTTAACGTTCGATATCGAAAGCTCATGAACTAGAATAACTTTTAACTATTTTATACATGAAATATTGATGTCCATTAACTTATGCATTGTAACTAAACCTATGAACTCACCAATATTTATATTGAAGTTTTTAAGTATTTATCTCTGGTACTTAAGTTTTGGAAGCACTTTCAGGTCGGGCATCGTGGAAGTTTTAAAATGTCTTTTGTTAAATCTAGTATTGATAGGCTAGATTAGGATGTATTTGTATTTGTACTATGTCTGTACTTGTATTTTGTTACCATGATGTACCAAAACTAAAAACAAAGACCGTGATGTAATAATATTTATGTTTCCGCTGCTATGTTGACTATAACCTGGGACACTATGTCGAAGTTCACACCACGTCTTGAGGAATCGAGACGGGGGTCGTGACAACAAATAAGATCAAACTATGGAAATATATGAAATAAAGTAGAGATTACAACACAAAAATGGAGAAATGATGAAGATCTAAACACCAAATGAAGTAAACTTGAGCTTGCCACCGTGATTCCTCCTTAATCACCAACTAATTAATGAAATAGTAACTTTTAGGGTGAAATTCGAGATGTAGAAATGCAGCCCCCCCCCCCCCCCCCAAAAAAAAACCTTATCCTCAAATCCTTAAATAGGAGACTCAATATGTCCTAAAACAGTCGCAGGAGCGCCGCTCTTCATACAGGAGCATCGCTCCTTATAACTGCAAGAGGTGCGTTGCTCTTCATACATGATTGTCATTCCTTATAACTACAACAGGAGTGTCGCTCTTCTTCCAGAAGTGTCGCTCCTTATAGCTGAAAATTCACTGACTTTGATTTCTTCCAAAATAGCACATAAGAGCGCCGCTGTTGGACTTAGGAGCGTCGCTCCTTGGACCTGATTGATCAAACTCTTAATTTCTTACCCTTTTAAGCTCAATTCTTGGCCATATATTTCATCACTTTGACCCTTTTACCATCCATAAGACCAAATCATCAACTTTACACCAATTCTACACCAAATGGCACCAAACTAACAGAAAGCAAGGGGAAATGAGGCGGATATTGCGAGGTAAAACATGTGTGGATTGAGCAATATCAAATCCCCCACGCTTAAACCTTGCTTGTCCTCAAGCAAGCTTAAGTCAAATAGCTATGGACAAAACGCCTCAAGACCCAAATACAATACCAAGGTGTAATCGTAAATGCAAGATCATAATAACAAGCAAGCTCAATAATTTACCTCAACAAGAATGATAACTTCAATAGCCCCAAATGATCTTCAATACTTCATTAACAATATAACTCTTCAATTCTCACCATAACAATTTTTTAAGACTTCACCAACAAACATTCACTTGACTTCAAAATTACCCCAAGTTGCTAGATGGGACAAACTCAATTGGGTGGTGTGCCGAGCCACTATTTGCCTTCATGTGGTAAAGACAATGTACAACCACTTCTTCAAATCTCTCCTCAAAAATCTCAACTTTTCAAGCCTAACTAACATTTCTACTCAATGCAACCACAAACATAAACACACAAACACAAACACAAACATATCCTCCTTCCGAGAACATCTCCCAAGAACATAACAAACTCCATAACCACAATCGCTCTCTCCTCATCATCAAGTCAAGAATCACCCAAATTGCTTCACATTGGGATTGAGAACACCAATGTCATGGATCACTCAAAAAGTTTGGCCTTAGGGAAAACAAGGTCTTTATAAAACCAATTTTTTGCATTTAAGAATGGGAAAACAAGTCAAGCTTTTACACAAGACAAGTTTTTCGGAATTTTTAGATTTTTAAGGCTTTGTGCATTCGTAGCCATCCCGGTTTTGGAATGACCTCACGGACAATTCCCAACCCGGTATATCATCTAGGATGAACTACCTCCCGGTTCGGAGGCGATGAGAGGGAAATTGTCTTGGGTTCAAGTTTAATGTGCCTCCCACGGTCGATTTGGTAATAATCAATTGCACGGGTTAAGTGACAAGACTCCCTTGTTGAAGGAGCAAGACAGAAAAACCACTTGGGTTTGGATTTACCCTACCAAACCTATTTGGGTCGAAAGTTCAAGACTTTCTCTCCCTTCGGTACCATCACATCATGACATGATGCTTAGTATGAAATGTCATAGATTAGGGAGATCTCGATACCAAGTACGATGCAATTTTGGAAGACTTAACTTCCTTAGGTGGGTGGACTTGATCACCCCGAAGTGTTAAAATTGAAAACTTTAAGCACTTGGATTGGTTGTTTTCAGGCTCATTATGGTCTCTTTCGGGTTCAAGGAGACTACTCCCAAATGTACCTAAATTCCCTTGTGATCTAGGGTAAGCGGCATGTAACACCCCGTTTTTCGTAGCGCGAATGTTCCGAGAGGTGTTTAAACGATGAAGTATGTTATTTTAAATAATAATATAATGTTTGAGGCGAATAAAAAGCCTAGACGACCGTAATTCGAGCCCGAACGTTTTTAATTTCTATTGTTGAGCTGAAAGGCTCTAGGAGCGCCGCTTATAGTCCTGATAAGTGTTGTTCGTTATTTTAGAGTTAAATGAGGGGCATTTGGGTCTTTTCACTTGAGGGTCAGTTTTTGAGCCACAAAACAGACCCAATGCTTATCATATCCTCATTTCACCTCTTTTCACACACTTTCATCTAGAGAGAGAGAGAGAGAGAGAGAGAAGAGCTTAGAGAGAGAGAGAGAGATTGATTTGGAGAAGAAGGAGTTGGATTCTCACCAAAGTCCAAGTGTTAAAGTTGCTCATCTCGTTCTTGGCTACAATTTGGTAGTCGTGTTGAGTCCTAACTCCGAATTTCATTATTTGATTGTTGTTCAATTTAGAGTTTTGAACTTGCATGTTCTTGAGAAACCCCATTTAGCTCTTTAATGAAAGTTTGGAGCTAGTAATTGGTGTTGTTGACCTTTGTTGGTGGATTTTGGGTTGGTTGATGATTTAACCATGTTTAGGGCTTGTAAATTGTGTATAATCACTAGTGTTAGCGATTATAGAAGTATTGGAACCCATTTGAGTGTGTTTGGAGGACTAATTTTGAAATGGGTCAAAATTAGGGTTTATGAGTCAAATTGGGGAAGACAAGTGTTAATACTTGTGTTTTGGTTAAATTGGCGTTATAGGACCATTTTCACTCGTGTTAAGTGATTATTAGTTAGTTTGGGCTTTGGTTGTGCTTGGAAGTGCAATTGGGTTAATATTGCACTAAGTGTCAATTTGGGTTGGTTTGTAATCCACCCTAATTGTGTTGTTTGTTATGTGATAAATAGAATAAGTACTTTCCATTGACGCGTTGCGGATTATTCGATTGCATTCATCAAGGCGCTAAGGTGAGTGTAATTGTATTATATGTGTATGTATGCATAGGATGGGTGAGGGTGGGGTAAGGTGAACCTTGGGCATTTGGCTTCACTTTACATGTGTATGAGATGATGGACTCTATGAGTTTTGAGTCCACATGGCACGTTTGTGCGTTTTGGGTTACCACCCTTGGGGTAGTAAATCTCGGGCGTTACGGATTCACAATGACAAGTAGTTCATCCCCGTTGATGTTGATGATGTTGGTGAGGCGTGTTGGGATGGTGAATCTTGTGTAGTACAGATTCACGATGTTGTGTGTAGTTCCGACATCCCCATTTGTGTTGTCATGACTTAGGACGTGCGTCTTGTGTAGTTCAGATCCACTAGGGCGTGTGTAGTTCCGCCGACCCTATAGTATTTAGTTGAGGTATGAATCTTGTGTAGTTCAGATTCATAAGGCATTCGGCCATCTTCAGTCCTAGTCGGGAGGAAGGTAGTGAATCTCGTGGAGTTCAGATTCACTTGGGCATGTGTAATTCGGCCAACCTTCATGTGTTTAAGGTTAAGGGGTTAACCTTATTTTTGGCTATATTTTCATGCATGTATATATATATATATATATATATATATATATATATATATATATATATATATATATATATATATATATATATATATATATATATATATATATATATTGTTGTGTTGTAGCTAATCTTGTGGTTTTGGCATGGTGATACGTTATGTATAGCTTGCTTAGTTATACTTGGATTGCGGTATGTGTTTATTACTTGTGTTAGTGATCCGTGTTCATTTTATGCATATGTATGTATATAATATCATTGCACTCACTAAGCAAGTAACTTACTCTCTTGTTGTTTACATTTTTATAAATTGTAAGGCGGACGTGGAAAGGGTAAGAGTGGGGACAAGTGGACTACCGCGTATGCTTTAGAAGACTTGCTTTTAGGTTGGACTTAGGATTGGGTAGTACAATCTCAATCACCATGCTCTAGTTTGTGTCAAAAACCTAAGGGTTGAGTCGTTAATCGGGATGTGTGGGTTGTAATTGACTTCGGGTCAAAACTAGTGTAACGGGTCATTTTGTTACAAACTAATGAATCGCCATGGTTACGGGGTACTTAAATTGTGAATGAATGTATTTTGAGTCATATTAAACTTGTATTTGGGTCACTAAGTTGTTAAACTTGTAATTGGGTTTAATGGATTGGTTGTACACTTAGTCAAATTTCGAAACTGCACTTCTCAGGTAGAGGAGCGTCGCTTTTAGGGGCAAAAGAGCCGCTAATGGACAGCATCTGGTGGTATTTTTGATCAGTCGGTAGAAGCGCCACTTTTGGCATCAAAAGCGCCGTTCTTGTGTCACAAAAGCGTCACACCTGTGGTTGGTGCGCCGCTCCTCTTGAAAAAAAAAGTTTTTTCGTTTTTCGTTAAAATGGTTTGTGGTCATTTCAATTGGTATCAGAGCATGGTCTAAGGGATTTAGGCGACTTGCGATAGGTGCTTAGACTTAGACTTTTGTGTGTGCTAATTTATTGCGGGACTTGTAGGAGTACGGGTCGGACGGGGATTTGATTAGTACCTTAGCGTGTAGGTAACCTAATAGGATTGTGGCTTGTATCATGATATTATTCTTGTGTGTGTTTATATTGCGTAGAGTTTGTGTTTGTGTTTGTGTATATCATCTAACAAGATAGTCGTTGTACTAATGTTTTGAGACGGCATGTGCATGTAATAATGACTAGCTACCATTATTACGAGTGTAAATCGTGTCTAACAAGTGATGTACAACGGGTGTTAAGTAAGATGGGGCGGTGTTATGTATGGTTTATTTGTGTTTCGTTATTTAACCGTTTTGTGTTCATTAGAATGACGACGAGAAACGAGACTTCGAATGGAGAACGAAATGACGATGATGAGATGACGGCTAGGATTAAAGCCGCGGTTACGGAGCGAATGACTGCGCTCCGAGAAGAGTTCGACAGGGGGTTTCTCAAATCTCGAGGTGATGGTGAAAAGGAGTTTAGTTACAAGAATTTTAGAGTGACTAAACCTCCCATTTACTAGGGAGATCCCGATCCGTTAGTAAGTACCAGTTGGATCTCGGATGTCGAGGGGTGTTTTCGTACAAGTAAATGCCCTTCGGACAAGAAAACGAGACTCACTACTAGTTTGTAGCGGGATAATGCGAAGAATTGGTTGGATGGTAAGATTGATATCGTTGGTGAAGAACCATTCATGAGGTTGTCGTGGGATGATTTTAAGAAAGAATTCTTTAAAGAATTTCGAACGCATGCCGACTTGACAAGGATGCGTGATGAGATACGGGAGTTGAGACAAGGGTCTATGACCCTAAATACTTTTAGGGCTACCTTTTTTTCTAAGGCTCAATTTTTCCCCGAGTATACTAATAACGATAGGTTGTAGATGAAGGATTTCCTTAAAACCTTGAATGATGATTTGCGCGGGAAAATTAGCATTGGGCAAGTGGATCCTTTGCTAAGCTATTTGCCGTAGCTAAGGGTTTTGAATCGTATACTTAGAAAATAATTGCTAATGTTTCGAGTAAGAGAATGGTTAACTCGTATGGAACTCCGAGCAAGAGAGCTAAAGGCGCAGTTGGGAGTACGAGTAGTATGGGGAAAGGGACGTCGGGTTCTTGTACGTCTAGATGTTTTAATTGTGGTGAAAGGGGTCACAAATTTTGGTAGTGCCCGGAATCGAAAAGTAATGACATTGTATGTTTCTATTGCCGTAATGAAGGGCATCGCATGGCAAAGTCTCCCGAGCTAGCGGGGAGGGGTGTCGCGAGAAGACGTCCAGGTACTTGTAATGTGGTATTCGTATGTTGCACATTTTGTTATAGCATGCGGTGTGTGTAAGCCTTAGCTAAACTTTATTCTTCGTGGGAGATATTTTATTGCGAGTGGTTAGCTTACGTTTGTGGTTTTGTGTTGCATTCGGTAGAGTGTGTGGGTAATGTGCGATGCCTTGACTCTATCGTGTGACTCTTTTGTTGTTAGGCATTCGGGTTGGTATTGGGTCGTTAAACTCGCTTGAGTGAGACCCGTAGGACGTGGGTTGTGATAGTATCCTGGTGAGTAGGATATTATTATCTTTGCAATGTGGAGAGTGATGCCGTGAGATCTCACTCTTGGTTAACCACGATGGCGGTTTTGTGTTTGCGTGGCGAGTGTTGTACACTCTTGTCGGCCACTTTCTCTATGATTGTGTGTATGTGTGGTGTGTCGTTCGAGAGGCGTTTACGTTAACCACGTATGTGTGCGAGTAGAGTCACGGGATTTGACTAGCTTCGAAGGGTGTTGATAACCGTGTTAGCGGTTGAGATGGTGAGAGTTAGGGTGTAAGTCTTGGTGTCCCCAAGCATCTCCATGATGATAAGTGAAGGGTTACTAGGCTCACTTTGCGGCCTAAATAGATTGTGACTAGCAGTTGATTGCTAGGGAGTTGTGCGCGTTGAACCATGAAATCGTTGATTCGTGTGATTTTGAGACGTCAAGTGATGTGTGACACCGGGAGCGAACCCTGCAAGGGTTGAGTTATGAGTCTCGGTGGTAGTAGTAGGAGTTTACATAACACTGCGTTAGGTGCCTCCTTATACCTGCTAGTGTAATGTTTGACTCCGATGGTGTGATTACTTTGTACTTGGGTACCGGTAGAGAACCCAAAGATACAACTATGATTTATTATGGTGATTAGCGGACGTAACGATTGACCGATTTGAAAGGTCGAGGTTCGAGTACCTAGTTGTAAGTCCGCGAAGAATTGTTGTGTATGACCAACGTTGAGACCGGTCATGTGTAATGAGAAATATTGAATTCCGCGGGATGTTTTCATTGTGGCGGTGAAAGTGTGGCGTTAAAACCCTAAATAGGGGAGTATGTACCCGGAGGGTACGGTGTTGCCTCAGTTTGGTAGGCGTGATCGAGTGATTGTTGGAAATCGTTCCGTTTGGTAAACGAACTAGGGACGTAGGGTGTCGAATTTGATTATCTTATATGGTGGCAGGTGAGTGCTGAGAGCGTTGAGAATGAGTTCTCTAGGGTATTGAGGACTTGTAGGCGCGAGAAGTGACGAGATCATCCTTAATGGTTGGTCTTTAATTAAACGGTTTTGAGTCGTTTCAAGGCGATGGGTGCATTGAAGGGATTGCTAGTTTGGTATGATGGTTCGGTCGCGAGGACCATTTCGTGTGAGTAGTGTTGCAATAGCCATGTTTGCACGACTACGAGGTATCACGATAGCTGTTTTCGTGTACTTGAGGGTATGACAATAGCCATTTTTGTACACATTGGGATTTGCATTGCCATAGCCATTTTGGACGTTATTGGAGTTAGCCATTTTTGCTCATGTATTTGCGGTAGGGTCGTATTAGCCGTGATTGCGCACTCTGAGGGATGATAAGTGGTAAGTGTTATCCATAAGGATTCACTTTTCGTCAGTCTTCATCATGCTGGTTGTTGACCTTATTATTTGGGGCTTTGTTACTTGAGCAAAATACTTGGTAAGGGTACACTAAAGGGTTGATATTTCGGTATGAGATTTGATTGAGTCCTTCCCGGCGTGAAGGATGAAGCGAGTTTTAGTGCTCGTAGTCGTGGAATTGATAAATCGTGGGTGACGATTTAATTAGGAAAGGTAACTTATCGAGAAAAGTTGCCTAATGGACTTGTGCGAAATCTTCAGATTAACGGATAACGTTGTGGACATCGGGTTTGGATATATGTCGAAGGACCATAAAGTGTGAGTCCGAAATGTTAAGTAACGACGATCAGGGGGACGTGATCGAGTTCAAGTGGGGGAGAGTTGTAACACCCCATTTTTTGTAGCGCGAATGTCCCGAGAGGCGTTTAAACGATGAAGTATGTTATTTTAAATAATAATATAATGTTTGAGGCGAATCAAAAGCCCAGACGACCGTAATTCGAGCCCGAACGTTTTTAATTTCTAGTGTTGAGCTGAAAGGCTCTAGGAGCGCTGCTTTTGGTATAGGAGCGCCGCTTTTAGTCCTGATTGGGTGCTGTTCGTTATTTTAGAGTTAAATGAGGGGCATTTGGGTCTTTTCACTTGAGGGTAAGTTTTTTAGCCACAAAACTGACCAAATGCTTATCCTATCCTCGTTTCACCTCTTTTCAGACACTTTCATCTAGAGAGAGGGGGGGGGGGGGAGAGAAGAGCTTAGAGAGAGAGAGAGAGCTTGATTTGGAGAAGAAGGAGTTGGATTCTCACCAAAGTCCAAGTGTTAAAGTTGCTCATCTTGTTCTTGGCTACAATTTAGTAGTGGTGTTAAGTCCTAACTCCAAATTTCGTTATTTGATTGTTGTTCAATTTAGGGTTTTGAACTTGCATGTTCTTGAGAAACCCCATTTAGCTCTTTAATGAAAGTTTGGAGCTAGTAATTGGTGTTGTTGACCTTTGTTGGTGGATTTTGGGTTGGTTGATGATTTAACCATGTTTAGGACTTGTAAATTGGGTATAATCACTAGTGTTAGTGATTATAGAAGTATTGGAACCCATTTGGGTGTGTTTGGAGGACTAATTTCGAAATGGGTCAAAATTAGGGTTTATGAGTCAAATTGGGGAAGACAAGTGTTAATACTTGTGTTTTGGTTAAATTGGCGTTATACGACCATTTTCACTCGTGTTAAGTGATTATTGGTTAGTTTGGGCTTTGGTTGTGCTTGGAAGTGCAATTGGGTCAAAATTGCACTACGTGTCAATTTGGGTTAGTTTGTAATCCACCCTAATTGTGTTGTTTGTTATGTGATAAATGGAATAAGTACTTTCCATTGACGTGTTGCGGATTATTCGGTTGCATTCATCAAGACTCTAAGGTGAGTGTAATTGTATTATATGTGTATGTATGCGTAGGATGGGTGCGGGTGGGGTAAGGTGAACCATGGGTGTTCAGGTTCACTTTACATGTCTATGAGATGATGGACTCTATGAGTTTTGAGTCCACATGGCACGCTTGTGCGTGTTGGGTTACCACCCTTGGGGTAGTGAATCTCCGGCGTTACGGATTCACAATGACAAGTAGGTCATCCCCGTTGATTTTGATGACGTTGGTGAGGCGTGTTGGGATGGTGAATCTTGTGTAGTTCATATTCACGATGTCGTGTATAGTTCCGACATTCCCATTTGTGTTGTCATGACTTAGGACGTGCGTCTTGTGTAGTTCAGATCCACCCAGGCGTGTGTAGTTCCGCCGACCCTATAGTCATTTAGTTGAGGTTTGAATCTTGTGTAGTTCAGATTCTTAAGGCATGTGTAGTTTGACCATCCTCAGTCGTAGTCGGGAGGAAGGTAGTGAATCTCTTGGAGTTCAGATTCACTTAGGCATGTGTAGTTGGCCAGCCTTCATGTGTTTAAGGTTAAGGGGTTAACCTTGTGTTTGGCTATATTTTCGTGCATGTATATATATATATATATATATATATATATATATATATATATATATATATATATATATATATATATATATATATATATATATATATATTGTTGTGTTGTAGCTAATCTTGCGGTTTTGGCATGGTGGTATGTTATGTATAGCTTGCTTACTTATACTTGGATTACGGTATGTGTTTATTACTTATGTTAGTGATCCGTGTTCATTTTATGCATATGTATGTATATAATATCGTTGCACTCACTAAGCAAGTAGCTTACTCTCTCGTTGTTTACATTTTTATAGATTTTCAAGGCAGACGTGGCAAGGGTAAGCGTGGGGACTAGTGGGCTACCACATATGCTTTAGAAGACTTGCTTTTAGGTTGGACTTAGGATTGGGTAGTGAAATCTCAATCATCATGCTCTAGTTTGTGTCAAAAACCTAAGGGTTGAGTCGTTAATAGGAATTTGTGGGTTGTAATTGACTTCGGGTAAAAACTAGTGTAACGGGTCATTTTGTTACAAACTAATGAATCGCCATGGTTATGGGGTACTTAAATTGTGAATGAATGTATTTTGAGTCATATTAAACTTGTATTTGGGTCACTAAGTGGTTAAACTTGAAATTGTGTTTAATGGATTGGTTGAACTCTTAGTCAAATTTCGAAACTGCACTTTCCAGGTACAAGAGCGCCGCTTTTAGGGGCAAAAGCGCCGCTCCTGGTCAGCATCTGGTGGTATTTTTGATCAGTCGGTAGAAGCGCTGCTTTTGGCATCAAAAGCGCCGTTCTTGTGTCACAAAAGCGCCGCACCTGTGGTTGGTGCGCCGCTCCTCTTGAAAAAAGAAAAAAAAGTTTTTTCGTTTTTGGTTAAAATGGTTCGTGGTCGTTTCACGGCATTTTAGAGAAAGACCATGGCTTTTGGCCATGACATGCGTTGTCTAAGCACACGTTAGCACGGAGCCATTGCTCTTCATCAAGAACATAGCATATGTTGAAGTTCGGAGACTCCTCTTCCCACGGTACTCAATCATCATAAAATGATGAGTGTATGAAATTGTGTAGATTAGGAAGTCTCCTACACTAAGTGAAATGAAATGCGGAAGACTTTGCTTCCTAACCCGGGTGTTTAAAGCACCCTTGATTTTTCAATCAATTAACCTTTTTAGACATTACATTTTTGAGTTAATCTCGTATGCAAAGGCCATTAATTGTTCCAAAAATTACAACTTGCATTTAGTTTAAACTTTTTAGATAATGTGGCATTTTCAAGAATCAAACTTGTCCCGAAATTTGTTTTCTCCCCTCCACCCCCCAATACACACACACACACACATGAGTCCATGTAATGTCCCTATTACATGTTACTCAAAAATATGAAATAAATTGAAGGTACAATGATCAAAAATGAGAAATGAGAGAGTTTGGGACCGGTTTAGAGATCAAATGATCGTCCTTTGTCATGTAAAACGAAAATGGCCACCAATAGTTGCAAGTTGTTGAGGCTGACTCCTGAACTTAGTGTCAGGCTTGAATCAATTCTCAATAAAGTATCTTGTTATCAAAGAACAAACATAACCAATTGGGCGTGGCAGTGCTATGTAAAGCAACCCCGCACTCACCAATCCAATTACATCTACACAATCAAATATATCTACTCATTCACAATCAACAATCACAATCACAATCAAAATCACAATCACAATCACAATATCCAACCATCATTCATAAACATGCATGAATTTAAATATCTTAGAGTTAAAATTACATTTCAACATTGTCTACCGAATTTAATCAAATCCAACCAACATCATCACAATAATATCACCAATATACAAAAGTTTCAAAGTACCACAAACATAATCAAATCCAATAATCCAATAACACAAGATGATTAGAAAGTAAGCACAAAACTACCACCAATAATTACCATAGGGTCCTGGGTTATGAGCACTATGATCACCAAAATCAAAGAATTGATCTTGGTTCACTTGGCTCATGTCAACATCTTGCCTTGGCGGGTTTTCCATGCTAGCTTGATGCGTGGCTTGTGCTTGTCTCAATGCCTCATCGGGATCATAACCATAAATCTCTCTATGTGCCGGGTTTCGTGAGTCATAAAGAGGGAAGGGTGGTTCTTGCGGTAACACGGCATGTGGGTTGGCATGGTGAATGCCGAAGGCATGGTCTTGCTAAAGGTTTTGTGCCATATTGCCTAAGTCATAGTATTTATGCTCATAGTAGCGGTTGTATTGGACCAAAGACATTTGCTCAAACTTTTGGTCCAAGTAGGCTTCGGTAACATACCCACTTTGACTAGAACTACTACCTCCTATACCACCACTACCACTAGCACCATGATCATCGCCATGTGTTGGTCGATCATAGTGTTCCTCACCTTCTTCCTCCTCATCTTCATTTTCTTCATCCGAATCAAACCATTGAACATACTCATTATTCACTCTTTTCATAATATGTCCGCCCTTGTAATCTACATATGAGAACCGACTCATATCACTTTTTTCTAACCCTTCCAAAATTATGTCTAAGAACTTAGCTATTCAGGTTACAAAATGACCCCCTACGCTACCCTTCTTACCCTTATCACCCTTTTCATCATAGAGGTAACTTGCGATTAAATGCGGAATGTGAATATGAACAAGGATGACTATGCGGTCGACTAACCAAATGTCTAGGTGAGATATCTTCTCATTGCTACGAAAACGGTAGTTAACCGTATTCGTAATACAACAGTCAATTAACCTAAGCTGATGGGTATTAAGGGTGTTGGCCACTGGTTTTCCGGGCGCGAATGAACCGGTACTCATACGGGCCTCATGCATATTGGTAGTTGAAATCGGACCCCAAATAAACTTCACATGTGCTAAGGTAATGCCAAATTTGGTCCAGGTCATACCTAAACTCCCCATAGATCCCGAGGGCGCGAATAAACTCTATCATGCTTAACTTCCAATATTGACCCACTAAAGAAAAGGTCATATAGTCCTGGTCATCAATAGCCATCACCCTAAAGTTCACATAAAGGGTGGTAAGGAACTCACGTGTAAGCACCGGGTAAACGGGTTCAATGATTTCAAAGAGGGTCTCCCAAATATATAGCATCAAGGACACGTAGGTGACCCTGACAATAGTGATCATGGCGTCATACATGCGAGCCTCCTTACGTAGTGACCAATCTAAGAATTTTCCCGCGTACATTGGATGCTTAAGCCTCATTAAAAGCTTCTCTTGGAACCTATCATCTACCCCTATTCAGAGCAACCAAGGGTCATTTGTGAGATCCCTAATTTCCCTCGGAACAACGGGTTCGGGCTCAACATGTTGTTAGGTCCCCTTTCCCCTTCCTTTCGGGGCGGCTTGTGCTTTCTTTGGTAGGTTCTTTCCGTGCGTGCGAGAGGTAGCGTTAGTCTACAAAGAAAACAAGACAAACATCTCCATGTTAGG